>NC_136688.1:25425706-26102392 GCF_903797595.1 Erithacus rubecula | reverse complement strand
AATTCATTCTCAATATATAATTTAGGGAAATCAAATGAGTTACATAAGTAATCATTTCAGGAGGGAAGATGTCAGCCAATAACTTAGATTATCAATCACCTTCATTACCCTAACATCTCCTTTGTATTAAATAGTGCTCAAAGGCATCCATTATTTATAGGTTTCCTCAGGCTCTGACTTCTCTGCAGATCTCTTCTTAAGCTCTATCTGTAGAACCATCTCCACATCCAAGCACAAGTCTCACACTTCCTTTCACCCAGGCCACTCTGACACCTAGCAGCAGCAGACCAGTGCCTTGCCAAATTCAGAAGGAATTTTGATCTTAGGCCCCAGCAGAACAAGGACAAAATACCTGATTCTGCTTTGCTTGGCATAGGCAAGCCTCTGATTTTAAAAATCTGAATGCCTGTCCATATAGAGAGATTTATTGATTACTAGAATAACTGGTAAATGTTCCCTCTAAGTACAGAACACCCATTTTTAAGACATTGTAATGAAAATAACTCCTTATTTCTTTAGGCCTGAAAATAAGAGTTGTCCAACACACACACACACCTTATTGGATCAGCTTTACAACATTAACACACAAGAGACCTGACAACTCCATGTGGCAGAAAGAGTCAAATCACTGTGTTCCAGCAAGTAAGTTGTCAATTTAGTGACACACACCAGAAGGAAGGGAGTAGCAAGAAGAGTACACACTCATTTCTCACAATTGGCCATTCCTACTACAATATATGTACTACTAACATCCCATCAGTAGATTACAAACACTATCAAATTCAGAGGCTTTTAAAACAAAGAACAGAATAGATTACAGAGTCTAAATGGCAAAAGCACACAGGTTTTATAATAGCACACAGGTCTGCATCCACAATAAAACAAAACTGACAACAGTTATGTTGAGAAAATTGGGGCAATATTATTTTTAATAAAATCAAACCATACACAATCCCATTAAGATTTTTCTAGACGTCCACATCAGAACTAAAAATGGGCAGCAACATGCTTCAAACCCAGCTATTTTACTGCCTTTTTAAAGTCAGACCTGCACATAGAAAAGTTCAATCATTATTCTTTAGAGAAACAGGAGAATTTAGACTAACAGAGTCAGAAAATTCCATAGAAATGGTAAGGATAAAGTACTGAAGTATAGCTGAATAAACACAGCAGGCCTCTTTACCACAAAAGTAGATCAAGGTATATTTAATATTCAGTTTCTTCTCCCATTTACACGGAACATGCAAGTTTAATTCAAAATAGCTTTTAAAAACAGTGATTACTTGGCATTTTAACATCATAGAGTATAACAGAAAGGTTGGTTGGAGCAGACTGAAATTAAACACTTCCTCCTACCCAAATAAAGTTTCCTGAGTCTATAATCATGCAGCATTTCATTCATGGCTAAAATTCTTTAGCTCTTCCATAAATACAAGGTGTTTACCTCCCTAATAACTGGTCAATGTATCTTCCAAATTAATCAACTCACTTATACTTCAGGTTTCCTTTAGGAAGGCTACTTAGTCTATTTAGAGTTAACTTCCCCTCCCTCCCCACCATAAAAACTTTCCGACAAACTTTAGGAACTAACAGCCTGATAATCAGCTACAATGTTCCCAGTCCACGTGTGGGTGCCTTGTACTGCTTCAGTTTTTTGCTAAGAAAGTTAATGCTCAAAGTTAATGCTTCACCTACACAGTAATTAAGTGACCATGTCACAGCTCCTGCCCATAACACACTAGATACAGTGAAATGATGGTTCTAGATCTTTAACAAGTAAAAGATGGAATCCTACAGATTGTACTGAACAGTTGAGGCAAGTGGCGGCACCTGTGCTCCCTGGTGCTTCAGAGTTTCAAGGGAAGAAATACAATGCAGCCTTTCTGAAATCAAGAGCTGATTGAATGAAGACATTTTGGAAACTAATATATAAATGCTTATTTCCAGTAGAGCATCAGTTTCAAAAAAAAAAAAAAAAAAAAATCAATGCTCAGAGCTCTCTGTAAGACATGGCTCCTGAAATAAACAGGGTTTTGTAGGTAGACTACACAGACAAAAGCTGCTTCATCCTTCCCCTGAGAGGCAGAGAGAGCAGTCAGCAAGGGGGTAAGATGAAAACACACATTAAGGGACCACAAGTAATAACCTCCTTCCTCTAACAGCCTAAACTTTGCCATTGCTCAAGGTTCTGTATAAAGAGAAATTCTCTAATGGACCTATTCTCATGCCAGCCCAGCGCTTGTTCTCTCTAATGATGCCTGTGTTTCTACCCACATAACACCAACCTACTGCCATTTGACCAAGCAGCCCTCGTTTAAAGCAAAAACACGTACACCAAGAGTGTTACATCCACACACTAAAGAAGGGAGAAAAACGTCCCCAAGTCAGTCTCCACAACTTACCCCATTCACACTTACTTGAGAAGGAGCCCTCACAACTGGGCTAGAAGGCTATGTTTGCCCTTGGCCCAACTCTCTAGTCCAGTACATTCTTTTTTTTTTTTTTTTTTTTTTTTTTTGAATGAGAAACACCTACAAAGTGACGCCATGCAACACTTTTCCCTCAAAAAAAAGTTGCAACACTGTACTTTTTCAAGGGTAGCTCCTTTTTTGTTTACTACTTGGTGCAACCTGCCCTCTCAAAACACACAAACAACTTCCTTTGCTCAAAAGTTATCAGCATGCTACTAGCAGATGGAGACTGAACTAGGTTAAACTATCTGTAGATTATTTTCTCTTAGGATTCACATTTAAAAGGAGCTTGCAGGAGGTAGCTATATCAACCCAACTGCCCAGGGCTCCCACTAGTTCCCATTCTTTCTCAGACAGCATTTGCCAGACCACTTGGAGACAATCCAGCTTACCACAGCAGCAGAAAATACCTTGTGCTGGTTTCATTGAATGATTATTGTTTATGAGAAAGTCAAATACAAAAGGCACAGCAGAAGCATACAATGGACAGTGAGAACAGCTCTTTCAGTGGCAGCAGTCAGGTTAAGAATTCACAAATATCCCAGGTCATCCTTAGACATCCTCACTAGTGTCACTGCCAGAATCAAAACCACTTGTTAGTGAACAGGACTTGCTTGGGTAACACATTTTTGAGCTAACAGCTATACCCTTGTCTGTTTCTCTGAATGTCATAACCCTGTCTAGAGACACATATGTTACAATGAATAACCCATTAACCACAGAAATGTTTTAAACTTCCGAAGAGGCATACAAATATAAAATCTCAAGGGTTGTAAGCTAGAAAATAAGAGGACTTGAGTCTAGACTCTGTGTCTTATTTTCTACACTGAGTAGCAAATACCCTTTCATTTCAATGAGATTATTTCATTTCTAGCTTTCCACCATGCACCACACACAGAACTAAAACATGATTCATTTGGAGTTTGGCATGGCAATAACCTAAATGTTAATACTGAAAAATTTGAGCCTGGATTTAACCACAAATAATCCATCACTGAATACATCTGTAGAACGAAATAAGAATGAAGTCGGATCTTACAAGTCTGCCTTCCACTATTAGAACTTGCATCTTTTGCCTTGAAGTTTTTATGGAAAGAGATAAAGGAGAATTGAAAAATGAATTTAAAAAACAAAAAGTTAAAGAAAACAGCAGAGGATCCATGAGCCACCTTCCTTCTCAACAAACCTGTGCTGCACCACAAACCACTTTACTTTGCAAAATTAGAAATGAATTTGCAATTTTCTTTAATATCCTTTATTTCCTGTGTATTTCAAGAATTCTACTTTGACCAAGTCCTCCACACTGAATTTACTTCACTAATTTCATAGAATCACATAATCTGCTACTGTCCTGCCTCTTCCCCTTTCTGATAATCTGAACTTCTGATACTCAGATGTTCCATTAGTCTCAGCTAGAAGAAATGTTCTGCTCCTTCCTTCAAGATCACTTCATAGTGATCTAGACTTACTACAGAATAAAGGTGAATTTTAAGCATGTTAAACTACTGTGATGACCCTTCAGATGAACCCCAAGTGGTATTTCTATACCCAAAAGTCATAAAAGCCATAAATGGATGTGAAGAAACTCCCCTAATTTTGCTCTGGACAAGACTGAGAGTAATAAAATACGTTACAATCTAAACTACAATCACATTTTCCATGCATGTGAACTTATATGATCTCAACTCCTACAGGAAGCTATAATATATATAATGTCAGAAATAATACATATTAATGACAGTTCTCTTCATTAAGTTCTTTACAAACATTATTGGGACTAAAGGCCTATGGGGAGAACAAGGAGACACAATTTCCTATCTTCAGAAAAATAAAAACAACTTCTAAATTGCATGAAAGAAATAGGATTAAAACCCAGGAACTTCTGTAACCCAGTTCCAAATTTAAAACAGCAGATAATGAAGTCCCCAAGGTAAACACAGAATTATGCCATATCTAATTTAATACACTAATACAACTTGCTTTAACACATACACATAAATAAGTCTCCATACACTCATACCAGGATTACTAGGGGAACATTACCTGTTAAACAGAATATTGAAGCTAAATACCTACTCGTTACTGACACCTGACACATCAAACTGTGGGTTTGTTTTTAAAAGATGAAAACACCGAATGTGGTGCTGCTGGGAAAAAAAAAATATAATAAATCCCCAAGACCATCCTTGCTACATCCCTAAACTAATTAATGTCTTCAATAACAATGAGGTGCCTAAAAGAAGCAAGAGCTAAGAATTACACAGAATTCATTGGCTAGATCTCAAGGGCTATTAAGTCCTGAGTAGGAAGGCTGTTCAGAGTTCCATGTAAACAGCTGTGGAGAGAGGCAATTTCCAGTGTATTCCACACCAGTATCATCCCCAATTTTATGAAATGGGATTATCCCAAAAATTAGGCCTACAGCTTAAAGCAGTATTGTTTAGAGCCCTATCAGCCACACATGCCCTATAAACACAGCACTACATGGAAAACCAAGCAAAGTACAGTGTAAAACCACAATTTTTGGTCATTAACTGTAGGCATTATCTATGCCCCAAAGTGTATCTGAAATCATGTCGTGGAAGATGGAATTAAGTCTGACATAAATCTCAAAATATGGCAGCTATAGACATTTGACCATACCAACAAACAGCAGTCCTCATGCTTTGAGGGTGATAGGATGCAAGAGTGGCAGATGCCAGTCTCTTTCCACTGAAGAAACTGGGACAACTCACAGCAGATTGATCTGGTATCTCTGTACAGAACTAGACCGGATGCAGTGTCATCTCTCACAGATGAGTCAACACAACATTAGCTGCTTCATGACAGCAGCTATTTCAGCTGCAACTGATCAGTTTTTATACTTGGGATGTGTCTCTCAGCAAAGATGCTTATTAGAAAGCTGAAAGACTGTCTCTAAAAGAGGAAAAGCTCGTGCAGCATTTACCTAGACTAAACACTGAAACAGTGAGCTGAACAATAAGCAATCATTTACAGTGCAAAAACCACAAGTAAGTGTTAAATAAGCATGCTTGTGTATTTCTAAATGCAACTGGAGCCAGAGAAAATGCGTGAAGAGGAACCAAAAAACCCCATTCTTTGTAAAACAAGTATTTCCCCTTCTTTGTAGAAAATCTGAAGGAAGGAAGGAAGACTTTGGGACTACTCATTTTTTTTCCCTAGGGTAACATTAACAAGATAAACTGTGTCTTCTCGATCACCACATTAATCATTTTAGCATTTGCCTACACTCTGCCCACACCAGTTGGTTCCATTTCTCACTTGATCTAATGTCATGAAAAATAAAGACATCCTCTTAGTTACTCCTCTTTACTTGTGCTCAGATGGCTGCACAGCCTTTAGAAGCAGAAATCCCAGCTTCTAGGGCCATTATGGGAGGGGACAGAACTAATTCGGGCCGCTAGACTGTGACACACTCTGTGAGGAACAAGAGCCAAGGCAGAGAGTAGGATCCAGCTGGTTTAAATAAAATCTTGGTATCTGCTAGAAGCAGACATCAAAACAATGTGACAGTAGCTGGAGATGTCCTGCCACTGATGGATCTGAGATGTGCTCCCATTTCTGAAACCTGGATCCTGTAACAAGATGATCAGCAGTTCTCTGCTCACATAATCAGACCTACAGATGCTCTCTACTGAAAAAGCACAGAGCCATCACTTCTTGTGCTACAGAAACCACTTATGCTTCTAGAAAAAACTCCAGGGAAGAGCTCCTGAATGCATCATCTTCATCTCAAGCTGGATCTTTGGAGGGTTAGGGAGGCAGGCAGGCAGGACAATTTCCCAAATGTACTACATCATAGTTACATTAGCTGTATGCACCGGATCCATGTCACTTCCTTTCAGCAACAGCACAGCCCCTCTGTTTGTCCTCCCCCACCCAAAGCTCCAGGGCTAGTGCTTGCAGAAGTAAAAACAGGGACTGATCCTGCTGAAAACAAACCTAGAAAAAAGAAATCATTTATTCAATTTGAGAAAGCAATATACAATCAAATAGTTCTGGGATGTTGAACTGCCATTCAGACATGCAAGAAATTTAGCTGTCATCAGGCATGACTGGAGATAAGCCATGATCCAGCATCTCAAAAAATTCCAGGACATGCCACATTCCAAAAAAGTTTCTTACCTCTGAATACATAATTTATTTTTAAGTATTTTTTTTTCCTGAAATGCAGGAGATGAAAGAGAGTAGTAATAGACTATCAAATCAACCAAATTCCTGCAAGTGCGAGAAAATATTCAACAGGAGAAGGCAAACCATCTTGTGGAAAACTTTTTTCCCCCAACCAAGTTATGATACTCGTCCATAGCAAAACACTGCAGTATATTATCAAGAAATTAAAGCACAAAACTGAGCAATAAGGAAATCAAGACAGAATCAGAAAGATTTTCATCCTGGATTTCCTCTATTGTTATTAATAATAATAACAACAATAGTATCTCCTTCTTTATCTTCCCTAGGACTTCCAAAACAAGAATAAAATTTCCACAGTTCCCATAGCCTCACTGTTTTTGGTGTATCTCAGTGCTGTCTGTTCCAGAAGAAATTGCAATCCTTCATTCCCTTGCAGGAGGCTGGCTTTCTGCTACCAAGCTAAGAGAACACACAGCAGTGCCCAGTTGCTCACAGACTGAATGGCTTTTTACTGGCTACTTACTCGACATAGGAAAATCCATACACAGCACAATTGAGAGGCACTTTAAAGTGGCAAATGGCCTCTGACAAATTAATGTCATTTAAAAAAAGAGGGAGCAATCCTCACATGTAAATAAATATACATACAAATGTCATGATACCCTTTGAAAGCTACCCTATGCAAATCCAGTTAAAGAAAGAGCATATTACATAAAAGATGCTTCTCACATAGCACTGAAACCTACATAGAAATACCAAACTTCACAGACACAAGCAAAATTGGACATCATTATTAAACTCTGATAATGTTAAAGATCTGTAAATATGACAGCACACAAATAATTCCAATTATTAACTAACTTACTGACAATTCAGCTGGGGGAGAGAGGAAAGAAACACCCAAAAGCCACTTCATCAGTAGGTATGTGCTAAAATACAAAAAGCAAAACCAACACCACAGCCACTGAATCCTCTAAAGTCCAGTTTATGTAAGACCTTAAACTAGACAATCTAATTCTCATACTCATATTTTCAGACTGGGTTAGGGAATTTGATGCACAGGTGATGTGCATTTCAACCTGAAATGCAATGACTCAACATAAATGCAGACTCTGCACTGATCACAACTACAAGGAAGAACTTGCACAGGAACTCCAGCCCAACCCAAAGCACTTAACCTTGACTAGTACCACACTAATGATGGGTAAATTCTTTCTCAGACTTTTTAGATCATATTAAGCCTCACAGGCTTTTTGGAAACAGCATTACATCTCATTCTTTTAAATCAAAAACAGTCAGCAGAAATACCATGCTAAGCAGATTCTGACAATAAAATAGCCAAGCTTAAAAAAAAGTATATGCTAAAGGCATAGTAATAAAAAAGCACAGGAAAATGTTGGAAAGTTCATCAGACCCACTGCTGAGACACGGGCAGCCACAACCCTCAAAGCACAATCTATATTGCTCTATAGTCCTGTAGTTACAGCCACCTGTACAAATCAAATTAATAACAACTGTCTTTTTGTATCAAAGAGTAACCACTGCTTTTCTTTTCCCCACAGAATTTAGGTGATTAATTTGAGTAAGAAACAAGTCTTAGAGAAAAAAAAAACAAAACAAAACAAAACAAAAAAAAAAAAGAAATTAAGTTACATGGGACTACAGTATTCAGCTCCCTGTTTCATGTAAACTGGTCTAGAGCTACTGAGTAACAGAACAAACCAAGAACAAAATTGGAAGTTTGCTGCTAAACACATTTGGAAGGCAGGAACACGCTTTTCCCTTATACTGTGGGAAAATATAAATCCAACACTTTTATCATTAGTTACTAAACAAAAGCTAGACCCAGCCTATATTAATTGTGAACCAAGTTTCTATTTGTGTCATTCCTCCATATGGGGAACAAATTTCCTCACGTCTCCACAGATTTTTACTACACCAGTTTAATTAAAGCCTGTAAAAGAAGACTATCCTCACTCAAAATCTTAAGGCAACACACAAAGATACCAGCTAACTAAAGATCCAAGCATTTACAAGCCACTCAGCACTACAAGGCACACTGAATAAGGAGGAGAGTTTGGCACTCATATGCTCAGTGGTGCCCATCAGCAAACTGCACAGCCTTGGAAATGCCAAGGCATCTCTAGTCTGGTAGATTATAGAAATAAACTTCTTCAAGAGCCTAAACTCAGTTCGCTACTGAGAGTAGAGCCTCAACACAGGCTTGAATTGCATTAATGAAGTTTAAACAACATTAAAAGTAGAAGCAAAGAGAGACCATTGATGTTTGGAGTTTTTGCCCCAGAAAAATAAACTGAATAAGAGTGGTCACATCCAAATTTAGAACAGCTAGCACGCAGTAGGAGTGGTTCTGGCCAAGTGCATGTTTTTTCTTAGTCTCAGTAACACTTGTAGCTCTTAGATCAGTGAAGAAGCCCAGGCCCAGGACCAAGTACACACCTACAGAAAGCAGTTCTGAAGAGTAAACTCTCTAGGTATACCTATAGTACTGCTTATAATCCAGCTCACCAGGAAGTTCCAGTTTGTTGTTTCCCAGAAAAGGAAAGATAATCAGAAAAATCTTCCAAACAGTTTGGTCCAAGTCTTAATATGCTGTACTTGAAACCACAGTTTCACTTAGAATGGTGACAACTTTGTTCCTGGCTTCACTATCAAAACCCACCAGCAAAATGTCAAAAAAACTACAGATTCAGCACTCAGAGAAGCCAATAGCTTGTTTCAGATCCCAAGAGCACCTTTACATTTTGGCATACATATTCCTTTCAAGCAATTTCTCACACACAAATGAATTTGTCCTGACACACTTTCAGTCACAACTCTGCAGAAACAGAAATTACCGTACAGAAACATCTTTAAGCCATCATATCTGGTAATTACTACTACAGAACACCAGGACTCCACAAAGAATTTCTATGTAAGACAAATGCCAAACAAAGCAATTCACATTTTCAGAGCTATCTCCTAACCACACACTTCAAAGGAGTCTGGATGAATGTCTAACTGCAGCTACACATGACATGATGCCATTTATACATCCAAACTGGTGTCTGCCAGTTGCAAGTCTTGGACAATAAAAATGAAGGAAAATAAACAAACAAAAACCACACCAAAACAACAACAAAAAACGCATCCTGTCCAGTGGAACAGAAGAGTTGTCCTGATCTTGCTTATTATTAAAATTTTGTTCTTTCTGATGCAACATCTGCTTTAACTACACACCATAAAGAACATGAGTTCAAAATGAGCATTTGATAGATCCCACACTTAGGATGAGAACAAATCCTCTTCCAGACACAGCTGTGTCAGTCTGAGGTTACTGAGCTGAGCACATCCCTAGTTCCACATCCGCTGCTCGTTACTGTTACCACCCACATCAACATGCCAGCCCAGAGAAATGGAAGAACACTCTCCAACTTATTGTAATTTTTACCAGCCAAGCCACCTTGAAACAGTTTGCTATAGGTCCTTGTTAACCCTGTTCATGCTGATGTAAATGTATGGTTCCAGAAAACTCAAAGAAATTTCAATCAGAGCTACTATGGTCCCATCTCCAACTCCACTTCAACATAAGTCCCACTTCCACTCCTTTATCTGGATCATCAGCCAGTTCAGATACATGATGCAACCAAAATTCAACAAAACAAATCAAAAAAGCAATTAACTACTAGCCTGATTAACTCCTGACTATACTTTAACTCACAGCCACAAAGGCTTCCTTGCCAGCAGCTGAACATGCACAGTCAAGGAGGAGACACGACCACCAGAGCTTCAGTTTAAGCTGCCAAGTCTATTGACAAGCTTAGGCAAAACTAAAATTGAGCTGCATCAGCAAAGAGTGGTCACAGCCTCCTCCTTCTCCTATGCAAGCAATAACATTTGTATAGCCATGAAGTCAGTTCAGGCCGTTGATCCAACAGAAGCTTAACATTTTTCTGTATGACCATTTTCAGCTGGATCAGCAAAGAAAGACTAACAGGGGAAAACAGATCCTTTTGGTGAAAGCATCAGCTGAAAAATTAAAGCTGCTCTGGTGGTAATGCAATGACATGACTGTAGAGGACATGTTAAGTCTCAGCTTGATTGAATTTATCCTTGGTATTCTGCAGAAAAAGAAAGGCAGTATGCTCCAATCTCACTACTAATATTTTGAGATCAGTTGAGACCAAACAAGAAATCTGTAATTTTAACATATGTTCACTGATCAAAACAAACTTCAAAAACAAGACTAGGGACAAAATTTCACATTAGTTTAAACCAAGCTTGCTTGATAAGCTGGCAAAACAAATAAAAATATAAGTAAACTTTGACCCCTCCCCTAAAGAAAAGAACAAAGTCAGCAGAGTGTCAGACGAGTAGAGGAGTGTAACAAGTAGGATACAACTCCAAAGTCATCAATTAGATCAGCTTAAGCTGCCAATCTCTTACCTGATAGATTCTGTAAAACATCTTTTCTACAGTACAAAAGATTTAATTTCTATGGCATTAGAGCAATTAATTTTTCCCAATGTTATGCAGCTCCATCAATATTGCCAGTGGAATAAAACCAGCTATAGGCAGAATTCAAGAATCCTGCAGAGTGCTTTAATAGGCTCTCACAAAGACACAATAAAAAACATACTGCAATATGTTTTTTCCCAATAGCTTCTATCCCTGGGGAGGGAAGCACTTCTGCAAAGACTTTCACTACCATTTAGAAAGTTTTTATCCCATCACATCCATTATGGTAGGAAAGAAAATTACTTACAGATCATTCTGACACCAAGCAGCTCTATCAAACTACAAAATGTGAGACTTAGAAAGTCTGGAAAGTTTTAAGAGCCCAACGCAGCTTGTTGGTTTGGGTTTTTTTCTTCCCAAATGTATAATGCTGTCAAGCTACTAACACAAAATCAGAAGGTTTCACAACACTAGGTTGAGAAGATAAACAAACTTGTCTACTCTGTCTAGTTTACATGTGCCTTCAGTTTCCACATCTTTAAGCTAAATAATAAATGCAGAAAAGTAATTCCCAGGATGAAAAATAAGTTTTCTGCTAGTAAGGATTTAAATGGTTGATTTGAATTGCATTTCACATGTATGGTTTAGGAAAAAAAAATCTTTGATGTGTTGTGTTTAGAATTCTGTAAATCAGAATTTTCACTGAGGCTTAAAATCAACACTATATGCAATCACAGATTAAAAAGCTTTTACAGCAGGATAACTCAGGGTACCAAGACCCTTAGAATCACAGGCAAGGATGAACACATCTGAAATTTCATTGTTTTGGACTTTGTTCACATTCTTATTTCTTCTGAAAGACTTTTGCTAAGGGAAAAAAACAGCACTTCCAGAGACAATTGCCAAGAGATGAAGAAATGGAAAACACTCACTGATGAACATAAAAACAATCTCTTTCTCTATGGTAACTATTAACTTCTGCATAATCATAAAGACCATTTTAGCAGTAACCATAGATCAATAAGTCAAATAGAACTGAGTCAGAAATCCATTTAAATATTTACATTTTTTGTTACAAGTCATACCTAGAGTACTACTGTAGCCAAAGAGAATGACTGTGCCTTCCATTTTACTCCCTCTCCTCATTCAGGAGCCTATCTCGAGATGCAGAATGATCAAAAATACAAAATACGAGAGCAGAACAAAATCCCTTAAATGGTACAAATATACATTGTTGACAGCTATAAGCTTCTCCTACTCTGGACAGCCGAGTTAGGAAATATTGACAACAACACAGAAAACACAGCAGCACACAGAAAAGCTCCCTCATCATTTCATAAACCATTAATGAGCAGGTTATATAAATCTACTGGACCAAAGGAGTTGTACATCAGAGCTGCTGCAAGACATTAACTCTACTGTGAGGGATACATCATTTCATTCTTGAAGACTGTTCGCCTCCATGAGCGCAATAAAAGGAGCTGAGGGCATTCCGAACGGGAGCTGCACTTTAACCCTTCGTGAGCGCCGAGCACGGAGCGGGGGATGCTCCCCGGGCCCGCCGCAGCCCCCGCCCCGCACGCTGTTGCTCATCCATCCCTCCTGCGGCCGCAGGACGGGCCGAACCCGGCTGGCTGTTCCTTTGTGCAGCCTGGCGAGCTGCCGCACACGCACCGAGGCACCGGCCAAGCCACGAACCGGGTGAAAAGAGACGAGCCCCGCTGCTTACGGGGGCCCTTTCCCCTACAACTCCCGCTGCCAGGCTGGGTCGTCAGCACCATCGCCCAAAAGCCTCGTCCCGACGCCTCCCGAACTTCACAGCGCCCCAGCTGAGACCGGGCAGCGGCTTTCGGGAAAGCCCCGACTTCCCGCAGCCCCCGCTCGCTCCCACGGCCACGCAGGGGCGGCAAGCGATACAAAGCGCCCGGGAGCGGCCGCGCCGGAGGGACCCTCTGACGGAAACCTGGCCGGGATTCAAGGCCTAGGAGAGACCGCAGGCACAGGAGACAGCCCCGGGAGAACCGTACGAGGCGGCGCCGCCCCGGGGGTCGCTCCCTCGGGCCAGCCGCTCGGTGCTCCCCGCAGGGCCCTTCGGTGCCGCGGCCGCCCCCCGCAGGCTCCACCTGCGCCGGGCCCCCGCTCCACGGCACCCCGGGGATCGCGCCCCACCCCACCGCCCCCCGCCGGGGCGGGAACCGGTGGGCGCCCCCACATCACCCCCGGCCTCCGCACGCACTTTCCCGGGGTACCCCTGCACCCCCTCACCCCTCCGGCCCCTCAGGCTTTCCCCGCCTCCGGCGCCCCCCCGCCGCCGGACCCACCCGCGCCCCGCGGGGTTTGGCACAGCCCCGTTGCGCTCGCGGACGGCTCCGGCCGCCGGCCGCGGCGGCGAAGGCCCTTCCCGCATCGCGGCGCGGCCGTGCTCACCTGCTGCCCGCAGCCGCCTCCCTCCGGCGCCTCCTCCGCCGCCCGTCGCCACCGAGCAGCGCCGCCGCCGCCGCCGCTCCGCCCCCGCCCCCAGGCCGCCGCTCCCGCCCCCGCCGCCAGCCACGCCTACCCCGGCTGCCCATTGGCCACGCGCCCCGAAGTCCAGCCTTGGGATTGGTGTGAGAAGCCGCCCGTCAAAGCCTCGGCCCCGCCCATCCCGCCCCACAGGTCCCGGGTGTTTTATTCACGCCGGGGCTTTGGCGCCCCCAATCTCTCGCTGTCGGTTCTGATTGGCTGGCACGGCGGGAGCAGCGCGCTCGGATTGGCTGCCCGAGGTGCCACTGCGGAGCTGCGCCCGCCCTCCCCCGGGGCTCGGCTGCGCGGCGCGGCGGGAAGGCGGCGGCCGCTGCCGGGTCGGGCTCTGAGCCGGGGCCCGCTCGGTTCTCGGGGACCTCCCGGCTCTCGGGGACCCCTTGGCCGGCGTCCTGCTGATGCGCCAAGCGGAGGCATGCGCCTTCCGCCGCCCGTCTCCGGTTCGGCTCAGCCGTGGTTCTTGTCTCCTCACGGCTGCGGCGGTGCTGGCACCGGCAGGAGGGTTCCCGCAGCCCCAGTGCCACCTCGGTTTCCCCCGCGATAAACCACATGTGGTGACTGACACCTTCCCTGGGTCTGCCTGCAGTCAGACGTGCTGCTAACGCCAGCTTTCCAGAAACCGTGATGTCCCGCATCAGCCAGAGGCCAGGCTGGCAGGGATAACGCGAGCAAGCTCTTTTAGCCTCCTCGACTCTGACTTTCTGAGAACCGTGGTATTCTGGGGATAGCCTTCCTTCGGCCCAAGAAACACTAGCATCGCTCCATTTTCGAAATGGAGACAGTACCAGGTGCAGAATTCAGCAGGGAGGCTCCGCTTCAAAAAGGAAGTTTACCAAGGGGAATCCTCTGGGAGCAGCATCCTTGTGACTGCACATACGGGGCTTGGCTTGAACGCGTTAACCGGAGTGCATATTTCCAACAGCTGCCTCCTCTCACCAGACTTTCAAGCAGCTACTTCATCCAAAATGCAAGCCAGAACAGTTCCCGGTGCATTCAGCTGAAAAAAAAAAAAAAAAAAAAAAAAAAAAAAAAGGAATTGAAATGCAAAGATTACATTATGTTTCTCTGCATTATTATATTCTCCCTGCATACACCATCCCCCTTATTCCTCTTTGTTTCTGAATCAAGCAAAGAAAAAGAGCAACAAAGAAAACGAGCCATAATGTTGGCTGGCAAACATCCAGAAAACAAAGCAATTTAAATCACTGGGAATTTCAGAGCATCATGTGCAAAAATCATTTACCAAGTTTACATAGGAAGTGCTCAGAAGTATAAGCATGACACTGAGTTTCAGACTGATGCTCTGATGCCCAAGTCACCTCTTGTTCATAAATTAAACTGAGAAGATGCAGGGCTTCTTACATCTTTTTGCATATCCCTTTACTTCCCAATGAAAGTAAAATCAAGGCAGAACTGCCTTCCCCCACAAATATTCTAAAATTGCTAGAGAATAAGACATTTCTACCAGTCCTAAGTTTTCTTCTGATTTTATGAACATATTCCTGACTTAACATAGCTCTTAAAGTACTACATTCCCAGCACCTTCAGTGTAACACTTCATCTTGTTCACAGTTTCTGGATTTCTGACAGAAATTTTTGTAAAGCATGGTGCCATTAATTAATTACGAAAACTTAATTCCAACTGAATAATTTCCATATTATCGAGAAGCTCTACTTCCAAATGAAAAGAACAAAGGAAAAGGCCAGGACATGCTATTGTAAATAAAATCTAACGTATGCTTCAGCTATTTATAACTTTTACAAATATTTATTAGATAGCTAAATTCATTTGTTGCCATTACTGCTTCTCTGCTCAGTTGATAACTTGACCTCCCCGTATGGTTGTTGGTGACTGAAGGGAAAGGGGGCTGTGGTGGGAAAGGAAGGGAAGATGACCCTAGAGGTTACTTAGCTGGACAGGCTGAGCATCCAGCATAGCAAGCTGTACATCCACAGTGCTGTGCTGTGGGTCCAAGGCACATCCTGTGTTCTTAGTCTTCCCACAGCATTTCCATGAGAGGGGGGGAAATTACTTCTCCAAGGTCTGATACTGGAAGCAATGCTTCAAATGCTTTCATCCTCATGGATAACAAAGAATTGGAAGATACTTCATAGCATTCACAAGAAACCAAACCGAATTTGCCCCTATCACCTTTTCTTTAAGACTGGGAATAGGATTCTCTGTGTTACACACAGGATTAATGAACTTGGCTGTTCCTGTCATGCCCACTGACTCCTGTCAGCTGTGCCTTTCTAGCCAAGATCCTTCCCGGACTCAGTGGGACAGCAGGAGAGTACACTGCTCCCTAAGGACCTGAGAATATATTACATACACATTCATGACAATGCAGACTCCTTTATCCCCACTGCAGATACCCAGAGGCTTAACACTGTTCTTCCCTATTGGTTATCTAAAATAATGTCAGTGATTAAATCTCCCTTCTCTAATCACACCATAATATTATCCCTACAAGGAATAAGCCATACCAGAATAAATACTGCTACATACACATTATTTTGCTCACCAAGAGGAATTCCGTCTTTTTGGCAATATATATAAAACAATAGAAGCTTGTGTGTGTGGATGAGCATTGGAAATGTTCAAAAATACTTCTATAAGGTGCCATATTGGCTACCAGCAACACATATCTACTACAGGAAGCAAATAAGAAAGTATTACAGGGTTTTTCTCCTGTCATGCTCTGAGCAGATCTGAACCAATACGGTTGCTAAACCAAGGCATTCTGTTTGCATAGCATCTTCATCTTGGTAGTGCTGCATCTGAGGTGAGCAAGCAATTTCAGAGTACTTCTGAAAAACTGCAGTATAGGAGACAAAAGTAAAGTTTTTTTGCAAGGCTTCTGACACAGAGAAGCTTACAGTAGAAGCAAATGTTGAATAGTACTATCCTAAGTTAGTATAGCTATATATTAATGTTGAAATAATGGGCATAAATGTATTTAATGAGCAAAGATATGCAGTTGCCATCATTAGTACAGAAAGGATATGATGAGCAAGAATCCTTTAAAACCTGACTTCCATGGAAAAGCATCAGCCAAACAGCTTGTCAAAAACCATGGTCTGTGCACATCAAAAGGATATTCTCTAGGACGAGATATGTGATTTATGCAGGAAGAGTTTGACGGTACTTTCTACCGTGGTTCTTTAGATGTGATTAATCCCACAGGACACATATTTAATTGAGGTTCTCTTTGCCTTAATTTTAGGGGATTTTCTCCTCATGGCCACTTATTTCTCTCCTGCTAGAGCCTTGAAGTCTGGAGCTTTGTATTTGATCACTGCCTATGGAGTCACTGCAGATGGTATCTGCTCAATGCTACCAAATGCTACATGGCATCTAATAAAAGCACAAAAACCTCCATAAAATTATTCCAAAATTTAAAAGTACACATGCTCAGTCAAGGGGGTGAGTAAATTCAGTCAAGGGTTCTACTTAAATACATTATTTTAATTCAGCTTTAATTTCAATGTATCTGCTTTAGTGTCACATGGTACAAAAGAAAATGTCTGTGCTTCCAAATCCCTCCAAAAATATAATTTCATAGGGAGGACAGGACCTTCTAATTATGATTTTTACAAATGTGCTTTAATTTGGCTGTTCCGTGGCACGGAAGGCTTCTTTTCTCAGTGGGGCTCCTTGTACAAGATAACCAGGATTAAAGACCACAACCAGTCACTGAATAAGAAAATCCCTGAGAAGAGAGAAACAGCTGGAGGGAGGCCAAAGCTGCTGCCAAAAGATGCTTCAGTGAGTGAGTGCATTCACTCTGATGAGGGAGGCCAGAGGACAGCTCTTGAGAAACAGTTCCTGAATTAGCTTTCAGTCTTGTTATCTGGCAGTCAGCTTTATAGCTTTTACAAGGAGGAGCAGGCTTCACAATCCAGCCCAGTGTCCTTCCAGTGATGACACAGTGGATGTGGCTAGGCTGTATGAGAAAGATTGTCAGCTAAGCAAACCTGCTAGTGAAGGCTTGAAATGCTCTTTATCCTTACTAGGTATTCATTTTGGCATGAGAACATAACTGATGGTACAAAAGGAAGGTCGCCAGCAAAGTAATAATGAGAAAAAGGATTAAGCTGGGCTTAACTTTCTATAAGTGATCGGTTTACATTAATGGTTTGACAGGAACACAGAGAAAGTTTGCAGGGTGGTGAACAACTGAGTATCCAATACACAGGAAACTGCAAAGAGTTTTGCCCTTGCACTCATTAGTGAAGACTACTCGTAGCTTTGCAGGATCAGGCCTTACCCACACTGCTCTTTAAATCTGAGACTTCTATTATTTGAATGGCATAAGGTTAAAATATTAAATGATCCCTACATCTCTTCAAGGTGCCATTTACTTACTTCTTTTGAAGTCACTGGTGACTCTAATACGTTGTACCGCATTTATATGTCCTCTTAAATAAAACATGTGTGCCTCTTGGCAATGCAGCTTATATGTTCATAGAATCCAAGTAACTCCGTGCTAAATTCTAATTAAGAAATTTAATTAAGCCTCCAGTTGCTACTCTGTGTGAGCAGACTAGGGATCATCTAATCATTCAGAGATCTGTATTACTTTCCTTTTGTTTATTTAAAGAGCTGTACATGACACTTATTTCTTTAGACAAATTCCCTTGAAATATTGGGCAATTAATGCAAGCAGCATGTAAACCTTGTGGCTACTCCTGAACAACCATCTGAGTACTCTGTAAGTGATACTGAAGTTCTCTCTTTTTGCTCTAGGTCAAAACCCTTTCTTGTGTCATGCAGAAAAATAGCAACATCCTTTATTCTTGAAGGCATTTATTCTTAGAAAGACTAGATTGTCAAAAGAAATGTTTTCTTGTTATAGACATTTAACCACTATTATTTTCCACTGTGTCCTTCACTCAGAGATTTTGTTATACATTAAAAAAAAAAAAAAATCCAATGTCAATAAACTGTCTCTCAGTAGGAGAAAGGGACATCCCTATGAAAATCGGGGCCCTCAGAAGACTTTTGGAGCCGCCTGTACTGGTAAACATCCAGAACAGCTTTGCTGCTGTCATGACAGATATCCTGGTGTAACTCGGGTCAGGCTCTGTGCACAGTGCACGGCTGCTTCTCAGAAGGATCAGTTGCACTCCAGTAAATTAAGCAGCAACACAAATAACAATCCAGATGCCCAGGTTTTTCAAGTCTTCCCCCTCCCAAGCCTGTTTAGCCATGCTTATGTATAATTAAAGCCTACAATGGCCTAACTTTTACTGTATTTCAAGAGCTTGCATCTCGATTTTGTTAAGGGTCCAGTTCTGTTGAAATGGTTTCAGCTGATAAGATTATTCTGGTAAGCAGGGCTTAACCTTGGGCAAACAAAGAGTGGATTGAAATAGAGTTCGCCCTTCCCTTCTCTTCCAGCGCACCCATGCACGCACAGTGCTGGCGCTCCCCAGTCGCTGCAAACGCCACCCGCGGGTCACCTGGCGGCAGCTGCGGTGTCCCCCGGGCGCCTTTCCCAGAGCAGCGGCCACAGCGCTGGGCGGCCTCTGCCACCTGCTGGCAGAGCCGGAAACCAGCCAGCCCGGAATCGGAGCTGGAGTGCTGCCGGTGCACGCCTAAAATCCCTCTCCATTAACTAAAACCACCGTGGCACAAACTGGACAGTCTTCTCCTGCCGTTGCTCTTCACCCAGCTTTGGCTGCGAAGGCTGTGCCCGACGAACTCCGTCGGAAAAAGATCTCCAAAATTAAACTAGTTGTTCTTGCCCATATACAAAAAAGGCCTCCATTGCTCAGAATGCATTGGTGTTCTCTGAGACTGATTTGTGCTGCTTTTAAGGCAATTCAAACAACCTTAAACCTTTAAGATATCTGTGTCTATTCTAGAATCGAGACTTAACACCTGAACTTATCCTCATTAGGCCTAACTGATTTCTGCTCCTGAATTGTGGTAAAATTGAAGTCTACGTCTGGTTTGAAACCCGGCAAAAGGGAAAATTCTCTTTCTTCTTTTCTTCTCTATCCTACGCCTGATAGACTAAGAAGCCCACACAGCAAATCTGCACATGCCTTGTGAATGTTAGCTGTTTAACATACTGTGTGCAGCTGATATTCCTATCTGTGAGAGGTTAATAACACCCTCTGAACCAGAGGTTTCCTGAGCACACTTGGGTAATTGCTGCAGTTAAATGCTTTAGACTCACAGCAGCCTCTGGAGATGGAATTCTCATGCAAAATTCATTCCCTTGAATTACTGCAGTTCATCAAAGATTCTTCTCACAAAAGTACTGCATAGTGAATTTCTTCAATGAAGCTTTCTTGATCAGAAGCACGGTCTGGCAATACAAAACTCTACAATTTTTCACCTTTGCCTCAAGCAGTCTTGTTCTACCCCTCCAGCAAATGTTCCTGTGCTGAAGCTGCAGCCTCTGGAAGCACAGAGCAGCCCTCAGGCTGCTGAGCACCACTAACACCAGCCTTCTGGAAGCCTCAGAGAGAAATGGTCTGCCCAGGTTATTAAACAGTGACTGGATTTGAAAAAACAAATAATAAAAAAACCCAAAAAACAATATGTGACATGGCAGTTTTTGGGATCCTTTTGAGGTGACATAGCCTTTCAGCTGCCATCACCACCAGAAGCACAAGAAAAGGAGAGAGGGGATGGCACACAAGAATTGGTTCTATTCAATTTGGGTTTCTACTCCTTTTGCAACACGACCTTATGAAATAAGTGTTACCTCACCTCATTAGGTTGCAAAGTAACTCCACACTGTCTAAAAGCATATCCTTACGGTACACCTTTGTCGTTGGATACTGCTGGGAACCAGGGAAAAAGCAGCCTTGAAGCCTTACCTTTCTCAGCCTGCTCAAGGATAAGAAATTATAACAATGATTAAACACCTGCGAGAGACGTGATGTTTTACAGAAAGCATGTTTTCAAGGAGGTGTTGCCTTCTTGGACCAATAAGTCTTTTCTATTCTGTTTTGCACGTACTTCCCTATATATAGTGTAGTGTTTTTTTAAATAAAGCTCTCTCTTTCTGCTTCCCCATTACACGAGGAACTATGTTGCATTTCGCCGCTCTTCTGTAGCCTCAAATACAACATGCCTTCAGAAAAAAAATAACTTTATGGACGTGCTTAGAGCATACTTCCAGAATGAAGCTTCCCGGCCAAGGAACAGACCTGCCTGCATCGTACCAAGGGGAATGGCCTCTCTTTCTCTTCTGCGGGGCTGGGGAAGCAAACGCATTTTAAGCGGCGGTGATGACAAAGACAAGACGTTCTGTTCCGCTCTGCCCCACACGCACCCGCGGAACGCGCCCTTCCGGCGGAGGCGCGGCTCCGTCCCGTGCGCGGGGCGCTGCCGGCGGAAGCGGCGGCGCGGGGCGGGGCGCGGCGGCCATGGCGGCGGAGCAGCGGCATGAGCTGGGGCGGCTCTCGGCACTCGCCGTGTACCGCCGCGTGGCGGGGGCCGGGCGGATGGAGCGGCGCCGCCGCGGGGCCCCGCTGCCCGCGGGTCGCAAGCGGGCCAAGGCCCGCCCGAGGCGCGGCCGGACGGGAGGAGGCGGCTCGGAGCCGGAGGCGCCGCCGCCCGCCGCGCCCCCGAGCCGCGTGGAGCTCCCCGTGGAGCTCCCGGTGGAGGCACCCCTGGATCCTCCTGAGGCAGCAGCCGCTGGGCCTGACGCGAAACCGCGGGGCGGCCCCAAGGCGATGCCGGGCGGCCCGCGGCCGGCGGGAGAGGACGGCGGCGGCGTGACGGAGGTGCTGCGGCGGCTGGCGCGGCTGGAGGACAGCCGGCAGCGGGCGGCCGAGCTCTTCCGCTGGCTGCTGGCCCCGGTGGCGCCGGCGGAGTTCCTGGGGAAGCACTGGGAGCGGGCGCCGCTGCTGCTGCGGCGGGGCGACCCCGGCTACTACGCGGGGCTCTTCTCCACGGCCGACTTCGACGCCGCCCTCCGAGGAGGAGAGGTTCACTTCGGCACCCACCTGGATGTGACCAGCTACGCCGATGGAGTGCGGGAGACGCACAACCCCTCCGGCAGAGCCCTGCCCGCTGTCGTGTGGGACTTCTACCAGAACGGCTGCTCCCTGCGCCTCCTCTGCCCGCAGGCCTTCTCCCCCACCGTCTGGCACTTCCTCTCCATCCTGCAGGAGCACTTTGGCAGCATGGCGGGGGCGAACACCTACCTCACGCCCCCGGGTACGCAGGGCTTTGCCCCCCACTATGATGACATCGAGGCCTTTGTGCTGCAGCTGGAGGGGAAGAAGCACTGGCGTGTCTACAGGCCCCGAAGAGATGCTGAGGTGCTGCCGCAGTTCTCCAGCGCAAACCTCACGCAGGCGGAACTCGGTGAGCCTGTGCTGGAGACGGTGCTGGAGCCCGGGGACCTGCTGTACTTCCCCCGTGGCTTTATCCACCAGGGTGATTGTCTCCCTGATGCGCATTCGCTCCACATCACTGTGTCTTCCTACCAGAGGAATTCCTGGGGGGACTTTCTGGAGAAGCTCCTCCCAGCTGCCCTGCAGATGGCCCTGGAGGAAGACCTGGAGTACAGACGAGGGCTTCCCATGGACTACCTGCAGTATATGGGGGTTGCTAACTCAGACACAGTTGATGCTCGGCGAACAGCCTTTGTGGAGAAGGTGCAGAGCCTGATAAAGAAACTCGTTGACTATGCACCCATCGATGCTGCTGTGGATCAGAGAGCCAAGTCGTTCCTTCATGACTGTCTCCCTCCAGTGCTGACGCAGAGTGAAAAGGTGCAGAGTGTCTATGGCTTCCCGGCCCGCTGGCAAGATGGAGGCCCCTGCAATGTTGATATCCTGATAACAAAAGACACTGAAGTACGCCTGCTCCGTCATGGCATCATTAGACTGTGTAATGAAGAAGCAGGTGTGATGCTGTACTATACTACAGAAAACTCAAGAGTGTATCATAAGGAAGAACCCAAGTTCCTTGAGCTAGATCCCGAGTATACAGACAGTATTGAATTTCTCCTGTCTTCCTATCCAAATTACATCAGTGTGGATAATCTTCCATGTGAAACCTTGGAGGAAAAGATTTCTCTAGCTACACTTCTGTTTGAGAAGGGTATTCTGACTACAAAGAAGCCTCTGACACAAGTCTAACTCTTATTTTTTCACAAAATAAACATACACTTGTTTAGAAAATGTTCTGTCTTGGTCTTGCATTACACCCACTGTATATGAATCAGCAGTTCAGGTCTCTGTATCTCATCTGGGGGTAGAAGGTCTATGTCATGGGTACAGAAATCAAGTGTTCTCATTACAATAAGTATTTGCTTTAGGAGCAATTTTACATGGCTGAGTGCCTAGAAAAGAGAATTGCTTATCTTCTTTTTACCAGGCATGTTACTACACCCTAGGTAACTTCAGGAAGGTTGTGAACTTTCTTTCAGTCTTGTAAATCATCATCATGTTTTCACAGTATTTTAAAGCAGGCTGCTGAGCTGCAGAAAATACGGTTCATATGCATATTTAGTGATGGTCACCATTCTCTGTGCCTTGGCTGTGCTACACTGCATATATGGTGTGGCCTTCAGGCCCATGCTGTGTTGTAAAGATCCCTTGGTCATACATTTATTCTTCCTAAAAGTTTGGCCTGCAAGCAACTCCCACTCAGTTTGAGCAATTGCACCCATCTATGTGGCCCTGCCCTTACTGAATGATGCAGTAAGATTTTCTCAGGCAAACATGATCTGTTACATTTTAAATGCTTCAGGCTCACCTGCTTCCTTTTCAGTCCAATAATAGAGATAAAATAGCCTCCCCCACTGGTTTGCTGTGGTTTCCCCACAGCAGTCCCTTGCAATGAAATTTTTCATCCTTTCAAGGCAAGTGGGGCACCCTCTAATATGTTTGGGGCTTTTTTTTTGTGCTGGGTGAAAAAAAATTTGTTTTAGGACCTATCAAGTTATATGAACACATGCCTGGCTGTGTGGTCAGTTCCCATAAATACTGGCAAGCCTCTGAAACACTTTTTCACAATGCTATCTCTATTATCATAAGAGTCAGCAGGGGAGGGATATTCTGTCTTTGAAGCCTCCTGAAGGGATACCCACAGTGAGCAGGGTGCATTACCCTGTGCTCCTCTGAGCTGTTGGGTTATCCGAGTTTTGCAAGATGGCACCCATGCACTCCTGTTTGGGATTTAAGTGTACACTGTGTCTTCCAAGATCCCATACTTGCAACAGTGCCAGCCTTTGCTCCCTCTTTTGCCTGTATGCTTTTGCTAACTCTTGAAAGTTGGGCTGTGTGAAGTTGCACTGCACAAGGACATGTGAAGGTGCCCTTGGGGCCTCTTGGCTCTGTGAAACATTAGTGGCTGGACAGAAATGTTGTTGCCACACTCATCCTCTGACCCCCGTCTATTCATCCTCACCAGAGGATCAGCCATCCTTGTCCCACCATTTATGTCCTTGTGTCTCAGTGCTGTCCTTCCTGGGCCGCTCTGTGTGCTCTATGTGCAGCCACAGGCACCAGCACTGCAGCTTTGCTGTGGTCCAGAGCTGCACAAGGAGCTCATGCAGCCCCTTCTGCGATGGCTGCAAGCACCCCCGTGTCTGTTTTGAGCACTTTAATACCAACCAAAGACAGCATAAAATCTTAGCTTTTCCTGTCCCTGGACTCTGTTCTGCTTGGGTGGGGCATTTGGGTAATTCCTTCTGTCAGGAAAATTAATCCACAAACACCAGAGGTTTATGTCCAAAAAGGAGATCCCCTGAGATCTCTCAAATTTTGGAAGACACAGCCTCCTTTTTATCCTATTTTCCTGGCTGCATTTCCCTCTCACTTTCCCCAGCTGAGGTACTTGAGAGGTACAGACTTCCTGGAATGCCTGACACCTGAGATTCCCCTCTAATGTATAACCCTCTCTTTTAATTCTTATAGAACTTATCATTTTTCCCCATTACTTCTTTCATCTTCCAATATCCAATTTCATTTATCAGCAAACCCATTGTTTGTTTGTAACATTTTTCCATTCATCTATCAGAGGAATCCATCCCATTGTTTATTTTATCTCTCAATGCTAGTCTTACCTACCAGCAGATCCACAGCTCGTTTGTAAAGACAAACCCGACATTCCTCTCCTCAGCTTTTAATTCTGAGGAAAATGCCTGGGCTAGACACCTTACACGTACTCCCTACAGATTTTAGGTAGGGCTAGCCAGGCAAAAGACTTTCTCTTGTCTTTATTGTTCTTTCTGCAGAAAGTTATTTCTTGCTGAGATCTGAAGAGCATTATCAACTTTTATGAACTGGTGGTGGCCCATTCTGATCCCAGTAAGAGAAGGACTCATATTTTGTAAGGTATCTAAAAATGTGTTTTATTAGAGCTAACACTAATTGTACATCCCTTTAGATGCTAAGAACCCCAAGCAAAGAAGCATTTCCCCATGTCATGCAGATGTGGTTCATAGCAGAGACTGCCTTCTTTCAGTTTTTTAAGGTATTTTAAGATTCTTGTATAAGGAAACAGCTCTATTTAACATATTTACAGTCAAACAGAAACAGTGTTTGCAAGTGAAAGTCTTTCTGCACTGTTCAATAAGGGCAGGGCAACATAAGTTGTGTTACCTCAGGTCCTGGATGGGATCTGCTCCTCTGTAAGAAAGAGCTGTCTGAGTTTCATGTAGGGCTTGGGATCTGTGCAGGTCAGCACAGGCTGAAGGCCACATTGTACAGGCAGCACAGAACAGCACAGGCACCAAAGGCATGGGGCAGTGTTGTGTCCTCCAAAGGCCACACCGTGGCTGCTGGAGGGGAATGTTCTGCACGCTCTAAGGCAAGAACCATGCTAAGGGTTCCTTCATGGACTTCTAAGCAGTGCAGAAACACAAATGAAGGTACAGGGAGCTCGTCCACCAAATTTTCTAAGCAGAACTGAGCAGGACAGGAGAGTTTTGAGAGAGTAAGCCTTTATTTGCTCTCATAATCAGACCCAGGCATAGGAGCAGCATCCTTTTGAAGGACATAAGGATCATTGAGTTTCACAACAACTACATGGGGCACAAAAAGTGGGGAGGGGAGTCAGCAGTTCCACACATGCCAGTCACTTTACCACTTTCAAGGAAGCTGCAGAAATACTCGTCTGGTTTAGCTAGCACCTGCCAGAATGCTCACCAGGAAAAGGGAAGGATCAAACAGATATGCACTGGAAGGACAGAGCATGGGTACTATTGAGATGCCACCATCTCAGAGTGACTGAGACATAGCAAACAACATGGGGAGGTTGTAGAGAGAAGACACCTGCATTTTTTGAAGCAACTTTCATAAATTGTCACTACATGCCCACATGTGAACCCTTAGTCTAGAAAATATAAAGAAAAAAACCTTTACTGGTAGCCAGCTTGGCAGGGTGGTGTTGACTTTGTTTGGCTGTTGGGTATCTGCCAAGTCACTCTTTTAATCCTCTTTAGCAACAGGAGAGGTGAAGAAACGATGAGAAACCTTACAGGTCAAGAGAAGGACAGGGAGTAATTTATCTGTATTTTGCCCAACAGCATGGGTAACATAAACTTGACCTAGAGAAGATTAATTTAATTTATTGCCAGTAAATAACAGAGGAGACAGTGAGATACAAAACCAAAATTTAAAATTCCTCCCCCTCACCTTTGGGCAGCATCAGGTACACCTCTGAGTTGGCAAAAACTGTCCAATATGGGGGAACCCAATCTCTTCTTACAGCCTCCCACTACCAAAACTTTTCCACACTAGCGCTAAATAATCTTGCTTTTCTTTTACAACCAGAGCTCAAATGGTGTCATTGTGCTTGTTCTCTCTTGGCTATCATAAGGGAACATTTTGCATGGGAATAGGAAAAAAAATTGTGTAGGAGATGCCTGTTATTTGTCCAGAAGAAAAAATAAATATTGCTGTCACCTTCTTAATGTGGTTTTGCAAACTCTCTGCATTAGACAATATTCCCCTCCATTAATCATTTCAGCTCAGCACTGATGAGCATTTCCTCCTCTCTTCTAGGTGAAGGGTCCAGGGGTTGGCCTGCTTAGTTTCTCCAAAGGAGGTGAAGTGTTCCTTGCCATGGCTGCCTTCCTGAAGAACATCGTGGCTGTTGCTTCCCCAGTGGGAAGCATACCCATTGTGTGAAGCAATAGGAATATTCCCTCTGTAACTGCTACATTGATTCCTCTCTGCTGCAAGGGTAAAAAACCACCACACTTTGACCTTACATGAACACAAAGCCAAGGTCACCGATTCCAAGTTTCTTGATTATTCTGATGTCCTTGATGATCCCTTTCAAGCCCCTGGCATCCAAAGCCTGATCCCACTAGAGAAAGCTGAGGCACAGCTCCTATTCGTTGTGGGACAAGATGACCATGTTGTCAAAAGTCATCTTGCTACTGAAGTTGGCAAGATTCTGCAGGCTCATGGGAAGGGAAATTTTCAGATTCTTTCCTGCCCTGGAACAGGGCACTGCATAGACCCTCCCTTTTTCCCTTTGTACAGCATAGGAAGCCACCCCGTGTTTCACAAGCGGGCAGTCCTGGGTGGGGAGCTCTGGGCTTATTCTAAAGCTCAGCTTCACGCTTGGTCACAGATCCAGGCTTTTTTCAAGAAGTATTTAATTGGTAACTAATGTGCATCAAATAATGTCCAAGTAACACACAATTTTGAACAATCAGAACTGATAAATTCTGCCACATTTATCAGGTCAAAGATTGTCAGAGCTGTACCAGTAAAACTACAGTATCTTCCATGAATTTGCACATCCATAACACAGAAAATAATTGGTCTTTCAGTTTAAAGTCTTTCCCCACTTTACAGGCCTCCTTCAAGTACCGAAGGTTGGCAATAAGGTGGCCCTGGAGCTTTCTCTTCTTTGAGCACAGATGCTCAAAGTGCCAGGGGATCGGCTGTGATGATCCCGCCCACCCGTGGGCACTGGCATGGATGCAGCAGTGGCTCCAGGCAGACTTGGCATCTTCCCGTACGTGTGTGCCCACTCCATTCCTGCCTCAATTCCCCTCCCCTCTGCAGTGTGTGGGAAACTGCATTTATAGAAGGAGCCTCAGTTTCAATGCAGACACAGTGTACTCAGCAGCTCCGGAGCCATGTGGCAGGTCGGTGTCCGCTCCCTGTGCCGGGTCAGTGCCCGCACCTGGCAGAGCCGGCTGGCCCGGCCCGGCCCCGCGCCCGCAGCCTCACGGAGCCCCGGCACAGCCCCTGCGCAGGGACTCTCCTCCATGGCCCCCTCCATCCGCCTGGCGCCCGCCGCCCGCAGCCTCTTCGACGAGCCGCTGGCCATCGCCGTGCAGGGCCTCGGCCCGCGGCAGCAGGTCACGCTGCGAACGTCCTTGCGGGACGAGACCGGAGAGCTCTTCCAGGCCAGTGCCCGCTACCAGGCGGGCGACGACGGGCAGCTGGACCTCGCCCGCTGCCCTGCGCTGCCGGGAGGCAGCTTCTCCGGCCTGGAGCCCATGGGGCTGCTCTGGGCTTTGCAGCCCCAGAAGCCTTTCTGGCGCCTGGTGAAGCGGGACGTGCAGAGCCCCTTCCTGCTGCAGCTGGAGGTGTTCGAGGGCCACGGGGAGCGCCCCGGGCAGCTCCTGGCCCAGGCGCAGCACGAGCGGGCGTTCCTGCGGGACGGGGTGCGGAGAGTCCCGGTGCGCGAAGGGAGGATCCGGGCCACGCTTTTCCTGCCCCCCGGTGAGTACCAAGCGCAGCCATCCTGCTTTCTCTAAACCGGTGGGTTTTTTAGTGAAACCTGCTCCGTGATCTCCCTGAACAAGTTCATTAAAGCCCCATGTCTTTCCACTCATCCTTCCCTCGACACTTCCATGCCATTCACCAGCCTGACCATCCGTTCCAATTCACCTGCCCACGTATGTTCCAGGACATAGTTCCAGAAGGCAGAGTTACAACCACTCTTACCCGGGGCTTGAGGTTACAAAAAGCAAAACCAACAACAACCACGAAGAAATTCACAGCAAGTGAATGTGAGTGTGCCGGGGGGGCTGCTGGAGACAAGAAGCTGCAGAATAGAGTGGTGGGGAAGGGCTGTGGGACAGTCATTGGCATTCCTACTCACTGGGAGGGGTTGGGAAGTTCTTCTCCCTCCTCCCCAAGAGTAACTAAATATAGTAATTGTTGGGTGACCATTGCCCACCGTGCTGGGGTGAACATCATCAGTGTGTGAAAGAGAGAAGAGGAGGGGCTCAAGAACATTTACTGGGAATAAATCTTTCCAGATGGAAAAGATAATTATTTAATGGTGCCAGAAAAGACGCAGAGTGCCTTTCTGAGATGTAAGGACTGCACAAGACACCACCTGTCTCTGGCATCTTCTGGGCAGCTACACCAAGATTCCCTGCCAGAGTGCAGGGTGTGGGAAAGCTGATTTCACAGACTTACTTAGCATCCCTCCCACAACAAGGCCAGGACTCCCGCCCCTGCCTCACTTCTACCCCCACCTGCTGACCAGGAGAGGAAGAAGCCACCTGCACACACTTTATATCCAAAATGTCCCGCTTTCCTGAACTGAGGCACTTATGGTAAGGCAAATTGTGTTGCATTTCTTCCGAGTCCCCTGACCTCCACCTTTTGCCTATGTTTTAAAATTATAAGCCCTTGCCACACATTCCCTGGCACTTTGAACTGTTTTCTAGGCACTTTGAATTATTTCCTGAGCACAGGATAAAAAGCATATTTATCCCCATCCTACTGCAACCACAAGCCAGCTTCAGCTTAGCAAGACTGAAAGCTCGGTCTGTAGTCTGTATTTCTCAGTTCTATTTGGAGATGTGTTTTACTACCATGATTTCACCACACTCAAACTGCCCTGCACTGAGATACTCCATCATGATTTTCAGTCCATGAGCCTGCTCTCTACACCACATATCTCCACATTCAGATTCTGGAGTTGGATATCCTCAGCAAATGACCTAAGGCCACATAGAGGCAGGGAGCTCAAAGGACTTTTGCTACAGTACTGTGACACCTCCCTTGAGCAATCCCACAGGCTTATTCAGCTGTACCACCTTTTCTGGGCTTGTTCAGTGCAAGTCCACAGAGCCCTGCCACACTCTGCAAAGCCATGGACCACAGACTACTGCACTCCTGGCCCCTGGCCACACAGCCACTGCTCTGAGTGCTCACAGCCTGTGAAGAGCCAGCAGATGTGCTGTTGGCTGCATGCAAACAGCCACAGAAGAAAGAGCACAGCAGCACTTTTGATGGCAAAGCTCTCCTTGGTCCAAGGCAGAGAGTGAACACGTGCTGTGCTCTCTCTCTTTCTCTCCTTACATCTGTGACACCTGCAGCACATTCCCACCTTTCACCTGCAGCCTTATCTGCAGATGCACAGGCAGTGCAGGGTGTGACACTGTGGAAGGGCATCCTCAAAGGGTGGGAGGCATGAGCACACACAGGCCTGTGGCTCTTCTGAAGCCAGAAGTAAGTGTGTTCTAGGTTTTCTCCACTCCCCAACACCTCCAGAGTCATCTTCGGTTTCCTGCAGATTGCAATCCCAAAAGCAATCAGGCTGAAGGAATGCAACCTGCAAAGCATTCTCTTTCCCTGCACTGGCTGCACTGGTGCAGGACTCTCCCATGATGAGGAAATGAGGATCCCGGACCAAGAAAGATTCAAACAGAGATCCACTAATCACCCACTGAGATAACTGTGGCATCCTGTGCAGAATTTGATACTGACTGCTGCCAGACATGACTGGCAAAGAAACAAAGTACTGGTTTGGATGATGTACAGCTTTTCAAGGGATCCCAAATGTTAAAAAACCAATATACAAACAGAAAAACTTACAGATACCCTGAGAATTTTGATAGCAGCCAGCTGAAGAGCTTGTTGCTACAGGGCTGCTTACAGGAAGACAACTTGGGACAAGATTCTTTTACCAAAGACTCTTTGCCTGCTGGCTCTAAGCACAACACACAGTACTGCTGCTTCCTGAAACAAATAAGGGTTTGCACCTTACCTAAGAGGTTCTGCTCTTGCACTTTTTTTCCTCTACAACACACACTAGAATTTTTTCAGGTGCTGACACTGCACAGCTGACTGATCATGTCTTTTCCCCAAAGGATGCTTTTCTGCAATTCCTGTTTGGTGCCTCGTTTGATGCATTCCAAACCAGAGAAACATTGAAAGGAGTCATTTCAGGCAATTCTGATCTTTGTCTTGTTTGCTCCAGGAGAAGGCACCTTTCCTGGGATCATTGATATACATGGACTTGGAGGAGGCCTTTTTGAGCCCAGAGCAAGCCTGCTGGCCAATCATGGCTTTGCCACACTGGCCCTGGCTTATTATCAATTTGAGGATCTGCCCCAGGAACCAAAGGAACTCCATCTGGAATATTTTGAAGAGGCAGTGAACTATATGCTGCAGCACCCACAGGTAGGAACACCCCTGTTTCCTGTGGCTTCCAGGAACTGCTCCTGTGAAGTCCTCTCACTTTGCCCAAGTCATCTTTGGATGAGGCTGCAGAAATACTCACCTGGCAGGGCTGGCCAGTGCAAGGATTTTGGGTGCCCAAGTTCTAGGAAAGAGAAGGGCCAAGTAGAGACGCAGTGGAATGGGGGTGGAGAGAGAGATTGCAAAGCAACAAAGCCAGATCAGATGTAACCAGGTGGGAAGGGTGTGCTGGAGAAAGCCTTCATGAGTTGCCACCAAATGTCCTCCTACAGTCTCAAGAGTGAAAAGAGCATCTGCCAGGGTCTAAGACTAATAATTCATAGCTGTGACCTACAAGCTGTCCCCAGATGAATGAGGTCATGTCTTCCCACTCCTGCCTGATTTTAGAACAGGAGGGAGCTTTCTGCACATGAGTGGTTTGAAGTACAGTATGAGGAGGAAATACAGGTGGTGCGGGAGGGTGTGCCTATCATTTGTCCAGAAGGAAAAGTAATCATTGCCATTACTTTTTTCATGTGGTTTTGCAAAGCCTCTGCATTAGACAATCTTCCCCTCCATGAACCAGCTGTTGTGCTTTTCAGCTCAGCACTGATGAGCATTTCCTCCTCTCTTCTAGGTGAAGGGTCCAGGGGTTGGCCTACTTGGTTTCTCCAAAGGAGGTGAAGTGTCCCTTGCCATGGCTGCCTTCCTGAAGAACATCATGGCTGTTGCTGCCCTCAATGCTCCTGTTGCTGCTACATGTATTCCTTTCTCTTACAAGAATAAAATCATCCCCACTTTGGCCTTACATGAACACAAAGCCAAGGTCACCGATTCCAAATTTCTTGATTATTCTGATGTCCTTGATGATCCCTTTCAAGCCCCTGGCATCCAAAGCCTGATCCCACTAGAGAAAGCTGAGGCACAGCTCCTATTCGTTGTGGGACAAGATGACCATGTTGTCAAAAGTCATCTTGTTACTGAAGTTGGCAAGATTCTGCAGGCTCATGGGAAGGGAAATTTTCAGATTCTTTCCTGCCCTGGAACAGGGCACTGCATAGACCCTCCCTTTTTCCCTTTGTACAGCATAGGAAGCCACCCCGTGTTTCACAAGCGGGCAGTCCTGGGTGGGGAGCTCTGGGCTTATTCTAAAGCTCAGCTTCACGCTTGGTCACAGATCCAGGCTTTTTTCAAGAAGTATTTAATTGGTAACTAATGTGCATCAAATAATGTCCAAGTAACACACAATTTTGAACAATCAGAACTGATAAATTCTGCCACATTTATCAGGTCAAAGATTATCAGAGCTGTACCAGTAAAACTACAGTATCTTCCATGAATTTGCACATCCATAACACAGAAAAAATATGGGTTTGCCTTTTCTGTTCCCACCTCAACCTTTTTTCTCAAGTGTCAAAGAAAGGGATGGTGCGTTTTGCATTGGTCTTTGACAAAACATGTACAAAATGCACAGTTACATTTTTTGGGTGGTTTCTATTCGTCTAATACTTGACAGCACTTTCCATGTCAGTGTGGTATCTACCTGCGTTCCTCAGGTCATACTATATTATCTATCTACTACTAATTATAACAGTCTCTAATGACAATTTTGGAGCAGGGATTTCACTGCTCCTATGGTGAATGTGTCATTGCAAACAGAAATTTCTCTGACCTCCGTGCTACTGCGAGTGTGTAAGAATGGCTGCTATAGCCAGGACGCTTGGCTGTCTCTGGTTAAGCTTTGGGAAAGGTTCTTTTCCTTCTTTGTTATTGGGGTGAGAATTGTAATAAAGAGTCTGAAATTTGAAATCCATGTAGACATTTGTAGTGCTTTTATTAGAAGCAGGTTTTGCATCTTGACCACTCTCTCATCCCAGGGTGGATCCAGGGCCCTGTTGGTTGAAAGGCCCTGAGGGCCTCCTGTCCCTCCTCAGCAGAGAAGTCACACTCACTCCAAAACATCTGTGTACAATGAACTGTCACCAGAACCCCCAGTTTCTTTGTGAGGACAAAACCAGGGGCCAGGAGCACCGTTTCTGTCAGACCTGGGGAGCTGCCACCTCCTTTGTGAACACCATTGCTCCACACCAGCTGGACCAGCTGTCCTGGTTTCTCCATTTTGCAGGTGTCCTCCAGGCCAGCCTGGTACACTGGGCCAAACCTCAGAGCCAGCAGCTGCCTCTCAGCCCTGTCATGTTTTCAGCACCTGGGCATCCCCATTGTAGCCCTTTCCTGCCCAGCATGTTTCATAACAGATGTTATCAGGAGCACTGACTGACACCTCTGGGCCTGCCCCAGCACGGATAAAGTTGTTTGTTTGAGTGTGGGCTAGAAAAGAATGTGACAGAGCAGGAGAAGGGGAGGAACATAAGTCTTGGAGCAGCTCATGGGCATGCCAGGTGCTGTCATCACAAAAAGGTGCAATACTGCATGTCCCAGAAGATGCTGGGAGAGCAGTGCTGGGCTAGTGGGGTTGTCTCTGCCTGAGATGTTCCCAGGCCTGCAGCTTGGCTGAGTTTGAGGGGAAAAAGACAGCTTGCACGAGAAATCCAGGAAGAAGGGTTTCAGCTGTGCCTGTGTGCATCCAGCCCAGCAGGCCTGCTGTAGAGAACTTCCACCACAGCAGATAAGCACACTATGCATCAACAAGTGTCTGGAGAGAGCAGCTGCCTTTTGGAGATAGTAGTATCATAGAATAGCTTGGGATGAAACAGACCTTAACTGTCATGTAGTCCAACCACCTGCAATAAGCAGAGACATCTTCAACTAGATCAGATTGCTCAGAGCCCTATCCAACCTGGTCCTGGATGTTTCCAGGCATGGGACATCCATTGCCAATCTGAGCAACCTGGGAGAGTTTTTTACCATCCTCATTGTAAAAAACTTCTACTTTACATCTGTATCAACTGTCTTTTAGTTTAAAGCCATTGCCCTGCTAATAAATTTGCCCCCATCCTGCAGGCCTCTTTCAGGCACTGAAAGGTGGCAATAAGGTGGCCCTGGAGCTTTCTTTTCTATGAGCTGAGACACTCCAACAGTCTCAGGGGATCAGTTGTGATGATCCTGTCCTGCTGTGGGTGCTGGCAGTGGTACAGCGGTGCCTACAGACGAATCTGGCGCCTCCAAGCACGTGTGAATCCTTCTTCCTCCTCAACAATACAACTATAGTAACTATTTGGTGACCATGGCCCACTGTACTGAGGTGAACATCATCAGAGTGTGAAAGAGGGAAGAGGAGGGGCTCAAGAACATTTACCGGGAATAAATCTTTCCAGCAGGAAAAGATAATTATTTAATTGTGCTGGAAAAGGTGCAGAGTGCCTTTCTGAGATGTAAGGATTGCACAAGACACCACCTGTCTCTGGCATCTTCTGGGCAGCTACACCAAGATTCCCTGCCAGAGTGCAGGGTGTGGGAAAGCTGATTTCACAGACTTACTTAGCATCCCTCCCACAACAAAGCCAGGACTCCCGCCCCTGCCTCACCTCTACCCCCACCTGCTGACCAGGAGAGGAAGAAGCCACAAGCATACACATTATAACCAAAACGATCACCCACTGAGATAACTGTGGCATCCTGTACAGAATATGAAACTGACTGCTGCCAGACATGACTGGCAAAGAAACAAAGTACTGGTTTGGATGATGTACAGCTTTTCAAGGGATCCCAAATGTTAAAAAAACAATATACAAACAGAAAAACTTACAGATACCCCGAGAATTTTGATAGCAGCCAGCTGAAAAGCTTGTTGCTACAGGGCTGCTTACAGGAAGACAACTTGGGACAAGATTCTTTTACCAAAGACTCTTTGCCTGCTGGCTCTAAGCACAATGCATAGTACTGCTGCTCTTGCACTTTTTTTCCTCTACAACACACTCTAGAATTTTTTCAGGTGCTGACACTGCACAGCTGACTGATCATGGCTTTTCCCCAAAGGATGCTTTTCTGCAATTCCTGTTTGGTGCCTCGTTTGATGCATTCCAAACCAGAGAAACATTGAAAGGAGTCATTTCAGGCAATTCTGATCTTTGTCTTGTTTGCTCCAGGAAAAGGCACCTTTCCTGGGATCATTGATATACATGGACTTGGAGGAGGCCTTTTTGAGCCCAGAGCAAGCCTGCTGGCCAATCATGGCTTTGCCACACTGGCCCTGGCTTATTATCAATTTGAGGATCTGCCCCAGGAACCAAAGGAACTCCATCTGGAATATTTTGAAGAGGCAGTGAACTATATGCTGCAGCACCCACAGGTAGGAACACCCCTGTTTCCTGTGGCTTCCAGGAACTGCTCCTGTGAAGTCCTCTCACTTTGCCCAAGTCATCTTAGGATGAGGCTGCAGAAATACTCACCTGGCAGGGCTGGCCAGTGCAAGGATTTTGGGTGCCCAAGTTCTAGGAAAGAGAAGGGCCAAGTAGAGACGCAGTGGAATGGGGGTGGAGAGAGAGATTGCAAAGCAACAAAGCCAGATCAGATGTAACCAGGTGGGAAGGGTGTGCTGGAGAAAGCCTTCATGAGTTGCCACCAAATGTCCTCCTACAGTCTCAAGAGTGAAAAGAGCATCTGCCAGGGTCTAAGACTAATAATTCATAGCTGTGACCTACAAGCTGTCCCCAGATGGATGAGGTCATGTCTCCCCACTCCTGGCTGATTTCAGAACAGAAGGGAGCTTTCTGCACATGAGTGGCTGAAGTAATGTGTGAGGAGGAAATACAGGGGGTGCTGGGCCATCTCTGGTTAAACCCTGGGAGAGGTAATTTGCCTTTTGTGCCTTCTTTCCATCTTCCCTTTGGAAGGCAGTGCTCTGCCTCATGGATACTTCTGGTCCCAAGATGTCATGCAAAAAAACTTTCTGTTGAATTTATAGCCATTTTGATCTTCTCCTACATGATGTGGAACATTTTAATCTTTGTTACTGGGATGAGGATTGTAATAAAGAGAATGAAATTTGAAAGCCACAGAGTCTTTTGCTGTACTTTGGTTAGAAGCAGAGTTTGCAACTTGACTACTTCCTTATCCCAGGGTGAAGGCTTAAGAAAGGTTGCAGCAACTTGGAATCAAAGGTTGCCCAGCTGGGAGCAGGAGATCACAGAAGATGGACACACCCTTACCTTCACTCTCTTCCACAGCTCTTGTGTCACCAAGCATAGAGGAGAAGGAATGTTGCTGAAGTGTCCAGGACCCTTTCCCTTAGCATCTGCTCCTGCATATGGTCAAACCCATGATCAAATGTCACAGTGTTGTTCTCAGCAATAGGAGTAATTGCCACACATTCAGGACTGGACACCAGACAACATACTCAAATGCTAAATGGCAGAACACCTCACCTACTTGGAGAAAAGGGGTAATTTTCATGGTGAATGAAAGACTGCCGAGACTCTGCCCAATATCTCTGACCACTTAATATCTCCAATTAGGACAACACTCAGGATTCCCTTAGATGTTTCCACCTCTTTCACACATCTAAGACAGACACGAGGAGCTCAGAGCATGAAACATCAGAGGCACCTGCAAGTCCCAGGAAGAGTCTGGGAGCATCAGGAAACAGTTCTCCCTCTGCAGTTCCTTTTGCATCAGAAGATCCATCTCTGAGTAAGATGGACTGAATGATTTTTCTCTTCTAAATCTTTGCACAATCCATTACTAGAAGAGCCGGATTTCTGACCTACTTAAATAGTGTGTGAAAGTGCTCCTCCCTTATTAATCCTGCATCCCTGACCACCCTGATCATCTTTCCTAATACACCTGTCTGTGCACCCACCTAGGCCGGAGCAGAGCCTGGTGGAGACATAACCAACCTTGTCTAAGCCTCGGGGTAACAAACAGAGAACCACAGCCGGCAAGGAGGCAGGAAGCCATGGCGAGCTAGTGCTGGTGTGGCCTATCCCCGCCTCGGCTGGGACTGCTACCGCATCGCTGCTGTCCCAGCTCTGTGCGGTCTGTCCCACACCGGCCCGTCCCTGTCCAGTGAATTCCGACTGCGATTCTGTTCGGCGACTCCTAAATCTATCTGTTTGCTCGTCCTGTCCCCACGTCTCCTGCCCGCAGCCACCGCCCGGCCGGGACAGCTCGGGAGTACACTGAGGAGCTCACCGAGACTCAGACGGGTTTCCAAGACTAGGCAGCCTTTGGATGAACCCTCCCAGAGCCGGTGAAGGCAGCGGGGAGAAAACAGAAGAGGAGGCGAGAAGGCAGGCACGCAGGGAAGCAGAGCGGCACGGAACCTGGCAGGCACGCCTGCAGGCAGGAGGAAAGCAGGAGGGCGCGACAAGGGACTTGTCACCCCGCTCCTCCCCACCGGGGCGTGCCTGCGTCCTCCGGGCCCGAGCCCGGCGCTGGTTCCGCGAGGATCTGCCCCAGTACCCGCCCCCAGAGGCGGGACCGGCAGCTCCGGAGCCATGTGGCAGGTCGGTGCCCGCTCCCTGTGCCGGGTCAGTGCCCGCACCTGGCAGAGCCGGCTGGCCCGGCCCGGCCCCGCGCCCGCAGCCTCACGGAGCCCCGGCACAGCCCCTGCGCAGGGACTCTCCTCCATGGCCCCCTCCATCCGCCTGGCGCCCGCCGCCCGCAGCCTCTTCGACGAGCCGCTGGCCATCGCCGTGCAGGGCCTCGGCCCGCGGCAGCAGGTCACGCTGCGAACGTCCTTGCGGGACGAGACCGGAGAGCTCTTCCAGGCCAGTGCCCGCTACCAGGCGGGCGACGACGGGCAGCTGGACCTCGCCCGCTGCCCTGCGCTGCCGGGAGGCAGCTTCTCCGGCCTGGAGCCCATGGGGCTGCTCTGGGCTTTGCAGCCCCAGAAGCCTTTCTGGCGCCTGGTGAAGCGGGACGTGCAGAGCCCCTTCCTGCTGCAGCTGGAGGTGTTCGAGGGCCACGGGGAGCGCCCCGGGCAGCTCCTGGCCCAGGCGCAGCACGAGCGGGCGTTCCTGCGGGACGGGGTGCGGAGAGTCCCGGTGCGCGAAGGGAGGATCCGGGCCACGCTTTTCCTGCCCCCCGGTGAGTACCGGCCGTGCCGGGCTCCTGCCCGCAGTGTGCTGCCTCTCCTTTCGGCCCCGCACTCCCAGGCCCGCAGTCAGACCGCCTCCAGGCTCCCCCGGAGCCCCGTCGCAGGCACAGGACAGGGAGGAGCTGTTTTGCCAGTCGGCTCTGGACACTCCTCAAGAAGTGGCCTGATCAGCCCAGCCAGCTTTGATCTGTCGGCCGTACTCCTCACACAGAGCAGCTTCATGTGGTGAAGCACATGTGTTTGTTTAACTGATTTCTATTTGACATGAAGATATTGATCGCAGTACACTTTTTCTTCCCAAATGCCATAGGAGGTGGAGTCAGCCAGTTTTTAAGGTACCTTTCCTCTACCTGGCTGTTTTCCAGGAAATTCAGGTGGTAATTCTTTTGAGTAAGTGGAACACTGCTCTCCTAAACTGTAGAGTTTAAGCCTGTGGCTTCCCTTTCCAGCCTCTCCACACGTCTTAGTAACTTAGTAACTTAGTAATGTCCTAAGTGCTGTAGCCCAAGTTGCCTTTTGCTGTCACATTTGTCCCCAGTTCTTCCCTGTTTATGAGTAGAAGGTCAAGGAAAACATTGGACAGACTTGCTGTAGCAGTATTTTTGTCAGAAAATAATGAAAAGGGCCTGTGAGGTTTTCACATTGCCTGACATTCTCCTGCCTGCATTCTCCTTCCATGAGCTGTCCCGATTTCTGCTAGTTTTCGGTAGGAAACCTCATCTCTTGCATTCCCTTGTTCTGTAGTAGCCACACCTGCACCACATCCCACCATTCCTTCCTCCTGTGATACAGAGGTTTTCACCAAGCCTGTCTCTGGCAAGGAGCTCTTCTATGTATCATGTGCTTTCCCCTCTCCCCTTTCTTTCCTGTCTGTCCGGGATAACTCTTTCATGACAGTGCTAAAATCAAACGTGCTGTGCCAGCCAGTGCCCTGGGCTCTGACTTCATCTGTCTCCTTGAGGCTGGAGGTGAATTTCTAGTTCTTGCTTGTTACCCACGTTTGATGTTAGTCTGCAGACACCTGAGGGGAAGCTTCACCCTCCCTCCTGAGCAGGAATGGAAATCTCCCTCTTGGCCTCCTCCTTTCCATACTTGATTAGTACTTTGCAGCAATCAATCCCTCTCAGCTCTGGACTTCACTTCCTGTCCCATGATGAACCTAACCTAATGTAATGCTTCCCTTACCAGGTAAGCAAGGCTGGTTTCAAATACTTTCTTATTTTAATCCCAGAATAAATGACTGAGGTGCATTTACACTAAAATTGAGAAGCTGGACCCATCAGAAGATGAGACTTTTTTTGGATCAGCCTTCAGAGAAGTGCACTAAGGAGGAGCCTTCTGGATATTTTTGAAGCAGAGCTTATTACATTTGCAGTGAATTTACATGATACAGAGAACTAGTTGTGACTGTCAAAAGATTCCTTCTCTTCCAGCTGCCTGCTTCCTGATGTTATCTAAAACATTAGCAGGCCTGCTAATTTGTGCAAGTTTATTTAATCTTGAAGCAATGTAGCCATTTCATTAACACTGTCACAGTAATTTAAGACCCTCAATACCATTTTGCTGCTATAATTTTTTTTTTTTAAAGACATGTTCCCAGGCCTATGAATGTGGAATATAAATCAAAAATGGTGTCCTGTTATGTGGTCTCTCTCAGGAAGTGGCCCTTTTCCAGGAATTATTGACTTGTATGGAACTGGAGGAGGACTCCCTGAATACAGGGCATGCCTGCTGGCCAACCACGGCTTTGCTGTGCTGGCTCTGGCTTTCTACAGCTATGAAGATCTCCCCAAAGGGATGAAGGAATTCCACCTGGAATATTTTGAAGAAGCTGTAAACTATATGTTACAACACACCCAGGTTGGTTTGTTCATTGACTGTCACTACAGTGAACTCTCATTAGTTAGGTCCTGTCACACTGCAAATGGGGCAGAGCTGCTGTACTTAAAATAGCATTGCTGTTGAGTTAACTGTTATTCATTAGTTTTATATCTTTAACTCTCATTACAATGGCTCTCTGGCAGATAATTCCAGCTCTTCCTTTTGAACTGGCCAGGTGAAACAGTGACACATTGGTCACATACTGGTAATTTCTACTCCATTCAACCCAGTGTCATAAACAGGGTGCTAGTTTCCTGGAGGCTTACTGGGTTTGCAGTGGGGATTTTAGATTTATGCTCTGTAGAATGTCCTGCAGAACTAAATGTCCTTTTCAGCTGTGGAGCACAAGATAACCTTCTGTGATCCAGGTCTCAGGGGAACTAAGGAAACTCAAGGAAGTCTACCAATACACATTTGATTTGTGTATTATGAGCTGTTAAAATAACTCCAAATATTGGTATTTGATAAGTGGGTTTTAGCAGCTAGTTGTGCACTTAGGGATCCTTCTAATTCAGCACCTCTTGGAAGAGAATCCTGCTCAATTCTGCATCTCCTTATAAGTAGCTGTGAGTGACAGTAGCTAGAATTGCACAAACCAACACTTGGTTTCTCTGGAGAGTGAAAAGAAATACCTTCCTTAACCTCAGAAAGATGAGTAGTTGTTAAAAGTCTTGACTGCTTTTTAGTCACCTTAACTACTCATGCCACATCCCTGTCAAAAAAGTCTGAAAATTGCTTTCCCCAGCATTTTTTTTCCCTTGAGAGCAGTACAGTACCACTGCCTCCCATTAATACCTCCACTGCTATTCTCACCATGTTTTTAATGGGTTGCAAAGTTGCAGCCATATTTTCCAATTTCCTCCTTCCCATATTTCAAAGTCAGTGGGTTTGAAGCCTATTATACTGGTGATAAGATACAGAAGGTATTAAATTTTGATGCCATCTCAGAGCCTATTGCCCCTAAGAGTCTTTGGATACTAAAGAGATGTGAGATTAGGTAACCTTCTTCTAGTATCCTTACAGGATTTCAGCACTCAATAAGCTCATTTAACTTTCCTATTCTAGTTAATTTGCCTTGTGTGAAAGAAAATGAAGGTAACCTAGTCTAGATTGACTACTGAACAATTCTCATAGAAAAATGGTTTTAATAGGCTATATTTTTAAGATAAATTTTACTCTACTGCACACTACTTCCTATGAGTTAGATACCAAACATTCTAGAGAGGAGGGAGAGCAGCTCATGTGGAGCCTGCTACCCCATGTCAGCTTAGTAGGGGAACCTTGAATAAAAGAAATACATTAACATAAGTATGACAAAATTCTAGTCATTGCTGACTTTGAGCATTTTGCACTTTCCCTCTTCTCTCAACTGCATTATAAATAAAGTGAATCTGAGACTGCACATTTGCAAGCACAGCAGTACTCTCTGCATCAGCACTGAACCTTGTAGCTTTGTTAGTATGATGCCACAATCTCAGTAGGGCTTAGGATCATAAATCAAGCACAGAACAGTGCCCACAATCCCTCAGACAAGGGCCCATCACACAGAACTTCAGATGCCTGTAGGTGGGCTCCAAATTTGGGACAGACCTGCACAAACAGACACAGCTGCAAACAAGGCAACATATTAAAGAAGTGGCCTACCATGGTTCATTGCTTGTGGTTTCTCTTCTCTCACCTGCAGGTTAAAGGTCCAGGAATTGGTTTGCTTGGACACTCGAAGGGGGGTGACCTGTGTGTCTCCATGGCCTCCTTCCTAAAGGGCATCACAGCCACTGCCCTCATCAATGGCTCCGTGGCAAATGTGGGTGCAGTGCTCCACTACAAGGACATCACCATCCCACCCCTTGGTATCAATCTAAAACGCATCAAGGTCGGCAAATCTGGGATTGCTGATATTATTGATGCACTGAACAACCCACTAGAAGGGCCTGACCAGCAAAGTTTTATCCCTTTGGAGAAGGCTGAGTGTTGCTTCTTGTTCATTGTTGGCCAGGATGATCACAACTGGAAAAGTGAATTCTTTGCAGTTGAGGGGAGCAAACGTTTGCAGGCTCATGGGAAAGCAAAGCCTGAGATAGTTTGTTATCCTGGAGCAGGACACTATATTGAACCTCCCTTTTTCCCAATGTGTGCAGCCTCAATGCACCTGCTATTTGGCAAGCCTGTGATGTGGGGAGGGGAGCCCAAGGCACATTGTGAGGCACAGATAGATGCTTGGCAGCAGATCCAAGCTTTCTTTCATAAACACCTCACAGGCAAGCCATCTGGAACACCCAGTAAGCTCTGATATGAATTAGGTTACGGTACAGGTGAAGATGCTGGTTTTGTTAAATCATTTAGTTAAATGGTTCAGAATGAGAACAAGGAATGTCAGAGAATAAGCTGTTAGGTTTCTTGGGGGATGACGGTATGTGAAAGAAAGAAAGCAGCTTTCTTATTACACCCTCCTCTAATCTTGGTTAGAGGTCTTGGTCTCCTGTTTTATGTAGTACAGGGTTATAAGCTGTGGAAAACAAAGGGTGGTAAGGCTGTGTGTGCTCTGAGTGTGAATTGAAGTGGTAGGTAACTCATCCAAGCTGAGAACTGGGATGAAAATATGCCTTGGCCTTCTCAGAGGAAATGTATGCCATTTCCCAGCTTTGTGTTCTAGTTCCAGTATTCTAGTTTTCCTGGAAGCAGTAATCTGCCTCCAGTAATTTTTCTGGTCTCCCTGTGCACTTCTCCCTTCTTTGTTGCTCCTTCCCCTTCTCCCAAACCACTTAAATGCATCTGCCTTAAAAATATGTAATATTTCACTTACCAAAAGCAGCAGTACTGTGCCAGCACCTTCAGGTAACACTTCACACTATCAGACAACAAATAGCCCGTATCTTGATGTGATGTTCTGAGCACATACAGTAGAAATGAGACATTTAAACAGTCTGTGGAAGTTCGTAAGCGTGAAGAAATAACAGAATGAGTCCTGTTAGTTGTCATCCTGGAGCCGCACACCAGTATCTCCTCAGCATGGCTGGGTATAGCTGTGGAGATCCGCAGCACTGTCAGAGCTCCCTGCCTGTACATTCCCCGAATGCCTTTTCAGCTGCCAGCTCCTAAGGGCTGCTGAGAACAGCCCGGCTAAGGGGCTGGCACGGCGGCTCCGTGAGGCAGCCTGGAAGAGGCCGTGAGGCGGCTGAAGGGGCCGTGAGGCGGCTGAAGGGGCCGTGAGGCGGCTGGAGGGGCCGTGAGGCGGCCTGGAAGACGCCGTGATGGCTGGAGGGGGCTGTGAGGGGGCTGGAAAGAGCCCTGAGGCGGCTGGAAGGGGCCGTGAGGCCGCTGGAGGGGGCCATGAGGCGGCCAGCCTGCTGTGGCGGAGCGGGGCTCTGGCTGCTCGCCCCTGCTCTCTGCGCAGCGGGGTGAGCGCTCAGCCCCGCCGGGCATCGTCGGTAACTTTTGGCACCCGAGCGTGGGGTTGAAGGTGAAGGCGCTGGGTGCTGCCGGTGCATTTGCACCGCGTGTCCGAACGCGTTGCACCCGTACCCGGCCTCTGCTGTTGCCCGTTTGTACGTTTCGCATCCACCCTAATGTAATGGATTAAAGTGAAACTTTAACCGCTGCCCACGGCTCGCTGCTTCAGTCGGTTGGATGGTTTGGGGAGGCGGGAGCAGCCCGGCGCTGGCGGCCTTCCGGGGCTGGGGGGCGGGGAGGGGCTCTGCTCTCTATTGGGGCCGGCCGGAGGGGGCGGCGGCCGCGGTACCGATATTGCGGGCGGCGCGGCCGCAACGCGCACCCGCCGCCGCTGCTGCCGCCGCCATGTGGAGAGCGCTGGCCGCCGCCCCGGCCCGGGCCCTGCTGCGCACGCCGCCGGCCCGGCGGGCTGCCAGCCTGGCCGTGTCCCCCGCCGCGGGCCCGGCGGACGAGCGGGTAGAGACGCGGGTGGCGGGGCTGAGCCCGGGGCAGCCGGTGACCCTGCGGGCGGTGGCGGCCGATGACCGCGGCTGCCTCTTCCAGTCGTGCGCGCACTACCGGGCGGACAGCCGCGGGGAGCTGCACCTGGGCACGGACGCCTCCCACGGCGGGGACTACACCGGCGTGGAGCCCATGGGGCTCTTTTGGAGCCTCGCCCCCGCCGCCATGGAGAAGCCGTACCAGCGGCTCGTTCCCCGCAACACCAGCGCCCCGATGAAGGTGGAGGTGTTGGTCCACCAAGGCCACAGCCCGCCCGGCTCCATGCCCGGGCCCGTGGTGGCCAAGGCCGAGGTTCAGAGATTATTCACGGCCCCCGGCGTGCGGAGGATCCGGCTGAAGGAAGGAGTCGTAAGGGGCTCCCTTTTCCTGCCGCCGGGTGAGTGCCCCGGCCCGAGACCTTCTCCCCGAGGCTGGCGGGACGCCCCGCCGTCTCTGAGCAGAGCAAGGAAAAGTCTTGTAAAACAAACCCCCGCAGAGGCTGTCACCCGGGGAATCCGCGTTCCCTTAGAGCCGAACGCCGCCCTGCAGGCAGGTGGCCCTGAACTCTTAGGGAGACACCGCAGGTGCTTGTCGCCACAGCGCCCGGCTTGTGCGCGGCCACCCCGCCCGGTCCTCGGCACCGAGCAGGGCGGGCACGGAGGCGGCTCTTGCGGGACGGGCCGCAGCTAAAGAACAGCGGTTCTAGAGTTTACTTCATTGCTGTGCTCGGCCTGTGGTTTTCCAGTAGGTTTGGTGTTTGCCCTGGAGTACCAGAATCTAACATCCAGAAAAGCTGATGTGCTTCATTGTTTGAGCCTGTGCTGAATATCCCAAGAAATTTACCCTAAGTAGTACTGAATTTAAAAGGTATTTTTCTTCCCTGGGAAACACAAACCAGGAAGCAGAGCAGCAGATGAGTTTCTAGAAAATACAAGTATCTCACCTCTGTTACTACAGAGTTACTACAGTTAGTAGTTGGGTTACTTTTGTGGTATAAAACCAAAATGGATTTATGAACAAGTTCTCCTGCTTATCAGATGGTTGTGCTTTAAGAGGTGGGATATTCTGATGGTCTGTGAGCGGTGTTAGAAAACGAAACCTTACACCAGTGATTGTGTTTGTACACCTGAGCTATGAGTTAAACTTCTTGTTTACAAGAACAACACCGAGTGTTGTGGGTACTGGAATTGCCCTCCACATTACCTCTAATTTAAAACTTCCTATTTCAGCAACCCCTGTAAGTATCACTACCCTTAAGTATTTAAGTCTTTTCATTCCAAACCAAAGATTTTTTATCCATTTAGATACGGATCCAAAGTCCAGAGAGGAAAAAAACAACAGACATTGAACTTTGAATTTCAGATGTTTAGTCAGCATGCTGGATTTTCCATCTCTGAGGCATCGTTTTTGATCTATCCTGTCTTAGAGGATGAGTCTGATTTCTGCTGAGCTCAGTGGGAATCCAGAGATTTGGAAGATGAAACTGCATTTCCCTCTTAAGAAAGTCTGGCACTGTAATAGTGTGGGAAAGTTTTGAATCATTGCTTAATTGATATTGCCATCTGTCATGATGGGGGATCCAGTTACAGCATTATGACCATGGCCTTCTTTGCTCCAGGGACAAAAAAATGTTAATATTTGTAAGATAGGAATTTTAAATGTGAACCATTCTTAGTAAAAGTGAGAGGATGTGAGTGGACTTATGATGTAATTTTAATATGAAAACGATTTATCAATTCTGGCATAAGAATTACAGATGTGGAGGTTTGCTTGTTTTTAAATGTTGGTAAAGTTGTCTAGCCCATTTTATCCTGCTTTTTTGTGAGCTCTGCAGGAACCATGTACTTGAGCATGTGTAGGCACTCAGGCAGTCCAGGATCCTTGTGCAAGTGTAAGGGTGTCTTCATGAGAGAGAAACACATTCATCTATGACTATGTTCTGATTGCATGCTCTTGCTCGAAAGCTTTCCAGGTAGGAGTGATGACTGCATGCGTATTTTCTTGCCATCTAGGCTGGCTGCTGCTAACTAAAGGTTACTGCTGATCATAGCATTGTAATAAGTTTATCCCAACATATTTTTTCTCAATAAAATATTGAACTTCAATGGAAAAAAGATCAGAACTGAATGAGTAGGAACCCAAAAGCAAGTTTCAGTCCCTTTCTGACTTGTTAATGCTTTAATTTAGGAGGTTTCTGCCATGTCTTAAACAAAACTTCCTTTTCTCAAGTGTGTTGGAATGCCAGAGACTTTTTCTTTAGTACATACAGGTAGTGTCAGAGAGTTTACACACTCTTGCAACAAGCGTGTCCTCTTTGTGCTGAGATGGTTGTAGTGACATGGTTTGAGGAATATCAGATGTGACATCTGGTGGCCAGGGGAAAATAAAAAAGAAAAAAAAGGTTGCTTGCTTGGGGTCTTTAAAGTTCCACTAAGTAGCATCTTTTAGCCTTTTATCCTAAGATCTCCTGGCTTGGCATACAAAGATGTTCCAACATGACCTTGGCTGCTAAAGCATGGCTGTTTAAAACTGTGGCTCTGATTATTTCTGTAGTTTGGTGGGACATACTGCACACGTGTGTGCATGTTTATCTGCACATCAGTCATGCACACACAACTGCACCCATACAGCTCTGTTCTGCCTTCTGTCTTTTCACATCTGCAGGAGCAATTCTGCCAAGTCTTACAGTGCAGATGTTGAGATAAGAGCTAGTATGTCCAGTTGATTTTAACAGTGGGTTGTCTTTGTTGGGCTTTGCTCAATGCAGTTTATTCCAGAGTTTACATAAGTTTTTTAGAGTTTACTTCAAGAACTCAGTGCTCTTGCCTCATTACTCAAGAGCTTGCACTTTGCTAATTAAGATGTGACTTTGTAGGAAAATAGCTGACTTGGTGTATGATTGGTCTAGGGGCAGGAGGTTAAAACCATGGAAAAATACATTTAGAAAGTCGTTGGGTTTTGTTATTGTAGTTTTATTTTGTTTTTAAAAAAGAAAAACCTGTAACTTCATATATTTTTACAGGAATGTAAGGACCTGGACCTCTTCTTAGTTTGAAATACCTGAAGTGGGATACAGCACTGGTTCTCTTAAATCTCTGTTGTGCAAATGGAAAAATAATGACTATTAATAGCAAATGTCTTAAGCATTCTGCATTTTGTTGTTCACTCTTCACCAGATAGTTTTTGTGTCCTGTTTGATAACTTTTCCTATGTATCTCCTTTCTTTAATATAGGAGATGGTCCCTTTCCAGGAGTGATTGATATGTATGGTGATGAAGGAGGCTTGATTGAATTTAGATCCAGTCTCCTGGCTACCCGTGGTTTTGCTGCTCTTTCTCTGCCATATTTTGACTTTGAAGATCTTCCTAGGGTCATGGAAGAATTAAAACTTGAGTATTTTGAGGAGGCAGCAAGGTTCCTGCAGCGTCACCCAAAGGTGAGTGCAATGAGAGTTCTCTTGCAGCTAGGGAGGATTTAGCAATTATGCCTAATTGGTGGTGGGTTTTTGTTTTTTGGTTTTTTTGTTTGTTTTTTTTGTTTGTTTGTTTTGTTTTTTGTTTTTTTTTTGTTTTTGGTTTTTTAATAGTTGAGTATCAGTTTCTGCTGGGCAAGCTCAGGCCCCAAAGTGACTGATGCATAAGACGGGAGAGTTTCTTCCAGTATGAAGTGTCTGTTACATTCTTGCTGGAGCTAGAAGATTGCTGATCAGAAGCATAGTGAATGCTGGAGTACTCCAAACAGGACCAGTGGTGATGAAAATGTTGAGTTTGTTTAGGGTTTTTTCTTACATGAAAGCAATTAATTTTAAGAGAGGATGATAAGACACTGCTTAATAGTAGTTGAAAGAATGTATTTGATGATATGGAATGTTGCTTTCATTTTTACATTTCAGGCTAGTAAAAGACAAGACAAATGCTACTTATGTAATCCTTCAGATGTAATTTGTGAGGTTACTTTATTTTCCTGAGACATATAAAACAGCAGACTGTGCTTGAATTTCCCATTACCTGTTTTAGGAAAATGAGAAAAAATTTGCATTAACATATTCAGTGGGGACCATGTAACAATTGAGTGATGGTATGCCTTGTGCCTGTCTGCATTTTTTGTGGGATTTGGTTATCTCTTGGTGGCTCTGGAAAATAAGACCGTAGACAGAAGGAGGAGCCTGGGTCCAGACTGTCATTTTCCAACAGGTTACATCAATAATTAACCTAACTCTTTTTTTAATAAAACAACTCCAAAGTCAATTAGTGGCTACTCCCATTATGCTTCCTTTATTCCTTTCTTCCTCTCTTCTCCATCCCCTATCTTATCTGCAGGTGAAAGGACCAGGGGTCGGTGTGATTGGGACTGGGAAAGGGGCAGAATTAGCACTCTCCATGATCACCTTCCTGCCAGAAGTAGTGGCTGCTGTCTCAATCTCCGGCTGCAGTTCAAACACAGTTGCAGACCTCCATTATGGTGACATGACTCTGCCCGGGCTGCGTTTTGATATGAAGAAAGTCAAGGTCTCTGATTCTGGTGTATTTGACATTTTTGAAGCTCTGGATGACCCAGCAAATCCTGCTAATTCTCCTAGCGTGATCCCCGTTGAAAAAGCAGAAGGTCACCTTCTCTTAGTGGTCGGGGAAGGTGATCGGATGTGGAAGAGCTCCGTATATGCTGAGCTGGCAATCAAGCGTCTACGCCAGCATGGGAAAGAGAACTTTGAACTCCTGAGTTATCCAGGAGCAGGTCACCAAATTGATCCTCCTTCTACTCCCTTTTGTCAGGTAGCTATGGATCGTGTTTTGGGGGTGCCTGTTCTGGGGGGTGGAGAGAGCAAAGCACATGCCCATGCACAGGAACACTCCTGGGGAAAAATTCAGGAGTTTCTGCACTTGCATTTGGGATGAACACTTAAGCACATGCAAGCTGTTGCAGATCTACAAGGACTGAACTTGAGCCACCAAAACAACTGGTGATGACTGGTGAATTGAAGGGATTGACTGAGACAAGCCTTGAAATATGAAAATAAACAAATGACTACTTTGTTACAAGTATAAATCTAAAAAGAAAGGGATTTATTTAGAGCAGCCTAAGTTAATTTAACTGGACTAACGAGACATGAAACAACAAGCAGGCTGCACTACAGTACAAATTTGACTGCTCAAAGTGGTCATGTTATGAAGAAAAAAGTACCTGAAGAGAGTAGGAGGTACTTCCTTCCTTGCAGTATTTACACCTCAGAATGTTAACAGGCAGCCTGCACCCTCAGCAGTGACAGACAGGATCACACCCCGGTGATGATGGATGATAAATGCAGAAATCCAAATCATGAGTGACTCTGGCTTTGAGTCTTAATCTACCTTACACCAGAATTACTATATTTGCAACTATATACATTTTGGAAATGTTTTCCATTTACACAAAGCTGGAGATACCTACTTGAAATGAGGCTCATATACTTAGCTTTGTGGTCTTCTGGTGACACAGTCTGTTTCTATCCAAAAAGAACTATGTGCTGAATGGAAAAAAGAAGAGTACTTTTCCTTGTCATCCAAGGAGAATGGCAGTACTAGCACTGTACTGGGGATATACCTGTCTGTTCCTGTAATGTCTTGGATTGGCATTTGACACTCAGGGTATCAAGATTCTGTTGGATAGGTTAGAGCATGTCTAAATACAACCATTAAATTAGGGATTCATTACTTGTGGAACTCTGTAGTAATGATGTCAACAGATGCTGACAGCTGTTCTTAGGGAGGAAGCAGAGCTGGGAGACAGAAAACCTAGCCTATATATTTAAACTGACTGCAAAAAGCTGTCCCCTTATGGTGGTGATTAACTCAGAATCATACCAAACTAACAATGCCCTCCAAAAAGAAAGCACTCAAAGCCAAATCTAGGATAGCTTTTCCATGACTGCCTGAGATTTTAATTTTTTTTTTTTTTTTTAATCCAAGTTCATTTTTGGCTAGTGCCTTTTTTCCCCCCACCATTCAGGTAGAAAGAAACTTCTCAAATGAATTGATCTCTCAAGGTGGTCTTGCTGAAATGGTGCTGAAGGCCTGTTTAAGGACAGCCTGTATCAACAAAATTTCTCTTTCCAAAGTCACTTTGTCAGACCAGTTTGAGAGCTGCCCAGGAAGACACAAAACTTTTGTTAGTGGTACTCAGTTTTGCTTTGCTCTCAGGGATCTCTCTCCAGTTAACTGTCATTATGCTGCTGCTCAGTCTCAATAGCTTTCTGCAACTCTTATTATTCCTTATAATTTAAGTCACATGTTCTTCACACCAATGCCAACTGAACAATTTAACCATCCATTCTTCACAAGAGAAGCTCCATCCTGCTAACTCCACACAAGCTTTCTTTATGCCTGGTCTCTAAACTTCCTCACCAGCTGAACAGGCTTTTGCCAAGTCACACCTGGTGCCTGAACCTCTGCTAACACAAGCAGCCCTGAAGTCCAGGACCAGAGCCTGCTGTGATGTGTTCCCTGGTGTCACCCATACCTGTCACCTGTCTTTTTTTTCCAAACTCATTTCAAGTGACAGCTGTAGGAGAGAGGGTTGTCTCTTGTGTGAAGGTTCCTGCCTCATGCTGTGTCTCTTCAGTAGCTGGAGCTGTTATTGATTGTGCAAGAGCAGCCCCTCCCCTGTCCCTGTTCTGTCACTCTCCCAGTGCCAATACCTGTGTCTCCACACTGCAGTCCTACCTCAGCATATGCATTGCTATGCAAGATTGCAATCTGGAGGCTCAGTAAATGTTAAGTTGTAAATAAAAAAATAAAAAAAAACCCAAACCAGATAGATTGAGAGTTCTCAGACTTAATTTCCAAAGCACAAGCTTTTAAAATAATTAATTGTTAGATTTTGTGATATATGCAATTTGAAAGAGAAGTAGAACACTTTAACCACGTGTAAGAATTTGATGTTAGGTATTTGTTTGGAAAAGTGAATGATACTTTGTTTTAAAGGGAGAAAAAATAAAAGCAATGCAATATTACTGTGAAGAGCCTTTTCATGAATGAGTCAGGGTTTCCTGTACAAAATAATAATAACAGAAGGTCCTGTTGAAAACCAGACAACTTTTGCACTAGCATTTTGTACATTTACAATGCTGCCTGGGGACATGATGTTGCAGGCACTCTGCAAAATGTGTAGCTATTTTATTGAGTGTAATTAAACTGAGTGCCTGATTATGGCCTGAGTTACACTCTATTTATATTGGTTTATATTCACAGAATTGATAGGGTTAGTAGAGACCTCTGGAGACCGCCTAGTCCAATTCTCCTGCTAAAGCAGGGTCACCTGGAGCAAGTGCCACAGGAATGTGTCCAGGTGGATTTGGACTGTTTCCAGAGGGAGACTCCAGAGCCTCCCTGGGCAGCCTATTCCAGTGCTCTGCTACCCTCAGTGTGAAGAGGTTCTTCTTCATGTTGAGGTGGAACTGTGTTTCAGCTTAAGGCTGTTTCTCCGTGTCCTGTCACGGGGCACCCCTGAAAAGTCTGGCACCATCCTCTTGGCACCCACCTTTGCGGTATTTGTATCTGCTGGCGAGCTCTCCTCTCAGGAGCAGAACAGGCCAAGGTCCCGCAGTCTCTCCGCACACGAGGGAGGCTCCAGACCCCCCCATCATCTTCGTGGCTCTCCACTGGCCCCTCTCCAGCAGCTCCTCTCGCACTGAGGAGCCCGGAACCCGCCGCAGTAATTCTGTGCCGAGCGCCCGGCCCGCTCCATGAAGACGAGTGCTCGGGGGCCGGATGAGCTGCACCGGCCCAGCTCGGAGCCCTGGCAGCCGCCGCCGGGCTCCCCGCGCCCCGGGCGGGCCGTGCGATCCGCGCCGCGCTCGGGCCAGGCCCCGCCAGTCCCACAAGGCGCCGCGGGCCGCTCGTGCGCGAGTTCCGGGCGGGGCGTTCCCGCGCTCGTAGCAACCGCGGCGTTGGCGGTATCCACGGCACCATGGTGAGTGCTGCGGCGGGGAGCAGGCAGCGGGGCCGGGAGCGGGGAGCGGGCAGCGGGGAGCGGGGAGCGGGCCGGGGCGGGGAGCGGGCCGGGGCGGCCGTGGGGCGGCGCGGAGCCCCCGCGGCCGGGCCCCGCCGAGCAGCCCCGCTCGCCGGAGCCGCCCGGGAGGCAGCGCGGCAGCGGGCGGCGGCTGAGCCGGGCGCGGGGGCCTGTGCTCTGCCTTGGGAAGGGGCGTTTCGGGCTAAGGGAAAAGCTCACAAACCTCGCTTAGTACGTGGTTTTAAGGCGGCAGTATCGGCGATCGCTACAGCGAGTAGCTTGGTATCTGTTGCTGTGCAATTCCGATTTCATCTATTTAAAATACAAATAAATGTCCGCGAATAAGGACGAAGTGTCGCTGTTTTGCTTTTTCCTGGGGGGTCTAAATTTTGTAAATACTATGTGTCCAACTGCCGTGTTTTGAGGAGGAAATTAATCTTTTGTTACAACTATTACTTGTACAGGTGTGGCTATTTTTCCCCTTCAGAGATTCTGTTTCTTCTTCCTGCCATGCTGATGGTGACTCTTCAGGGTCACCACTGGTCACTTGGTATTTTGAGCATTTTAAGTATTATTACTTTCTTTAGTCTAAATACCTGTAGCAAATTGTTCAATAAGCAGGTAGAAGAGCCCTGCAGGTAAGTTTCTTGGAGGAAGTTTCCCTTAGGTAGCCTCCCGTGGGAGAAGATACTATGATTTACCTACAGAAATTTCAACTGCACCTCAAAGAAAAGTAAATCCCTGATATGTGCTCTCCAGATAACCTGCTGTGCTGATGTCCACGTTTTCACCAAATCGGCAGAGATAAGTCAACAGAGGTCAGGGAAGAAGTTGCTCCTTGTGCTCACATGGATCAGTAGCTTTAAAGTCCAAACTGGTTTTAGGCATGACTTGGAAACAGCAGCAGCCACTGGTTTTATAAATGCATTTCTGCTTTCAGCATGAGTGACTGAGATCATGTACCCAAGTGCTGTGGTGATGATTAGCTGCTGTTATTATGAAAAAGGCAATGAAGTTTCTACCCCAAACTCCCCAGTTAACTGGAAGGCAGCTGTTTTTGCCTGCACACTGGTAGCTATTAATTGGCTTGAATGAGGCTGTTGTAGTGGGAACTTAGGGATGTGATCTTCTGAACCAGAGGAGTCATGCAGATGTTCATCTCTGGGGAGCTACTGCTGTGGCTCAAATTTGCAGGTCATTTCCAATAGGAGTTAGAACTGGCTACCACTTGCTATAGTCCAGATTGAAATGAATGCCTTTCAATGGGCAGAAACAGGTGGAACATCTGAGGATGTCTAAATGGAGGTGCCTATTGCTGTCAGAGATGCATGCTCAGGCTCCCTGGTGTTGCTGGCTCTTAGGCTGTTGCAGGGTGCTCAGTACCTGTGGCCTTTTCTTATATGTAGCTGCCTCAGCTGTTGCCTTTTACTGCTGGGACCAGAGTTTCCTGTGGTCCAGAGTAAATACCCAACACTAAAGCTCTGAGGTGGCTGCCTGTAAGATATTTGGGGGAACTTAATTTGTTGGTTTTAACTTTTACAGTGTGGGAGGGTTATATATCTAATTACTTGAAAGACTGCTTTCATCATGTCCTGCTACACTTAAGAGTAATAGAGATGCCAAAACTAGAGTCCTCCTGTATTTCTAGAAAGAAGGCTGTTGATCACTGTTTGTAAAAGATTGATCTCTGTAACCTCTTTAATCCAAAAGACATCTTGGAATATATTTAATGTTTAGAGAAGCATTAAGCATGTTGTTTACATACTGGTGTTTTGGATATCTTTATGTGGTTTCATAAGACCCTGATATGAGGTGGAAAAGTAAGAGTTAGTGACAACAGAAAGTTGGTCAGTGGGTCAGTCCTTAAAAAGCCTTCAAAAGCAGCTCTCATGAATAATACATATTTTCACATCACATGGTGTAACTCAATGCAGAACAATTGGAAAGAAACTCCAAATATACATAATCCAGATTGCTCTTGAGTTTTGGCAAGATGTACCTCATTTTCTTCAGTGAATTTTAGGATGCTGTATCTTTTTCTGGTACAGACTTGCTTTCAGACAGGAAGTTGTTAATGCAGAATAGAAACTGTGAGAGTTTAAGAGCATTAGACCACAATTTTCAATGCAGTAACTTCTTATGCCTTTGAATTTAATTTCACCATAAAACCTAATAAGCAGTGTGCCATGGGGCAGAGAGTAAGATCAGGAAAATAATATCCTGACATTAAGCCCATTGTTTACTTCTGAAAATGCAGCAAAGAACCCCAGAAAACAAAATTTCAGGACACTGAGGAGTTCCAACTTCTTTGACTTGGCTGATCCAAGATAATACAGGAAAGTGGTGGAAGGGGGGCAGAAAAGCAGGATAGGGAGGGAGAAGGGAGAGCAAATAGATTTGCAGTTAACTCCACTTTAAAAATTCAATGAATACTCACTTAAGTTTGTTTCATTTTTAGGCAAAAGCAACAACCATCAAAGAAGCTCTAGCCAGATGGGTAAGTACTAGAACAGTCCCTACTGGCATGGGGTTTGACTGTATTCAGCTAATTTTGTTTTTCAGACATGGTAAGAAATATGTTTGTTTGAAACATCTGCTTTAAGAAGCTTCACAAAGTAAAATGATGATTACTGCTGTTGTGTAGTACATTCTGTTGAATTTTTGTATGTTCCTGTTAAATTGATACAATTGGTAAAGATTAGTCTGTTTTGCCTACCTGCATTGTTCTGCTGAATATGCATTGGCCTGAAGCCACAGAGATTCAAAGTTGGGGATGTATTATGTTTTAATTATGCTCTCTTTGCTTTACCCAAGTACAGTTCTTCCCACAGAATAAACAAGTACAAAATTCTCACCGTACTGAATTCAGTGAAACTTCTACACATCTTTTGACATATGGTCTCTCATATTGTGCAAAGCTTAACTCAGAATGAGTTTCTTGGGTTTTCTTCTCTGTTAATACAAAAGCTCATTTGTCTGGTGGTGGCTGACCTGGTCTTCCAGAAAGCTGTGTGTTGGCAAGGATGCAGCTGTAATTTCAAATGATGATATAGGATGCTCTAAGGTCAGGTTCACTGTCCAGTAAAACCAGTGAGAATCTTTCCCCAGTCTCCCCTTTTAGATGAAGGCACAGCTGTGCTGTTGGGTGTGCATATGCTTCCCTGATAATTTTGGCCAGCTGCTAGAGCAAGGATATCTAAATGTTTTGGTCTCTAGAAGATCTGGCTGTGATAGTGTGGGCAGCTACACTTGAAAGCCAGAAGCTCAAGGTACTAGTCTGTAACTGAAGGTTGTGCTTCCATTTTGAGTTTTATCAGTGTTTAGTACCTTCAGTATTTCAGGGGTTTTCCAGTTATGTTGGTATATCCCACAAACCTCACTCCTGCTCTCCTAGTAAGAACTAGAACACAACAACTTGCAGACAATAGCATTAGTAGAAGTATGAACTGTGCATTAAAAGTTTGCTTTTCCTCCCTTACTCTTTCTGCCTTCCAGAACTTCAACTCCATGATTCCTATTACAGATCTGTTTTCCATTTGCTCCTCTGTCACATCTCTTAGACAGAATCAGCCTGTGTCAGTGAGTTTCCATTAACATTAGGCATAAAATGCTGAATTTGCTTTTCTGTTCAAGTTATTTGGGATGGGTCTAAATCTTCCTTTTACTCTTCCTAATCTGGGTCCATGTGACTTGTGCAATTGCATTTGGTGTTGTGTTGCATTCCAAATGTTTTTTTCCCTTTGGCATGAGAGTTTACCTATGCCCTACAGTCAGAGGGACATCAGTTAAAACAAATTGAAATCAAAGCAGCTTCAACTTGGCAAACATGTAACCTGTTCTTAAAAAACATGTCTGTTCTACCTATACTTTCTCTGTGGTATATTGTGGTTGTGCAGCTGCTTACAAAATACTTGGCAATCAGGATGAATTTTCTTCCTGCAGGTGCTCACTGCTGGCCCAGTCTGTGTTGGAAGCTCTCTTCCTTTCATGTTTTTAAGGAAAAATGTATTTTTATTTGTTGGTATAAACTGAGAGATTGCAAACTGAATGTAAATACAAATAGATATAGAACAGTTCTTAGAAAAGAAAATGGAAATTTCTTAGAAAAGAAAACGGAAATTTCACTTTGATCTAGTTACTTTGTTTGAACATGCCATCACCATATTCCAGCAAAATATCTGACATGCTTATTTGCTAAATCAGTAATTTTGAGTAAAAATGCTGTCACACTGAATTTGGACAGAAACTGGAATATAAATAAGTGTACAAGACAACATGATTTTTAAATTAAATTAAGTTTTCTGAAGTATTTTGTGTGTATAAGAGGAAAAAGAATCTTATCAAACCCTGGTATTGTGCTGTGGGATACTAAAAGACTTATGGGACATGATTAATTTAATTACAAAGTAGCCATGTAAACTAGGGCACACTCAGCAATTTCTCTTTTCAGTAGATGCATGAAATGGAGGAGAAAACAAGAGTCCTTGTTCTGAAAGTGCCAAGACTTCTCCTTTGTTAATGGACCTCCAGTCCTTGCACTGAACACTGAGTGAACTGACAAAATGCTCCCTTTGTGCTGTTAGGGAGGCAGCTGTCAAAACTGCTGCTACTCTCTAAATAGATACTTGTCCCAAGTGTTTAGTCAATAATTGCCATCACTTAAGAATTTTAAAAGCTTTAATAGACCATATTTTTTAATAAACCTAAGTGCTGAAGTTACATCCATTTTTCCAAGGCTCTGAATTATCAACCTAGATTGTAAATAGAAAATATGTCTTTTGCTGTATTCTCCAAAGTGTGACATCTTCCCCCACTCTTTCTTAATGGCTAATTAGATTTTTTTTTTTTTTTTTTTTTTTTTTTTTTTTTTTTTTTTTTTTTTTTTTTTTTTTAGATTCTTAATGCTATGAATCTGTTGAGGTTCTCCCCTAAAACACATTCCCCTGTGTTCAGTTTGTGTTGTGAGCCAGGCATGAGTTCTGAGATTTTTGGGTGAAGTGGGAAGGAGATTTTCTGCCAGAACTTTTAAATCTGCTTCTGCTATAGACTGGCCCTAGGTGAGGTTTCTGTATGTCAGTCTTCATGGAAATACCTTAATTCAGAATTTTAGCCTTCCATCTATTCTCCATTCTATATGGCAGATGACTACTTTATTATATTGCTCAAGTGTTACACAGCTTGTAAAAACCAGCATATGTAATGTATAAGTTACTTTGATATCTTGAAAATAAGCTAGCTTTACCCTTTTTGTGCTACACCAGCAGGAATCTTGATAACAGTACTCAAAATCCTTTCTCTTTCCAGTAGTACATTGGAATTACTTCTATAGTAATCACTTTTACAGTAATTCTTTTAGTATAGTAGTTTTTGGTAATTTGCATGTAGCAAATTCCTCAGCTTCTCTTTTCTTTAGGAGGAGAAAAGTGGCCAGAAGGCTTCAGAGGCAAAGGAAGTGAAACTGTACGGGCAGGTTCCTCCTGTAGAAAAAATGGATGGTGCTCTCTCCACTCTTGTTAACTGCGAGTAAGTTCAGTAAAAAACATGTTGGAAATAGAATGTTCTCCTTTCTTCCTTTCAGTTTTTCTGCTGTCCACTGCAAATATATATTTACTGTGTTCAAGTGGGGCCTTCAAAGCAGCAGCTTTCTCTTCTTTTTTCTTAACTGAGCTTCTCTTTCTGCACACGCTTGCCCTTTTTAATTCAAAGACCCTTGTAATTTAGAAGGTGTTAGGGTTGATTCCATATTAATATTTGTCCCCAGAAAAATTATATACTGTTTATCCGTATATAATTACTGATCCGAGTTTGGCGTCTATCTCCTAAAAAAATGGCACGTTTATGATCCCCTCTAAAATTCATGAAAAAAAGAGGTGATTAGAGCAGGACTTTTAGAAAGAGATTAGAGTAATTTCAGAAATAAACATCCATGCATTTGATAAGGCTAGGCATCAAAAGATAATCCAGTATGTCATGTAAGTAACTCATGGTACTTTCCCAGAAGCTAAATAAAATTGAAGAAATCCTACTGGTTTGAGGATGTTTTGAGTCTGTTTACACATCTAGTTAGTTTACCATCTATTGAGACAAGAACATAGAATTATTTCTAATGCAGTGGTGTTGGGACATGGAACTCTTCCAATGTAGTGATCCCTTATAAACTGTGAATTGATTATTCTTACTTTTAAAGGAAACTATCGCTGTCTACAAACTGCATTGACAGAATTGCCAACTTGAACAACCTGAGTAAGTGACAAGCCAGCTGTCCATTGTGTTTGTTTTCTAGTTGCCTGGTTAGGATATATGCCATCATTTGTTACATGTGTCCAGCTTTATTCATCCCTGTTATTATCCTTTTTTTATTCCCTCCTTGTAGAACATTACAAGTGACCTTTAAAATGACCAGTCTTACTGGAGAATGCATGCTGAGCAGCAGTGGTGTATTGCAGCAGGTATCCCTGCACTAGCCTGGGCAGTTGTCTCACAGTGCAGCAATCAAAAAATTCCATTCAGTAAGCACTTCAGTACCCTCCTGTGGGCCTTGCTGTGCTGTTCAACACCTTTGTGCAGTTCAAAAGTGATGTCATGACCATTTTCCACCCTCCTAATGGAGACAGTCTGCAGTTCAACAACTCTGCAAATGCATTATTGGTTGGAGTGTTGTAGACCTGGGATGGAAAAATGTCATTCCACTTTGCAGAGGATTGGATATAATTGGTTTCATTTTGTTCATACTTTATAAATGGATGTGCCACCTGTCTAGAAGTAAGGCTTTTCTTTCTTGGACAGCTGTATTTGAAACTTTTGGGTTACAGACTTTGGAACAGAAGTCTTAATGGTGTGTCCTCAAGACTTCGACTGTGGCATGAAACTGGCAAAGAGCTGCAGGTTTTGAATAGAGCTTCCAGGCTTTTCTGTTCCTGTTGAAATGCCAGCTGGATAGATAAGGAATCTGGAATCTCATCCTTTCCAACTGCACACGAAGAGATCTGTCAAAGAGCTTGATGAATTTATTTATTTTCATAATAAGCTCAGACTTCAAAGATTTGGAAATACTAGTCAGGGAAAAAATATTCCAGTATTTCCAAATAACTGTTCTGTAATACTTCAACTGAGTAACTATTATGAGAAAAAATAATTAGGCAGTTATAATAGAAGTGAAGCCAATTAAATTTTTTTAGTGGATAAAACATTAAAAGCCTTTAAAACATCTTAAATATTTATATTAATGTAGATTCAAAATACCCAGTCTATACCAAGTATTTGATCCTAAAACCAAACAAAGTAGAACTAAGTTGAATATCTCTCATCAGGCATTTGTAAGGCATCTTTATATGCTGCCTCTAGTATAGAAACCAAATCTGCTGCCTTAAAATAAGATCAGAACCACTTTTGCCTGGAGAAGGAGGGCTGTGAATTATGTAAGATCAAAAGAAGCAAGTCAGCAGTTAGAGTTCAGGTGCAAGGTGAAATAATAATTTTTGCTCAGTATTTATCAAAACTGAATTTCAACTAGGTAACCCAACCCACACATGAGCAGCTTTGTATTCATGGGTGTATTTCTGAGCTCTCCCCTACATCAATTCCTGCTGATCTGTTTAGGTCAGGAGGTTTTGTTTCTGTTAGATCATTCTTTCTTAAGGCAGCCTGTTCAGAGTGCAGTTTGTAAGAAGAATATGTCATTTTACCTGTCTTACAGTATCTTCTTATTTAAAAAAAACCCAAAACAAACCCTGTTTATTAATGTGATTTTTTTAAAAACAATTTTTACAGAAAATTTGAGGATTCTGTCTTTGGGAAGAAATAACATAAAGAACTTGAATGGATTGGTATGTGCTTTTTAGTATCAATTCTTCACTAACAAAATAGAATATGATGTAATTCCCCTGTGTTCTTGCAAGTCTTTGCTGAGTTCAATAAAATTAATTGAATAAAAGGTTAGGCACTCACCTTTTGCATTCCTCTTTTGCTGTTATCTCTTCTCCCTCTTTTATGCTAACTGGCACCTGGAGCAGTATGGCTTTAGAGTGGATGGTGGCAGGACTGAGCCTACCTAGTAGGGGAAAATTAGTTGAGAAAAAAATTAGATCAATTTTGTTACATTTGAATTCAGGCCAAATTAGTACTTTTTTTTTCAATCAGTATTTTTAAAATTAACATGTAAATTATTTTCTTTCTCAAGAGATACTGTTTCTCCTCAAAGCTGTTCTCACCTTCAGAGATTCCATATCTCTTAAGTATGAAATGCAGAGTTAGTGTGCAATGACTGGTTTAAAAAAACCTCTCTTTTGAGAGAATTATGAATGTTATTTCTGGCCAGCAGACACAAACATACCAGAATACACCAGGATGAATAATGCTCTCACACTGTATAGCATCCCTTTCAAAGCAGTTGTTGAATTGCATTCTTTCCACAGATGCTTGCAGTGCACAAATAGGCAGATTTTTCTCCTCTGCCCCTATGCCTTAAGAACTACTCCAGCTACATCTTATTTTATTCTATTATAGTGATTTCTGTCCTCTTTACATATATTTGCATATATAACATTGCCTTTTAATTCCCATGAGCATTTGCCATGCCTAATAATTAGCGACTTGCTTAAAAGGAAATGAGGACCAATATATCTTAGTATTTTGTCACCTGTAGAAGGTGAAGAGTATGAATAATAAGGAAGATGTACTTCTGCTTACCTGAGTTGTCCTGTCATTTTCCAGGAGGCAGTTGCTGACACTTTAGAGGAGCTGTGGATCTCATACAACTTAATTGAGAAGCTGAGGGGTATCCGTGTAATGAAGAAACTGAAGGTTCTTTATATGTCAAATAATTTGGTGAAGGAGTGGGGTAAGCCATGCATCTCTACTCTGTAGAGAATTCTGTAGTATAGTGAATGCATGAGTTAAGTCAAAAATAGTGCTGTACCTCACAGAGCTTTGATTCTAACTAACAAGCCTGCACACATGTGCAAAATCCCTAAACATCTACTCATGCAAGAGAGTAAAAATAGTTGGAATATTGAATTTAACTTCTAAGTCCAATTAAGTTCATGCTTTGAATCATCTTTCTTCAACCTCTTTTAAAACATATCCCTATTCTTTAACTTGACACCAGTTAGAGCCCAAGCAGTCCCTCTCCTATTGTATCCCATACTCTTTATGTTTGCACTGAGTGTGAAAGGAATGTGTGGTGCAGATGTACTTTCCATGGTCCACAATCTGGTTGGTATTTTCACCTTTGTGGTTGCAGCAGAGTTTGTGAGACTGTCAGAGCTGCCAGTACTAGAGGAGCTGGTGTTTGTAGGCAATCCACTACAAGAGAAATTTGCTGCTGATCAAAGCAGTTGGATTGAAGAAGCAACCAAAAGGGTACCCAAGCTGAAAAAGCTGGATGGTGAGTTTGGGGCATGAGGCAATTGGGGTGAGTTAAAAGCTTTATATAAAGACAACCACAGGGAAACTAAACATAACTTTAGAGGTTCATTTGTGCCCATGAAATTAATATTCATCCCTCATCTTTGGAGTTATTTAGAAGTAGTTACTGAGATCCTTTCCACAGTGGTTGATGGATTTTGGAGTGCTAAATCCAAGTGGTCTTGCAACCTACAGTTGTGCATTATTCTGTAGTTACCCAAGTAGTTTTATCAAATACCTAATAGGGAGTGGAAAGATTTAGCATTAAATAAGTTAACAAGGCTTTCATCTGCCAAGTTGAATTACAGTTTTCCCAACAGAAGAGGTGAAATGAGAGAATAGAGAAAGACAGGGATATGCTCTTGTTCACTTCTGATGCAAGGGCAAATTTTCAAATCTGCATGCAAATTTCCTAAATGCCTGAATATCCCCCTCCATTACTCCAATTTGTGAGCTGTCCTCTCCTATTTAAGACACTGGTATGAAGAGTGACTAAAAATTAGATAATTTTGAAATCTATTTTTAAATATATTAATACCTGTCAATGGAGATGTTAGCTGTTCACTATTATCCCCACTTACTAAAGCAATGGAGGGGAGAGGAGGAGTGGTAACACTAATATAGAGTCAGGATAACTGCAGGAAAGGGAAGAGTGCAGGCATGTCAACAAGAGGAGACAGATTCACTACAGGGAGCAGTGGATGGGAAATCTATTAGCAGATTGTGTCTAAAACCAGCTCAACTGCAGTAAAAAAAAATATTAGGAAGTGGACACCTGATGAGAGAATTGCACTGCTAGGAAGGATGGCCTGGAGTGGTCCATTTGCTGTTGTAGTAGAAGTTTTGAATGTAAAACAAAAAACAGAATAGGGGACATATATGTGGGTCAAAAGTTCCCTTGGTAGTATAGGGGTAGACTTACTAACCACACTAAAACAGGCATGTATGTCCTGGAAAAAGCAGCACAAAGTAGGGCCCCACAAGAGAAGGGTGATGTGCTGATTGGTTGTTAGCAATTGAGCTGACTTGGTGCATCTCCCAAAGACCAAGTGAGGCTGATCTTTGCAGACCATGCCTTAGTAACTTTTTATTCCCTGTTACCCAAGACATTGAAAAAACATCCAACAGAGGAGCTCATCAGGTGAAGACTTTTCTAGCTAAGAGCAGTTGAGGTATGCAGAAGTTCATGTTGGTTAGAAACAGGCAGGAAATACAACTCTTGACTCTTTCCAACAGGAGAGATAAGCTTTCAGATAGATCATAATTCATTATGTCTTCCTCTTCTTCTTTTCCTTTTTTTTTCCTCCTAAGGTACCTTAGTTGTTAAAGAAGAAGAGGAAGAAGGAGCGGAAGGAGTGGAAGGAGTAGAAGGAGCAGAAGGAGGAAACTGATGACACTTTCTTGTTGGGTAGTAAATTATTAAAGTAACTCCAGATAGCTTGGCACATAAACTTTTATAAGTATTTGTTTTGAAGAAAATCTTTGGGCAGTTTTCAAAAGACCAGCTTATCTCCACAGTCTCTCACCCAAAGAGTTAGTTACCAAAAATTGCTCACACTAGTTTGTCAAGCTTATGACACCTTCTGTAGAGACTAGTGGAGCTGAGTTTACCTGCTGTTTGGCTAGCTAGAGATCTTTATTTAAATTAATACATAACTGTTTTTAATTCCTGATTAGTGGTGCTTGTTGTTCACTCTAGGGTTATAAAAGAACTGTTTTAGCTTTTTTAGTGCTGCTGGCGAACATCAAATTGGAAACTCTGAGACCAGAAGAACAATGTTGGGGTTTAGAGACACCTAACAAGCTTTTTTGTGTTTAATTTTGTCATGGGACTTTCTCAATATTTCTGATAGGTGAGTTTGCCTTTTTATTCCTTGAAATGTTATGCCAAACAGGCCCAGTAGTTGCAGACATACACACAAGAAGGTATTGGTCTGACAAGGGCCTGTTCCTGGCCCCGAGTCTTGAAATGGGCTTCTCATATTGGAACTCAGCAGCATTGCTTAGAGCCATGGATAACTTATATATTTATTTATTTTTAAGAGGCAGTAGGAATTCTTTGCATGGTTTTAGTAAGAGTAAAATACTGCCAACTTTGGGTTTTGTCTCTTAGTAGGAAATTACTTTAGATTGCAATATGTGGCCTATTAGCCTACAGCTGGTTTCTGGCTTTGGATTGGGTCATTGGTGGACACAATCCTTCTCAGCTCTGGAATCTTCCTATAACTAAGTAGGATGATAGTAATGGAGAAACTAACAGCAAACAGAAGACCTGGGCTTGAGGAAAGAAAATTTTCATTTTGGGGATACTCATTTTTTGTGAAAGCACAGGTGAGAGGAAGTATATGTAGTTAGTGGGAATGGTGAGATGGGATGAGATGGGATGAGATGAGATGAGATGAGATGAGATGAGATGAGATGAGATGAGATGAGATGAGATGAGATGAGGGCTCTGGTAAAAAAACTATTGAAGAGGTACTGAATGTGCTATATTGCAGGGTAACCAGTTTTAGTAAAGGCCCCTTATGTGGCTATTTCTAGTGAAAAGCATGCAACAATGATGAAGATATACCTGATTGTGCTCTGGCATGCCAATAGTGTGGTTTTTCTTCTCTTTGAAGAATAGATGGAGTCACCTGACTAGATTTTTCTGCAGTTCCTATTTGGTTTTTTAACAACCTTTTCTTCTGATTTGTGGAACCATCTGTTTTTTTAAAATTGAAGTGGCAACAAGTGTAACTGCTGGTTCCAGCCCAGGTATAGAAGGGATGGGGGCAGAATGCCACTCTTAAGTTATTTTGTTCATGAAGGTGTGGCAGGAGCCGAAGTCTTGGAAGTCCAGGTCAGAGATGAAATGATAGAATTGGCCCTGGCAACAGTGGTACTGATCTCAAGCTCCAGGTATAATTGTAGTAGGTGATTCTCTCTAATCAGTTTCTAAGTGAACACTGTGAAGTAAATGATTACAAGACAATCACAATTTAATTTCAATATAGTGCTATTTAATCTGTGATTATTAGGGGAATTCTAAAGTGTTCTGATTTAAGTTGGTATTTGCTGAAGAGGTTTCAGTTTGATTTGGATCTGTTGCTAAAATTAAGGTGAAGAGTGCAATGACAAAAACTCTGGACATTTTTTACCCAGCATAAACTATTTCCAGGCAGCTGTTTTCTTTACCAGAAACTGCTTTCTTAGCAGTTCACCGGATTTAGACAACTTCATTTTTGTTTGTTATTTCTTTGTAAGTATTCTCCTAGCTTTATCATGAGTTAAAGGCAGCACTGACCAAGAAGCACCATGAAGCTGCTGACTACAGTCAGCAGCCATTTCACACGTCCTTTGAAGCCAAGCCACTCTGTTCACTTGCAGCCAGCCCCTCTTGGCAAGGTGGGTGTGCTTGGGCAGTGCAGAGCCCATGGCACACTTAGACCCTCCTGGCCCCATATGCTGGGGGGCACAGGGGACTGGCTGTGCCCTTGATGACTGCAGTTCAAGTGTGGTTCATGTGAGCCAGAGCTTGACTGGCTCAAAACTTGCCTTCCGAGTGTTCCCAACAAGCAGAAATGCTGAATTTGTCTCTGTGTTTGGAGATATTTTCAGAATAGACCACGTGGTGCTCTTCTAGTGCTGTCCACAAAGAAAAGTGGTTGAAGCTGTAGACCAGGTCTCTCCCAGCACAGCTGCAAGTGGTGTGTATGGCTGGGTCAGCTCCACATGACTGTGACAGGAGGGAAAGGGAGTGATGAGCACAATCCAATGCCAAGCAATCCTGCTGGGTGATTCTTTAAATATGGCCTAAGTACATTTCTGACAGTTATGTCAGATACAGCAAATACTCTACACTTGGGCTATATTGGGGCATTCTGAGAGAGGAACAGAAACTTAGTGTTCTGACTGTGTTGTAATGACTGAAGTGAAATACAGATCCATTGACAAGCTGTGAGGGATAAGATCAGTTCCTGACTCTCCTAAGTCATCAGCAGAGGCTGCAGCTATGGGAATCAGTCCAAAACTATTGTAGGTGGTGGTACAGCTGGGTGGATTGTGTCTCCCATTGGCATTGGTGCTTTCCACAGATGAAATGGCACAAATTCTCTAGCTCTTTTTTTGGGGGGCCTGCATTGTAAATACCAACAAAAAAGGGGAAAAAATTAATTATTGAAGGAAGGGAGCATTCAGTCTTAGCATATAATTTAAAACTCTCCTGATAAAAACTATGTGTCAGTCTCATTGAAACAATACAGTAAGAAAAGAATTGACTGTGGCTTGTGTTTGCCAGGAGATGCTTCATCTAAAAGCTGATAGCTTCACTTTACCTTGCTTTGCTTAATGAGTTGTGATTACTTTGAAGAACAAAACACCCACCCCCCCATCCCCAAACTTTTTCTCCTCCAAAGTAAAGCTTCCCTAAATTTTTAAATTTGCACTTTAAAATTAGGCACTGGATGTGGTGGAAAACATGGAGATGTGGTAGAATTAAAACAGCTGGTTTGTATATTGGTGATGCTACACAAAGTTATGTATAAGGTGACAGTGACACCTTGGCCTGTGTACCCACAGGGATGTGGGAGTGAGATGCTGGAAAGCCTGGCTCTCACTTGTACACTCTGCTACTCCCATCACACCACATCCATTGGAAAATGTGCAATCCATGTGGAATTCTGCTTTTCCCAGTGAAGTTACAGAGGACTAGCATCCACTTTATTCCTTACAGAAATATTATAAAATCAAATTAGTGGTAGGAACTAGCTAGGTTTTTTGCTTGCTTGTTGGTGCACTCACCTGTCTTCAAAGAGCTGATTGATATATGCAGTGATTATTGAGAACTGATGGAAAAATGACAGAAGTGACCTGAGAACCAGCAGATGACTCAGGTTACACTAGAAGTAGGCTCATCTAGAAAACATCAAGCAAGAGAGCACTTTTAACATCCCCTTTGGCAATCTTTTGTATACAGTAATTTTGTAGCATGAAAAGCTGTTAAATTTGCTGTGTTTAATTTATTTAGGCCTATGTTTATAAATGTTCTTCTGTGAAACTTGTTCAAAAATAATATAAGCTTATTTTATACAAATGTCTTTGGCTGATGTGTAATGAAATAGTTCAGCTTCTAAAGAGTATTTGGAAACTAAATTTTGTGCTCATTAAACATTCCTAGCTGCTCAGGAAGCAATGTATTCATAGTATGATAGCATGTAAATGCTGTTCCTATTGCCTCTATATTTTAGAATAGAAAATAACTTAAGGCTTTAAAAATGCTGATATATTGTGATTGTTGTCATCTGATACATAAATATTTTTCAATCTTTTAAGATGTTGGTTGTCAGAATTTATTCTTAGGTCCTAAAGGAAAAAAAATCCCTATAAGTTAGAGAAATGGCTGGTCTTTCTTCAGTACAAAATTACTAATTCACTTTGAACTTAAATTCTGTTAACAGTAATATACAATCAGTTCCATTAAACCAGACAGGGGAAGGCTAACTGATTCATAAGCTTCTCTAATAGAACTTCAGCCTTCAGTAGATGTCATTGAAATATAATTTCAAAACTCTGATATAAAGAAGACTCTTCTTACCTCACAGCCCACAGCAGTTGGTCTCAATAATGACAAGAGCAGCATCCTACAGTGATGGCTGTAATGCTATTTAGAAAACCTATAAGGAGTTACTGCAGAATTCCTCACAGTACCACTAACTCAAAGCTTACTAATCTCTAAAATGCTTTATAAAGTTTCTTCCAGTAGCTGAAATAACTTCCAGAAGCTTGGGCTTAGATCCAGCAGCTAAAAAAAGATAAGAACCCAAATTGCTCAAAAAAGGTTTGCACAGCCTCAGACTTAGTGCAAAGACTAAACTTCAGCACTTTTGCCAGCTGGCCTTGACAGGGAGGCAAATGCATGACTTAAAGCCCTGAAGTGCTGGTCTGCTATCTCAAGTGAAGGCTTTGGTGTTCCCTGTCTCTTCATACACCAAGCAAAATATTTTTTCTCCAAATGCTATTGCTGATCAACTATCATAGGCACAGGACTTAAGTAAAGCAAGGACTTCTACACTGAGCTGAAAAAATTAGTATTTTCATTTTCTCCTGCCAGCTTTGCCAAAAATATTGAAATGAAAAGGTGAGCATACATTAACACGTGTGCTGCCTTAGATCATAAATGCAATCTCACAGGAGACCAGTCAGACACTGATACACATTTCTGCCCTCAGCTTTGTACAGCATTTGTAACTTTTAAAGACATCATGCCCATAGGTGTGAGAACACCTGTGCAGCCTAGTAAACTGTAAAGTAAAATACCAAAACAGAAGAAAGACGTTTTGAGGACAGATGGAAGCTTATGTAAAATCCACACCAAGAGATCAACTGCTGCCAGAAGAAACAAAATATGTGCAGTGTAACAAAACCCAACCTTAGATTCAGTTAACAGATAAGTGCCTTTAAAACAGTATTTACTAGAAGTTTTTTCAAACTGTCACTGAAAAGTGTGACACAGTATGATCAACAACTGAAGCAATCCCAGAATTCACATCTGATGGAGGTACTCAGTTACTCCATGATGTCTTTGCCTTACCCATGGTCTTTGCAGTTGTTTCAGATAGTGTCAGAATATCTCCAGCCTTATATACAGCACAGCAGACCCAGAACTATTCCCCAGGAATTCCAAGCACACTGTCAAGGTTGTTTCTGTCTTTCTGGGAGGGTGCTCGGCTTTGAGTGGGACACACATCCCATGAACACTTCTGTAAAGCAGTGGAGCTGCAGATTTCTCTGGCCACATGTGCCAGTTACTTTATTGGATGTAAGACATAAAACATACTGCAGGCTTGTGGCTTGGGAGAGAGGTGAGAAATGCCTTGAGGGCTGCTGTGGGAAACACAGGTGAGAAGGAAAAGAGAGCAGACCAGCCAGAAGGACTCTCTCAACAGCCTTCTGTGCATTACAGCCTGCAAAAGCCCCCAGCCACTCCCTCATGCCATCAAAAAACTTGGCTAAGAAACTGGTTTTTAAACCTCATTTAATAAAAGGCTTTTTAGATATATAGAGGATATTAAGTAAATAAGTTACATAGTACATTACAATCACATCTGCAAGATTTCCTTTAGTGTATTAATATTTTATAAAAAAGCACACAAAAAATAAATTCAGTCCAGTCTATCACAACTGTACAGCAACAGGTAAATATATTTATATATGTACATTTTAAACATGTAACAGTCTTTTAAAAGGTGCCCTAGGCAGCAGACACACAAAAGGAAGTGTCTGCTCACTTGTTAAAATAAAAGTAATATACTTTATTATAAAGCATTTATACAGTAATTACAAAGGCTGACTGCTCCTGCACAGTACACCAAAGCTTTGACTACAAATTTAAAAACAGAACATAAAAAGAATGAACACAAAAAAGTTTATATCAAATCTTAACTACAGGGGGAAAAATACATGTGGAGAAGCTGCAGGAAACTTTTTTAAAATACACAATTACATTTCTATAAAAATATATGTTGTCTTCTAATCTGGAGAAGTTAAGGGGTTTTCAGGCTCAGCTGTCAGTGGAATCTTAGTTATGGAAAGAAAGATCCTTAAGACAGCTTGGGATTCAAAGTTTGTGTCTTCCTATCATATGACACAGGAGAGGAGGGAAAGTAAAGCAGCTGAACCCAAGTGATGAATTTACATAGACACTCACCCACCCCCCAGAAATCAAACATGATTTGTAGATTTGTTTCTCTGTCTCCTTAAAGCTTTATAAACTCCCAGACATACATCAGAAGATAAAGCAGGGAGAAAGTTTGTGTGGGAAAATGTGTATTAGAATAAGGTTTCTGGTAAGAACTGGACTAAATGTGCCATTGTATGAAAGCAGACAAGACTCCTATGGCTATAGTCCTTCCTACTCCAATTTCTTTAAAATACAGTATGTATCTGTAGGAACCTTCTAGTCCTCTGCCTGAAAGAGAATTAAGAAGTGCCTAACTGCTGAGAGTGAGAAAATTCATGTTTGTGATTTAAGAAACACTTTTTTTGAAAAGTGTTCATTTTAATCTAAGCTTGTTGCAATGATAAAAATGACTAAAAGCCTCATTTTGATAAATCAGAGAGTATTTTTAGTTAATTTGGACTTTGCCTACAATGGGTTTAACGGATGAGTTACTTTTAAGCTTTTGAATTTCTATCTTTGCCCTGCCTTTAAGCAACTACATCCCTACCTGTTTCTAGCCAGCAAAATGCCATGGTCCTGCACAGCTGAGTGAAATTCTGTAGACCTTCAACTTACAGAGCCAAGTTCTCTCTGATACCATCACCTGTATCAGTAAAACAACAAACATCAAATAAATTAAAATGCAGAGTGGTTCTTGCAGCTAGACTGCAAAACACCTGCAGCTATATCAGATATGCATCACAAGTGCATGCATTTATCTAGTAATTACATACACACACAGTCTTAAAAAACTCAGATGCTATCCCATGCAGATCACAAACCTGAAAGACTGAATCTATCTGTAAAGGGCAGGCAGAAGCACAGACAGTAGTACATGATCAGGGCAAATGTGACCTGTCACTGCATCTCCATGATGCCCAGTGCTGGCATCAAGACTCAAGTAGGTATTGATTTGAAATACAGCCATCTAACTGTGGGGTGCATGACCACCTGAAGCCTGATCTTGCACTGTAAAAGACAAATCTACTAATACACAGTTACAGAATTGCATTCTATAAATATTACATTTGTTCCCATATAAAACTAAAGCCACCTTGAGACACCTTGTTCAAATTAATTACTTTCTTCTGCCTGCTTTCTAAATTAGCAGCAAACCTTTACATTAAATGGGGATCAATCAATAGGCCTTTAAACAATGGAAAATAATGAGAATGGAGTTTTAAAACAGACATGTCAACAGAACATTGACAGGAATTTTGTTTGGGGTGGGTTTTTTTTAAATCTCAACTGGAACAACACAAACTTAAATTAACACTGTGCTGCAGTAAAGAGCCACTCAAATTATTTTCCCCCCCCACAAAGAGCAGGAATACAACTCATTCCAGATTAGACAAATTCCATTTAAATGCTTTGCCCACAGAAATTGGGGGGCCAGTTGTTTAGGTTTTGGTTTTGTTATTTTTTTATAAAACAATTCCCTGCCAACTTTTGATGGTAGGTAAGTTCTAATTCAAATGCAGGATCAATTCCAAACTCCTACTGTAAGGCAGTGGGTAGGCTTGGTTTGCTTGTTTGTCTTTTAAGATGACACTTGGAGGAGCTGTTTTCCTGACTACCATACCAGAAAAGAAGTCTTCTGGTGGCTGCTAGCAATTTGGAAGTACCCTCAGAAACATTCCAATTTGATGCCACTTACTTGGCACATTTACCTGATTGTGGTCAGCCCTGCTAACCCACAGCTGTAATAGAGGTTATCCTCAGAAAAGTCCTTTTCTGATTTTCTTCCAGTGACAGACTGTGTCCAATTTTCCTGTTCTGTTCTACTTATACTGCAGCAGGGTGGGAGAGAAACAACCAGTTCTGGAATCAGCACAAAATACACACAACATTTTTATGCAAGTATAGAAAACCTCTGATTTGTTCTAATCAGCACCTCAATGGCTTGTCCTTGACAAGAGGAAAAATTATATCAGTTTCCTAAAAGAGGGAGAATCAGTGAAAGATCTGGCCTTTGGAAGACTATAATAATGCTTGCAGTTGCTTCACCTACTGTTCCTCCTGACATGGTGTGCTAAAGCTTCTGTTCTCTCCAAGGGCCCTAAGATAACAGCAGACAAGCATTTTCTCCAATTTATAAACAAAAAAAGATAAAAATCAACATTGAAATCCTTGGGAGGAAGACTGATTTGCTTAAGCTTCTTTTTAAAAGAGCAGCTTTTAGTACTTTGCAGTTTTTGAATGATTTTAACAGTTCATGATGTGCCATGTGCTTCTTGGTTTTAGTCAACAAGACCCATTCAATGTAGGAACATGGAACAACCATCCAAATGCTGAAAGGAACCCCAGTTTTGACAGGAATTAAAAGTATAATCTTGACAGAACATTAAACACTTACAGGTGAAAGTGTCAGCTTTGCAAAGAGTGCAGTCCTTAATGATTCCTCCTGATTTTGTAGTAGTAGTAACTGTTTCTGCTATTCAGAAAAACAATTCTATGCAAAGGCATAGATATGTCAAAGCTAACATTGTACAGTACACAGCCTCCCAAACAAAAGAGTGAAGCCATCATGGCTCCATAAAACTACAGGGCAAGAAGACTGACAGATGACATGCTGGAGTTATAGCCTCTTTCTATAGTTAACCAGGAATATATCTAGCAGCTGGAAGGGTCAAGATTTAAAAAAAAAGAACCTGGCAGTCAGGCACACTCTGTAGTTCACATACAACAACATCTCTTGGATCCCTGCTGGGGAAGGCAGGAGTGATCAGCTCCTTCAGTATGGTCTGCTCTGACACTGCCAGCACTCGAGAAGCTGGGGATCACTGCTGCCCCTAAGGACTGAATGGAGGGAGGGAGCTGGGTACAGGATGGCACCAGCTGGCCATGAAGCACAGGTGATTCTCTGCATCCTTACAAAATCATGATAAACATGGGCTATAAAGATGTACAGAACAATCCTGTGCAAATCTAACATCTGTCATCTGGGCCACTTCTTCTTAACTCTCTTTCACCAGCAGCTTTTGGTGGCTAGACTTCATGGGCTACTAGCTTGTGTCAGTTCTGAAGGAAGAGTCAGCCTTTCAGCAAAGAGCACAGCTCACAGCAGGACAACCCAGCAGGCAGTACTGCCCAGCCACTGGTGTGCAAATAGGTGACAAGCTTCTCCTGTACATACTGCCTCACAGCAACTGTCTGGGGAACTAGGGCCCCACCACAAAAGCTTGACAAAGGCAATTTCAAGGAGTAAATGAGGGTTGCTACAAGACAGAAGAGGATATTGAATGGTAAAAACATTCACAGAAGGGTTACTGCTGGAGATGAGAGTCCATTCCTCCCATTTCTGAGGTGCAGCACACAAGAAGATCTGGGCTCGTTTTCACTAAACAAACTTGCTCCCATTTATGTAAATTCAAACCCAGCAGTTTTCATTTCAAATTGCATTTGTGAAGCCCAGACTTCATGTTAGTCAAAGGCTGACTATTTTGTTTTCCAAGATGAGACAACCTGCAAGGCCTGTGGCTACTCTAATCCCACAAGGTATTTTTATATCCATTGCTACATTCTTAATGCCATATGATAACTGATCTCAGGCTTCCGTTTCAAAAATAAAACTTCCTCTCAAAGGGAAGAAGAGTGTCTTGCTCATCCAGCTTTTCATTTTTGTGAAACAGAGGTCAAAAGTGCACACCATCTTTCCACAAAACTTGCTGTCTCTCTCAATAACTGCTCAGAAAGAAATGTAGGAAAGCATAAAAGGAAGAAGAACTTGCTGAGAAAGGAAACAACTAGAAATCACCAGTGTCACAGTAACTGTATACACTTAGCTCAGAGTAGAGCTTCATTCTCTTGCTCCAGTCTGGAAACCTTTATATCCAAGAGTCCCACTACCATGATTCCTGACAAGAATAAAAAGAAAGGTCTGACTGACCTGAGAGAACTTACTTCCACTGCAGGTGACATTGTTCTATTATGTACCTCAGATATCATTATAAATAGAATAGAAATCTTATTAGTCTTAAAAAAAAAATCCAAGTTGAAACAAATCTTGTTATCCACCATTCTGGCTTGGTCAGTACTGGCAAGGTGAAGTGGAACATGTGGCATGAAGAAACGGCAGCACTGAAACCAAAACCTGATGGTTCAGGTAAGAAAAGTGCAAGCAAAAAATGGTGAGACCACAAGAGGGAGGTTGGGTCCAGCCTTGCTACTCCCTCCACTTTTGGTCTGCTGCTATATCTCTCCGTCTTCATCGGAGCTGGCGCTGCTGCTGCCGCTGCTGCTGCTGCTCCCAGTGTCACTGCTCTCTTCCTGCTGGGCCTGGCTGCGCGCTGCCGCCGCCGCCGCCTCCTTCTCCTGCTGCTTCAGCGCCGCCGCCTTCTTCTCCTGCTCCGCGTGGCTCTTCATGTGAGCACTGCGGCTCTTCACCTTGTAGAACACCCTGAGGAAGGCACACATGTACATTAGCATGGGCCTCTGCTATAGCCTCCTTCAACATTTCTCCAGAATAGCTCCTGCTGCTCCAACCTCAAGTTCACGGGCTTCCGCTCCACAACTCCCGCTGGCACTGCGGCAGAGCACCTACAGCACACTCCACTCGGCATGTGCCAGCTAGCAGGGGATCCTGAGCAGCCTCAAACCACTCACTGCATTTCTCACCCTGGCCACTTCTCAGTCAGCTCTGAATTCGGAGAGGCAGTGCTGGTATCTGAACTATGCGTCTGCTGCCTAACACAACAGGGCCCTGGTTTTCAGGCATAACGACACAATAAGCATGGAGGCAAATGATGGCCCAGTGCCATTCCTAAGCCTTGTCCACAGAGCTCGAAATACTTCAGCTTTTTCCTTCTGACTCTACGTTTCTGTGATCTGTTCCTCCACCATTAACTATTTGGATTTTCCATCAAGAGCCACAAGTGAAGTTCAGACCATTAAGAATCTTGTCTGCTTGTCCTGTTGTTTTAAGAGAAAGCAACTTATGTAGGGAACTGAATTTTCTTGACAGCTATGATCCTGTTGGCAACAAACCTACAAAAATTACTAAAACTGTGTCAGGAAATAAAATATATTTAACACCCACCAAAGACAGCTGCAAATTTAACCAGATGAACTATGTAGCTACTGGCCTAATAGCTGCTGCTATAACAATAGTAGTGTCCCACATTTCTACAACACTGTTCTTAAGTCCATACCATGTTCTTTGTATGTGATCTAGCAAATAAATAGAAACTTCTAGTTACAAAAATGAAAGCATTACAAAGGGCCAATACAGCAGCTGCTTGAAAGTGCAGCTTAACACCAAAATCTGCATATAGTTGAAATGCAGGTTGTATCTCATGCCATTTGAGGAAAAACAAGCCTTAATTTGCAAGTATTAGTGAGGCCACAATTCATTAAAATTATTGACAATGTCTATGGTCCATATAAAAAGACAGAAAGCTCATATGAGAAAACACATCAACAGGAGATGCCCTACTCTGATTCTGTGACTATTGCTGAAAGCAAGTCTGGTCTTACCTGCCACATTTTTTACATGGAAATGTGCTTTCTGTGTTTTGTGTTTTACTGGTAGCATCTGATTTTATCTTCTGTTTCCTCTTCTTCCTCTGCACTGGAGCAGTAATAGGCTTTCGAGGCTTTACTGTTGTCTCCCTTGGCTTCCTCCCAATTCTGCCCATGACTGTTGCCTCGTGATTCCTCATATTGGTGTTGCTGGCCTTTGCAAAGAAGAGAAGAGTTAAGGCAATGTGACACTTAAACCCACCAGCAAAAGGAAGAGAGTGGCTGAACTCCTGTGCTTCACTCATTCCACACACAGGTTTTATTTAATGAGAAAATCTTCAGGCCATTTTAAGGTTATTTGTCATCATGGCCCTCTCTGTGCACCAGCCACAAAGAATACATTGCATTTTTCCACCTTACACATCCCAGTTCTCCCATCACAACACACAGACTGATTGATAGTAACACTCTGAGTTATCTTAGCCCAATCTCTTAATCCATAAAAAGTTGGAAAAAGATGGAAACTTTCTGCATCATGACCACCTGCTTTCTAAACTATCTGCAGAGTGAAGGTGGCATACAAAGCACAACATGCACAATTCAGCACTTACTATAGCACCATCCTGTAGTGTTTGTTCATCTTCTAGAGCATCAGCACTCCTCTTTCTGTTATCCAACCCTTCCTCTGCCTCCTCTTCTTCCTCCCCTTCCTCCTCCTCCTCCTCATGCCCCTGTTCCTCACTGAAGATGTCCCTTCTGAGAGGAAGAACACGTGCAAACCTATGGGAACTCTTCACCAGAAGATAAAGGAACTGTTAATTTTGATGTCTGCAAGTAAATGACATTACGTGACACAGGACACAAATGTGTGAGTCTGGACCCCTGTAGAGAAGCCAGATTGTTTGTGCTTTGGATTTGACCAGTAAAAGACAACACACAAGACTTCAAACCACAGCCCAAAAGAGGTGAGACAAATTTAGGAAATTACTTACCTTGATGTCAACTTCAGCTTCATCTTTCATAGATCTCTCATTAGCACCATCAATGTCCCCAAAGATTAAGGTCCCATTCCGACCAATTTTCACCTGTTTCTTGTATGTGTAGTAGAATTCCACACACTGAGCCACTGTTTTGGTTTTTATCTGTTGTTTAAAAAAATGAAAATCCAACAGATTACATGATTTTAAAAAGACTTACAAATAATTACTAGGCATGCAATAAATACACTTTGTATTTTCTTTCCTTAGTAGCCTCCATTCCACCACAGCTGCTGTTCTAGCTTCCTTTTGTGTGTCACATTTGTCTGTCTGCCTCATCCCACAGCCTATCCCCTACTGCCATTGTTATCCACTGAGAACTAAAGGACAAACTTTCCAAAGAAAAGCTGGTTAATGTAAAGGTGACAGAACCTGGAACTTTGTAAGACTTTGTAAGCTTAATGCACTTCTTAACCTCTGAAATATTCCAGTTGAGCTATCAGGCTTGACAGCAGCCTCTTAGTTTTATGGGGGAGCTCTATTTTACAGCACACTTCAGAGACCAGACCAGAATACCAATCCAAAAATGGAAGTGCAAGGTTTGCAGCCCTTTCCTGTTTTGGCCACATGCATTTCGTAGGCACATGGTGGTAGACAATTATCAGCACAGACTTGTGACCATCTACATATTCTGTATCACTGATTTTTCTGAAACGTTTGGAATACATTCTTAGATTCTGAGCTTTTGCAATTTAAAAGCCTTTGGGGTATTTATTCTGTAAATACATTTTCAGTTCCTGGTTTTCCTTCAGTGATTTCCTCCTTGCTGACATGTCATACCTCATCAAAATATGGGAGCAATAATTTTTACTATCATTAACACTGGTGAGAGAGAGAGATCTAAAGGATGCATCATTCTCACATCCCTCTTTGGTCCTCTCCATCAGTGGCAAAGATGTATTTCTTTTTAGTTTTATCAGCAAGCCATTTAAGCTAAACATTGACAGTGCTCAATAAATGTACTCAGAGGAGATATCTGCAGCATGGACTAATGGAAGTAATGCAGTTTATGTACCAGGGTTAAGTAAACAACAACAGCAAAATAAACATTATTGCTCTAGCTTTCTGGTGATATTTTATGCTGTACTGATGCTGAAATTTCTCTGTAATCTTTTGAGTGCAGAACCTAATGGTTAAAACTGAGGTCTCAGAAGAATCAAGATTGAACTTCCTGTATTAAATTCAACAAATGTGTAAAAATATATAATGAAAAACAAACAAACAAACAAACAAAAGTAACTTACAAGCTTTTGGACCAAGAAAAAGTCTTTCTTGTAGATTGCAATGCCTTTGTTGAATAGCTTTTTTTCGGCAACCTTCCATTTGTCTGATCCTGTAGGTAAAAGTAAGTTGTGATGGAAGCCCATACAATTTCAAATGTTTACTCTTCTATGTACCTTTTCTTCATGTTTGCCTTAAATAAGACCAATACACACACGTGCAGGTGCAGTCTCTCCTCTAACCTACGACAGCACAACTGCAGGCTGATGTTAACTTCTCCCTTCCTGCTCCATCTCAGCTCTCAACACTTCCTTTGTGTTACATCTAGTGCTCATCACCACAGGTTAACCCAGCTCAGCCTGCAAAAACCACTCAGTTAGATGAACTAAGATGTTGCCCAAGCAATGACACACTTCATGGTGGCCCAGTCATAACATTTTATAGTAGGGAAATATGGTGGGGCAGGAGAACAGGATCTTCTCTTTCAGCAGCAATGTGTCTTGAGGATTTACTATATCTCCAGTATTCCTCAAATATTTCTTGACTCTAACAATGAACACATTTTTGAATCCTGTCCTTCCTTATAGATAGATAGTATTCAAGTAACATTTACCAACACTACAGTAGGAATGTGTAATAATGAAGAAATGTAATTTCTATGCTTTGTGGCACCAGCTATTAGATGTCCCTCTACCACTTTATATCAGGTCTTCCAGATGACTTGGGCCACTCCAGATCACTGAAGTCTGTGTAACACAGCTGACTATTTTCTAAGTAAATACAAGATGACAAAGGAAGTTTACAGCATTTAAATTTTGCAGAAACACTAACAGGTATCTGTAGTTTGCTGAGGCTTCTTCAGCAAGCTTGAAAGCTGTTCCCCATAGAACTCCTGCTAACTCCACCCTGGAAACTCACGTTAGAGAGACTGTGATTCTAAGGTTACCACAGCCTGTCTTGCACATACTGGCTACCATTCTATATTCACTGTGGTTTAGTACAAGGGATTGCCTCCCCTTTTCCCCATAAAGAAAATCAGAACTCATACCTCTCCCAATGCACATGCACATGTTCAGAAGGATACAGTGTTTCTTACATTTTAAGTGCTATCATTTGCACAAGCAAAATTTCTGGCAAGTCATCATTTGAATTACAAGAGAGGACTGCTTTTTAATCTTCTTGTAATACAACAGAGTACCCCAAAACACCAGAAAAGGATAGAAAAATTCCTGTATAAGGAGGCAGCACTGAGTTGTTCTGGTTAACAAACCTGTGTAGTGATAATCTGCCAAAGGGTGGGTAGGTGGTCGCACTGGCTTCTTCAACAGCAGTTTGGTCAGAGCTCCCTTGGATAAACAAAAGTAAAATAATTAATTTGATGTTTGGGGTATTAAAAACAAAGATAAGGCAATTGTCAATCCCTTTTCTCTGTGGCAAGTTAACAGAAAAGAAACAGAATGCAGTTTACCACTTGGAACAACTTTAAAAATCACATTCTTGACTAACTACCTAATCCTGGATACCACAGGCAAGTGGCACATTCTCAGTGCTTCTTCACATCTATGAATTGAGCAGGGTACTGGGAGAGAGCTAATTCCATAGATAGAGATCTTGCAACAGTTTACTCTCATTAACCAAAGGCCTATCACACACACATCCAAAAATGCTGCCCTAAATTATACCTGTCTTACATGTCCAAGTAATTGTAATCTGATCCCACTTGACTAAGCAATATTTCCAAAAAAACCAGCAGTCATGTGACTAAAAGATTATGAACACAAAAATCCCATCTCTCAAGCTGCTTTTTAGTTGTCATTTAAATCAGAAAAGCTTTCAAATTTTGTATGAAGGAAACAACAGAACTGTGTTTCCACTGGCATTTAAACCACCTGAACAATGACCTCCTGCTGCTAGAGGCAGTCCTGCTCCTCCCTAATGCCAACAGCAGCATTCACAATGATGAGCTGGCAGAAACCTAACACGTACACACAAAAACTACTTTCTGTTTGATCTCTTCTCCGATGCAAGTCCATGCAGTCTCACAAATATCAGTGCCAGGGGATGGGAAACAAGCAGCCAGGCAAAAGTCTGGGATACTCCTGACCACAGGTCTGATTTATGCCATGTTAAATCAATGATAAAATTATAAAAGGATGACAAAGCTTTGCTGTTTGCTCTGCTCGGCTTTTTGATATTACTTCCCAGGGATGTCAAAGGGAAATAATGAAAGTGTATCAAATCTTACAATACTGATATAAAATTAGCACAGCTGTTCTACAGACACAGACAGAGAAATCAAATGGATCTACCAAAACAAAAAGGTGCAAGACACTGCCCTCTGACTCAGCTTTCAGCCCCAGCCTCTTATTTTTCCTTTCTACATAGTAACCTTTCCAGGAAGACAACATCTAAGATTCATTTAGCAGTCTTGGCTCACTTGCCCTGATAGACTGTCAGTGTGTTTGTTAAAATCCAAAGATGTTGAAATTGGAAACAGAAAAGATAGTAAATGCACATGGCACTGTACGTTGGTCAGCATCCACCTTAGGGACATACAAGGGACATCAAACAGTGGAAACCAGATGCATTGAAAGGAATTTGCAAGGCTCTCCTCTCAGGAATGAGAGGTTACCTGACCTTCCTTAACATCTTTGACCACACTGAGGTGAACAGCTGGGCAGACTCACCAGAATGCTTCCCTTTTCTTCATGTAAGAAATGCAACGCCAGCTCCTGGTTGGTTCCAGCCCCAGGAAAAATGCTTGAACAGGCAGCAGCTAGCAGGTTTTCCACTATTTCCACAGGAGTACCAAAACAATTCAGAAAAGAAGATTAAAATGGAGTTTCCAACAGGATTTGCATGATTAATTACCTCTTTTGAAGGACGAACAGACTTAACAGAAAGTAAAACTCAGAGAAGCTCAATGTTGTTGCAAATTTATTTGGTTCAAATCTGGACCCCAGAACTCATTAGACACAAGGTCATGCAGCACTATTTACACATGGAGTTTCTTGCAAATCTCCTCCCTCCTCTAATGTCTTTCCATCTCCCTTTGCCTCTGACATTTCTTGAATCCACCCTTATATAGTGAATTTCCATTTCACAAAACCCTCTTTAATCTCTCATTCAAAATACTTCTTTCAAGCTTGCCCACTTCCTCTTCCCTTCAGGATTTACACTGGCCACAACCCACATGCAACAAAAGCAGATAGCTCCCTAAGACTGCTATCAGCTACCACAATTCCTGCTTCCTCATCCTGACTTCTGTCTACAATTTGATTTTTTCAAAATACTACTACACCTAGAGCCCTGAAAAATACAGGAGTTGAGTGTGTGTGGTTTTCAAATGTTAATAAAACCAAGGAAGCTTTACTGAGCAAAAGGCTGCTCTTGGCCTGACAGAAGCAATGATCCCAGTTTTTTCACAACTAAAAAATAGAACCAATCCTACCAAGCTCCCCTTGTCCCATCATACAATCTGATAAACAAGTTTTTGTTCCTGAAACTGTTTTCAAGATCACTCAAACATGTCACTTGAATGGCAGCTCTAAAAGATTTTTAATTATGCCTGCAGTAGATATGGTTACCCCTATAACCACTGTGACAACTCTGCCCTCTTTAACAACCTGCCACCTTCTTACCATTCTCTTGAGTGACTTTGTTGGTTTCCAAATCACCCCATGGTTGCCACACCAGCTCTGCTTTATGTTCATCAGCTTCTGCCAGAGATCTGTCTTGGAGTGATGGGATTTCTGCTTGAAAGCGAGTTCCTACATTTATTCGCCTGCAGAGAAGGAAAAACATTACAGTCAGGCCATCTTTACAATATCCAGGAAGCCTCCATCTCTGCTAGAAACACAAATGAAGAACCAAACAAAGATACAAATGCATATACAAATGCAGGCTCTTGCATATAACACCAACAGTCTTGTAGGTTACATAACTCAGAAGTTGAGAGGTTTTTCTTTTACCAGTTTCCATTTTTTTATCAGTATATGTTGAAACTACATTTAAATTAGCATCCCCTAGTAATTGCTCAAAGAATGGTTATTAGCTTCCAATAATCATCACTTTTTGAGAGGCTCTCATGCAGGGCCCTCTTATGGTAAACTTACTCCTCAGGCAAAAAATAGGACAGCCTGTTTCAGTATTAACATTTTGTCAGCCAACAACTGAACCAGAGTCTCTAAAAGTCCTTTTCAACCTAAATACTGCCATCTGGTCCAACTTCCCATTCAAAGCAGGATCAAAATCTGGTCCTTTATGACCTTGATGCAAGGTATTGTCTTCTAGGTACTCTTCATAACAACTGAAACCAAAAATATAAAACAACTAAACTTGCATTGCTCATTTAGTACCAAACCTAAATCCTATCCTTTCAGCAGCAATCTCATACTTTTACATATGAATTAGAAGACAGATTTTTCACTACATGCAACCCACAGAGCACTACATTTGCTTTAAGTCAAATGACCAACCACAGAGATTCTACTCTATACTAGCAAACATGATTTTGTGCACACAGGTGGATAAGAACCCCCACTGACTGTTCTACTATGTACTTAATACAATAGTGTTCCTCATTCAGATGTCAGTCAACTAGCACCACACTCTTGACATAGTATAGAGAAAGAAGTTCTTTATTGGAGATAGCAGATCAGGCAGTGCCCACAAGATGATAAAATTCTGGGGCTGCTTCACTAGAAAAAATGTAAAGGTTTCCCTGCCCAGGACAAGGCCTGCTATAATTCTGAAGTCTTGGCTTGGTGCCTCACCTCGTACCTGCAATGCCCAAATAAAACTGGAATTCTACTGCAAGAGTTGACCTGGGTAATCTAAATTTGGCCTGCTCTGAGCAGGGGCTTGGACCAGCTATCTCCAGTTATTCTTCTGTGTTATTCTTCTGTTCCTTTAGTGATTTCAATACATCAAGAGCTCTTGCCTGCAAGCACCAATGGAGCTCCTGGATACCACGGGAGCTGAGTGTGACAACATCCAGAATTGAGGCTGTGCATTGGGAAGGCAGTTCACAGCAAATGCACACAGGGATATTTAAAGCTGCCTACTTCAGCAGTGACCCCAAGACTTTGATGCAACTGAACTATAAAATCAGTAGGACACAAGGATCTGTGACAACAGCTGCCTATTGTAACATTTCACAAAGAATTAAGCTTCATTATCACATTTCCTATTTCAAATCACTGCAATTAAATAACCTTTTGAGAAGCATTAACAAAAGGTTTGGCAAAGCAAAAGCAATTAAGAAAACTATATTGGGTAATCACAAGTTAGAGCCAACTTCTGACAAGACTACAAAGCAAATTAAACATTTTTTTATTCTTAAAAAAAACCTGCTTTCTGCCATATTTTCTTTAAGGAAGATATATGCCTGCATAACTGACCACAACAGTACTGCCAAGCAGAACAACACTAGGTTATTTATTTATTGTCATTAAAAGTTGAAAGCTATCTACCTGCATAAACATCTGTTCAGTAAGATTTAAGATACCAGGAAGACAACTCTGCACATAACTTCTGGCAAAAGGAAATTAACTTGCACTACTAAACATTTCAAACATGGTTTGAAATTTCCAGCAACAAATTTGAAAATTTTCACACACAACTAAAATAACAACTAACTTTACGTCACTAACTTCAGCAATTTAAGCCAACAGACACAAGAAAGACAATTGCACCACAGAGAGGTCAAAGATTAAGACCTGAGAGGGACACAAAATATATCTGTTCAAGGAGCTCTCCCAGATTAATGTGAAATGAGCCAACAGGAAAAAGATGAATTAGGCAATTTCTAAAATAAATTATACAACAATAAATGTGCTTATTTCAATGAATGTGCTTGGTCTAGAGGAGATTTGCAAAGGTAACAAGAAAAATCTACATTCATGCACAATTGCAGCATTTGCTCAGGACAGGTTGCTGCTGTAAGTGCAGAAAACAGCTTCAAACAAGAAGGCAGAATGGAAAAAGGGCAAGAAAAAATAAAATTGTCAGCAAATGCTCCAGTCCATTTAAAATATAAACTATTCTGGAAAAAGCAAAAGAAGTGTTGTATTTAGTGGGGGAAAATATGAGTTAAATATCTCCAATGTTACAGGATATGCTGCAGAGTTAGAGCAGATTCCTGACTGCACAGTCAGATGCAGGGCCGTGTGGGTGTTTTTATGCCATAAGGGTGCTTCCATGCCATGCATCTCCATGATTAGATTCTGCAGACATTCATCAATTAGGTATAATAATGAACTGGAACTACCTTGATTTAGTTCTGCAGTACTGAGCTTGAACTGATAACATTCCCAGAGCACAGGCAAAGGCTATGCAGAGACATTTGCAGGTTTAGCAAGACTGGCACCAAGCCTAAGCTCACAATTCCAGCTTCAGTATCTCCAGACTGTGCTCCCTATGGCTGCTGTGTCCACATATGTCTGAGGTTTCCCAGCACACAGCCAGCTAAAGACTAACAAGGCTGAGTAGCTCAAGGCACACACCCCATGTTCCTCTGGCTGTAGCATTTTCAGGCTAAGCTTGCCCAGGGGGGAGTGAAGTGCTCACAGCTGTGCTGTAGCTATAACACATCCACACTGGACCAGGCCATGTGAGAGGTAACTCAGTATTCCATGCTACATTCTGTCCTTCCTCTAAAGGAGCATCATCTTCCCATCCTAGAACAAGCACACAGTATACGAAGAATTGCTCATATATAACAACACAGGATAGATTAATCTTTAAGTAACTAACAGTAATTCAGCCAGGAGAAAGATGAGCAGTAATAGAAAGCAGTTAGTGTCACCCGAATTACATTTGCTGAAACAAACACTATTTATCACGTGGTGTAATTTCTAATCAAGACAACTTGTATTTTGAACTCCAATAAGAAGAGTTTTAATGCTTCTAAGAGATACATGGGTTGCACAGGGAGCAGCTTGAAGGTTTAGGAGGAAGCAAGGAAGCACTTTTACTAAGAGACTCTGACTCTACCAGCTACTTACGGTTCAATGCTGACCGGGGTGGCTTCCCCCACTACCGTAAGAATCGGAGGGGTAACTTCTGAACTATCTGCAACAAGAAGAAAGAACTGCTCAGTTGCACATCTGAGATTTACTTTTCACACAGCTTGCAAATCTTATTAGAGCTGTCCATCTCTCAAAAAAGGCACCCCGAGGTTAAATAAAGGAATTTCAGATTACCAGGTACTTGCCCTCCTCCCCTCAGTTCAAGATATGGACAATCTGAGAGAGGAACTGACTTTTCATTCCCAAGAACGTCAGCAGGGGGTGCAGGTGGCTTGTGAACACAACATCCATGCCCAGATGGAGCAACACTGCATTTCCTGTATTCCAGCTCCCCAAACAATGAGGAAGAAACTTCAGTTTCACACAATCACACCTCCTAAGGGCACGATGCTCCTCCTAATGCTCCACAGTTTCTAATCAAAAATTAGGCAAGAAAGGAAGGTTAAAATGCAGCTTACTTGATCTAAGCAGAGTTCTGTGACCACTTTTGGGAGTCATTGGAGGTGGGGCCGAATGACCACTTGTAGAGAGGATAGCGTTAAAATACAGCCCAGATCCTTCTCTCACTGGACTAAGGATTGGTGGAGGAGTGTAAGGAGGTAGCTCGAAGTTCCTATCTGAAGGGTGGTCTGCCAGACGGACGGGTGACCGTAGGTGGCTCTGATATGGAGTAATGTTGGAATAAACAGGTGGAGCAATAAAGGTGCCAGCTTTTGGTGGTATGAAGAGTGGCTCGGGTCTTGGCCGCTGCTTTGGTTTTCGGGCAAAGCCCTCAGCTTCATCCTTTGGAACAGCATCTTCTTGCTATTAGAAAAAAAATTACAACTTAATTTAATTTAAAACCTCAGGTTGTTTGAAAAACTTCAGTGAGATAACATTTTATTACGGCAGCTCAAAATCTGGGTAGGACAGTTGGAGGATATCTCAACTAGCAGTAGAAGGGGAAAGTGAGAGGAAGAACACAGGGAATGGAATGGACTGGACACAGGAACTATTAGGTAGCAGCTCTAGCTCATGTGATTATGAAGTTGTATTTAACAAGAACCACGTGTTCATGTTAAACCTTCATAGCAGCTTTAAAACAGAACAACAAAGCACAGCAGAACCCTGGTACAGATACAATAAACCCCTGATACAAATACACAGTGACACCAAATGCTGGTAAGAGAACAGCAGACAATATAACAGTATTTTATATTAGATGGTCAAGCATCTAAATGCAGAAAAACCTGCCCAGATGCCTGTCATTTCTCTGGTACCTGAACATTCTGTTATATTTCTGGATAAAAGAGAGGGAAAATAAAAAAATCAACACACCTATTCATCACTACCATGCTCCAGGGGAACAATCAAATACCAGCTTTCAGAACTCAGTAAAAGGTTTCAATTGCATGAGAATAAATCTTCATTTGGATTTGACTCACACTGAGAGATAAGTGCACTACTTAGACTTTACTGGTTTTATGTTTGTATGAAGAAAGCACTCTTGACACAGACTACTATTCTAGTCTTACTTCCCATCTGGCTTTATTCACTGTTTAGTGAATTTAGTGAGGCACTGCCTGGCTTTACTAGCATTAGCTGTAGGTCATGAAAAGCCAGCAATGCCCAAATAAATATATGGCAATATTACGATAAAAAAAATTCCAGACAACATGCATCCCAAGCCTTGATATCAAACTATTTAAACAGAATAAGAGAGAATTAATCTAAGAGGTGTGGCCCATCTTTGGTTTCTTGGTCCATCCATACCTGACTGGAGGTCTCCATGTTCGTATTGCGATTAGATCGCCTGCGAGTGACTATCACAGAAGGTTTCCGCTCACAAGGAGCTCGATCGTTTGTTTGGCCTCTCTGGAGCTTTCCATCCTCAGACTTTTCCTTCTCAAGGCTCTGCAAGTCAATTTTTCTCACTGGCACAGACACAGGAATGATAAGAGGCACAAGGCTGTTATCCTCCCGGGCTTTTTTAGGAGCTGGTGAAGAACTGGCGAATTCCACAACACTTTTTGAAGCTCCAGTAGGTCCTGGAGCTGTTACTAGCACACTCTTCTTCTCCTCTGAATTATCCAGTTCCTGAGAAGACAAATAGATTCCTAAAAAGTTCTGTATTACTTACATAATAAATGAAATATCATCTCACTTTTAGTGCATATCAAGTTTCTTGATAAAATTTGCAAGCTGAAATGATTTGGAAGTGTTACTGGAGGAAAAAGAATACTTCATAGCATTACTAAAATTTCATAGAATTACTTGAGGATTGCTTGTAGTCTCAACTGCTAGAACACTTACATAGGTCATTCCGAAGAATTGTTTTACTACCTATATTTTATAATTTTATTTTCTATATGAATTTGTGTCCTGCTTTATAACTTTCAACAAAGGTTCTTTAGTTTTAGTAACCATCAAAAGCTGCAGGTTATTAATTTCAAATATTAGATTTCTGCTCCAGGGAAGACTGAACCATGATAGTATCTTAATTAAATCTCTAACACACAAAAAAAAAAACCCATACCCAGAGCTAGCTTTTTGCTTCATCTTTTTTTTTTTTTTTTTTTTTTTTTTAATGGAAAACATTAAGCCTTCAAAATAAGTCAGGTAACAAAGTCGAGCACATAAAATCTACCATATCAAGAAGATCCAGGCCTGCCTCCTCTCAATACCTTTTATTAGAGTTGGGCTAAGTGTGCACAGAAAGGTTTATCCCATAACTGACCCTGAAGTTTACAAGTCTGACTGCTTCTTCACAGAGACTGCAGATGTACACCCCTATCACACAGTGATGGAGCACACAATTGTAAAGTCACAAGAGGCATCCACTGCCCCAGAATAAGCCTCAGGAGAAATTAATGAGGTCTGAGGACCTGCCTTCAGGCTGGTGACAGGCTTCTGTACTTTCCCATAAAACTACCAATCTTGGGTTTGGAGGGCATTCATTATGTTCATGCTGACAGATATCACTAGAGTCCACTGTAGCCAGATAGTAAGGGGCTTTTGTAAATTTTTGTAGCCTCCCTCCACCACTTTCTGGGTACAGCAACATTTCATGGCAATAGGTGAACAAGCACCAATTCTGATCAATCTAAAAGCCTCAGGTACTTCCTAGGTGCTACACAGACCTCTATAGGTCAAGAGACCTGAACTAATTTGCTGACTACAAGGAGGAAATTATGGGAGTTCAAAAGTGCCACGGTCACCCAGAAGTGTCACTTTCCTCTGGCTTTATGATCAGTTAACCATGCTCCTTTTATTTTCAAAACTGGGGAGCAATCAGCAAAGAACTCCCCCTCAGTGATGGGAGAGATGACCCCTCCAAGAGAAAAGGAGACCTGAACAGTAGCACAGATAGAGAAAAGGCACCAGTAGGAACTTAATATAAATAGTTGAGACATCCTCAAAAATTTTCTGGTTCATGCCAAAGGCTTTTCTGATCACTAAAGTTCACACATACCTAATGATTACTAGGAGGGGACATGACTAATTTTGGAATTAAGACTTTTGCTTCAGATCCCTGAATAGTTTCTCAGCAGAGGTAAGCAGAAAGGACTCTCTCAATAAGGAATGAGATCTCCATTTGTAGACCTGCAAGGTGATTTTCAACTACCTCACCTTCCTTGTTGCAGAATTTGGGGCAGGAGGGCTGCTGGATAACTTCAGCAAGTGCAACATGTGGCACTTTCGTTTAGACTCTTACATGAATACTGAGATAAGAACTAGTCATCTAGAGTCCTTCAGGAAATACACAGAAACCAAACAGACATTTTGGCATCAATCCTGTATATGCCTCAATCTCTTCCTAAAAAACTTAGAATTCACAGAAAAACCCAACTGCAACAGCTGGAAGAACTGTTCCAAGGCCACATCTGTGATCTGATAAGAAACCACACCAACCTTTTAAGAATATCTGCCCACAGAGTGCTTTCTGCCATTATTCTGCATTCCATTAAGGAGAGGCAGCTTCTGTCTGCTGTCAAACCAAAGCTTGTCCAAGAAGGAGGTGAGTACAGAACTTCAATCCTGCAAACAAAACTTTTTTTCCCTTCTGTATGTACCAGATGGTGCCCTGCCCTGTGTCAGGGGAAAGCAGCTAGATAATCAAAACATGTCTTCCTTCCATAAAAGGATATTTAAATTCAGACACCCTTTAAGACAACCATTCAGATTTCAGAAAAGTTTTCTGTACTTTTAGATGACACCAAGTCACACTGAAACTATTAAACTAAGAGCTGAGAATTTACTGCAGCCTGGAGGCATCAATAAGCTTGCATCACCTGAAAAAAAGGCTGCCACAGACAGCTCTGGTGCAAAGCATCAGTTGTGACAATGCATGTAGAAAGATACTGCTCTCCAGAATATTATTTTTGCAAAAGGTCACATACCTAGACTAGGATGTTCAAATAACTGGTTCAAATTATGAATGTTATCTTTTTTAATCAATAATTTAACTCTATGGTCTTCTACACGCTCTTCAGATACCCACACAGAGAAGGCTTCTAGGTCATTTTTAACAGAAAGACACTCATAAGAGAAGCAGACCTCTTCCACTCAGCAAACATATTTTCTTTTTCTCCCTCACACAATATCCAACACCTTAAAGCTGTAAAATTCATCAGTCCTCTGGTAAGTATTTTATCATCTTTCAAAATCTCATCCTGAAAGCCTGAAGAGATCTGAACATAAAGAGCTCTTCTGCTAGTGCCATTATGCTTGCATAACTGCAAAGAACAAAAGAGCATCTGTCAAAACACTTCTATGGTCTTTATATTATGAATCAGACTGCAAGCAGACGTGCCTTCTAACGGCCCATTTCTTGCTTCATCTCTCAGGGCCTTTTCCTAAATGCTCTATTTGCTTCTTCTTGACACTCTGTTAGTGATCCAACTGCAATGTGAATTGCAGGCCTTCTGTAATAACCACACAATGCCTGGGAAAGTAAGAGCAAACACATGCTACAATGTACTACCAGTTCTTTATCAAATCAGCTGGTTCAACTTGGAGTTAGAGCAAAAAGGATTGAAGAGAGCATCAACCAAGTCACTGTTTGCTTTCTGCTGTCCAAGAGATGGAGTAGGCTATGGACATTCAGCTCATTGTTTACTAGTTTAGCTCTTTCACTCAAACAGCATATTCCTCTAAGGAAGAGATGGGAAAAAACAGTGACAGAAAGACTAGGATAAAAAGGATGATGAGAAAAGACAAAGAATAAAATGCCTCCCTGTTTGTTGTCTGACTGGATAGCAACTAAAGTGTCAAAACTGTATGTCAAAGTAGCTCATGTAACATGTATTTCATCAGTCTTTGGCAACAAAACTTGCAAGGAAAAGTGTGCCTCCTAAGAAGCACTCAGTAAAAGTTCAGTCAAACCACAACTCCAAGAAAACATTAAAAAACAGTCAGTCTAAAAAACCCCACCCAACCTCAAAACTCCCATCACTTGTCTCCCTATAGGCTAGTTAATTTTGAATTCTCTCATCTTGCCATATGGAATATATACTGTGAAGTTTAGACTGATGGGATATCAAAAGGTTAGGAGTAGTGAACTACCAAATCAGTCAGCACTAAATTTCTTCCCCATTAAGTCCTACAGGAGGTCTACAGGCAGACAGGTCATTCTTAGAAACAGGTTGCTGCCTGAGACAGGCCTTTGTCATGCCTGGTATAGGTTCTTCATGTAAGTGAAGCTTCCTTAGACTTTTAATATTTGTGAAATATTGCACATGTAAATTGCATTAGGTATTTTTTAGATAGCACATTTTACAAACACTTTAACTGATGAAACTGAAAAACTGGCAGGTAAACCTAACTCTTTTAACAGAAAAGAAAGAGAATGTTAAATTGGTAGAAAGACAACAAGAAAACTGTTTATACTTGCCTCTCAAAATTCCTGACCGCCTTGAGACCTAAGCTGAAAACATCCACATTTTCATATCATGGGCTAAAATAACATTTGGTATTAGTGAAATAGAACTGACTCTTAGTGGTCTCACTATACTACACCTCTGTTCTCCTACATTCATGAATTACAGCAACTGAACTTATATGCCTCCACACCAGAGCTGCCCTTTTTGCACACTTCAAGACACCATCCTATCCTGTAAATGTACATAAATTCCTTTCCTTTCAGCTTTACTTTGTAGCCTAAAACATGCTATATGGGTTAGGGTCTATACCTTACCTTTACATTCTGAAGAGATGCCAGTTCAACAGCTTTTTGGGCCAAAGTCAGCAAATTGGCTTCTTGAGAAACACGTCGTCTCCGCCGGGTACTCTGGATTACACCACCTCTGACACTCTGAAAATCATTAGTTCTCTGAGTGTTTTCTTCAGGTGCTGCTGCCTGTTTGTCCTCATCTCTACCATTCTGGGCTGCAGCTTGCCTATCTGTTTCCATCTGGCACTGCTCACTATTGACCAGGACATCCTTCTGCCCCATATCCAATCTTTTGGGATGCAAATAGCTACTTTTATTGTGGGCCAGTGACTCGGGTGTATGCTGTAATGGGACCTCTTGTTGATGTGTTTGCCAGTGATGAAGAAATAAATTGCTAGGTTGTTCTTCTGCCTGCTTAGAAGTCAACACTTCTCCTGCAGATGTCAGCAGGCCACCTTCTTTGGAGAGTCTCCGTGACCTTCTTGGAAAGGGAATCTGGGTCTGAGGTAGCACTGTCTGTTGGTTCTGCTCTGTCAATGCCTTGAATAGCTCCTGGTTCCTCTCTGCTTGCTGAAACTGGTGTGGCATCATGTGATGCTGAGGTGCTGCAGCTGCCACATGAGGCTGTGCTATAGAAGTTGTTTGCTGCAGACCGAAGGCTTGTGTGGCAGCCTGTTGTTGCTGCTGCTGCTGAGGATAGAAGTTTTCAAAGAGTTGTAGCTGGGGAAGAGCTTGCTGTTTCTGTTGTGCAGTAAATGCTGGACTGGAAGAAGTTGGGGCTTCTTGAAAGACATGTAACAACTCAGGAAGACCTTGCTTTTGGCCTTGGTGACCAAATGCAAGTTGGAAAGGCTGCAATGGCAGAGTTTGATTCTGCTGTTGCTGTTTCTGCATTTGATGAAAAGAATTCATTTGAGCTTGTTGTCTAACGAGAGCTTGCTGTTCCAGCTGAGCCTTCTGGGACATCATCTGCTGGACAGCATCTCCATATAAATCCAGCTGTGACACAAACACTCCTTTCTCTTGATTTCTTTTAAGGGCTTCTGGGTGGCCATAGAAGCCTGGGGCACCAGCATTGGAGTGGGGTCCTTTTGGGTTGCCCCCAAAAACCATACTGTGGTTCCACATTGAAGGTGGAGACTGCCAGTGGCTGTCACCTCTCTCTGGCAACCTGTTTCCCATTAGTGAATTCTGCCATTTGACAGCTGTCACTGACTGGGGCATCATCACTGATTCTCCCCTATCTTGGTTGTAAACAGAGTTCATCAGAGCAACGCTGTTAGGTGCACTTGTTAATCCTCCTGGATGAGAAATCTCCATAGTTTGGGAGACTGGTATATTCCCTCCATGGCCAAAATACTGTCCTTCCTTAAGCTGCTGCTGTGGCTCTTTTGATGGCACAGCTATGTCCTGCTCATTAAAATAGGCAACTCGTTTCCCAGTCCGTTTGCTTGAAGACTTTTGCTGAGCCTGAAGATTCATGGTTCAGTCTATTTGCCCAGCCACACACAGTATTTACAATCCACCCATCCCTGAGGTTGGGGGAGGAAAGGCACAGCAGTCTTTCTTTTCCATTCAGCTTTAGTAATAACGAGCAGGAAAGAAGTCCAGATGAAAGTGCATTCACTTCCTTTTTCTTTGTGTGCTTCTCCCACTTCTTTTCACTCTTATACTTTGTGGTTCAGAGGTCAGTAGGGTCCACTTAGTTACAGGTCCTGAAACAGAGAAGCAATTGCAATGAATCATCAACAGCCATAACTGGCCTATGCATGCTCATGTGATTGGCAACAATGTGTATGTCTGTCCCACTTCCCATGGACATGAAGATCAGGAAAATAGATGGAATAAACAACAGATCTGACCTGCTAGAAGAATGTAAAACAAAACAACTGTTTTTACAAAATATATATCACACTGTATTTGCATGATGCAACTCCCTATTACACACAGAATTCTGACTAATCACTCAAGTTCATCCTGAAAGTTTCACTCTTAAACTACCTGTCATCTGGCCAATTACTTCCATGTCTTCCTGTAGCCAGAATAATCTGGTTTTAATCTCAACTCAAAACCACAAAACAAAAAACCGTCATGGCTTGCAAAAGGCCACATTTCCCAAAGATCTTTAAAAGCCACGTGTGTACATGAAGGCTGCAGTCAAACATGCACAAGATGCTCAGTTCAGTACTCTGAAGGAAAAGGGTCAGGCAACAGCACTTCAGTCACACACACATCACCAATGATTACAAATGTTTTCCAGCCAATAACTGCCCACCCAGCATCCAAGCCCTAGGACCACAGCCTGCTCAACTTTTGCTCTCTCAGATGTTTTCTTCAACAGCTGAAAGAAACTGCTCCTGCTCATGTCACACTCACTGAAAGGTAGTTCAGGCAGCTGCTGTTGGAACAGCTGCTCACAAGCATCAGAAAGTATCTGTTAGTCTAAAGCTACAAACGTACCAGGAGAAAGCCTTTCCAGAACAGACAATTCTACCCTCCTACCCTCTTCTTCCATGAAGAAAAGCTATCCACAAACTCTAAGAGACTAGTTGCAGGATTAAGGTCTAATGTGTGAACACATATACTAGCATTTCTATCTGGACACCTAAAACCTTTTAAGATGTTTAGTTTTAAATTCAATTATATTCTCAGATTACGACTACTAACATTCTGATGCAAGTCTCTATTCCTATTCTTTTCAGTGTGCATTCTGTTCCACTTTAAGTCCCACTGCCAATATATTCCAGGAAAATTACAACAAATTGTTAAAAACCTACTCTTATCACATACCTTCTGTTATATAATCAAATTTCTCTTGAGTGGAGCAGGTAAAACTAGCACACACATACCCTGCAATGAAACCTGCAATCTATTTATCCCTCTTTCTAAAATGAAAAATAATAAACCAAAATTATATATATATATATATATCACACTGAAGTCCTGCAACCTGAGCTTCCTCAGACATATGGGTATATGGGTATATGACCAGATATGGGTACAGTGCAGGTTTTAATAGTGAGGTGGGGTTGGGAACATGATGAGGAGGAAAGGACAAAGAGTTTTAATTAACTTACGCAACTTCCACCTCCCTCAGAGGCCAAGCTTGGCTTCAGTGCTCCTGGAACCATGGGACTGTGTTTCAGAGTGAAGTGACTCACTTCCTCAGGCTGTTACATAGCTGTTCCCCCACACTGCCTCCCCTTCGCCTTGGCTACAAACCACAGACCTCTGCCACCCTGCATGGAGCCAGGCCATTCCTCCCTCCTCTAAGCACAACATCTCCACTCATTTTCCAAGACTATCACAACAGGACAAAAATAACTCTAGGAGAAATTATGGACACGTGAGATGGAAAATTCTCTCTAAACTGCAACCAGTACACAAACGAAGATTTCATAAAGTAAGTTTTTCCTACTTCCAAACTTCACTAGGAGAGGAGAAAACATCTTACAGCAGGAAACTGAATCCCTGGTAGCAAAAAAATAGAGGTGGATAAGTTGCTACATTCCTCTCAGAAGCTTTAACGCTGTCTATCCTCTCTCCTTGCCTTCTGCAGCACTGGAAAGTATAAGAAATAACAGCTACACCTCAACACCTGAGGTAGTACTACTAAGAGTGGTTTCTGAGAGTCTTACTTTGTGAAATCATCACAAGCTATTTTTGTCTACAAACTAGGCAACATTTTCTTTCTACTGATGCTTTTGTATTGATCAGTCACATCATTCTGATAAAAAGAATGTAAGGTCTTCTGTATATTAGAAGACATTACCACCAGATCAAGTTTTAACCTGCCAGCTTTCTGAAATTCTGCTGTAGACTTTTTACACTTCGAAGAAAAATACGAGAGTAATTGTCAAAAGGACAGCATTCCATTTCAACTTCAAGGGTCCTTGTTTTCAACCAAAGAAAGAAAGAAAGAAAGAGTCCAGTTGATGCTGTTCTTGATAGTTGTTACCAGGATTTGCAGCTTCCACACCGAACCGAAAAGTACCCAGAGGTACCCACTAGCAAGAGGACTCTCACATTAGTAAGAAAGCATTGCATTAGCACAACTTTCCAAACCAGTGTCACAAGGTCTAACTCAGACTAGTTTAGAACTGCAGCAATCTGGAAAAAAGATCTAACCAAATTATTGAGATACAAAGTATAAAAATGAGTAAGCTCAGAGATAACCTAAATGAAGGAAAGGTATATGTACAATTGAAGTTGTTATTCAGCACAAAACCCAGTGAAAAGGACATTACCAGGAAAAAAAGAGATTTAAGGTACTTTGAACAAAACATGCTTACTGAACATCCCAGTTCTCCCAGTTACATGTAAAAATAACTATATCCTAAGAGATCCCAAGATAAAGGAGGATTTGGAAAATCCGGTATTTGACAGTAGAAGAAAATATTGCAAAATTAGCTCTTTCAAAGTTCTTTATGCATCAAAAAACGACAGAAAAGTATCTTCTATGTCATCCTAATAATAATAGTTCATAGTTTAAGCTGCAGTGATAAATGTTCAAGTCGCAGCATGACTATGCTTCAGGAAAGCTCATGCTTGGCAGCTTCACTGCATGAGCACTGTTGGCTCTGACTAAACAGGCTTCCCTCCCTGAGGTTGGGGGAATGAGCTCACACAATCATCATCCTAGCCAGTTACAAGCTTTGGGTTTTTTTTTTTTGTTTTACTTGAATTTCAGCACAAGAGTCAGCCTGCAGTAGCACAGGAAAATGACAACATGCTTCTAGGCTTAAGTGCTTCAGAGTGGTACAGCCTGGACCATTCCTAACCTTTGAATAAAGCACAGAGCCAGTTACAATACTGCAATTCCCAGAAGATACTGTTTCTTGCCTACAAATATACTGAAGTGATATGATACTTAGCATTGCTTTTACATTGCACAGAGAAAAATCAGAACCTAGCATCACTATACTTTGTTTTAATAAGTCTAATATTTGGCATGCAACATAATCAGTTTTTTTCATTTCCAGGAGCTTCTGATATTCAAGAATTTCTCCTGAACTTTCTCCAGATGAATACAAATTGTACATCATCTTCTTTAATACTGTAAATATTTTCAGATTTCTAAGGAATTTTTGATATTGCAAGGCTTTCTCCTCTATACCTAAAAAGAATGACAAATTAGATATTCATGTACCCAATGGGCATATATGCAGTATTTTCCAAAATGAAAAATACATAAGGAAAGTAACTCATGGCACCTTAATGAGGAAAGTTAGAGTTAGCATTTTTAGCTAAAAACTTCTCTAGTGTATCTGCAGTAATGCATTAAAAAAATCACAAACACATCTAAAAGACCATATGAGCTACATTTATGCAAAGAATGCTGAAGGACTATGGAGGAGTCTCTCCCTGTACCCAGGATTCTGTTCTGAAATGATGAAGTCCTTTCAAAGGAGATATCAGAAGGGTGCAGGGCACAGACACTCAGAGCCACTCCCAAGGCTGTTACCAGCCCAGATAACCCATCAGCAGATTTCACCCAATCCAAAGCAGAATCACTGAGACATCCCTACCCAGTGCAACTGTCTTGTCACAGTTTATTATTAGCCTGGAGAGCCTACTATAAAACCTTAACTAAAGTTAAAGATTATTTGATTTAGGGAACAAATAAAAAACATTCCATGGTAACAATTTAATGTAAAATATATCTCTCATTAAAACTTGTTGCCTGTATAACTGGCAACTGTTGCCTATATAACTGGTAACTACCCACCATTATTCCATTTCTATAAATATTCTCTTAACTAAGCATATGTATATTTGTACTGTTTCACATATCAAGTTCATGACCTCACACTGCAGTAATCTTGAACTTTACTCTTCGGTTCACTTTTTGAGGGCTGTGCTGCCCTGAGCTTTGTCTAGTCCATTTGCTATATCAGCTATATCTGGCATGATAAGCAAGTTTAAATTGTCCACATTCCTCATTCTCCTTTGAGATCATTTGCAAACATTCCTCTCTGACAGAATGCTGCAGAAATGACTCAGGAAAATTCTGATTTCTCCTCAGACTTCAGCAAAATTAAGGATACCGAGAATAATAACAAGCTGTAGTTGCAGATTATCCTTTATTCCTCCATTTAGCTTTTATTTAGCTTTTAAATACCTCTCTTTTAGGGTTTTATTCATGTAAAATAAAGTGTTCCTCTGTTATAGCTCATGTACATTCTCAGCTTTAGCTGCAACAATGCTGTCACTGTTCCTTACAGGAAATCTGTCAGATTAGGGTGATGACAATCATTTCTCACTAAGTCCTCCTGCTGCCAGCAACTGAAATTATGGTTCTCCCCTGTAAGCAGCTCAATCACTTTCAACCATGATGATGGACAGATTCCAAGAACAATCTTACACTTAAGACAAATGCAGCAAGTTACCCTATGTCCTTCTGAGACAGAGCAATCAAATAATTCTTCTCCAATTTGCTCATTATTATGGTCAAATCTCACATTTATGAAACATGTAATTTATAATAATATATATATTATTGATATTTATATTACGTTAATTAATATCATATTAATATTATAAGAATTATTATACATATTTTACTAATGAGGAAGAGAAACAGAGGATATAACTCACTTATAGATCACACAATAAATAAGAGCAAAAATTAAGAAATACATAATATACTAGCTCCCAGGTCCCCATCAAACATGAAAGAAAACACAATTAAATCTACCTGTGAAAGATAGACAGGGTGTGCTATTCACACATGTGCAGAAGGAGCAAAAAGTTTTAATTCCTTCAGTGCAATAGGAGGTCAGAGTAGGCTCAGTAAGGTAGGTTTTGTTTCTGGCTATTGTGGTTTGCATTTTTGAAAATGGCTGGAGACTTAACAGGGCATTACAAACTTGTTCCAGCTAGCAGAAATCTGCCTCTGTGAAACCACCAGCACCATTTGTAACAGTCTTGAATAAGAACAGAGAAAAGGATGAAAATATGGGTCAGTTTTTGTGCCTTGAAAAAGATTTGCAAAGCTTATTGCCAATAGCCTATGCTTACCCTGCTGTATATGGAAACAGCTTCAATCCCTCCTCCCAAAGCCTCTACCACACACTCACTTTGTCACCTTTTCCTCCAGACAGCTACATCAAAACTCCTGCAGGTTTGAAACCTCCCACTTACCACCTTCAGACACCTTGAACAGGAAGGATTGCAGCACAGCACAGAAAATAAACCATGTTTGTAAATTCTATACAAAAAAGCACAGCAATCTACGTCCTGAAGAAAGCAGGGGAAAATTCAAAGCACCTAAAAAACACAGTATTGTGCAAGAAAGCTGAAAACATAAATACAAAGATGATGGGTTTAGGCTCCTGTCACTTTATCACAAATGGTATGGCATATTTTCTAGACATCCAGAATGTCTGTCTCTATAGCAAAAGGTGTATTTTCCAGGAGAGTGGCACTACAGAAGAGCAACACCTGAAGCCCAAAGCAAATAAGCAAAACCAACCAACTGAGCAGTCCCCAGTTTAAAAGAAGCCCACTACAAAAGAATGTAATTAGGTATCAAACATTTCCCCTAAAACCTCCAAGTATGAAACTAACCTAGGGAATTTATCAGATCAAAGTCCTAGAATCAATAAAGCCTATGAAATGGGGAAGGCTTACTTGTGTAACACTACATAACAAAAAAAAAAAAAAAAGGAATCCTACAGCAGTCTGTAATACAGACAAAGAGATGAAAGGAAAGCTGCTTCACAGACAGGCAAAAGGGAAAACACAGCATCCAGGAAGCTTGGCAACTTCCACTGTTTCCTGAAGGTGCCTGCCTGGGGCTAGCAAACACATACCTAAATAAGTAGCATGCATGGCAGACCGTTTATGACCTACCCAAATTTTCATTTGATTGGCCCATTTCTATTGCAGAGAAAGACTGAAGCTATGACTGACTACAGGGGCGTCTCTGCCCTGAGGACACACTAAAATTACTGTGCTGCCACTTTTGTTTTCCCATTTTTGGAGGCAGGGAATTAATAAAGCTTTATTAAAACACTGTATTACCCAGAGACTCAAAAGTGAAAACCATCAGCTCTGTGAGAAAATGGGCATGCTGTGAAGGACTATGTGCCAGCAAAATCAGGTTGCTTGCATTGCACCACCAGATACCACAAATTACTGCTCCAATCTAAACCATTCCTGACATTCAGCACCACCAGAGGTTAATTACCCAGAGCAAGCAAAATAACATAAAATGCAGAACTACCATATTGTCTCAGAAAAATATACATAGTCAAATGTAAATATATGAGCTACACGAAGTAATCAATCCAAGGAGAAACACAAATCCTACTTCAAGAATTTTTTGGTTTACAGTAAAGGAGGTAATAAAAGTGAGACAGGGAAAACATAACTCTTTAAACATTATTTAATTAGGTACATTTATGTTCCAATGACCTTCAAATTCACCAAAGCATGCATTTTGATTCTATTTGGACCTACTATTTACATCCATGGATGTGGTTTTATTTCTCCCCATCATCACAGTTTTTTCACACTCAATCTAAACACACAGATCCATCTCTAGTATGAAGAATGTCACAGAGAAAGGTTTTGGTGTTTTGAATTACAGGGTCTGATGCACCACACATGCACTTCAAAGGGAAGTTTTCAGATAACAGTTCCATGAAAAGAAAGTCTTATACTGTGGATGAACACTTAAAAAATAACCTATTTTTTGGTGTTGTCTTCCTCAATCAAGCTGCAAACTTGGTTGCAAATATTGGAGGCTTCCTCTTCAAAACACACCTAGGATTTTCCACATAATTTTGTTCTAATGGACAAGAAAAAGACAGAAAGTTGCTACGAAGGAAATGCCCATCAAGTGCTGATTAGTCTTATCTTTACAATAAACAAGCCAGACAAAACCTGGCTAACACAAACAGCTCTACCTGAAGAAAATCAGTAATGATGAGGAAGAAAAACTACTAAAAACCAGACTAAATCTAAAACTTAGCAGATAATTAAACAAACAACAAAAGGGAAGAAAAAAAGCCACAATCTGATTTTTTTTAAAGGAACTGACAATGTTGTTTCCACCAGCTATTGAAAGGATATGTAAGATCTTCATTTACTTTCAAGCAAAACTTTCAGCGCTTTTTCCAAAATAATCGAAATTTCATGCAAACCTCATCACATGAAAAGAAATTATTCAAGATCCGCACCAGATTAGTCTTTTGTCTTGCACTTCAGAGAGAGGCAGCTCCACAATCTGGATTCTTGTAAACACATATACAGGAAAGCCCATCTTTACAAATGGCTATGCAACACAGACCAGGCTTATCCTTTAATAAAATATGTATGTGGTAATTTCTTACATTGATTAATGTTCATAAAGTGAACTGAAGTTAGGAATATTTGTTATTATAATCTGTCATCATGATAAACGCTGATCTGAAGAGGCTTGGGCAGTCTCAGCGAGCAGAATGAGCACAGTAATTATGGAGTACGAAATGCTGCTTTCAGGCTTTGTACAGTTACATGAAGATAATTCTTTCCCACTGGAGATCGGTTAACAGTTCTAATTGTAAGCCCTTAGACAGTTATTTTAAGCTTTTTTGTTTGGAGCTGTCTGGGAAGGCAGTTGCTAGCAACAGAGACCAACATGCAGGAATCACAGCAGGCTCCAAAGTCAGAATGACAAAGAGCAGGCCAAAAGCTTCTCCCTGCCCTTGCATTCACATACCTGACAGGACCACAACACATCTTTCACTCCACATGCCTCTCCTGCCACAAACACCAGCCACAGAATTGCATGGACACCCCAGAGACAGACCAAATCTCTCTGCACTTTAGCCCTGAAAAGAAAACACTGAAAAAGAAGAAAAGCCCTGAAAAGAAATCTGAATGCATTGAGCTGCAACAGGAAAGACTGCTACAGGTTCAGTTGTTCCATCTCAACCTCTTCAGCACTCCAGCAAAAAACCAGGCTTGCATATTCGTCCAGTGTACAGAACAAGAAAGTCTGAGTGTTTTACTAATTCCTTTGAGGCTTTGCAAGAGGTAATGGGCTACAAATAAGGGAAGAGAATGCTGAAAGCTCATTGAGACAGTGCTACTTTCCATTCCCAGAGGTTTCTTCCTGAGAAATATACTCAATATCTAAGCCTGAGTTCTTGGCAGAGACATTCTTAAGACTATCAAGCAGGCATCATCACTCACCCAAGTCTGGCTGGACAGTAGCTGAGACTACAGGTACAGGCAGAATCCCTGGCATCTGGGATCAGCTTCCAGCTCTGCTACAGACATGTATCTTAAGCAAGCCACTTCAAAGTGTTTCATAAATTGAGAATAATACTTGACACCAAATACTTTGAGATTAATGGAGTATTTTGAGGTCATAAAAGTTGTATTACCTTTAACAATAGCCACTAACAGCCTAGATGGGGAGTCTTCCACAAAGAGCTTAGAAGTCTAATTTCAGACATGACACAATCAGAGTAATGATAACCAAAGAAGAGGGATTAAGACAAAAAGTGAAGGAAAAAGGTCACACAATAACATAGCTGTTCTTTTGTCCCATGCCTGTCTCTATCTCACTTGACCCAGAAATATCTTTGTTTATCAGCAGTTATCTAAGCTGAAGCAGTGCTGACCTTGGTTTGCCCACATCCACACACTTGCAGCAAACAGATGACAATATTGACTGAGCACAGTCAGTCTTTAACAGCACTGACAGGGCTCTAGTTCAAACTTCTAAATTTATATCTTTTAAGAATTCCTGCAATCACTGTTGACTATAAATGGGTCTCTTTACTGTGCTGGTCTGTTACAAGGTACAGTAAGCTCTTGGCCGTGACTGGGGCTGTCAGGCATTACAACAATGCAGTTAAGCAAATGCTCACTAGCACTGGGAGTAGGAACACTGAAAGACATGGGCAAGCAGGATCACCACACAGTGGAAAACAGTAAGGTTTGAAGACTCCAGGGGCTAAAAGAGCACTCTGATTTTTTAGCCTTTAATTAAAATAATCAAAGCACTCTCCAGGTCTCTGGATTCAGAGCTCCCTGCCAGTTACCTGACAGACACCTGCCCAGTCTCTTCATTTTAGCCACAGGAATTTCAATGGAGGAAGGAAAGAACAGATGGCTGGCACCAATACTGGATCAAATACAAAGTGCTTCCATTTCTGTAGTGGCTTATTTGTATCTTTACCAGCATTATAAAGCACTTCCACTATGGGGCATAAATGACACCAGCCCTATATGGACTCAGAGCAAAGTCAGAAATTTCTTAAAGATTCAGCTCAACAAATCTATCTGAAACTAAACAAACCACTTATCCTGTACTTCATAATTAGAAAGAAAAGAAACATTCAATAACAGCATGAGGAAAAGTGTTCTCTATTAAGAACCCTTATAAAGCTATTTTAAACTGAGCAAAAAACCCAGTTGTTAGTAAAACAAAGTTAAGGCTACAATGATTAAGTCCAATACTATGGGAAAAACTATAGTTTATGCATTAATCCACCAGATGAAATTCTATGAGTGTTAAGCAGATCAGAAGTATCCTGCACTTGCACAGTTTACTTTGTGAGTTCTGGAATATAAATACATTTTAACTGGAGTCATAACATTTTGGTTCAATAATCCCCCACTACACTTTGAACAGCTGTATTTGCTAAAGATACAGACTATGTAATTGCTATTAACAAGAACAGTAAGTCCTTGCAAATTGTGAAAAAATTCCAGGACATAAATAACTGGAAACTTACTAGAAAAGCTGGTAAGATCATCTGCACTAAACACCTGACCATAAAAAACAAACAAACAAACAAAACCCTATGCATGAAGGGGAAAAAAATATCCATTACATTATACAGTTTTCACTTCAGAATGAAGGGCTAATGAACTAATCATATCTTCAGGTATATGGATTCCATTAACTTGATTGTCTCACACCAAAGAAATTGAGACCAATGCTCCTTTACAATCCATAATGCATCTAGTGATCTAGTTCTAGGCCAGAACTCTGAGCAACCTGGTCTAGAAGGTGTCCCAGCCCTTGCCAGGGGGTTGGAATGAGATGATCTTTAAGGCCCCTTCCAAAGCAAACCATTCTGATTTTGTGATAATGGATTCTAAAGAAACTTTTTCACACCAGGTAGACAGTACTCCCTTATTTAAAGTATGTTACTTCAAGTAGTCCAGCTTATGTCCCACAGCATCTGGTGACATTACTATTTTCAACAAATCTCCAAGCAATAAGAATGAACATCCAATCTCTCATCATCAGGCTGATATTTGTTACACAGTTCTTCCCAATTTGGAAAAGATCTATGAATCCACCAAGGCAGAAAAACATTCTACCAGTTATTATACCACAGACAAATTTCTCCTGGGGAAAGTAGCTGAAGGAGCTTGTCCACGAACAAACTTCATGCTATTGGCAAACTCACCATTTACTTAATACTTGGTAACAGTTACAGTACTAAATTAACAACAATTCATTCAACTTCACAACATGTGTTACATGCAACAGTCTGTATTTCTAACAGGTACACAAAGAGAGACAAAACAGCCTGGTTTGTACTAAAAAGCAAAAATGGCAGCCAAGATGAAATTATTCTTCTGTATTTCCTTTATCTCAGTTTTGTCCACAACCTGCATTTGGAAGATGCCACATGAAGTATCTCCACTTTGAACAGTTATGGTGAATTCAGAAACTACTACAGAATTATACTTTTTAAGTACGTTGTAGAACTCCCCCCACCCTGAGGCAAAATTGAAGGCAATTTATATAAAGTCCCATAAATTTTAAGATAATTTATATAGAAGTCAAAAAGTCTAAAGCACATGAAATTTCACCTGTAGACATCAAAGGCTCTAATATTAAAATACAGATGTCAGTGTCATAGTAGAGATCTCTGACACTGCACCGATAGAGTGTTCCATAATGCCTTTGCACTCTCCACAAGCTCTGCCTGGAACTGCAGCCTAAGGGAAAGGGCTCTTCCACTTGCATGATCTGTGCTGTTGGGGTTTTAGACTTCCTTTTTTTTTTAAGAAAATGACAACACTAGCCAGGTGTACTGCTCTTTTTGTCCATGGTTTCATTTCCTGCGCTGTAATACAGAAACTGAATTACAGCACTGTCTATTTTACATGGTTGCATAGCCTCATAATCACAGTATAACAGCACCAAAGAATGCATAAAGAGTATACTCTTCATGCACTTACTCTGGCAATGCCTCTTTAAGGGACTGAACTACTATTATTCTCTTTTTATTGAAGACAGCCAAGTCTGGGAGAGATTTTAAAATTACTTGCCTGAAGAGGTCTATAACAGAGGAGATAAACTCAGTCTCAGGTTAGTGCCTATCCCTTCTATCATATTTAGTCTCTTACTCAGTTTGAAATCCCATCCTAAGGTTGGCTAAAGTGCACATGAAACCACTCCAAACCATTTCTTCCTTTTCAGCATGCCCATGAGACTGTATGCCATGCATAATAATAAACTCAAAATAAGCATACAGCAGTCAATGCATGTTTATTGTGGATCTAAAAATATCATGCTAGCTTTTACTAGAGTTGTCGTCTGTAAGAGTTATGTGCATATACTCTATCCTTGGCTGTGGTGGTGTCGAGGGGACGCAGAGCAATTCAGGATACCAAGCAGACCTATTTAGGTGCAATCATGACATTGTTACTAATTTTGCCTAGGAATTAGATAACAATGCTGAAGAATCTCACCCAATTCATTCCCGACAAGCACTTACAAAATCATATGAAGAAAGTAAGGAAGGTATGTACTTACACCTATTAGTCAATTAATACTGATACAAGCTTTCCTCTGTTTATGTCACTTATGAGCACCATAAGCATAAAAGTACATTTTGGAACCAGAGAATTAAAAGGGGGGCTCTAAAATCCTGTAAGAGTGCTTTCAGCAACTACCATGACATGTATATTCCTCCCCTCTTTGCAACCATCTTCCCAACCACCACTCCAAGGGAAAGGAATTTTTGTTCTCTTCCCACAACTGCAATATCCGAGATGAAGATAAGAAACAGCTTTCAGGCCCACAAGGAATGGATGCATTGGAACTGCATGTGATGCTTTGAGAGGCTACCCAGAACAGAGGCTAGACAGTGTTAAAGGAATAAAGTAGGTATTTATTAGATGTCATCATATATGTTGAGAGCTCACACGTGCAGGAACAAGCTTCCACATCTTCCACTCCTTGAACCCTCTGACTGAATGTTCTGTTTTACCTAGACAAGTTAAGAGCAACCTGTACTGATTTTTAGCAGGAGGACAGCACACATCACAGCAGCTGGACTGCAAGAACAAGGGTTCTTTTAGCAGACTGGGGAAAGATCTGCCACTGCTATCACTGCCCCTTCAGAGGGCCCCAGAAGTCAGGGAGCACCATGGTCCTTGGCTACTGTTTTGACCTGCAGCAGCAAATGTCACATTTCTGTCATTGAAGGGGTGCAAGGGGGAAGGGAAGGTCAGAACCAACACATATTTGGTTGTAAAATATAGCCAGGTTTCACAGAAAAAAAAAAAAAAATAGGGCCCAGAGTTTTTTTAAATGCAAACAGTATGGATGAAATCGGTAGTGTCATTTTTCCCTTTACATACAAATATATGTACTTATCACAGCTACTTACAGGAGAGAAAAGCAAACAAAAAATAGCAACAGATCCAAGCCTTGAGAGCTATGCATGAGGAATGTTGTCACAGTATTACTTAAAAAGAAAGGACAAGTATTAATTTGTATATAACTGATGACATTCACCTACTACAATAGATTAAACCTTTAAGTCAATGCTCTTCCTAAATTTTGCACCACTTGTATTTGTGGTTTTGTTATCTCTCTGTATTACTGAAAATCTTGAACATAGCACAGAAGTTTCCCTTGCAGACAAAACCTGACCAATCAGAGTTGCAAAAGTACTGTCAGAGCCACAAAAATGAACAAAAAAGCAGAAGTAAATTCATACTCTTTGCTATCTGCACATCAGACTATCAGGAAAAAAGTTTGTATAGAATAGAGGCTTGTACACATATATAGTTCCTGCAGGTAGCAGGCTAAGATTGTATTACTGTAGACATTTCTAAACTCAGTGACTCTGCATAAGCAAGGTTTCCACACTCTTCAGCTGTCTCCAGCTCACCTTCTGCAAGACTTGTGACCCTGGTGTTGGCATAAAGCTTCACAGTAGCATCATTGCAGAGACAGGGATTCCCCTGAGCAGCAGAGGGCTGAAGAATTCATGCTTTCAATTTCAGACTGAGGTCAAGTACCATGGCTGTTTTCCATTCGTGCTACAACATGCAAGAAGCTAACAAGTGAGAAAAGGATGAGATGACAAAAAACTAGCAGAAAGAAGAAAATCTCAAACCACAAGTGTATCGATGGCTCTAGATGCCTTTCTTCTTGCTCCTACTTTCCAGTAGGTTTTGTCCATTTTCTAGAATATAATGCCTTCCAGTTAAACATACTTAGTTCCACAAAGATATCATGACTGTTCCAAAAAACATGAACCACCCCCAATTAAGCCACAATAATAACTTCTTAGTGTGTCACCCCCTTTTTTGGGGGTTTTGTTTTGTTGGGTTTTTTTGTTTTGGTTTTTTTTAAGGTAGCTTTTTATAAGCGGAAATTTTTTAAATGTAATTTTTTTGCTTATACCTTACCAGGTAACAGTAAAATAAATTTGGACATAAAAAAGCTACATCCAATAAAAAAAAGTTATCCTTTTTGTTATAGTTCTCAGCTCCCTTCCTTGAAGAAATAAAAGGTTTTCTAAAACATTTTGCTTGGTTTTACATATATACATATATTTAATTTTATAAACAGATACTTACATGGTAAAGAGGAATTAGAACTTTTTCTTATATATGGAGAGAATGTTGTGTGCCAACTTTCTCAATATCGTTGGAAAACCTGCTTATAGTTTCAAATACTGCAAATTGTTAAAAATAATTTGAAAAATTTCACACATGAAGCTCCCCTTAGCATTCAGTGGACATTGGATTTAAAAGTTCAAGTTTTTAAAAACAGCAGCTGGAAAAACCCCACCTGCCAGTTCCTCAGTTCCCAGTATCATTTCACGAGGTTTCTAGTCAACTTTTAAAATAAGTATATCTGCAGGTCCAACAGTAAAAAGGGAAATTGCCTTCCACATTCCAATTTTTTAGATTTTTATGCCACAAGTAGATAAAATTACACTTCTGGCAGTCTTTGAAAAAAATGGTTTAAAATAAAGTCCATAGCAATACATATATTTTGCTTGCCTAGCTGCATCAGTAAAAATTTCCTCAGCTGAACATGGACAGATTTTTTTTGTGGAGAACTAATTCTTCGGTAAAAAAATCCAAGCCCTGTGTGTTTCTTGCTAATAATGTGTACTTACAACAGCCTCTACTACTGAGAGTAACTTAGCTGTTAAACTAAACTAGCCTAGGAATATTTTCCACATAAATCCTGGAAGGAATGAGGGGAGAATGTATACTTGTAAATGGTTAACACTCTCTTCCCTCTTCCTCCAATAAATAGCACACACAGGCACACAAAAGGAGAGGAAAACAATTAACCTTCCAACTCCTGAATCTTGGCTTCAACTCCCTGAAGCAGCTTCATGCACGAAATCGACATGTGGAAAGAATAATCCACAGTGACCGACTTTGCTGAGGCTTGTGGAAAACTGGCCCGTGCAGCACAGCAAGCTCCTGCCAGAGATCGGCTGCCGCACAGACCTCAGCGAACGTGCGCCACAAAAGCAGCACCATGTCCTTCCCAGGCATCCTGGAAAACCTCAGGGCTTCAAACCAATCACTGACCACCTCTTCCCTCCCACACTAAAGTTTAACATCCCTTTTCTTTTTTTTCCCAAGGAAAAAAATATAGACATACAAATACGTGCACTAACTTAAAGTCATGTTTTACTCTTTAAGCCAAACAACTTTGTCACATGGCCCCAAGGTCTCCTCTGGATTACTGGCACCATGTCTGTCAGGAGATGCCATCAATTTATTTTAAGACACACAATTTGCTTTCAGTTTGAAACTACTGTTTTAAAGCAAAATCCCATCAGTAATAACTTCCTCTTTATTAAATATCTCAAAATTTGAAAATTAAGTGATGGACAGCACTGCATTGAAGTATTTATTAAAGAACTCACTCATTAATAAAAAAAAAAAAATAAACCTGGGGTGAACTTCTACCAGATCCTCTATTCTACAACTATAATTCCTTTCTGAAGCAGCAATTCTTGCAAGTGCTGTCTGCACACAATTTCAGCTCAGTTCTTTGCTCTATTATTATAAAATATTTTAGGACATGCATCTGTAACTACAAAATATGTTCCAACTTTGAAATTTCTTCTAGTATCTTTTTTTTTTTTTTTGCATTTTGGAGGTAGCAAAACACAGGACTTCCCCCTGAGAGGAGTGCTATGATCGCCTGCTCTCTCCAAGCACACTGAGTACCTCTAGCACACAGACCTCTGTTACCCACTCACACTGCTGCAAAAAATCTCCTCACAGACACTTCTGTAGGCATCTGGGGACCAATAAATTTTAACATACATTGCTGTTTTAGCTCATGCTGGTGGCTCCCTAGATCATTTAGTTTTTCCAACTCCCCGAGATGCTTATCTATTCCCACTGGGCAGGAGTAGTGTTCTCCAATCACTGCTAGAAGAAGCTGGTATAAGCACAAATTTCCATTTATAGATCTCTATTAAAAGGTTTCCTCTCTTGCTCAGGCAAACATTGGGCTCAGTATGGTTACAATCCATCTGTGCACGTATCTGTTAGAAAAGTTATTTCCTCTTAGAGAGGGTTATATTTATTTAGCTGCTCCACTACAGCTGTTCCAAAGCCACTTGGAGTCTAAAAGCATGCTTTTCTGATGCTGCATTTCCCAATGAAATGCCTCAGCTGCCGAGCAAGAGCCCGTGTGGCAGCCTGAAGAAACATTATCTCTCAAAGGGTTTGTGTCCACCCCGCAGCTGAGCTGGTGGTGCCTGGAGCCCCCGAGAGGCAGCTGGCAGCTCCCCCTGTCCCTGCAGCCTGGGACAGACAGACACCTCCAGCAAGTGAGACCCCCTGGGCCACCAGGCACACAACACCCCTGCAAAGGCAGGGGAGGCTCTAGGTGTTTGCAGCACAGCCACAGGGTCCTGCACAGAAAGGCATTCTGCAATACAGTATTTCATCTGGGTCTTGAATGAGGATATTTCAATTTTTCTTTTTTAAATATACAGCCTCTTCTGTTGTTTATACTACTTATTTGGCATTTCTACAAGCTATGAATATACACAGCTTCATGTTCAGCTTCTGCATTGGAAGGAAAGCAAAGTCCCAAAATTATTATAACAAAGTCAAAATTTTATTGAAATAAATTGAAAAGTAGCACTGATAGGATTGAGAGGGAAAAAAAAGAACTGTTTGAAACTAATGTCCAATACACACTTCAGAAAAAAAACCCCTCAAAAATAAATTAACATTCCTGCCTCAAGGCAAATTTTTCCAGCAATTGTATTTAATAATAGTAAGAGACTGGGACTGTCGCTGAACAGATAAGTTGACATCATTCCAGACACATGAGTTTTCCAGATCTTCCTTTTCATATGAAAAAGCAAACAAACAAAAAAAACCCACAAAAAACCGAAACAAAACTAAAAAACCAACCACAAAAAAACCACCACCACTTCTACTGACTTAAAAAAATGCTTGTGAAGTAAACATCTTTCAAGCAAAATGGTCTCAGTGAGTCCAGAAAAGAAATCTTGCAATGCTGGTGTGAGACTGCAAGTTAATTGTGTGAATGAATACAGGGATATGAAATAATTAAGTTACAAATATAACTTAAAACTTTTCAGTAAGATGATGGCAAGTATCATCAAACAAAATGTTTTGAAGTTACTTATTCCCAGCATAAAGTTGTTTTCAACTAAACTGACAATGCAGTTGAGAATTTCTGATGGTATCAGAATATTGAATATTGAAAGCCAAAAGAAAAACAACCTTCACCCATGACAAACTCCCTATTTACTCCATGCAATCTTGTACCAGCTCTCCAAATCAGGACCAGAAGTAGTAGCTACAAGGAGAACACTACAAGAAAGCCTTCCTGTTTTTACTTTCCTCTGCACAGTGGGTAATAGTTTTGTGTAAATCAGTCACAAGCAGAAACCTTATAATAGGAAGGGCAAAGTGTTCACTTTGCAGTTGTTACTGTCAGTTTTTGATTCTGTCTGCTGGGACTCTCTAGCTCACATAGAGCAAAAGCAGTATCAGTTTCACAAAAAATACAGCTGTGTTTTTGAGCACAAATACAACTTCCTTCAGCTCCTTACTGCCCTACAATCCAGTATTACCAGTGTGCAAGACTACAGTGTGCCCTGTCTTTCCTACACTGTAGCCTTGTGTCCAGGACCAATTCTGAATCCAAGCTATAGCTGTTCCAAGTGAAGGGTTAATATTTCAAAGGGTTACAAACAAGCAATCTATAACCAAATATTTCTCCTCCTTTTTCAAGCAAGAAAGCCTTATACTCTTCAAATCTATTGTAGGATGCATTAAGCTGTTTAGTCTTGACAGACTAGTATTATATTTTCATTAAAATATACTGACAATATGCAAAAATGTTCTGAAGGGAAAGCAAAGGGTTAAAACCTCCACAACAGTTGCTGCAAAGAAATAGTAGCAAGTAACTTGACAAAATATTAAGTCTCCTGCATTCAAAGTCATTATACTTTTCCCCTCCTGACAGGGTCAGTATGTCCTGCCAATTCATGAGCTCCCAAAAATAAACCAGTTGAGTAACTAAAGATGTCAATAGATTTTCACATTGCCTCCACACATCCAAAGTGTATGGCTTAGATGGTTACTTGTAAACAGCCAGGCATCCTACACTTAACCTAGAGCACTCTCCTGAGCAAATTCTGTCACTTACAACTACTCTGTTAGAGCTGTCACTGAACAGAGAATATTTTTCCACCTCCAAACTGTACTTCTCTCATAAATCAAGTCACTCAGAAAGAACTGTCTTTTTAAAATGCTTTATAGCACATAGCAAAATTGATTAGTTCTATTCATCTTCACAATAAAAAAAATCACAACAGAGCAACTGAGAGATATAAAAAACGCCCTGAACCCATGCTACAAGGGAGAATGTTGATCCACCACTTTCTTTTCTTCCATCTTTGACCTTTTCAGTGACACTGCCAAAGTTACCCAACTGAGAAACAGAAAAGTATGAAATAGCTCTGAGTAAGAAGCAGACTGAAATCACCTAAGTGCACAGAACCAGGGAGATAATAAATTTGTTCACTGACATGATTGAAAGCCAAGTAAGTAACCTGCTCAGGGAAACTACTCAATCTGCCCCACACAGAAATTGAAGCACTAATTTCTATGCATGCATTTCTAGAGTGCAATCCAGAAGCCTCCATTCCACAGAATGAGAACAAACATGACAGGATTAAGTAAAGAACCAAAATTCAGGTTTTTAATCACAATGTCCAGGGAAAAGCCTGTCAAGAGGGCCCATAGCAGATGAATATAGGCAAATATGTATGTGCAATTAAACAAAAAATTGTTATTTCACCCAAGGCTTAAGTGCCACTATCAGCTGGAGGTCCACAGAGGGTGCCAAAAACCATTTCTGAACAGCCATGTCAACTCCTTTTCAAGGAGGTGTCAGAGGGTCTGGACTCCTCTACAAGGTCTGCTGACAAAAGACTCACCCAGACACAGAGATGCAAATTCAGACTCACATACCACACCTTCCCCTATCAAGAGCCCCCATCAATTAACTCCTCTGCGTGGGGCAGGATCTCTCCATTTCTACTCACATTATGCCACTGTTAGGCCAGAATATGGTTTTGTAGCCTCTTGGTTGAAGACTACTATCGCATTTTAAACGAGGATGGTAACACAGCACAAACGATGTAAAGTACTTGTCAGCAGTGAGCTTGCAAGAAAGGGAGAAGACTGGTAACATTTTGTTGTATGTCCTATAACAGCAGAAAACAAATGCTTCCTGATTTGCATTTTGCAGTCTTCTATTTCAAGCCTGCCTGCCTTTAGTCCTACTTATCGTATAGCTGTCTAACAGCTTGTAGATGCAAGTGAAGACTCACATATTAGAAACAGGAAGTTCCATGACTGGAAGACCTAATGCTCTTCTTCATGAGGGCAAAGAGCATGACTTGTTCTAAGCTCAGGGTACCTGTTCCTTATTGCTGCCCATTTTAGTTTCCACATAAGCAGGTTGTTATGTCAAAGTATGAATAAAAGGCTCAATGAAATCATAAATCATCACTTCCCTTTAAGGGTGGGACGCCACAGAAAGAACAATAAAAGCACTTCAGGCTACTAAAAGAGATTAAGAGCAAGATTTTACTTAAGATTTTAAAAGGCTATGCAAAGCCATTACCTTCTTGAGAAGAGTAAGAATGTGACTTCTTAAATATTTTAACCCAATTAATGTTAGAAAGCTCCCCCTAGCTTCAATTTCCAGACTATATTCCTGAAACAGATCTCTGTAAGAGCTGCTGGTACAGGCCCTATCACAGCATTGCAATCTCCACTAGCAAATGAGATCCTCAAATTTGCTTTTGACAAAAGGGACACTTATAGATTGCTTAGCTCTCCCAAGGTCTAAGTGCATCCTGCACCTTTGTAGCATATTATTCAAACTAAAATGGTAAAAACCTGCAGTAAAACTATATTGCCTCAAAAAATGAAAGTAAAACTATAGACTTACCCATGTAGCCTGACACCAGGTGCAATTTTTTTAATTAATGCTCATGATGTCAAGATGTCCTGGTTCCAGTCAGGACAGGGTTATTTTTTGTGGAAGCCATGAGGGGCACAGCTAGATCATGGAGGTTACTCTACATCATCTCATGTCACTGCTGGGATGGAGGAAAAGGACTTTCTTCTAGGGAAAAGGGGTTCCTTTCAGGGCAAAAAATGTGGCAGAGGGAGCCATCAGCTATTTTGCCGCTGTTACTGCTCCTTTTGCTATCTCATTGCTGTTTCCAGTAAACTGTTCTTAGCTCAACCCACAATCTTTGCTTTTTGTGCCTTTAATTCTCCTCTTCAGCCCATCAAAGTGGGAGAGGAGGGGAAAAAAGAGAAAATCAATGTATGGTTTGGAGAGTGGGGGCACTGGACTGGGAAGTACCATTCCTAAATCTTGACAGAAGAGCAGAAGAAAAACATCTTATACAGGCCTGAATTATACTCAAAATCCCTCTTCAGAAGATCTCAAACTCTAGAGAATATAGAAAACTGGATTTTTTTGTTTGTTTGTTTGTTTCCTAAGGAATTATCTTTCTGTACTTGAAACCAAAGGGTTGCTGCAAACATTAGTTCCATTTCTGCTCTTCAGCTGAGTAACATGTGAACCAGTTCAAACATAGAGTTTTCTTGTTTGCTTTTTGTCACATGGTCCTTGGAGTCTGCTATTATGGTGGTAGAGGCTGAAGTAAGCATTTCCAATTTGAGATCAAAATTCCAAATATAGTTTAAATACCAATATCTCCTATGAAGGAAACATTAAGAATTTCTAAATCTAAGTATCTTCCTATATTGGCACTTTTTAATTTTGTGTGATCATGAGAATGTTGGTTTGTGGGTTGTCTTTTAAAAAAGTTTTGCTCTTTCATCTAAATGTCATTCTTACAGAAGTATCAACAGTAACTTGATAGTACTATAACAATAGAATATTGCTGATCAGGATTGGAACAAACTATTGATTTATCATCACTGGGGAAAAATAAATACTTCTGTTAAGAAAAAAGTAAAAGCCATTTCAACATCACTTTAGTCAGCACAGAAGCAGCATCATCTTGCCAACACGGATGTTTTAACACCAACTCCAAGTATCAAATACAGTGTCCCTTTCACTAAATGTCCATGTATGTGTGGTCAAGCAATTGCTGGTGTTGACAAGTATTTGGGCCACTGCCCTTGGTCTCATACTTGCCTAATGACACCTCTGACAGAGGTGCCTAGCAGAGAAATCTATAAAGTCACTAAAAAGCATCAGTGCAAGCTGGAGGCCAGTGGAGGGTCTCCAGCCTTGCTCCATCACTTCTGTGTTAGAAATGCATTTGTGACTCATGCCAGCTTCATCTATCTCCTGTGCTTAATTCAGCAAATATACATTCTTGCCACTCTCAGACAAACAAACAAAGACCTGCATCATGGCATTCATGTGTGCACAGGCAGGCTAGTTCATTTTAAAATGCCAGGAGAGATTACCTGAATAAGGAAACTGAATTTTCCAGTGTGCAATTTATATCAGTAGTTATTGTTGTTGTTATTATTATTGTTATTAAAGAGCTCTTCCAGTTGCAGAGAAAAACTTTACAAATCAAGGCTTCAAATCTGCATTTCTTTTGCTAACAAAGCTCTCTGTATTTTAATTTCCTCTCTAAAGGTAAGGTAACTAGGTTTATTTATATTGCAAATTAAAAAAAAGCCCAGATAGCTTTGTTCATCTTTTAAATAGAAAAATATCATCACTGAGTTCAATAAAGCTTCTTTCAGGGAAGTCCCTTATTCACTGTTAACAAGTGCAAACCCAGAGTATATTATCAGCTATATAACACTTCTCAGGTTTTTAATTCCTCAATTCTTCAAACGTTTATTCTTTACATCTCAAATTCAAAATTAAAATAAATTGCTTATAAGGAGTCTCACATTCTTTTGGTATCTTCTTAGGCAATAAAAGGTCTTCTTATTACAGATCAAGTTTTTCTACAGAAACATTTACAGTGTGTTTTCTGTAGAAAGAAAGCTGCAATTGCAAAATAAGTCAGCTAGTACCATACCTGAAATATTTCACTTTTGCCAAAGAAAAAGGATTAAAACAAGGAGGAGTCCCATACTTCAAAAGGGAAGCTGTTCCCATACTTCAAAAGGAAAGAAAATGTCTTAAATATCCTCTTGACTCTTAAATGTATTCAGAAAATCATGATAACAAAAGACCACTTCAAAGACGAAATTAGATCGGAAGAATGTGAGGCTGATAATCAAATGCAACATTTTGCACAGTTCTTTACTTACAATCACATCCTTCATGTGCAAAGGCTTCCTAGTTATTCATGGAGGACAGCTTAAGCCCCTAATAACCTGAATGCTTTACTAGTATGACAAAAGTCCAGCTCTTGTTTTTAATATATTCCTTTTCTTCTATAGAGGCATCTCAACATCTCTTAAAAATGTTTATTTAAACAAATATTGTTTGGAAAGACTACATTATTTATTCATATATACTTATATTTTCTAAAAAATTGCAAATTCAATAGCTTTACAATAAAACATCCAAATAAATTTGTATTATTAATTAAATATTATAGATACTATAACTGTCCCCAGTACAAAGTATGTCTTATGCAGGAAAATATTTAGAGTTTGTCACAAAAGAGTCAAAGAGAATAATTCAACTCAGAATTTTTGAAGTCATGAAATCAAACTAAATCATAGGGGCAGTCAAATTTCCCTTTGCCAGTTTCACATATGTGTGCATTTGGGATCCTAAGTTGTCATCACTGGAACCTCCTAAAGGAGTCAGAATGTCTTACAGCTGCAGCTCTCTCTCCTCTCACCAGGAATTTGGCAGTGCTGGGATTTTGTTCTCAAATGGTGTAAAACCAAACTTAAATAGGAAAATACTTTGCTAAATTCTTCTCCACCCAAGTGTAGTAATTTCCCACAAGCACAGCAAACTCTCCTTTCAGGAAGTACATTAAAGAATACATTATGTAGAGAGAAATAAAAGCCTCAAATTGAAACAGTTTAAACCCCCAAGAGTTTTGTTAAGGATATTATAAAATTGTAAACAACAATGCAATTCTTGACAAATTACCAGGTGACATATGCAGGAGTTGAAAAGGAAATGCTCAAGGAATCCCAGGTGTACACAAGCATAGCAGATAAGGCCACACCTAAGAATATGTGATTAAGTCAAGTTTGAAATCATGCAACATCCTCATGCAACTTGGGATCCAAACAAGAATGCACTTTTACCTATGAACTACACCATAACAAGGCTACCTGGAGATTATTCAGACTTCTGGGATTAGTTTCAACTTTGGACCTCATTGCCATGCACAGGGCAGACAAGGTGACAAGCATTCCAGCAGGCTGACTGCCCACAACACGCAGCTCCAGAGAACAACAGGCTCTGGTTTGTCCATGTTTAAGGGAAGCAGCCACTCTGATAGCTGGAAATTCACCATCTGTACCACAGATAGGCTGCAAAACCAAACCAGTATTTCAAGAAGTCCTATCAGTTACAAGCCCTCCAAAAAAGAAAAGAAAAAATAGACAAGACAACAACAAAACTTGCAGTTATAATTCATGCATGTTTTGGTCACCATTACTCTAGGAATAACATAAGCAACATTATCAAAGAGAACAAATTAAGATAAACCCCAAAATATAGCTTTATATTAAAAGTGAAAATAATAATACAGTCAAACAAAAAGCTTCAATATGGTTTAAAAAAATTGGAAAAAACCAAACAAAACTTCCCAAACTACTCTAGCGTAGTAGAGGAAAAGAAACATTGGTTCTCAGGGGAACCGAGTTATAAAATGAGATACACAAGGGTACATAACAAATAGTGTGTGTGCATATAAACATACACAAACATTTGTCTTCCTAAAATAAATGAGAAGTAGATATACCAATATATATCATTGTACTGTAACCTATTCTATTATGGGGAAAGCCAAGCAACTGAGAACGAACATGAAAACAGGCAGCAAAGAAAAAACGAAGCAAGAATACTGACTTGATTCCTCTTCCTGTCTCTTTGCATCCCAACTCTGAACATGTAATGTATCAGTAATGTATTTAGTAAAAAAGATATCAGAACTGTTTCTCAGTTTACTATTTCAGGTACTAATAGCACTTAACTTGTTTCAATCCTTACCAATGGTGAAGTCAAACTATATAGAACCTAAACATTAATTTTCACTAATTAAGAGTAAAAAGGAAAGCAGTATTCCATGCTTTGCTGTAAGCCTTTCAAAATGTCTTTAAGAACAAAAATAAAATTAACACACGCTGAACACTTTGCCACCCCCTCCCAATCTAGCTCTTCCCAATTTTCAACTTCTTGATTAACAGCAGCCATCAATTCAACAAGGGGCATTAATGTAATTTACTTGTACATAAAAAGAACATTAATTTTGGGCTATGTACATTTCAAAGAATATCTGTACATCATATAATAGACAGATTAATGTATTAAATTAATTTAAGCCTTGTTATCTGGCAGCTATCAGTTGCACAAAACACAATAAAAAGCTTTACGAGAGCCTGAAAAGCAAAGAATTAATTACCAAGATTATCTCTACATCCACATTCGAATGGCTGCTCCCAAATACCTGGACACTGACTGCATTCAAAATGCATGTATCCACCCTTTTTCCCAGTGTGCAGAGTAGAGCTTTCCCTCATAACTTTTTTCAGTCACTGGAGTCGATCAGCAGACCACTAAGGGCTACAGTTGGACACGGTTCAGAAACAGAAGTTGAGCAAAGCATTGTGAAGTGCTCCTTGAGCAGCCTCCTGCTGCAGACACATCCTATTTGCGCCCTTCGAGCTGCTGGAGCTGCCAAGGAGCTTCCACACGGAATGCAAGTGGCTGCTATGCAGCTACAAAAGCTTCAATTATTACTTGACCAGCCACCTCTTGCAGGGACCTCTGTAATACATAACGAGGATTTCTTAGTTTGAAGGCTCAAATCACACCAGGGTGAACGTGTGATTCAAAGTACGAGCAACTCCTGTCTGACATAAAGCTCTCTGCCACACTTGCAATTATTAGGGAAGGTCCTCAGGATATTTCCTTGAATTAGCAGTTCATCCCTCCTATTTACAAATTGCTCAGTGACAAGTCTTCCCTTTGGATGTGACTCACGAGCCTTGGTTTGCCCGTGCCAGAACCTGCAGCTTTTTGGGCTTGTATTGCAAAACCTTACCACCAGAGCTGCTACCTCTCTCACCTCCCCATTTTGCACTATGAACACAGAAAGAAAAGTGGTTTATTTCTCATGTCTCTCAGAATGTAACTCAATGCACTGGAGACAACATTCATATTTACTATGTTTCATTTTAGCATAAACTGTAATTTACTGAAACCAGTACTAAGATTTTATGCAATGCTCCAGGAAAAAAAAAAAAAATATTCCAGGGTTTTGGTATTTTGGGTGTTTTCCTTTTTATTATGGGGGAAATGTTTAGAAAAAGTTAAACAGCAAAAAAAACACGCCAGCTCTTACCAACATTCTCATTCCACAATTTGATCAGTAGATAAAAAAAAGTAGATTTACTAAATGTTTACCCAAACTCAATAGAAAACTATGTAAGTTTCTTGAGAAAACCTTCAAGAACTGCTAAGCATACAGAAAATATACACACCTTTGCAAACAGGGCCACGGGCTAGGCAGATTTCCACTCTGATTCATGGCAGTCCCTGTCTCCTTACGTGCCTGGGCACACCTCCACACACACACCACCAAGGTGGCCATTTCCAACGAAAGGCTGCATGTCCTCAAGTCAGGGGCAACTTAAGGGCTTGATTAGCAGCTTGACAGAAAAGTATCACGAAAGGGATGACAGGCTTGAAAATATCTCCTGTGGTTCTGCAGCCAGCACTGACGGAGTGAAGGTGCAAAGAAAAAAAAAAAAAAGAAAACTAATATTTGGAGCATTTATGCAGGCTTTTGAAAAGCTTGCATTGTGCTACAGCCCTCATCATTTCCTATCACCACTACTCCCATGCACCTGGATGGGTTAAAGGCTAGCACAGCTACACCTTTGTTTTGCTAACATGCACACAAATGTGTATGTATCTATGACTAATTCCACTGAGAACCACAGGACAACTCAAGGACATGTAAGTTACCTACTGTTTTGTAGACAAGTCCAAAAAATCCTGGCCAAAAACTCTCTCCTACCACATTGGTTGTGAAAACGAAAAGACTTAGCATAAGGAATAACTGTGTTGTATCACTACCACAAATAATTCAAGAAATCTTTAAGAACTACACCAGAGGTAATTTTGACATTAAAACATCCACTGTAACATAGATTGGTGAGTCAGTCAAAACATTAAGTACAACTTCATGAAAAAACTACAAGAACATCTCAGTAATACACGAATTAACATATATTTGTTTAATACGTTGAATTAAAACAATATGCTCCAATAAACTTACAGAAGATAGTTTGTCACTAAGACAGTTTGTTAAATGACCAAAACACAAAAACACTGTCAGCAGATCATTTCATTCTTCATTAACAAAGCCACATACATTTTACATGAAGCATTTTCTTGACAACCTGAGGAAACTACCAATAATAAGATGATCTGTGTCCTCAGTAAAATATGTTTTAGTTGAACACCAAGAAGTTTTAAAGCAGCTTTCCATTTTTATAGTACTTTTCATTGCAGTGCTCAAAATAATTTACAAGCCTTTGTGGCATTTGTTGAGATAGCTATAACAGCTGAAGATAACCCTTGTAGAAAATTGTCTCTAATGTTAGAAAGGCCAGTTTCTGAGCACCAGATCTGAAATCTTTCAGATCTGATATGTCACGAATTCCAATACTCCCAAAACTAAGCTGATAAAAATAACTGTTGACCAGCATTTCTGAAAAACAAATCTTAGGGACCTCAAGTTGTACTCACAAGAACTTTGGCATAATGATGATGTTCTTTAAAGTCCTAGCTAAAAGCCTTGCTAATACAGTGTCTGTGGTGCACTTTCTCAATGCCTCATACTATCCCTCTGCCAACACTGCCTGCAAGATCACTGAACCAAATGCAACTTCTGAGTTAAAGTTGAAAAAGCATGCTCTGAGCATACCACTGGTCTGGTAGTTCTTTCAAGCTCTTTAAGTTTTTGTGGCCTGACACGAAGCTCTCCCCAATGCTATTCTCTCAATTTCCAAGCAAGCTGGCTGAACTGCAGTTGCTAATTTTAATATAGGTATTTTTCCCCACACAAGTACACAGAAAATCAGGCCAGAGCAAGAATTTCGCTAAACGTGCAGGACTGTAGCAAACCTGCTTGGATTTCACCGGCTATATAATCACTTTAGAAACATGAACCCGCAGATTCAATGAGCTTTCAATTTCTGTCTGCTGTGATTTCAGAAACTACTAGTGGCGTTTCTGCTGAGTATTTCAGATCTGTGATTTCTACGATCGGCCTCACTCCACTTCTACTACCTTCTTCTAATTCTACGAAGAAGTCAAAGAGGAACGTGGCAGTTCAATGCAGAACACACTCTCTTTTTAGCATTTGCAATGCAAAACTAGGTTTTGTTCGGTACAGAAATCTTGCACAATAGCCTGCGTATACGTATTCGTTCCAACAATGCTGTCCTATGCAATCACTCTGTAATTACACACAGTCATAAAGCTGCTGCTGTTGCTGCTTGGAACTGCAGTCTCGCCCTCTAAACAACCTAATAGTCTCTGCATTAGGACATTTCTTTTTCTCTCTTCCCCTCCCTTAACTGCTTGCTCCAGAGTACAGGTGGCCTTTACACTAAGTGCAAAACACGTAGTCGGAATGAAATCAACTTATTATGTAAAAAAATAGATTTTTAAAGAAAGAATGTAAAGTAAATCTCTGTTAGCAAATAGAATATTTCACTAATTCTGCAAGCTGCAACCACACAAGACTTTATAAACCAAAAATAAATCCTGCTTACGCCTGTTAAAAAAAAACCCCGTAAGTATTATATAAGACTCTCACATACGCGCGTAGGTGTATTGTCAGCTTTTACTGCTAAACTGCAACGAATCGGTCTTTTGCAGTTGCTGCCAGAAAAGAGCTGTACACTTGAGAGCACGGGATTTTTCAAAAATTATCTAACAAATTCCTCCCCACCCCCCTCCACTGCGTAAACCCCAGCAGAGCCATCCGACCCCGGCCACGATGTGCGCCCAGCGGCGGCCGGGACTCGGGGCCCCCGCGCACGCCGGGCTGCCACGGCTCCGACACGAGCCAAGGGAACCTCCCGCCGCCCCAAACCAGACCCCAAAACTCCATCCGCAGGCAGCTCACCCGGACACAGACACATCCTGGAAGCGCTGCCGCAGCCATGCAGCCACGAAGAAACCCCTCCGGAGCGCTCGTAAGAGGATAGGGCAGGAGGCGATGGCTCAGCAGCCGAGCCCGGACCCCCGCAGCAGGCGGGCCGGGAGCGCCGCTGCCCCGGCCCCGTGGGGCTGCGCGGCCCGGGCGCGGAGCCAGCCGCCCCCGTCACCTCCACAGGTACTTCTGCTCCTCATCCTGCACCCAGCGACCACAAACAAAGCACGCACCACCACCCCCAAAAGAAAAGCTCCAGGAAAGACACCCCCTCTCCAAAATGGCAGGAAAACGGAAGCAAATCGTGCAAATCTAAAAAAAAAAAAATAAAATAAACGCTCTGAAAACAGGAGAAGGAAGAAAGAGAACGTACTGGCTCACCTGCGCAGCCAGGCACGGCGGCCGCCGCGGGGAAACATGGAGCGCCTGTTTGCAGAAGGGGGGCGGAGGAAAGAAGGAGCGGGGGAAAAAAAAAAACCAAAGTTTGTTTCTTTCTCTCCGGGACTCAGCGAAAGCGTCACTTCCTAGTGCGGTAAGCGGGGAGGCTCCCGGGCCCGGGCTCCTCAACTCCTCCTCCTCCCGCCTTCCTCCTCCTCCCTCCACGGCGCAGCTCCCTGCCGGCCCTCAGCGCCTCATCCCTGCACGGGCCTGGGCCCCCTGCCCTTGTCCACGGATCTCGGCTTGACCTTCTGCGCTTGGCTGTCGCTGCTGTTGGCAGCGAAGGAGAGGAAATCCCCAACGAGTGAGGGGCGGGCAGAGAGTTCGCAGCACTGATTTGAAAGCCAAGCCCTGCAAAATACTGCCGTGTCCAATACCCGGCGGAAAGCGCCGCTTTGATGCCCCGGGTTCAGAGCCAGCCTCTTCAGCGAAATCAGGCTTCGTGTCCTTTCTCCCTAAAGAAAAACAAAGAGCATTTGGTTTTTAAGGAAACCCTCGTACCAGAGGAAAATACGCTTTTCTGTTTACACTTTTCGGTCCCTTTTCTCACTTTTTTGGAAGAAAACGTGTGTGGGGGGGAAAAAAGAATGAAGGAAGGAAGAAAGGATTTTAGTCTAATGCAAAGCCTCAGGTCATGTCTATACTGTCGGCTGTTTAACCAACGCCTGAAATTTACTTTCACAAGAACTCATACTTATGAGGTTTCTAAAAATGTCCAGCTCCTCTTCTGGAATATGGCTTCCTCTGCTGCCTTGGTCCGAGAATAAAAAACACAGTGTGCTGACAAATGCAGGCACGCTACTCTACCCTACCAAGGCAGGAAATAATGAAGCTGTTTTGTCACTGCTCCCTCTGTAGACTGCTCTGCTACTCGAGTTTGTTAACAATCAACGAAACTTTTAGATTATAAAATAAACTTTAGACAGCATTCACAGATTAGATTCACATTCGGTGAAACGTGGAGCAACACAAAAATTCCAAACGTTTTTCTCCAGTGTGCACATTGCCACGTGTTTATCTTCATCCAGGCTCAGATCATTCAGTGCTCACAGCAGCATTGCTAGGTTTTGGGCAGTTTCCCTTCCAGCATGTTGCCTTATAGAGTGAAATATAGAAGTAATTTTTGCACTGCTCACTGTAGTTTGTGTTTCTTTCACAACAGCTACTTGCAGAAGTTTTTGCCAGGGAAGCTCAAGATGTGTAGAAACAGGAGCCCGGAGAAGTGACTTGCCCATGACTATACAGATGCATAACCAGGTTACTCTGATGAGTCCCAGGTCAGCAGTCTAATTACCACACCCAATCTTTTCCTGTCGTGGTGCAGAGGGTAACAGTGAGACGCATGGTGGTGAAGAGCAGAATAGTAGCCACAGGTACTACTGGTAAGGGTTTTTTCTTTCACAACCAGAGGTATCATTTGATGCAACACTGTCTCAATAGGACCTTCAAGGAAAACTCTGCTGTAGCACCATTAATACATTTGCTCTTCCAAAGTCCCGATAGACTGGAACAATAGGTCAATAACTATTTAAATCAATACAGAAAGAATATTCCCAGATGTACACAAATTACCTAATATGTAAAGCAAACAAAATTATTGAACATATAATATTTGCTGTAGTCAAAGGCATATAACTCATTAGTTTAATTTGCCCTAATAAAGATTGAAAAGAGACATTCAATAAACTGGAGTTATTTCCTCTCTGTTATGTTGGGCAATCGGTGACTCCCATGAAGCACATCAGATATTGATGAGATTGAAATTATTCATGTCAGCTTTCATTGGGGGGAAAACAAACCCAACCAAAAACAAACACAAACCCCACCAGTCTTCTATGATTTTTAAATTATGTTCTAACAGCAAAGTGCATCTCTTTGTTGCACACAGTACAAATTCATGTTGTACTTCACCTGTTTGAACGCTGGGAGCAAAATGATGAGCAGCATCTTGTGTTTCACAATACTTAATCACGTAAAAGCAGTAGACAATGGCAGAAACGTCATCATCCGGCTACAGAAGCTAGCATTGCACAGAGCAGGGAGGGTGCTTTCTATCCTGCTAGAGGAGATATTTTAAACTGCTGGGTTTGATAGTTCCCTCCTAAATAAAGTATCAGGTAGATAGGAATCCTGCAGATCCAAAGATAACATAGTAACCACAAGGACAAAGCTGAAACACACTGTGAAATGCAAAATCTATAGGAAAGGATTATTGTATTTCCTAAACATACCAAATGGGATGAGAACAAAAACAAGCAAGCAGGTAGGTACATCAACAGGTTTATAGATCTAAAATAAAAGAAACACACTTCAAAGACACCATGGTGTTTATTGAACTGTATGTTAGTGTTTATTTTCCTGAGCAATAAAAGTTTTATGAAGTGTTTTGTAAGGATTTTACAGTTAAGCACTCTTCAATTGTTTTTCTGTTCCTCACATTACATGGTCCTTATATCTTCTCCAGAACCAGCCATCATAATTCTCTTCTATTCAGTAACAGTTTTTGCTATGCTTTTTAAAAGTTGGGTTTTTTTTCCTTTCCTCAGCATATTTTGAGACTACATAATGGCTGCACTTCTATCAGCTTTACCGTGACAAAACTTAATACACACGTATTCCCTGTTACATCATTATTTTGTTACTACACTGGAGGAGATTGGAAGATCTCCTGGCTATCAGCATATAAAATCTTCGTTTTCTTTGACTTGTACAGACACATCTTGTAGTGTAACAACATCGACTCATGTCATTAATACACTGGATTGCACTGAGTCAGAATTTGGATTAAAGACTATGCTTTGCAAACTTAAGTTTGCAAAACCGAGCCACAGGCTCAGTAGGTGGCACTCTTTTCACCAGGTCAGAGTAGAGCCAAAGCTCCATCCTCTGTAGTTCTCAGGAGTTGAACTTGTGCTCCAGTATGATGGGAGACAATATAATGCTATTAGTTCTCCCTAAAATTAAGTATAAAATGAAAGTCTTAACCACTGTAGCTAATAAGAAAGCATTTACACCCTTTGTAATAAGAGTTTCAGATTCTATTAAGCCTAAAGCTTAATCACACTGAAATTTCCTCTAAAATTTTAATAGGACATGATTTTTATTTAAAAAAATTAATGTCAGCATAAACCAGTAATGAATAGCTGGTGTATTCAATGCTCAGAGGCAGGGCTGCCTCTAGACAAGCCAGAGAATGGACTGACAGGAGCCATGTGAAGCTCAACACAGACTAATGCAAAGCCCTGCACTTTGTGCAGGCTGACCTGCCATTGCACAGGCTGGGACAGGCAGGACACTCAGTGTCCCTTAATAAGATCTGGGCGTCCTGGTGGACAGTGGGAAAAACACCAGGCAGCCATGAAGGCTCACACCATCCTGGCCTGTATAAAGAAAATCCGAGCTAGGTCAAAGGGAAATTACTATTCCCCTTTACTCATAATTTGGTAGCCCTGTTTCTGGAGTATTGTGTGCAGTTTTGGGCATCCCAATATAAAAAAGATGTTAATAAATTGGAGCTAGTAGAAAGTTAAGATGGCCAGGGGCTGGAATAGATGTCCTCAGCAAGGAGAGGCTAATGGAAACAGTGGTAATTTGAACCAGCTAGTGAGGATAAGTGAAGCAATGAGCAACACCATTTGATTTCAGTGTTGAGTCTGCTCTGAGCAGAAGATTGAACTGGTGACCTCCCAAAATCTCCTCCAACTTGATTGATACTATGATTCAAGAAGCAAATCCCTTTACCTAAGAGGACATAAGAGGAGACTTAATTAAATGACAGTTAAATAGCTTGAAAATTTCTTGTAGGAAATATGAGTGATTGTATCTGTTTCAGGTTTGTTGGGCATTAGTTTTGAGCTTGTGAATTTCAAAGACTGTCAGCCTAATTACAAAGAAAGCTCTTCCCTCATAGTCACCATTTGCCAGCACTGTTACAGGAGAAAATTTGTATTAAATACCAATGTCTGTCTCTGATCTCTGTCAGAATTAACCACTCAAGTTGCTACATTTGAAATATTGTGCTAGGGCACAACTTCTCTTGGGAAAACTTTATGCAGACAGATAAAATGTTTGTAAAGAAGGGGTTTGGATTATTTAAAAGAGTTTTCAAAAGTTAAAAAAACCCCAAACCCTTGTACCTATATTTTACTCTTCATATCTGACTTTAAAATTAAAACACTTCACTAAAGCAAGATTTGAGCAAGATTCAGCTTCTTTGATCAGCCTGGGGAGAAAATACAGGTATTTATAGAGCATGCATGTGTAAATACATATGTATACACACACAGAGTGACCTGGCTCCCTAGAACCAGGAGGAAACTCTTTTACATGAGGGAAAGGGAGGGACACTGTGGTTTAAAGAAGAAACCACATGTAAAACAAAGTTATTCACATTGCTTAAACACTACTGAAAGGAGCTCAGATGCCATGGTGGGAAAGACAGTGTGGGAATCTATGAAGTACCAATTATATGGCATACTGAAAACCAGGTCTGTTGAACCTTTCTTCCTAATTTTGCTAGCTTATGTAAGAAGACTTTGCAGTCTTTCTGCATATACTATCACTTTTCCCAGAATACCACATTATTTGCTTGTTTGTTTTATAAGTAACAGTCTGTGATATCATTGTTCATCAAAATTGAGAAAAATACAGTATTTGAAGAAGCTAAGTGGTGAGCTGAAGGTCACATGGGGGTTCAATAGTCCACATGTAAACTCTTCTGTCACACTATTCTTTTCCTGTATTTTAGGAGCTCAATATTCAGATTGTACTAAACTCCAACATGCCCATCACCAAAGTGTCACTGATCTATACATACAATAATAGGACACCAAATGTTTTTTGCTGTTCAATTGACTGAATAGCGACACAAATCTTTCTGAAAATTAGGTTCAAGTTACCTTAAGGAGGATGATATTAAATAAAAACAAAAAACCACTACAACAAAAAAGATATTTTTAAAGAGCTGACTGTAAGCTGTCTCTGATTTTTTTAGATATTTATTATATTTTTGCACATACTGTGTGAGAGGAACAATTACAAAATAAACTGATGAATATATGCATATTAGGACTCTGAAAATGTAATACACCATAAATTTTTTATCTCTATTAAGCTATTTATCATCATAATTTAGATAACATAAATAATAATACTGCTATCTTGGGAAAAGTAATAAATAATTATGCACTGTGTAAAAATATTTTTAGGATTCTGTAGTATTTGTGTTACATATTATTTATATGTGCAAGATATATATATTTATCTATGTATGTATGTACGTATTTAGAAGAACATCCTTAAAGCAATCTCTTACAGAGAACATCAACTAGGAACTCCTTCTGAGCTTCAGTAGCTCATATATTACAAGTAGCAATCTCAAAGCCCATTTCAAAGCATTTGACACTTACAGTCATTCAAGGAACTTTTAGCCCAAACAGGTTTCAGTGATAATGACTCAGAACCATTGCAATTAAATTGAAATACATGCTGCATAAATCTAGGGGCAGCAGGGGAATCATAAAGTGAGCATTTTCTAGAGCCAGGTTCCATTGGCAGCCCATGGCACTCTCTCATGAGGATTCATCCCTTTTCCATCACATAAATAAATTATAGAACAGCAGGGGAACATAAACCATTGTGGGAGACACCAACAAGTATAAATAGGACATATGTGACAGGCAAGTATCAAATACAGAGGATAATCTGCAACCACACCATTACGTACCTTGATGACCTTATCTGTCCCTCTACTCCTTAATCCTTCTTTTCTGTCACTCTGTGCTTGCCTGTGCTGGCAGTTTGCATTGGTGCAAGCCAGGCTGCAGCTTCTTCTGTCATGACCATTATACTGTAACATTTTTGGTGGATTGCTATGCAGTTTTTATTCTTCTCAGATTCACAAGCAAGTTGCATCATACTGATTTCCTTGCCTGGACTCAAGTAGTATTTTGGCAGTTCTCCATGATTCCTTATAATACTGAGTTGTGACCTATCCCAACCAGTTGATCTGTTTATCTCTGTGATCTCTGAATATTCCTTGTATTTTGCATAAAGTATATAGCATATTCCATTATAAAGAAAATTAATTCAGTTACTCTCTTCTTTTTTTTTTACTACAAATCTCATTGTGGAGTTTGTTCTTTTTTCCTCCTCTTATCCTTTTTTACTACAAAATTTAAAGGGTTTTTTTCTTGTCCATGGGAACCTTAAAAGGCTTGTACTTATACTACCATCTACAACAATTTTTTTCCAATTCTACATAGGGCATAAAACACAATTTCATAGCAACAGCCCTACCTAGAATGTGGTATTCCAAGGCAGGAATGCTTCCCAAATATGGATATGATAATATTATGTATGTGGTCCACTGAGTGTTTGAACACTATTTATGTATTCCGTTAGTAAAAAAAAAAAAAATTCTTCATGGCTGCCACAGGACTGCCAGCCAGAAAATGCAGCAATTTCGACAGTAAGCAATGAAGTTTTTTATCAATGCATCTTGGACATTTTGCAACTACTCTGAAAACTCTCCCCTCCTACATGCTAAGGAGGATTTTTTCTCCCTTGCAAATGCATGCTCCTCCCTCATCTTCCCCCACCCCTGCTCCTGCAGAGATTTCTTCAGCTACTTGAAGCCACAGTGGACTGAGAAAGCAAAGGATATTATATGGAGGAGGCTAACATAACCAAAATCTGCAGTAGAAGAGCCAGGAATACACGACTCATGAAGACAATCATGGAGAAAGTATTCAAAAAATAGCTCTCTGCTGGATTTACCATAGTGTCTGTTTATATATACTCGTAAATTAGTTTCTTTACTCTTTCCTCATATGTATGAGAGGCATCCTCCAATATCATTACTGCCTCAAGCAATAAAAAAAGCAATCACTGTCTTGTTCTCAATCGATTCTCTTCCCCACAAGAAGTTTTCTGAATATGTTGTCTTTGTTGTGCTACTAACAAGAGACAACAGAAGTCCACTGTGCTCAAGGCAGAGAATAGCAAATCCCCAGTCCACTAACAATTACCATAGAATCATGACTTTGGGCTTCACGTATCAGTGTCCATCACAGAAAAGATGGAGAAAGCTTCTAGAGTTTCTCAAGAATGGAAAGTGGTTCAGGAAATTCACATCCAAAAACTAACTGCAGGGAGGAAAAAACTGCTCAACTAAGAGAAATACCAAAACAACCCTTCACAAAAAAATAGAAAACACCAACCACACAGACAACCCCCAAACTTCCTCTTATCTTGAAACTATGAATTGTAAGAAAAGTTACCAAATTATAGGATCATCATTCTTAACATCTGTACCACTAAGAAAACAGTTGTTACTGCTGTTCAGTTCAGGTGACTACAACACCTGGATGTTTGGGATGTTTTTCCTTCTGGTGGAAGATTACTGGAAGCTCTTGAAATTGGCTGAGTAGCAGAAGACATCAAAAGTTCAAAGCAACACAGTAGACAACAAGGAGAACTTCATAACAACAAAACACTGTCACAATTCATTATGAAAGATGATTTTCTAATCGCAGAGTGGAGCTTTGCTGGGCAGGAAACACACACAGAAATCGGCATGGACATAAAAAATTAGATAATGGAGTTAAACAGGAACATATTTTTGGAGACCGTTGTTATTAAAAATTGTAACTCTCTCCTACTGCATGCACTTCATTCTTAGATTCAGCAGTTGTCTTTCAAATATCACCAGCTGACCCTCAGCCAAAATTCTTCCAGTTTGTTCTAGAGCATCCAGATTTAATTTCTCTGACATCTAATCAAAATTCTGTCAGGTCATTTCAGCCTCCAAATTGTAGTGCTTGAAACAGTGAGAAAAGACTATTTGAAGAAATAATTTCACAAGTTCACTTGGACAAGTTCAGCTATCACAAGCTCTGTGATTTGTAGACCTGGTATCTCCAAGTAGTCATGTGTTGCTATAATTAAAATACTCCACATTTTTGCCAGAACTAAGACATAGCCTATTTATTCCTGTGAATTACCATTCATGATTGTATTTAAAATTAATGTGACTTGCAGTGTTTGCAAAGCCAGTACCCATTAAATGATATAGAGGTGTGTACTGTCTAGTACACTGTATGTACTGTCTTGCATGTCACACCGCAGAAAGCTGCACAAAAAACAGAAAGAAAGACATTGAAACAAGCTCTCATTTCCTCAGTAGATGCAGAAATTATATCCCCAAAATGCCTTGAGAGACTGTCATTCAGAAATGGCAGAAAGTCTCTTTACTGCCCACCAGCTATTCTGGGTAAAACACAGAATACAGTTATAATCTGAAGCCAGTTTTGCTGAGCTGCCTCAGCCCTTCCAGTTACCAGTTGGTGATTGCTCTCTAAAAGATAACCCTCACAGTTTTTCTGCAGCTGTTTAGCAGAGTGAGAACAGTTGTTGTCCAAGTTTTACATGTTCAATAAAATACTTTATCACCCATGGTAATAAGGACAAATACAGTGTCCTAGAATACAGTAACTGGCACCATTAATTCTGTCCAGGCCAGTTATGCTTACTGATCCCTCTTCTTTTCCTGAGAGGAAACAGCTGAATGTCTCTGTAAATGCTCATTCCTAGGCCAGCAGAATACAACAGCTGATTTACTGATATCATAGTCATTATTAATTGACTGATAGTAACCAAGTGCTGTAAATGTCCAGAATGTTCACATACTGAATGGATGAGAAGCTTTCTACTAATATCCAGCAGTTCTGAAACAAGCCCCACAAAAAGCTCCAAAAATATGCCTTAGGTTATCTCGAGACTTTGCAAATCTTCATAGTCCTCTTTGACAAACCAGTACTTGCTTTTCAGAAATAGCACTGCAGAAACATGATGCAAGTGCAAGAAAAGTTCCTTCAGAAGCAGCTTCTTCTTCATTCATTTCCCTCCTTTTTTTACACCTACCTTTATTTTCCTTTCATCAGCTTTCATCCATATTTATGTGGTTTTCCACAGTTAGGTTGAAACCCACAACAGGGATTTTTCAATTCTATTTGATCAAGGATTAGCATACTAAGGAGTCTTACAAGGAAGCTACACTACATACACTATGTTTAACTTCCCACAGCCCCATACACATCCCTCATAGGAACAATTTTTTTTTTTATTCTAGAAGACCCATTTCTTTTTGTGCTTCTATAAGCCATTAGCATTAGTTCTTCCAGTTCTTCTAATTAATGCATTAATTAATGCATTAGGGTGAATTAATTAAAAAACAGAGAAGTTTTCCAATTAAGTTGTATTTCAGTTATTCAAAAGAATAGAAATACTATTTAGTATTCTATTAACACTAGGATTTCACTATGAAGCACAGTCTGTCACCCACTGCTGCCTCTTGCTTTGATGCAGCAATCAGTAGCATTTTCAACAAATGGTGCTCATATGTTTTCTGTCCTTGACTCAGATAGAAACACTTGTCTTGACCATTTGCTGCCAGCAATTTTAAACTAAAGAAATATATCTTGATTGTACAAGGATCATTTTATGTTCTGAATCAATAATTTGAGCTTTTGTGATCACATTTCCTCCTTCACCACATTTTTCAGGATGGTCTAGTATCTTGGAATCTCATATAATGCAGCTTAGTTTATAAAAAACTTATTTACTTTTAAATGAAAAATTTAGTTTTCTTTTCACTAAATATTGAAAATTTCCATGCACATAGGTTGTGAAACAAATAAAAATAAGGGATAACTTGCATTTAATTTTTTTTTCAAATCTGGCAGTACATTTTAGACAAACTCGAAAAGTCAGCAGTAAAAAGGAATACTTTCAAGGTAATCAGCATTCTACATTTAAAAACTCTTAGATCTTTCCTGTTTTGAATTACAATTTTGCACTACAAAGCATATACAACATTTCAATTTTAACTTTTCAGTGATGATGCTATATATTACATTGGCAAAACTCAAGGTCTTTTTGTTGTGAAACATACATATCTGAATCCTGAGTATGACAGAAAAGCCATACATATATTAATACTTCACTTGCAGATTTCAGAAAGAGTACTAGTAGAACCTTCTTTTTTTATGTGTAACTGGGAGATATAATTAAATGGAAATGGCACACAGGCAATAAAGAAAGAAACCTCCTACACAGATGTAGGTTGCTTATCTAGCACTGTGTTTCTAAAATAGAAGTTCTTAATTTCCCCAAGTGTGCTGCAGTAAAAAATGAAGGATGTGATCCTGACATGATACTGCACAGCAGCATGATTGTTTTCATCTACATAATGTTCAGGTCATTTATAAAAGTTAAATAATTAATTACACCAAACTGGATTTAAGAAATTGTCACTAACAAAATAAAGGCAATGGGAAGGTCATTCTCTGCAGCAAGCAATTCAGCATTTTGTTTGTTCCCTTAAGGATGAAGAAAAGGCAGAGACAGATAAGGAGACAAAATAATGAATAAAAGTTTATTTTGATCAAACAGTAATAATCAGTGTCAGATTAAACTGAAAACTTATTGTGCTCACTTTTTATGGTACTAGAAGATTTTCTAAAATATCAAATGGTTGAAGATCAGGCCCAACATTTATGGGAAATACTTTTGAGCCTGTGTTTTCCTTACAGAAACCTGATATCAAGGTGTTCTATTGCCATATTATATTTTTCTTTGTTTATAAAAAAAACGTTTTTTACCTTAAAATGAATGTGATTCTTCAAGATGTGTCCTGCAGATAGTTGTCTGTGTAAACCTGTATAAAAATCAGTAGTTCTGATGAGCATGGGTTGAGATGGGTTGAGAAATTTACAAGCATGAAACATCAGGAAGCTAAGTTATCATTGAAGTAGCACTTGTTTCTTATCTGAATGCTTGCCTGTACAGATGAAGCCCACTCTGTGATTAGGCAGCAATTAGCAACAGAAGGCATTTGCTTCATATGGCATCTTAGTGTCACCTGCAAAACTTTCCCACAAATATCCTTGCCTCAAGCTAATGATCAGTCCATAAGTGATACATTGTGGAATTAATTTCTTTTTACAAAAGAGGATCTCCATGAATAAAAATTGCAAAATCAGAAGCAGATGGCATAACTTTAGTTGGATGATGATTTGCTGTCCCCAGATGTCTAACCTTTCTAAAATCTCCAGTCAACAGGGAGTTGAGCTGGTAACAAATCACCTTTAAACTGTCTCCACAGCACAAAATGTCATTCTGACATGAAGTCAGCTGAATGGCTTAGTCCAACTTCAGCAGCTGTCTCAAGCTAAAGTTTTTCTATTTGTATATTGCATCACTTAGGCTGATTCAGAGTCACTGCCAACAGCTGTAACAACCTAAGGTGTTTCTGTCCTCTCCTGAAGTTACTGCATCCACAGCTTTGCTGCCAGAACAAATCATCTGCAAACTCCTAAAATATTTCATGCAAACATATGTGGATTAGCTCAAATTACACTCAATAGCACTTCATGCTGTTGGCTCACATTGCATCAAATGAACAGGGGAGATTTCTCATTTCTGACTCAGCAACAAGGGCAAGAAAATCAACTGAAGTCTAGTAAACTAATAGTTTAGAAAACCAGAAACACCAAATCTACCAGAGATCACTTTGCAATAATTTTTCTTACTGCAGCCTGAAACAATGCTTTAGAATTGGCAGGATAAGCAAATTGGTTTTGTTATCCAGGAACACAGGGTTCTTCCACAGTTCTTCCAAGTTCTTCCACAAGGCCTCTTCATCAGTGGAGAAATACACCTTTTCTCAAGATACCTCCCTTCTCTGAAGAATAGATTAAACCTATTTCTCTAACTTTCTGTACCCTTAGAAAAATGCTTCTCCAGAGAAGAAGATGACATCTTACTTTCCTATCATATAAGAGGCATTCTACATCAAAAATAAAGATTTAAATTGTGCTGGATTTGAGTAATCTAACTGAGCATTTATCTTCACAGATTCCATGAGAGATGTTTCTTGAGAGATCTCACAGACCACTGTGCTCCCTACACACACAGGCTAAAGAATCTGCTGTCACTTTGAGCTCATGCATACTCCAAGGAATTTTTACAGCCAAAACACACCTGCACTTCAGTTACATAAGTGACATCTGCATTATTCATCTAGAGAGATTTAAAGACTACTTATTATAGTGACCTTAATTAAAAATAATAAAGAAAAGGCACATATTTGCCAAGAATGAGCTACTCATGAATGTGGCAATGTGTAAAAGGAGAATTATTATGGCATTCTCTGATAAATATGACTCATGAGCCCAGCAAATCCTGAAAATTAGATAACTTTGAACTTTAAAAACATCTAAGTCTCACAGTGTAGGCAGAACATGTAAGTTTGTTGCTTTTATATTAAGAGCAGGTAAACATGAACAAGAACATGGTTTGGAGTCAGCTAGACAGTCAGTTAATCTTAAAGGAGGGGGGAAAAAAGAAAGCCTCCAGATTTGATTTTTGCATTCTATTTTGACTATTACTTTTGGCTTCACTGAAATTGATGACAATGTGATATTAACCACTCTTAACAAGACAGCTGTTTCACTTCTACACTTTGTCCAAGGTTACACATGATTTTGAGAGCTAATGATTTTTTATCCATGATCCTCTTTTACCCCCCTCTTTGTTCTAAAAGGATTCAATGGGATTTTTTTTGTCCCACCATGTGGTTAAGAAATGTTTTTGCTTCCTCAAATTTGCCTGAAGTTGGTCAGAAGACACTTTGAGGATCTGTTCAGTGAAGTAAGGCTCCCCTGAATGACATTCCCTCTTTGAGTGGCAGCAGTGATTTGTTGTCCATTTCCACAACCATCTTCCAACTCAAACACATCCTCCGTTTCATCTCTGCTCCATCTCTGACTGACTTTAAAGTTGTCACATCAATGCTAATTTAGATTTGTTTGTAAGTGGTAGCAGCCCTTAATATCTGTTCTGTAACAACTATTCCACAATGGCCTGAATGCATATACAGTTTTATTTCACATGGGGCGACTTTGTGTGGTTTTGTTAGATCTGACATGAATCAAGTTAAACCCCAAAAACCAGCATTTTTAGAGTAGAAAAAGTATCCACAAGTCAAGTCAGTGCAGAATAGCTACTGCACTTTAAATTCACACCTAAGTTTACTTTACAATAGCTTCACTTAACAAGTACTTAATAAAAGAGACCAGGGAGGATATGTGTGTGTGTGTGCATGTGTGTGCATGACCATAAAGGTTAAACAGCAAACTGCAGATGATTGCTGCAAATATCTCCAGGATAACCTTGTTTGTAGCCACCCTGTGCCAGGCAAGAGAAAACGGGGTTGTACAGAGATTTTGAAATACTATTTATGTGTTTGGGTTAAGGTTCTTGGAGTTTTTTCATACTTCTATCAAACACAAGAAATTGTATTGCCATTATATTATATAATGCAGGTGTAAAAATATATGCACATGTGCCAATATACAACGTATCTTTTGCCTTTCCTCACTTTCCTTTCAATTATTACTAGCCATTGAGATACACAACTTCTAAATGAAGAAGAAGCTCTCCAGTAATACATTTCATAATATTTTCCTATTTGCTCATGTCGTGACCTGTGACATTGTTTTCTGAAAGAATTCTTTTTGTAATTGTGCTGCTCTTTTCTTGCATAAGTAGGAGGCAAGTCGGTTCTTATTCTTTTGAATGCAGGCCTCCTACTCACAAGATGTACCCATCTGAAACTCTGAAGATGATTTCAACCCTGATGACTTGCTTTCAGAGCATTACACCTGCAATCAGTGCACCTGTCAGGAGATCAGATGATACAAGTTGGGGGAAAAATGTATGGAAGTATAAATTCCCTTATTAACATACTTAATTTTTCCATCTCTAGACCATTCCAGTTCCAATGATATTATTTCTACTAATGTGAAATGCAAAGTTTTGTATATTAGGGTGGAAAAAATATAAATAATTCACTGTATTACAGTGCTATGGATCAAGCTACAACAGAAAGACTTTGCCTGCCTTTATGTGAGAGGCAGAGTACAAAGTCATCAGAATCATTAGTCTGAAAGGGTTTTTCCAGGCTGAAGCAGTCACTTCAGGCTCCACAGTAATTGCTACCAACTCAGTGGCCACTTCACAGGCCTGTTTGTCCTTACAGCACAGTGAATCACTACAACATAGGGTGAGTACACAGAGTAGTCATGCCAGGCAGTACCAGGATCTAAGCCTCATCCCAGGATAGCTCTGGGTCTTGCTACAACCTTTTTTTTTAAGGTAAGAAACTTCTTCATCTGTATTCAAGCACAGAAATAGCACATATGTACTAAATGTATAATATTGCACACAACAGCAACTTTAGTGGAATTTTAGGAATAGCTATCAAACAACCCTGTATTGAAGCAATGAACAAAATCTCATCCACTGGAACACAGGAGGAGCAAACATCTCCCAGTGTTACACAAAGAAACTGTGTCCTCATAAACTCTAAATGCCTTTTCCCAGTACCTCAACTTAATAAGGCCAAGTGCCAAATCCTGGACTTGGATTGCAGCAACGCCATGCAGCTCAACAGGCTTGGGGAAGAGTGACTGGAAAGCTGTGTGGAGGAAAAGGACCTGGGGGTGCTGGTTGACAGCAGAAGGAACATCAGGCAGTGTGTGCCCAGGTGGCCAGGGAGGGCAGTGCCATCCTGGCCTGTGCCAGCAATAGTGTGGCCAGCAGGAGCAGGGCAGTGATTGTCCCCCTGCACTCTGCACTGCTGAGGATGCACCTTGAGTCCCAGGCCCAGCTTTGGGCCCGTCATGACAAAAAAGACATTGAGGTACTGGAGCAGATCCAGAGGAGGGCAATGGAGATGGGGAAGGGTCTGGAGCACAGGTGTGATGAGCTGCTGGGGGAGTTTATCCTGAGGAAAAGACCTTATTGCTCTCTACAATTACCTGGAAGAAGATTGTAGTTGGGTGAGGGTTGGTGTCTTCTCCCAGGGAGCCAGCGACAGGACAAGAGGAGAAGATGGCCTCAAGCCATGCCAGAGGAGGTTCATGTTGGACATTATAAAGAATTTCTTCACTGAATGGTTTATTAAGCATTAACTGGAATCTGGCTGCCTGGGGAAAGGGTGGACCCGTCGTTCCCTAGAGGTGTTCAAGGAACCGTATGTGACACTTAGTGCCATGTCTGGCTGACAAGGTGGTGTTCAGTGAAAGGCTGGGTGCTGTCGGAGGCCTTTTCCAGCCTCACCGATGCTGTTGATTGTGTGATTCAGGGGGCATCCACCACAGCCCCTCACGCCCCCACGGCCGGGCTCGGCCATCGCCGCTTTAAGGCTGGCCCTGCCCCGCCTGCCCTGTTTAAGCTCCGCGCGTGCGCGCGGGCCCGGGCGGTCTGCGGGCGCTCGGTCGGTCAAGGTGAGCGGAGCCGCGGGCTCTGAGGGGACGCGGCGGTGCTGGGGGCGAGCCCGGGTTCGGCCGGGGGGGTGCTCGGTAGAGCTCGTACTGCTCTTCCCAGGAGTCGTATCCTCAGGGATTAGCACCTCCTCGCTGCAGCGCAGGCGGGGGCGCAGGTGCGGAAAGTGCTGGAGTCGAGCTTTACTGACCCCCCGATCAAAGCCCCCCGTCCCGGGGCAGTGGCGGCATCCGGAGGAGCGGAGCGGAGCCCCGCACCGGCCTGTGGGACTGCGCCCCCTGCGCTGTCCCTGCCTCTCTCGGGCTCTCTCTCCTGGGCTGCTCGCTCTGCGCCTTCCCAAGCTGGTAATGACCCGTCTGCAAGGCTCTCTCCAGAGGCTCTTCCACCTTTGGCAGCGCTGCTTTCTAAATTCCCAGGTCTTTGGGCGTACCTGGGAGCCTGGATAGTCTCTCTGAGGTGGCTGTCACCTGGGAGCCTGCAAATTGCATTATAGGCCTCTCAAAAAAAATCGGGTGATGCTCCTCCCCTCCTGGGAGCAATTCACATTCCTTATGTGAAGTTCTGCCAAGAAGAAACATATGTATATGTATATATGCCATATGCATGTATGGTATTGTAAACAATTTTCAGTAACTGCAATATAATGCAATTATGTATTGAAAAAAAGTTCAAGATGTGGTACCTAAAAGTTTTTAGATATTTTTTTGGCACCTAAATCTGAAAAAGTGAAGCCAAGGTTCTACTGCTGTTGTATTTCTTTTTCATCTTTTTCATCTGCTTCATCTCCTTGGAGGAAAGATTGGAGCCTGCCCTCAACTCTTACAGTGTGTCAGAAAATCCACGTGAAGAAAACACTATGGGAGAAACTTCTCATCAGAGAATTCAGTGATGAGACACGAAACATTCGGAAATCTAAATTTATTGGTTTAGTTCATGAAATTACTTAGCTTTTTATGGCATGCATTCTTCTCTGTTCATAACAGTCAGTATTGATTCTGGCTTGCCATTAATTAGCATTCATCAAATGTAGAGCTCCTTAGTGGAGCTGGTGCAAACTTTGAACTTTGGTACCTTGCCAGTTACAATTGTCTCTCTCTCTCTTTTTTTTTTTTTTTTTTTTCCCCCACCAGTCATTCCTATCTCGGTTTGCTTCTTCAGTTCTCTCTTCCCATTCTGTTTTGTTCTTCTCTGCTTTACTGACCATTAAATTGCTATTCTTGCCACGTTTCTCTGTTCTTACTGAATCCTAGTCCCAGTTTTCCCCATCTTTCCTTCCTGCATGTTCCTCATTCAGAGTAATTCTTGAAATTTCTTTCCTTGAGTTTCCTTTGAGGATCCTTGCTCCAGCCGTTTTGACATCAGTTTCAGAAGATTTCCAAATCTTGTTCTCTGTTTAGATTGCCTGCCTTCTTCCTCCTTGCTGCCTGGGCCTGACACAGGAGACTACCTGTTCTTCCTTTTGCTTTTTAACAGGACTGCATCTGGCATGGGCTTTAATGACTTGGAAGCAGGTGACTCATTTTGGCAAGAGTATAGGCTACTGAAAACTGTGCCTTATGGGCAGATTCAAAACAAGAAGTTCTGGGAACCAAGCCCAGGGCAAACAAACTAAAGCATTTTAGCACTGAGTATTTTATTTAACTTTTTAAAAGGAGTTGTCAGTATCTCTGAAACAGGTGGAGAAAGCCTGGTTTTATCTCTGTCTCCCCTTGCCTTTCTAAAGCATACTTGAGATTCCCCTGAAGATGCTGCTGTTGTGCTGCTTAATGCTCCTGATGTAGTCATAGGATGGATCAGATGATTAGCACAGCACTTGTAATTTTTACTCGGTTTGATTTAAAGAGTAAAACCAACTCAGATTGGTTTTGTTTGGAAAAGCTAAAAAGTAATAATTGTGTTGTCTTTTTAAAAAGTAGTCAAAAACATCCTACACACCCACACTATGCATATATTGAAAATAATTGTGTATATGATGCAAATCCCCTTTGTTTCACTTTAAAGATAATCTGTTCTTTTTTTCCAAAAGCTTTCCTCATGTAACAGTGCTAAAAGATGGTGCCTCTACTTATTTCCTTTAGTCACTTCTGTATTGTTTGTAATGTGAGGAAAGTTTGTTTCTTATTGCGTTACAGTGTTACTGAGACCATTTGCTTGTGTAATTATGTTGCTGACTTCCACTGTAGGTGCAGTCCTATTTAGAAGTAAATGTCCATCTGCAGTGTTGTATTTGCTGTGGCAGCTGTCATGGAATCAGTGACAATTCAGTTGCCAGTTTCACTTTTTTCCACCCACTCACAGTATTTGGAAGATCTTCAAATTGAATCAGTACACAGGCTCCTCAAACAAAAGCTGTGAAAACAAACTGGGAAATAAACAGTGGCTTTGTTCCTTCAGAATGTCAGGCGTTCAAATAAGTAGTCTAAACTTACATTGTATAATTTTTCTACTCACATCTTCCTATGCTACTTTGTATTGCTTTGTCTTCCTTTTAGTATGTTAATATCTTCGATTTTTTTCTGTTTATGTAACTGGGTTTTTTTCCTCTGTATTATCATAGAAAGTAGATATTTGAGGAGTATGTTAGTCACAATAAAAAATATCCTCATCCTCTCTGGTTCAGACTGGGGTTTTGTGTTTCCATAATACACATATTTAGGTTCAGGCTAATAAAAATGGAGTCAGCAGTTTTGACAGTGGACTGCTCTTTGAGGCATGAGCTGTACAGCAATTCTGCCTGCTCTGTGTGGTTTATAAACAGAGGCTCAACCCCTCAGCCATGGGTATGGATACTGTATATCGAGGAGTGATGTGCCCACATTCCATGTGAGCTGTCAGATGCTGTTGGTTTGTGTTCACTACATTCTTAACTCATTATTTCTGCATAGAGCAGATTAGTGGTTTGATTAGTGGTTATAAACTTAAGCAGAGTTGTGAATGTGTGCAAATCATTCACTAGAGTAGCTTGTCCTTTTAAACTACACTGGACACATCTAACAGTTTAAAAGATGCACATTGTATTAGCAGAAATTCTCAGATGCTAAATCAATTCCTCCGAGGATCACAACTGTACTGCTTGAGTGAAATTTTGTTGGGCAGATGTTGGCAGGAAGAATTGGGGGTTTTGTTCTGAAAAATATTCTGTAAAAACAAATCCAAAGTGATGCTCCTGTGATCACACAGGAAGTCTATAGCTGAGTACAGTGTTCAACTAATGCCTGCCAAAGTTTATCCTTCACCATGCTTCCTTTTAATGTTTTGCATTATTTTATTTTTTAGAGATTGTATCAGCTGTGTGGGTAAAAAGATGGATTTTTATTTTGCTTTTTAATTGTTAAGTCCTTAATTTTCAATGTCCTTTTTTGTTTATGAGCAGCATGAAATTAGTAATTTCATTGGAATGTGGTTGTTTTTTTTTTTCTTTTGTTGTAGATTGTTGTTTTGCATTGGTTTGTCCAAAGAACTCTGCAGGTCACTTATTTTTGAATAATATGATGCTGTAATGACACATTTGAGATTCTTGCCTGTTGTTTATCTTGCAGCATCCTTAAGTGTTGAAATACTGGAAAGAAATAATAACTCTTCCCAAATAAGAAGCTTTTCAAGTGCAAATACAATAAAATGTTAAACCTTGGTCTATTTCTTTAACAAAATACTTGTGTTTTGAGTCAGTTGTGTGCTTTAGAGGGATGGCCAGGGATGTGGACCTTTTCTCCTAATGACTTTCTAATTGTTTTTCAGCATTCCAGACTATAGTTCTTGATGGTTGGTGAGTGCTGTTTTGTGAGCAGAGACAGAAGGTTCTGTATTTTACAATATTCAAAGAATAAAGATGTTGGACAATAGTGATGATGTACTTTTTCTAGGCTCATCTTTTAGGTTTTTTTCCAATTTGCTGTGTCAGCCAAATAAACTTTATGACAAAGATGTCAGCTATCATGTTGCATTCCTTAGTGTCCTTTCTATATGTGGAGGTTGGTTATTTGTGGCTGTTGGCTGAGAATACTAGTCATGTTTTTATTTTGTATTAGATCTGAAAGCATGTGAGATCATGCTTTTTCTCCTGTTAAATCAGGGTAATTTCCTCATAACTGTGTCTCACAGGTGCAAAAATCACAGATTTGCAATCCTCTTTTAAACTCTTGAAATTCAAGGAGAATTTTTTCTGTAGAACAATTTGAGTGGTGATATAATTTTTTTTTTCCATTTCTGGGCACTACTAATAGAAAGAATTGCTTTTTCTTACAAAACATCTTACACAACAACATTTTATCATGTATCTGCAGACTGCTATTTTGGTCTGCCTGCCTGCCATTTATTGAGTGTGACCTGACTTTGTGTGCAAAGCTGCCTCTGTGTCTTTTAGGTGGGAAAAGGGTGTTCTCAGCATAGGGAAGCAAATCATACACCTCTCCCTCTGCCTTGTAGGGGCTGGTGATGGTCTTACAAAGAGCATGGTAGATTACAGTTTTCCATCTTTCCAGTAGGTGCTACTGTGACATTGTATAAAAACAGGGCTTTAATAAGATAAACGGGGAAAGTCCTTATTGACATGTTTGTTTATTTTATGCCTGAGGTTGGTTTATATGATATCTTCCTTTATATGTTCCTTGTGCCTGGATGCTGAAGTTGGGGGGGGGGTCCGTATTTCATCCCGTTTTCAAATTATTGAGTACTTTGCCTCATATTCTTTTTTCAAGAAAATTTATGTTTCAGACCTTTAAACAACATTTTCTTTTCTAGAAATCCTGTGTGAAATTACTTCAAAAGCAGAGATGATTATTCAAAGAGTTGTGCTGAATTCACGGCCTGGTATGTATTTCTCTCTGCTAAAGAAGCAATGTGTTTGTTCTGATTGCCTAATGCTCCAAATGGTGATGGTAAAAGCACTCACTAATTTGAGATAATGACATTTATATATCCAAATATTGCATGCAGCAATAAAGTTTAAATCATGTGTGTTTATTTCTATATAAATTTATTAATTTCTATTAATGTAAATAAATATATCTATAATACATTTGCCTACATTTATAATAAAAGTACTTGTATTAATATAGATACATTTCTATTCAATATATAACATATATTCAAACTGCATTTGTTTAGTCTGTATATGCAGATTTCTAAACTGTTGGATGAGAAAAAAGGGTAAACACATAATATATGAGAAAACTAAGTGTAGGGGCTGAAAGTGAAGAAAAACTGGGGAATATGACTTTTTAGTTCTCACATTTATTCTTTTTGCATTGTAAGAGATGTCTGAAATATTTTTGTTTTCTTGCAGTAAATATTGAATCTTTTGTTCCTCTCATGTTTCAAACGGTTTATTTTTAAAGTTTACACTGTTGAGGTTTTGTTTATTTTCTTGCTTACACATTTGCCTTGTTATGGATCAGCACAGTATTTTGAATAATGAGTTTATAAATCTGGTGTAGAAGATACTGAGTTTTGGAGGGGTTATTGTATGCTGCTTAATGCTAAAACAGTTTTAAGAGTTAAGAACTATTGTGAGACCTGCAATTAAGTCTTTCAAATGGTACAGCAGGAGCTTGCTCTAGCTGTGCATTCACTCTGATTTGGAATAGGCAAAGCTGTCTGGGTGTCTCAGAGCTGGTGGTTCCAGTTGACTCACTAATCTGCTGCATGTGGTACCAACCTGAGGATGAATCCTCCAGTTCTGTGGTTCTTGCCATAGTTTTATGGATGTTTCTGGGAAGCTTTAATCTAAAGAAGTCTCTGTGAAGTGATGCCATTGCAGCATGTGCAGAGGCTGTAGTCTGTATTACCTCAGCCTCACTTGAGTCAGAAGAGGCAGAAAGCTGAGAGCAGTTGGTTGTATTTTTACACCAGAGTAAATATATAACCTAATTGATTCTAAAAAGGCTACTTTAAAAAAAGCTTTCCCATATTGATTACAGGAGGTTCTATATTGATTCATTTATTTATATAACTCTAGGTAAGAATGGAGTGCCAATGGCTGAGAATTTCCGACTGGAGCAAAGTACAATAGCAGATACAGTCCAAGCGGGACAAGTGCGTGTTAAAACTCTCTATCTCTCAGTGGACCCCTACATGGTAGGTGATGGGCTTAGAGCTAAGCCAGAATTTGTTTTTTAAAATACCTTCAGCTCTGTACCTGCCATGATGTTTAACACCAAAGTTACCAATTACAGAACAAATATATGGCTAGTGTAAGTTAATAATCAGATTCATTCTGATGGAGTTATATTGGGAAGGAATTTGGCATTTATATTCTTGGGATATATATAGGAATGTGACTTTATTGGAACAGAAAGAGTCTGTGAGCCCTGGTATCCATTACAGATTTGTTTGTATCTGCTTTTTCTGAACTTGGCCTTTTTTATCTCTTTTTTTTCCAGTCATGCAAAATTACAGAAATCATGTGGTTGGGAGAATTGTGGGTTGAAATGGAAGTGAAGGCAGAAGAATCAGATAGACACAGTCTGTAAAAGTTTGCTATAAAGAGAATTCTAATCATTTATTCCCTCTGTAGATGAAGATAGAAGAAAAAAAAAAAAAAAAAAAAAACAAACAAACAAACAAAACCAGTCTAGATTTCAAGAAAGTATATTTAGCTTGGGAATTAAGGAAAAGTTTAAGAATCCTGAAATACTAGCATACTAGAATACTACCAGTAGCGGCAGGGAAAGCTGCAAAGAAAATACATAATGTTTCAAGGTGTTTCATTAAACAGATCTCTGTCAGAGATGGTTTGCTCTGCAAACTGCTCTACAGTGCACAGACGTGGACTAAATGACTCGTGGGCAATTTTTTTTTTCAGTCCTGCATTTCTAGGATTCCTTCAGTTGAGCAATGGCATTTGTACTATTCTCATCAGATCCAAGCCTGTCACCTTCAGTTGTGCTGGTACCTTGAGCCAATGTCTCTAGAATGTGTTGGCTGGAGAAGATCAGGATGGTCCATCCTCCTTTTGTACTAAGCAAACAAGGGGAAAGAGTGAACTAAAAAAAGATTATGGATACTTGGGGAGATTTTGCTTATTGAGTGATTTTTGAGTAACCCTTTGTATTTGAAGTTCTAAACACATCTTCATGTCTCACTCAACTTGAACTCATAAACAAGTTGTGTTCCCCCGAAGCCTTTCATTAAAGCCTTGTCTTGCAGCGCTGCCGAATGAATGAGGACACGGGCTCGGATTACCTGCAGCCCTGGCAGCTCTCTGAAGTTGCTGATGGCGGGGGCATTGGGATTGTGGAGGAGAGCAAGCACCAGAACCTTGCTAAAGGAGACTTTGTAACCTCCTTCACTTGGCCCTGGCAGACAGTGGCAATTCTTGATGGAGACTCGCTACAAAAGGTAATATGAAAGCAAAGCTCAAAGGTTTTGACACAAAAGGTTGTGACTTGTTTTTTTCCCAAACCCTTTCCCTCCCACCCCTAAACCTCTTCTGTTTCCCTAAATAGCTGCTAATGACACTGTTTTTTTGGTGAAAAGCATACCTTATTGAAGCAGTCAGTTCTCTAAGGACAGATCAACTCATAGGTGCCAAAACTTGTATCAATTTCTTTTTTTCCCTAACAACTTTGATGGTTAACAGACAGACCAGTATTATTTTAGTTGGTTTTTTTTTTTTTTAATTTCCTGGAGCTGCTTCAGTTAAGTAATTCTCTTAATTACTTTAATTCTAATGGAACTTCTTGTTCATTAGAGTGTAACTGTAAGACATGAAAGAAAAATAAAATAAATATACTTAAAGCCTAACTTATGTTAGTAAAAGCTTTTACTTGAGGCTTTACATTCACATAGAAAGGATATTCAATATTAAGTTGAAAGTGGATAGATTTCAGTGCATTAAGGATATTTGTGTTCATTGTTCTCTTAACAGAAAATTACTGTAGTTTGAGAACTTATATTTTCCAATAAACTCCTTCCTTTAGGACTCTCTCACTGATATGCAAAAACCATATTTGATAAAATGGTGCGTTTTTATCCTTTATGATAGCATAGGAATAGTTCACCATTGCTGGAAACTTCTTATCTCCCAACTGCTTTTTAATACTTCCATAATTTAATTTTTTGAGATTTACTTTGTTTAAAAACTTTTCCTAAAACCATAGAGACATAACATTTTTGTACAAACTTATTAGAATAGTGCTAGAGATAGCTCTATAGTCCCTACCAGTTGTACCTTGCCTGGTAAATACTCTGAGTTAGTTTTGTACCCTCAGTCAATCAAAGAGCTAAACCTCACCTTAGAAACAGATGACCTCCTACCTACGTTTCTGTTCCACAGCTGGTTCCACAGCTTGTGAATGGACGCCTTTCCTACTTTCTGGGTGCAGCTGGCATCACGGGGCTGACAGCCCTGCTGGGAATCAGGGAGAAGGGACACGTGGCCACGGATGCAAATCAGACCATGGTGGTGAGCGGAGCGGCCGGCGCCTGCGGCTCTTTGGCCGGCCAGGTGGGTGTAGGCTTAGGGCATACAAACATGCTCTGTTAGCAAGTTTTGTCTTCTGAAGCATGCTGGTTATTAAACATACAGATAAAATCTTTGTAAACATGAGCAGGTATAATCCTGTGGGAACGGCCAGTTTCATGTATTTGGCATACACTCTTACTGTGAAAGACTTCACATGTGAAACTCAAGTTTCATGAAATAGTGAGAAGAGAAAACAGATGGTGGTGATTACTTGTTGCTAGCACAAGTAAAATAGATGGTATAATATGCATGCATTTATTATATATTTATATGGTAGCCTGCCATCCCCACGTTGTATTGACTGGAGACTTTCTTTTTTTTTCTCTATTAGAAAATAGTAATGTGGTAAAACCTTTGCTGTGTGCCATGACATCCTTTGTGTTTTGAGATTTACAGTCCTTTTATCCTCCTCTGCTTTGCAGAACCTGTTTGCAGTGTGTATGTGCATATCTACAAATATCTCTCTAGACAGATATATATATATGTACACACAAACAAAATCAATATTAAGCAAACTTTAGACCTACTAATAAAGAGAAGCTATGAAGGAACAATGCATAAGCAAATCTATGAAGATTGTATTTAAATAGTATATTTTTTTTTTTAAGTTATGTTTAATAACAAACATAGTTTTATGCAGTCAGTGAGTTTGAAAATAGGCAAATTTTGATTGTACCTGCCCCGTATGTAATTGTGAGGAGGGAGTGACAAGAGGCAGTTGTGTCACATGAGATGGGAGTGTTTGCCTGATGTTTAGTGGGATGGGAATAACTGTAACACAACTTAGGACCCCCTTCCTTCAACTGGTACTTTTATCCAGAAGAATGATCTACTTTGTCTTTATTGTTTGGGGTTTCTTGTTTTTTTAACTTCGTGCCTGCAGATTGGCCGTCTGGAGGGCTGCTCTAGAGTGGTGGGGATTGCTGGCACAGATGAAAAGTGCTCCATTTTGGTCCAAGAAATGGGATTTGATGCTGCTATCAATTACAAGAAGGGGGATGTGGCAAAACAGCTACGTGAACTCTGCCCAGGTGGTGTGGATGTTTACTTTGACAATGTTGGTGGAGACATCAGTGATGCTGTTATAAGTCAGGTGATTATTCCAGCTGTCAGGTTTATTCTAGTCAATCTCCAACATCTGCGTGCCCAGCTTTCAATTAATTAATACTGGAGTCCAACCTGTAATACAGCACAGCAGGCTTTCAACTTCAGTGATCAACCTCAGGTCTGGTCCTGGGGGCCCACAATAAGGTAACAATTTCCTATATTCCTTCTATTTAGTGCCTTTTTAAATTACACTGGGCTGTATAGCAGTTATTTTTCCACTATTTCCTTGCATTTTTACATATTTGGATGTTATCGATTGAATGGGACTGCATGCAATTCTCCCACCCTTTTATAGGAGGTGTGGCTAGTGAAAAATTTTGCAATAAATCTATTGCATCTGAAAAATTTAACTTCTGAGACTGAGGAATGTAATTTTTCTCACTTTATGCTGTCCAAAACAGATGAATCAGAACAGCCATATCATCCTGTGTGGACAGATTTCTCAGTATAACAAAGATGTGCCTTATCCCCCTCCACTGCCTGCTGACATAGAAAAAATACAGAAAGAAAGGAACATCACAAGGTACATTTCTCCTCCAGAGCTTGTGACCAGGTTCCAGGTAGATTGTTCATATGGTGTCTGGAAGGTAGTCTGTAATTTGCAGTAGCTACTTGTAATTGGAACAGAATGTTGCCATGCCTATAAAGGAAAATATAATCATGGTATCCTTTCCCTTACATTTGTCTTAAACAGCATAAAGAATGGGAAAGGATATTGTTGGTACAGAATCATGATGTCAGTTGTTACATTTTGTTTGAGCTTGCTTGTTTAGTCCTGTAATCCCTGACAATTCTTTAGTAGTACAAGGGAAGGTGTTGCTATAGTTCATTTCTCAGATGTTTTACAAAGTGCCTTCTCTCAAAATGTCATAGTTCAGGGCATAAGGATGCAGCTGATGCAGTGATTTTAATGAAATTACTTTTTTAGTATTTGGGGGTTTATTAGGTTTTGGAACTGTAGATGTGACAGATATATATGGGTAAAGCATTTTTAATATGTTCTGACTTGGAATTGTTGAATTTCCTCTTAGGATTCAGATGAGCTAAGGCAGAGATTGGGAGGAGAGTCAGACTTTTCAGTCATTGCATTATGGAACATTTGGGAGACTTGATTTCTGTGCAAATCAGTTGATCTCTCTAATTAAAATATTTCCTTGTCCTTGTTACTATTGTCTGCTCTTTTAAAAAATGGATACATTTAGTAAAATATACCTTGCATAGTAGAATGCAGTGGAGAATTTAGTCAGTATGTTCCTACAAGTAATTATAATTTTTGATTACCATTTCTATTTATGATTTGCTATGGAAAGCTGTGATAGCAGGATATGCAGAATTGTGGGGACCCTGAAAGTTGTCATTCTCACCATCAAGTTGCAGGTTCACTAATTATTCTCCATACCACTGAAAAAAAGAAAAATAAAGGTAAAAAAATAATAGGAATTTGCTCACATTTTATGGATATTTACTTATTCTGGCAATACTACTTTACTACTTGATTTTTATTACTATTCTCTCTCTGATACTTGAAGAAAATTACCTAAACTGATGTTTAGGGACAAGCTCCCACTGCAGGAAATTGTCACAACACACTGGCAAGGCCCTGAGCTACATTTCTTTAATTTGTGCTCATAACCACTCAGTTTCAACAATGCTGTGTTCTGAAAAGATTTTAAATTATTTTCAAGTATATTGACCAAACTTTCTTAAACCAAAGCTCATTATTTTCTTTCACAGGGAAAGATTCTTGGTGTTGAACTACATGGACAAACAAGAAGCTAGTGTATTGCAACTCTGCCAGTGGATCCAAGAGGGTAAATTGAAGGTGAGAACTTTTAGATTTAATCTTTGGCCTTTGATACTGTTTCCTACTACAAGAGGACTAATTTCTTTGTCTCTGGCTCTCTTACTTGCCTCAGGATTGAACAGACCTTGTATAAATGTGTAAGTATAATTGGAAGCTTATTAGGTCACACTGTTTTAAAAGGTACCTGCTGAGAATGGTCTGACTGTAGTATGACAGACTTCTCTGATTACATGCTGCTCATGTCTATATTCTTTACTTCAGCATAGGGTGCTGAAAAGTGCCTTTTTATTTAAAGATTCAGACCTTCAAGAATAATGTACTTTCAAATACCCAATGACTTAAGTGTCCTGAATGGTTTTGAGGATCTTGTCGGAAATTTTACTTCAATCTTTATAACCACCATTTATTGCTTTGTAATGAGAATATGCTTAATCATGACTTCCCTGTGAGGTCTGTCTGAATTAGTTTTTGTTTCTTCAAGTGACCAGTAATCTTCCTGGGAAAATACCAGGAATTACATTTTGGTGGGGGCAGGGATTTGATTGAAGAATTAAATCACCTGCAAATATATCAGAAAATATTCACACCTCTCTTGATGAAGAAATCTAATCCAAAAAGTGCACTGTCCATTGTAGTGAGAGAAGTCTTTAAATTTTGGTGGTTTCTATGGCAATTTCTTGGCATGTTTCTAAGAAATGTGAAATGCTGCTCTTGTTTAAGGAAAGCTGAAAGGATTTGTTTGCATTGACAGGTCAGAGAGACCGTGGTCGAAGGCTTAGCAAACATCGGTGGTAAGATATTTGCATAATTTTTGAAAAATAATAACCTGATTATATACAATGACATTTGAGTTTAACGACCTCCTTTGTTTCATTTGCCAATTTAGATTTTTATATTTTATCAAAAACTATTTAATTTTATCATAATTTTTCCACTAATTATTAAATGTTCTGTAAGATAATTATTGTATACTTAAAAAAATCATAGGACATAAATTTAGATTTCTTTGTTGTTGTTGTTTTAGTACTGAGGGGAATTTATTCTTAACTGCTACCTTAGCAGGTGGTGATAGTCATCCTGATCTTAGAAGTTTAAAGTGCTGCCCCTTTCTTTGAATTTGTGAGTAAGGAAATGCTTTTTTAAAATCCTTGTACTGATATTTTAAAAGCACAATATCCAACAGAGGTTGTTATTGGATTTGCAAAAAAAATAAAATGAAAAGTACACACAAGAAAGGGCAGAGTCATATTACCAAATAAAGTAAAAATTAATAAAATAAAATGTTCTGTAGCCTCTTCAAAGTATCTGTAACATAGGAAATATAAAAATGAAGGGGGTCTGGTTACATGAGCCATGTGATTCAAGATGTGTTGTAAGAATGCTTCCCTTTAAAGGAAGAGGGAAGAGTATGTCCATTTAGTCATTAGTCCCACAAGACTGAAAACTAGTAGAATTAAGTGATAACTAAATCTTATGGATCTAATCTTATTCTAGTAATTGCTAATTCCTCCTTACTGGTATACATATGTATTTTGAAGTAACTTGGTGAAATATATCAGTCATATATCATACTTTCCTACTTTGTTTACTTAAAGGTATATTTTTTTTGCACAAGCTTCTCCCACTATTATGAAATATTTAAAACCTTTCCTTTCACAAATGTTTGTGTGACCCACAGCATTTGTGGGCTGTCCAATCATGCCTTGTCTGTCTTGGCTGTAAGCATGTCATATCACTAAAACAGCAAATGTAGTCATTAATTTGTATAGGGTTGAACAGCTGCTTACAAATAATTTTTTAAAGTAATTTCAAAAAGCTGTCCTCAGCAGTTTATTACAGGCTTGGGTTGTTTTTTTTTTTTAATTCCCCTTCTTAATTTAGCATGATTAAGTATAATTATGATTAGGTCCAAAGAGGTATCTTTCCTTTTTTGGGGAGCTGCTTAATACATTTGCTTCTACCAATTTTGTCTTCTTTTTTAGAAACTACTTGTCTTGTTTTGCTTGGTACTAACTTAATTTATTATTTCTCTTGAAGCTGCTTTCCAGTCCATGATGAATGGAGGCAATATTGGAAAACAGATCGTGTCAGTTTCGAAGTAAAATCAGTGGTTCAAGAAAAATAACTGCATTCTGTCTCTAACAGTGGGCAAGTTTTTACTTATACTAGTTTCCATTTCTTAAATAAATCATTAAGTTGTTCTATATGTACTGAAAGCAGAGATTTTTGGGATGCTAATAAATTAAATTGAACTGGAAACAGCAATGCAATAGTTTATACTCAAAATGAGTAATACGTTCTTGACATGATTTTGACAGTTGCCACCTACACTTGCAAATATTTAATGGGTGTGGTTTGAAAGAACATCCTGTGTTGTCCCAAGCAAAGGCTCATCACCTGATTGATGTGTGACAGCACTTCAGACACTAGGAGAAGGAATTTCTGTTTCTTTATTGTATTCTGTGCGAACTAGGAAATTGGGGGGCAACCCACAAAAGTCTGGCTCATCATCATCAAAACTTTACACTATATACACATTTTAGCAAACAAACCTATCAGCATTTATTGATTACAATTTATATAGCCTTTTTATTAATTAGTACTTAGACCCTTATTTGCCAGTTACATCTCTAGATTCTCATGCTAATTATTCAATGTGTGCACTTCTTCCCCCCATTCCATTTGCGGATCTGTTCTAACGTGGTGGTTAGGGTCTTGGTGGTTGTGATCTTCGGTGGTTGTGATCTCCCCTGCCAGGATTACTTTTCCCCCAGTTACTCCTCAGTACTGCTGGTTTCACTCCAGGAGCTCTCATCCAGACAGCCACTTTATTTTGGGATTCTGTTCTCTTTTCTTTAAAACAAAGGATTAGCCATGACGAGTTTCACTGTGCAATTGCTTAATCATAACTGCCTAGCTATAGCTACTGGTTAACAACAAAAAAGCTGCAAAGTTTGATTCAAATTTTGAGGGAGTAAATATCACAATATTTGCTGAAGAACTACTGCAGAGTGAGCTCATACTAGCACTGTGAGTTGACACAGCTTCCTGGAATAATTGGTTCTCTAGACAGTTATTTTTCACAACTTGAACAAAATATGATACAATTATAACATTCCCAGCACTATTATTTTTATAGGAATTGCTTAGTAATCCACACAAGTAAGAAGTCTGTTAAGAGCTGTAATGTGAGGGGTGATTCAGAGTGAGATCATGCTGAGATTCTGATTCCTTACCATAATAAAGGCAGCTTGATTGCAGTAGCATTCAAGTAGTTAGTTGAGCTATGGAGTGCAATACAGGTTTTAGCATTATTAGTCAAATGGCTTTAAGAGAAAAAGATAGGGACAGTCAAAGTAAACCTCACCCTGATATTCCCAGTGTTTACTATTCTCAGAGAAGTATTCCTTTACTTGTGAATCCTGGTTCATGCCACCTCTTAAGAATAAAAAGCCAAAGGGAGAAGATTCTTTAAATCAAGTACCATTGGTTATAAAAAATACTGATTCTTTTTCATCTTGTCCTCATTTCTTAATATTTGTAATAGTGTGACTCTTTGGTTGTCTTTTCTACTGTGAGAGGTGTCATTTAACAAAGGGGGACAAATAACTAGTAACAAAAATCCAGTATGCTTTGGAGGTCGCTTTTTATGGTGATTAATCCACATGCTCAGTCTTTCTCTTCTTTTGGGTTGATGGGTTTCATTTGGTGGTTGTGATATCTCCCCATGTCAGAATTACCTTTGTTCAGTCAGACCCAATTCCAGCACAGTTGCTAAGTTGTCTTTATTAGTTTCTTCTTTATCTTGGTAGTTCTGCCAGATGTCCTTGTGATCTGTAAACTCTGCATTCCACCCCAAACTTTGCTAAGGTCTCAATATGACTGAGATCAAGCATGTCAAGCCCTAAACTTTAAGGAGGCTGACAAGTTTTTTGTCTTTCTAACACCTGGGCATCACTTAGAGCTTGCTTGTTAACTGCAACCTGCTTTATGGATTATATCTTCTTTCTTGTTGGTTAGGCTTGAAAATATATAAGTATCAAATATCAAAGAACATCCTTTCTTAAGAAATTTTTACATATTTCACATTTTACAACAATAAGGCAGGACCCTGTTTCATAACCCCCTCCTGATTCCCTGTAACTCTCTGGGCAAATGGTCAATTATTTCTGTCTCTTGAGATGTCAGCATCATAATCAGTCTCTTCCCTTTTATCTCATTGTTTTGGTTTCCCTTTATTGCATTCCATGCTTTTTAGGTCAAGCCGTTCTCCTTTTCCCAAAAACAGACCCATATTTGTTTCTTATCTCCATCAACACAGCTGGTGGTGTTCCTCAAACAGGATTCAGTACCTGATTTAAGATGGGCCCCTTAGAACCGATTGGCTGAGGTCCTGGTTTCTTTGTTCCTCTACTGATCTCTATAGGTCATCTTGACTTTCTGGCATAATCCAGCAATTTTTCCATGTACACTGAACAGCAACTCTTGTAACTCATAATCACTGTCACAGCTTCTAGGAAACAAGTACAGTCTTTTGTACAAAAAGGTGTCAAGGGAAGAGTGATAGGAACACTGACAAATAGTCACTCATGCTTAATCACTGATGCCTGTGACAAAATTCCTAATGCACATGTCCAGTTCATTATATTGTCATTTATACAGACAAATTTTCCTGGAGGGGTGTCTCTGAGTATTACAGTAATCTAAGGTAATTCTAAGTCACATTTTCCTTCTACCAGCTATCACATTGCTATTTAACTTTATATTCTATTACAATTTCTGCTTGAGCCTCTTTGAAAAATTGGTTGTTAACTAGGTAAAGATTTATAGTATTATATAATATTGTATATAGTATTCTGTTCCTGAGGCCTCTTCACTGCTCCATTACTCTAGCCCCCATTGTTATGGTTTCAGAACTGACCTACAGCTGCTAGGGGCTTTTTGTGAACTTGTATGCATTTCCAGCTTGTGTGACATCATAACCACAGTAAGGAAGTTCACCTACAATCTATAAATAAGCATTTGCAAATGGTAAATAAAATGTAAACAATATAGGGCAGAGACACCTTTTTTCCATATTTTTGGTTAAGCCAGTCTTCTCCTTTGTATTTATTAGTCTTGTGCATTCCCATTTCTATCCCATCTCCCTTTGCACCTTGAAGTATTGCTGTTGTCTGCTCTATATTTCACTTTCTTTCCTTCAATTTTCATCCCTTTTCTGGTTTTTTTTGCTTTGTTTGTTTGGGTTTTTTTTTGGTTGGGTAGGTTTGGTTTGGGTTTGGTTGGGTTTTTTTTCAGTTTGTCTTGTTTCTTGACCTCCTTCTTTTTGGCTTCTGAATTGACAATGAGAAAAGCATGGGGTTTTCATAAGCCCACTATTAATATTTAGTGCTAAGATATGCAGTTAAATGTCAGGATTTCATGCAAAATGTCACCAACACCATGAAAAGACCTTTCCAGCCCAGACATAAATGTTTCTTACTGCAGTTTTTAGTAGCTGTTGTTACAAAAGTGAAGAAACCTGAGGCAGATACAATATAGCTTAATCTCTTCATTCAATGTTTTATTGCATTGATTGTGGAAGAAAAAAGTGCAGGATTACTTAGTCCTGTTTCTACCATTGCTCTTCTCTTTTGCTATACTATCTTTTTCTTTACTGGCTTCTCTTCACAGTGGGAAATATTTATATAATCCATAAACAGACTACCGGGGAGAAAAGAAGATCACAGACAGATGGCATTATCCCACAACTAGAAATGGTAGCAGCAGCTGGAATAAGCTTCAACTTGAGAAGATACTTGTGAGAAAACTCAGAAGTCTTCAGGAAAAGCACAGAAAGAAGCAGAAGTGAGACATGATGTTTTAGCCACACTAACACAAAATTTTGCAACCAGAAGTATAGATTCAAGTAGTAAGATAAAAAGTATTGAAATTTAGTTTTGCTACAGTCCTCTGGTCTGGGTAGAGTGATGATAAGAGTGCTGTATATGCAACAGACTCTATTTAGTCTGGCAAGATAACCAGCAGGAACCAAGAAATGAGGCTCCAGTGAGGAGAAGTGAGTTGATTCCATAAATCTGCAAAATGAGTGCAAAGCAGAGGAGGATGGCTCTATAAATCCAGTAAACAAGGAGATAACTCAGGAACAACTGTCTGATAAGGCCAAAGAAGCTTGCTTGACTTTTGGGCTAACCTTTAGTTATTAGTATAGTAAAATATAATCCCATCAGCCACTTTCCCCTAGAGCATGGGTGGCAAAATAAATGAGTAGTGTGCCTTTAAGTGAAGGCAAGGAAATGTATAGCCAATGACTGCAGGGGCAATGCTGCTATTCCAGGGGCTGGGATAGATAAAAGCGGGTCCTGGCACTGCAGGTGTGCCGGCTGTGTGGATCCACTGCTCAGCACCCACTGTGCACACAGGAAATGCACCTCTCAACTCTGTGTCCATCAGCTTCTTGCACACGTGGTGAGAGAGCCCATAGCTGCAACAACAGGAGTTTGGTGACACAGCCACAGAACCGGATCTTCCTGCTGTCCTGGCAGCAGCAATCAGATGGGACAGGTCTGCAGCGTGCACCTCTCCAGCACCGGGGTGCTGCAACGTCCCAGAGAGGTGTTTGAAGAAGACAAATGGGGTCGTGTGTCAGCTTTTTCCTGGACTCCCATAATTTTCTAGACTGGTAAGTGCACTTTTGTTCCTCTTTCTTCTTAAAAAAAAAAAAAATCAGCTTCCACATAAGCCATGCATGAATGCTCAGTGTAGGGGCTTAATCAATCAGTGGGTTCAAGTGGTATGCAGTGCAGAGACTGTTGAGAGGCCAGCTAAGGGTAAAAGTATTGGGTAACATTATATTTAACAATAGGAGCAAGTCAAAAGATATTAAGTATTTTATTGCCACTTATTCTCTCTAATCGCATGGAAGTAATTCAATAGTGAAATGTCATTATCAATTTTTCAGTATTGTATCTCATAAATTTTGCACTCTGATTTTTTAACAGCTTTGCAAAACAAACGACAATTCTTTATTCTTTATTAGCAACAAACAACATTCTTTATTCTCTTAACAGTGTATTTAACTCATGTAAATTGGTGCTCTTTCTCTCCTTTTCCTCTTACATTGAAGACATCACATTATTCTTAGTGTTACATTACTATTTTTCTATGTCACTGAAGAACAGAAATTAAGGAATAGGATAACTGTCACCTGTTAGAAATAACAAAAGTCCTTGTCATAGTCAATATCTTCTCCCAATTTATTTTCCTACGTGTTCTTCTACAGTCAATGTTGTTTTTTTCCAAAGGGACCACAAATAAATTAGCCCTCTTTTTCTCGAGGAGCCATAAATAAGTTACTGTAAAATTACCTCAAGTATTTTAAATGTTTCACTCCCAGCAGGTCTTTTGTGGAGCAAGGCAGTGTTCTTTACAGATCAAGGCACCTCATCTTTCTTGGCTCTGAATCATTGCATTCTTCAGTAATGTAACTAACTGTTCTATCACTTTTGGACTTAGAAAAAAATGAAAACAAAGAGAGGAGTTTTTTTAGGTCACTCTTTGGTGCATTTGGCTGAGACCCAGAGACACAGCTGAGACTCAGAAAAACAAATTACAGACTTTATAGGCATTAGACCATATTATTCCTTCAGCCTCTCCCATCCTGAGGACATTGCCTCCATTCTTTGCTTTGAAGCTGAAAACTCCAGCACCACTGATAATTCATTGTCCTTTCACCAGCCATGGGTGGGAGTACTGGCAGCTTCAGTAGTGAAAAATGAAACTCCTTGCTTCCAGAGAGCGAGCTTGTTAGTTAGCCAGCACTCCCAGGGCAAGAGCTATAGACCACAGCTCAGGTAAACATGAACACAAATACATACACACACACCTTACAGCCTATAATCTGCTTGTATACAGCATTATGAACTGAAAACATGTATGGGCATAGGACTGACTGTGAAGGCCACTACAGCACCTTTGCAATCACTACTCATAAAGACATCTGGTCTAGTCTTGTAAAAACACGTCAACCCTGAAATTATAATCAAATTAAGCATAAATCCAGAAGATCATCAAGTTCTATGCTCATCTTTTTCAGCATTATAAAAATCAATAATTAATTTAAAGTATTTTTCATTCACAGTAGTAATATTACAGGTAAACACTTCCATTTGTGAGCCATATGGACATATCTATGTATCACAAACATCTCATTTATGAGATTGTTACACAGCCTATTGTATTGATGTATAATGCATAACTGTACTACATGTATTATACAGTATGCAGTATGTTGTATAATACAATAAAAGTGTGTACAAGATATTGTACATTTACTATTTAATGCAGTTCTGTAGCAGTGCGGGTGCAGCACTAATGGCTGGGGTGTATGAATTCCAGCATCACAAAATGATAAGGTTGTACCTTGACAGTTTTTAAGACAGAACTCGGAGTACTTCTACTGTACTTCAGGAGCTTTGACAGTTTTTAATCTCCGTTATGTAAGTTCTGAGCTCTGATGATTTCAGTGTCCAGGTTTTATAAATGAGAGCTGCTGTCAGTGCCACCAGCCACGTTCTCATTGGGGAGAGGAAGAAGGCCAAGGTGCCGTAGGTTCGCTGCAGGAAATAGCAGGAATAGACCTGCCAGGCCAGGAGCAGGGCCATGGCCAGGTGAGCGAGCACAGGCACGCAGCGTCGCACGTGGCGCATGTGGGAACGGAAGCTGTGGCCCTGGCACCGCAGCAACAGGCACCAGCACAGATAGGCCATCAATGGCAGGTTGAAAAACATCATCTGGAAGGAACAGCAAAGAAAAATAAGAAAATGAGCAATCTATGAAAGCTTAAAAATATAGGCACAGATAAAGCTGTCCCATTCTAAAGGTTGGCTACAGTTCCCAGAGGTGGAATCTCAGGATGTACCTCCAGCTGATATAGCTGCAACTGCCTGTGCCTGAGTCCCAGGGCAAGCATTCCTGCCCATCCCCTTGCAGTAAGAGGCACTAACAGGCATCTGACATTTCCTGGAACTGATTCAGGGAGCAGAACTTAGTGAAAAATTAGCATGACAAAAAAGATGATCTGTATGTCAGCTTAACTCTGACCCAGCCCCCTGTGGTGTCACACTGTACAAGGGAAATGCTATGAAGGAGGCAATGCTCGTTTGCTCCTCTATCTTAAACGCCAAGGAATGACACCTTGTCTTTCAGATGAATGGGGAAATCACTCCTGGGAAAACTGGATTCATGTGTGCTTAGAGAGTGACACCTACTGATCTGAAGGGCTATTAAGGCTGTAAAGGCTGCCCTGCCCACTCAGATTTTTTGCTTTATCACTGCGTGTGAGCCAAGGGCAAAAAATAAAATTTACAGAAAATTTAGAGTTGTGAATCTGCAGAGACAGCCTCTAATCTAGATACCCAGGGAGTCCAAAGCAACATCATTTTATTAGAGAAAAGCAGAAGTTTGTGAAAATAATGCACAACCTCCTTCCTTTCTGCCCTTTAAATCTGCAGAAAGATAAGAAAGTCCTCTTATAGTCAGGCATGGTCACTAATCCCTCTACTTCCAAGACTCCTTTCTTTATAAAACTATTAAAAATAAATGAAAAAAGTCCCTGAGAAAAAAAGAAAGATGGCTTTTAGCCTTTATTTTATAAATACTCACCTGTAAAATCCCAACCACAAATGTCATACTGCCCTGTAAGAAGGAACCACCAACAAACACCCCGAAGGAAAAACATGCTCCCATCTGGCCATCTATCAGTTCACCTATAAACCATGGTCCTGCAAGAGAGGAAGCCAAACATCACCATCAGGAAACACAAGAGAGACACAGCCCTTTCCCACACAGCCCTTTGTACCCTGACACTTCCCTATTGCTTGTCCATACAATAAGCCTCATGTTTTCATACTCTGCAAACAGCAGTCTGGTGTGAAAATACCAGAGGATTGTGGCATGCAATGAAAATACTTTTGAATTAGTTTCATGTCTGTGACAATTTTAACCACCACATATAATATCTTCCTTATGAGAGAGGCAAAAAGGTGGATCCTTTCAAAGGGTACCTTTTCCCCAGAATTACAGTAAGATATATAAAAAATGTTGTCACAAACAATTCCAGCCTGGCTCTGCACAGAAATTAAAATAGACAGGCTGCCCTATGTTATGCATACTACACTGACTAACAAGAAAATATCTATTTCAGTAACATTTTATCAGATGAGAGTAAGCTTAGATTGTTAGCTCTGATGCTAGCAATCAAAAAATAAGTGAAAACCAAACTAAATTTAAAAATATTAATTTCACTTTCAGAGTAATTTAACAATCTAAGTGTTTAATTAATTCAGCGCTTCTAAGTTAAGCTTTTACAAATAAACCTTTAGTCTCTTTGGACATAAACTTTTAAAGTTCTACATAGATTTTGTAACTTAAGTAGATCTCCCCCTTTCTTCAAGATGTTACAATTCTTAATTTTCATTGGGATCTAGTGTGTAGTTTCAGAATACTAATTTATGTCCTCCAGTATTCTAGGCTACTTACCCAGAATGGTGTATAAATTCAGAACCAAAACTGAGTAATAGAAGGTGTTTGTTTTACTGAAGACATGAAGAGAATACGAAGTCAGAGTAAGTAATCCTGGCTTTTCTAAACAGAGACAACATTTAAGAAAAATACACTTAATTCAGTTTGCACCACCTCCCCAGATATATATGTATGTATAATACTGGTCTTTCTGAAACAAATCTGCACATTATTTACTCATTCTTTTAAATAAGGAATATAAAAATAGTATTTGGTATGTCTGCAGAAAAATGCAGAGGAATTCATTATTATTAGTGATAACTGAAAGTAAAGAGCCAATAAGTGTAACAATCTATATTAAAAACAGCAGAGGAACCTGCCATTCTAAAGGAATACACTTACTGTATGTAAATATTACTGAACGACCATTCTATACCCAGAAAATGAAGTTAGCTAGAATGAAAAACATGGAGAAAGTATGTATTAAATGAAAAGTAAGAGAATCAAAACAATAACTCTGCCAACCCAGAAAGGTGGGTCAGCATGGACTAATTAATTTGATTTCCTTTGATTAAATCTACCTTAGTGAGATCTGATAGCAACTCAAAAATAAGGCTAGGCATTAAAATGACATTATTCTGACAAGTGTGTGGTGTTAGCAGAAAACAGCAGTATTAGCTCTCTAACTGAAGCAGACAATTCACAGATCAAGAGGCTTCCTGAAGTTAGCTTGTCGACTTACACCTATTATGTGGCCTTCTCACAAAGAAATAACCTCCAGAGGGCAAGCTTCACCTTTGGAAATCAACAGCTCTAACAAATTTGTTTACTGATTTGTCAAACATTTGTCATGGTCCACATGGACCTAGTTGACCACACAGTCAGGTTTTTTAATATTTAGCTGCTGAGTTCCATAAAGGCAACTGAAAATCTGATCTTTTTCTATGTAAGTTGCTGTAGTTACCTCAGGATGCTACATGATTAGGAGTATAAATCACATAGGAGTATAAAGGAAGGGACAAACCCTGACATGAATAGGAAGGGAGGTGGCTTCCAGAAGAATTTCATTAGTAAGGTGTGGTTCAAATGACTGTTTAAAGGATAAACACCAAGAGCTTAATAGTAACAATTTTCATTTACTAGATCACAAATGAAGGATCAACTTTGACAGAAATGGCAGTAATATTATTTTGAGAAAGACCCAATCCTTTTCATATTCTTTGCCAAAGTTAACAAATATTGTCTTTGCAAAAGGAAATCTGTTGCTCCACTCAGGCAAGAGAGAATTCTGTGACAACTGTAGTGAAACAAGCACACAGACAGAACTAATACAAATCAAAAACATTCTTTTCCCTATGTACTGGATTCTTCAGTGAGAAAATTAAAATGAAACCTTGGACTTCAATCAACTTAATTTTGGTTTAAACAAAGATACCTGCTCAAGCTTCTAGTTTACTTCATTTGATATGCTGGAGGTTTTCCAGGTTCTCTTAAAGGCAAAACAGCAGCTTCTGAGAAACCAATCAAACCCCACAGTAGCAGATGTAAAATGAATATGGTGATAAGCAGCACAATTACTTACATATTGTTAGCACACGGGTCAACAGTAAAAAGTTTAGAGGAAAACAGATCTACTAAACACCACAAGTAAACAATACCTTTGAGTGCTGGCTTTTGAAGGCGTCGGAAAACAACAAGCAAGGTAATCTGAATCAGCACAATCAGTCCAAAGAGCACTCGAGCCTGAAAAGACAGTTTTGACTGTAAGCCAGCCCTGGGACAATAGCAGCCTTGGAGCATGCCTTATGGACTACTGATAGAATGGTACAAAGATTCTATTTGAAACACATACTCAAAGCTTGTTGGTGTCATTGAACTGAAGAGTAAAAGGGAAACTTAAGTTTCTAAGCTGTTGGATTTGTATTGTACTGACTTGAATTCTGCTGAATGGCTGAAAGCAATAGATCTGGATTTTCAAAAAACAGCATTTGTAAACACATCCACTGAAAAAATGAAGCACATCAATTGAAAACACTTTCAAGGCAAAACATTGTCTGAGCACTGTTCTGAGGAGAAATGCAGTTCAAGACATGATGTAGAATGTGTGACTGATTAACAAAACTAAGTTAAAATTTTTGAGTCAATTATGATAAGAACTACAGTCATATAGACTTTCTTATGTAGTTCTAGAAGTGCACCTAAACTACTAAGACATGACATCCTTCTTTACATGTACTGAGCTGTCACACATGTGGATATGACCTGGAACTTATTAGCTGATGGGGATTTTGCCTTCCACTTGTTATAAGGAGCCAGTTATAATATCAGCAGCTGACAGTGAGAATATTTGCAGCATTTCTTTTAGAAAACATATTGCAACAGTGCACAGTGAATTTCTCTTCAGTTTAATGTTTCCTTTTTCTACTGTCTCTAGTAGCTCCTTTTCAATTTCTTGCTTGCACAAAATGTGGGTATACTTATGCCCAAAAATGGGTAATTTGGACTAAATCCAGGACATCAGCTATTTGTAAAAACCATTACTGCACATTTGTGGTTGAAGTGTGTAACTTGAGAAGTTTTAAATGTTTTGGAATTCCAACAAGAGTCATATCTGGAAAAAGTAAACTGCATTCAAATCTATTAATTCCTTCAGGAATTATGAAAATGCCTACTGCAGCTTGAGAAATTAACATGGAGTATCAGATGTTTTGCTCAAAGTACTTACTAGAACATAATGGTCAGTGAGAAGAATAACAGATGGCCAAAAGTCAAATCTAAGAGACAGGTTTTCTTCCATACCAAATAAATGGCCCCGTGTGCCAATTCTTCCTGAAGCATCCTAGATTGATATAAAATGAGAGCAATTACATAGCAGTGGTACAAAAGATTTTCTAGTTAAAGTTCCTAATTATCATTACAGCTTTTCTAGAAAGATAGAATTTGTGCATGCTTCTCTGACATACTGCTGTATTAAATTCTACCTACAAGGGATTACTTACAGTCAATTTGGCAGTTTCAAGTAAATTGGTTATTATAAAATCATAATCTGAAAGTGCTACATATGAAGAAGAGCCTGTCAGAGATTCAGCAACTTATAGAGGACTGTGACTGTTTACTGACCCTCTTCCCCTCCCCCCAGGTTGTCTTCTGAAAGTTCAATTCTAGGTAGCAGCCCATATTAAAATATTTTGAAATTTTGTTGTGCTTAATTTCTGGTGTATTTGCCATAAACTCATATAGATAAAGAAACACTTGTTTATTGTTTATTTACTTGTTTATTGTTTATTTTCATTTATTCAACAGTTTGAGCACATTCCAGGTGTGGCCAGACAAGCACTCAGTGGAGCAGGTAGTGACTTATCTTGGCTGGTGATAGCCTTGTGGATACACCCTGGCATCCAGTAGATTTTCTCTGCTGCATCAGCACACTGTTCATTCACACTGAGTTTGTGGTCCACCATGACATTGAGGTCTCTTTTCACAGAGCTGCTCCCCAGCAGGCAGATCACAGCCTGTGCTGCACTCCTGAATTATGGTTTCCAGGCTGCAAGACCTTACACTTTCCCTTGATGAACTCTATAATGTTCTTCTTGGCCCACAAATTGCCTTTGGTTAATCTGTGTTGTCTCTTCCCAGTCATGTGCTTCATCTGACTTGAGATAGTCCCCCACAAAGATTTGTTTCCTAATTTTTCCAAGGACTGAAGTAAGACTGATGGGCCTGTAATTTCCTGGATCCTCCTTTCAGCCTTTCTTGCAGGCAGGAGAGTTGTTATCTTTCTGCCAGTCTTCTGGGATGCCCCCTGATCTCCACAACTTCTCCAAGACTATGGAGAGTGGCCTCTCAAAGATGTCAATTCTTAACATTCTGGAGTGGAATTTGTCAGGATCAAGCTCCTGTGAGAAGTCTTACTCCAACTCTTCCTTCACTGACAGTGGGTATCTGTTTGCATCAACTTTGTTCCCAAGGCTTGAGGTACAACACTGCTCATAAACACAGAGGTTGAGAACCTCTGCCTTTTCAGAGTTGTTAGTGACTAATTTACCTCTTCTGTTTAACACCTAGCCAGTATTTTCCTTCTGTTTCTGCTTATTGTTTATACACCTTTAGAAACCTTTCCTGTAATTTTTGACATCTCTGGCCCATTTCAATTCACATTTGCACTTCTGTCATGTCTTATTTTGCTCCTTATGAAACATAGTATTTCTTACTTTAACCCAGCAGCCTTATGAATATTTTGGTGCTTAGCGGTCAATGTTTATTTCTTTATTAAATCCTTTGGTTTTTGTAATCAGACAATCAGTAATTATTATGTATTTTGTTCCTAGTTATGTGAGGCAGGAGGCTGACAGAGAAGCCATGACAAGAAAAGAAAAATCAATACAAAGAATGCCAACAGGTGCCTTACCTGGACAGTCACATCTATGTGATGGAATCCTTCACTGTAGTTTTGTGGGCTCCACTTCAGCACATAGAGAGGGCCAGACACGTGATGTGCATTCCCCAGGTGAACTCCATCTATGTAGACTTTGACAGAGATAATGACAGAAGGAGAGAATGCCAGAATTCTAAGGAGTAAATAAAGAGCAAGAGAAACAGATTTGTTACTGGACTTGCAGGTATATCATTACTTCCTTAAGAGAAAGTCCCTAAAGGTTAGGCTGCCTTGTAGTAAAGAGTTCAAAAGATTTAGAAATTAAAACAGTGAAATATCTGTAGCCTAATGCTAACATGGTAGCTCTTTCCTACAGTTAAAAAAATGGTAGTACTGTATGGCACTACACAAAAGAACAGAAGAGAAAACTGGCTGTGGAACAGACAAAAAGGTGGCAGAAATTGTAAGGCCCTGGCAGAAATAATTCTAGAACTCTTACTTCAAAACATTTGCTAACACAAGTGGGATGCATCCTCCAGCACACATAGGCATATAACCAAACACTTTTAGATGGCCTCATAAAAAATTGCCAGGCTCTCTCTCTCTAAAGTCCTTTTTTTTTGGGAGTTAGGTTTTTTCCTTTTTTCCTTTTTTTTTTTTTTCCCAGTCAGAATACCTCTCAGAGTTTGTAATTGCATTGAGAACAACTGGAGTGGAATGCAAGACTGATATTACAGATCTCATATACCAAAAAATGTATTGTCACTTGGCAGTGCTTATATTCATAGAAACAGTGATACTCATACAGACTCAAAATATTGAGTCAAAATATACAATTCCTTTCATTTCTGTAATATGAAAGGCATTCCAGAGCATGTTTTAGTCAAATTAAAGAGTTTCATACAGTTATGGTGAGCAATTCTACCAGTTCATATATTTAATACAATCATAAGAATGTTCAGATAAGATTCTGAATAGGAAACTGGAAAGTAATTAGGACACCTAGTAGGATAGTGCTCCCTAACTGAAAAGACAAACTTCTTTTTATTGTAACCCTATGTATGCAGTATTTCAAGCAGATTAGTCTTACAGCAAATATAAAATGCTGAAAAGGGCCCAAAATTTTAAATATAAATGTAAAAATTAAATAGATAGGCTAAAAATGAAAAGATGGAGAGATTTAAAATGAATATGAAAATTGGCAGAGGCTTTTAGTGTTTTTATAAAGGATGTAGAATTTAAAAGATAAAAAGCTAAGAAGTCTGAAGTGAATAGAGAAAACATTTAGGCAAATACATAGTCAAAATGTGAACATGTGAGATAAATAACACAGATTACATATTAACCTATGTGTATTGATTATACATGAATCTATTTTAATTATAAAGTAATTGATCAGCTTTGGTTACATAAAGTTAAATTGACTTTAGGGGAAATAACTGCATAAATAAAACCAACATAAATTACTACTACACAATCTTTCTATCAGAGATATAATACAAAGAGAGGTCTCTGGAACAATCTTCTAGAGAAAAGTGAATTCTGAGAACAGCAGACACATATTTAAATAGAAGTTTTTGTGTATATATATAAATATAGTTAAATATTGTGATATCAAGACATTACAGGATACCTGATATGAGTGGAATACAGAATTTTGACTAGTGGTTCATGAGCAGAACTGCTGTAAAGGAAGGATTTGGGGTTGGTGATGAGAACTACAGGCCACTCTTCAAAGTTAATATCTGCAAAGCTGAGGAGGTCATGATCAAACGCGAGGATCCGGTACCTATAACGAAAGGAAAAAAAATTTTGTTAATATGAACTGCTGTGTGAATAGCTGATTCCCAAGCTTCTCAAGTTCCTAAACAGAACTTGGCTTTATTTTCCATTTATTTTCTTCTGTAGTTGACCTTACATTTTCCAACTCTGCTGTATTAACTGTACAGCTGCTTACCTCTGATGAGGGGATGAAGGTAATTTTATTATAAATCATGGAAATAGTACTCAAAGTTCCAAGTGTGAAGATCTATGGAATTTTGCATGAGTCAGATAGATGAACATTACACTAAAGAACTCAAATATACATTTCCACAGTGTCTGTGTAGTACTCTAGTTAAGGACAACAACCCAGTGTGCTCTTCTCCTGTATTCATACCAGTATCTTTCTACAGTATCTACAGAATAAAACCCAATATACTACTATACACTCCATGTAGCATCAGATACTTTTTGATATGCTAGTAAAGCAACATTTCTCAGGTGGACTATTTCTGTGTCAATAATTCTAACAGTTAGTGCAGAGCATGTATATTTTGAAGTAGTGATGATGAATTTATCTCAAATTATTTGTTTTACATTTGAATACTAAACAGATACTAAAAAGACATTTAGATGTCTTCTTTTTAATTTTTAAGTCACAATAATTAATGAAAAATTATTTAATTTATTAGCATACTGTTGGTATGGAGGAAAAAATCCCAAACATACACAAGGCCTTTTTTTAAAAAGCATTTATAGTAATAACCTGTCAGACTGATCTCATGCTTCTTTCAAATCCACCACACAGCATAAAAGGGAATCACACTACAGCAAGATAGGCTTCATACAGCAATCTGCTCATATGGGCTTTACTTACCTCCTATTATCCATCCAGTCTCCCAATTCCAGTTCCAGAGTGCCACCACGGTGTTGACTGTGCAAGACTGGCATCAGCCCACCCATTGTATGGAGATGTCCACATAAATAGGCTGTGGCAGAACTGAAAAAAACCATAAGAATTGTGATTATTTGGGTAGGAAGGAAATATCACTGCAGAAAACCTGGAAGTGAGAGATGAGCATGTGAAGACAGGCAAGAAATGTACTTCATGCTGAAAACATACAGGGTAAGATTTACCTCATAAGTGTTCGTATTCCAGGGGATGGGGAGATGATTGTTGAGGTGGGATAATGGCCAAACCAGATAGTATGGTTGCTGTGTAGACTTTCTGTTGCCATCAAAGACAGCTTTGCCATTTGATTCTGAAACAACCAGGTGACAAATTCATTTTGCTAAATAAATGTCTCACGTGCATTATAACTTAAAAATGTAAACACTCTTATAGATGAACACAAATCTTTCAAACAATTTTTCTATATTAAAAAAACCCCAAACCTCCAAGCAAACCACTACAGAAATGAAACAGCCAGCAAAATGGAATGCAAAGACTTATACAATACCATGTTTAAAATCCCAAAAAAGTTATAGGGTCTTTTAGGGCCTGGGCTGAGTGTGGCATCCACGCAGATGAATGAATAGTTCCCAAAAGAGGTAGTGTGGATGTAATGAAAAGAGCCATCTTTACGCCAGGCAGAGTATTTCCTAACAAAATAAGATGGAAATACTGTTGTTAGGAAAGCTTGTAGCTATGACAAACATGCATTGCTTTCTCTCCTTCCATTGACAACAGGTAATTTCACTATTTCTGACTTTAAAATTGAAGTGCTTTTGATACTTTATTCTAGATGGGAATTGTACATATCTTACACTGGCAAAGACATAACATTTCAACTAACAGTAGCACCTAAATTGCTCTCTTAAGGATTAAATTCTGTAACTAAAATGATGGTGAGTTAATCTGACAATCACTATAATTCATTAAGTTTAGGTTGTTGGTTTTTTTTTTTAAATTCCTTTTGGGGTTTTGGGGTGGGCATTTTGTGTGCGCTTGGATTTTTTGAGTTGTTCTAGTTTTGCTTTATTCCCTACATGATTTGTGGAAACTAAAACATTCCTGAGTTCAGATGATGAGTATAATTTAAATACAGCCATCCAGAAATCAGTTCATGTCCCTCTTCCTCCACCAATCAGAAGAATAAATAGGAACCTATGTTTTTGTGTAAAAATATTGTATTTCAATAGAACCCACTGCCCTCTTTAATTTTAATGCACAATGAACACCAGAATGTGGTGTTGAATAACTGTTTTCCCTAGCTTATGCTTTTATTTCTGCAAACAATTTTTATAATTTTAATATTACTTCTGTTTTTATATATTTTAAAAAACTCCATTTCACTCCTCTATCTTCTCTCTCCTAGAGTGTGACTAAAATTTTTGTAGACATTGACAAATTTAACACACTCAATTACAAAACACAAAAGGATAAGAGACAAGAAATCTGCACAAAGAATTTTCTATTTTCTCAATCGATTTTGCTCTACTAACTGGCAATGCAAAAGACAGAGGGAACAGCAGATATGATCCTGGTCATAGGAAAGTCAGTGAAAAAGCATATGTGTGATAACTGAAAACAGAATATTGTTTAGTGAATTTGACTATAGCTGCATCTGTATGGTAAATAAAAGTACCTGTAATAATTCTGAACACTATTCAGGCGTGGTATGTTGAATGAATCTGTAAGGGAGAAAAAAAATGAAATAAGGAAACTTTCAGATCAAATTGATCATTCACCCCTGCTGTATCTAACTAGGTAATGTTGAGATAAAGCAATCTCAGCAGGAGCTTAAGAGCTACTTTTAAAAAAATGCATGAAGAACAAGCAGTCTAACTGTGCAGAGGAGACATACACTCAATGCAGTTTTCTCATTTAAGTTTCAATTCAAAGATAAAGGCATTGTATGAATAGAAATTGTTATTTAGCAGCTAAACACTAAACCTGTCTCCATTTTAACCACAGAGCTTTTCAGAAACTTTTTTGAACTGGATGCATGCTCTGTAAGTAAGACTTAACTCATTCATGGAAAATAAAGTAGCCATGTCATCAGAGAATAGTGTGTGTAGAAGGGCATCAGCCTGGGGAGGTCTATACTGCAACAGTTCCACCTCTGTGGGTACATATGACAAAACATACACTTTTTTCTCCCCAGTGCAGCATCCTGTAACAACCTGTTTATACAGCCTACATGATTGTCAGTTTGTGTTTGAATGCTTACAGAGTGGAGAAAACGGATGGATATTCCCATAACTCCCTTCTATTCAAAAGAAACCAATTTTCCTTTAGCTGCTGGACATGTGATACCTTTTCAACTTAAACCTGTGAGGGGCAAGTCTATAAAAAGTGAATTGAAACAATTTCTTCAACATGGTAAGGTTACAGTTTGTCCCTCCATTAAATAATGTGGTATATAAAATAATGACATGGAAATTAACTTCTAAAGTCATGTTCTACCACTTGCCAGGGAAAAGACTCTTACTTCACTGGTACTAAAACTCCAGTGAGAGCTTGTAAGCAAAGTATGTCCTCAGTAGACATGTGGATGGCAAGCCCTTCTCCTGATTCATGAGTACTAAGACACTAGTGAGTACTAACACTTTACCTCTATATTCTGTAATCTGCACTCACAGGAAAGACAAAAATGTTTCATTTTATTCTTACCATGATTCCCTTTGATGTCTATCCACTTGGTTTTTTCCATGACCCTTGATCTCTTCAGGATTGACTGGTAGGTTTTCCACTCATCTTCTACCTGCTCAGATCCCAGTTTATCTCTTGTCTTAGCATCTGTCAGATCACCTGAAAGTGTACAAAGGTGAGATACAACTAGAGGTGTATACAAATATTGTAACTAGACAAGCATGCCCTTCCTGCCTCCAAGGATAAGTGCAGGCCTGGGTGCAATCTGTGTGTTCTTGTATCTGGCCCACAACATCAGGATAAATGCCTTCTAATGCAGATGCAGCAGACTCATCAGACATCTACTGACCACACCACTGAAGCACTTTCACTAATTAGGTAAGTAACTCTGTAGAAAACAAAACTCCAGGTCTAGCATTAAGATTCTAAAGCCTTGCATACAGTAATGACTCAAAGTCGTTTAGATTTCCTTGTCAAAACTTAATCTATTTAAACAGCAAGCTGTCAAATGAAGTGGCAAGGCTTATTTCACCTCTGTTGGTATGATATGTTCAAATGGAAACCAGCAATAAATCTCACATTAGTTCACAGGTGAATTTCACACAAATGAGCAGGGATTGTTCTGAGAGAGGAACTGTCTCCTAATGACTAACCACAGACATTGCTCACTTCTGTAATTTCAAACACCAAGAATGTCCAATCATGACCAGGACAAGAGGGAAGGTAGCTGCTAGCAAGGACTAAGATGCAGCAATACCTATTGGAAAAACATTAGCTACACCTTGTGTGATTGTGTCTGTTATATATAAAACACACTAAACTCACTGAAGAAACTGAATGCTGAAGAAAAGAATAATTCTCTAGTGGAGAAGTTATTCTTTTCATCTTCTAGCAGTCTCCCTTCTGCAATTTCAGTTCCTTTGCTTGAGACACCTTAATGTTTAAAGTTCTGTCTTGAAATGCTAGTATTTTGCCTATTTGCTGTTCCTTTGACAGTAAATTCAGGAAATTCACACTTTTCAATTGCTTACCTGTTGCTAGAACAAGTGCTGGCTGAATTACATCAATTGTTTCAGAACAGAATTTTTCAAAGTCAGGAGCTCGTTTGGGATCTCGAAATTTGCTGATGTGAATATCAGAGACCTGCAAAAGACAAGAATGAAACACTGTCCCAAGTAGAGGGTTATGGCTATCCAGATTGTTCTGTAAAGCCAAATATACATAAGAATGCAATCTTAGAGCAGTCACAGTGATTCAAATCAGTGCAAGGGACACAGGCAGGAACAGAAGTGGGTGACTAGGGGAGAACAAAGCAGAACAAGCAAATGATATTGCAACTTTAACCCTTAAAATCACATTTACATCAAGAAAAATTCCTTTAAGGGCATACAATAATATAAGGAAATACTTAGGTATCCACAGTAAATTGTGATGACTGCAAGTGGCCTGTTGCTCTTCTGAGTTTCTGTGCAACACAGTGGTTTTGCTGCAAGTAAGAGTACAAAGTAGTTCTTCAAAGCAATAGGTAGGTTAAAGCCACCTAGAACTTGAAATATAGTGAAAATTTATTTTGTACCTGGTGTGACATTTCCAGTAGCTGAGTGGAAGGATTTTTAACATTATATCCAAGTATTTTAATAGATCTAATGAGTATGTTCAGATCCCATTCCATGTGCCTTCAAGAAGGCAAAGATTACCCAAGAAATGATGATATGACTTATATGTAACTGTAAAAGGTGCAGTTCATTTTTGAACCAGTCAGAGCCCCTCACATCAGAAGAGCCATTTGGGGATAATAAGAAAAGTACAACTTTTCTATTTTTTTACATTGTGGCTATTCAGTACTGTGGAAAAAAAACCTCTTCTGTGAATGGTTTCAATTCCTCTTTCCATTCTACTTCATACAATCAATTAATTAATTGTCCTCCTTGGTTTAAACAAATGTATTTCATGCTCAAAAAGCAGTAAGCACATATTCATGGCCATCTGACAAAATCACTTAAAATAAAAGCATTAACTTTTATGTTCAATTTAATAAAAACTTTCGGTTTAATAAAATGTTTACATTCTGTTCTTGCAAAGCTTGGAGGTTTTGAAAAATGTAAATAAAATATCTTGGGAAAAAATTATTTACTTCTACCTATTTAGTCATCTGTATACGAAGAAAATAGTACCTGAATACAGTTTTTTAATTCTGCTTAGGATAATTCCCCATTTGGAATGACATGGAATTTTTGCCTAGATCAGAATTGCATGCTAAAAAAGGCAAACACTTTTAGATATAACTTTATCTTCACTTAAATTGATGCATTTGAACCAGTGTCAAGCAAAGAGCACAGCAAAACTATCTCGATACACCAAACCTCATTTAATCATTGACAATCACTGACAAACTTGTTTTGCTTCTTTTCAGCTTGTGGATTTGCAATTAATTTATCTCAGCAATCAAACAGAGAAAATCAAAACTTCTAGTTTTCCTTCTTGAGAAAAAACAGTCTTACAAGAAACCTTACTCCTGCTCCTACCAGTAACTACAGCAAATGTAAATTTCCAACCTTACAGCAGAGAGTGGTTTGGAAGTCTGATTTCCTACAATGACCTTCCCAGTTTTCCTCCCCATGAGTTTATGATTTTAAAAAGAAAGGCTCAACTTGTAATTTCCAAGAGTTACAGTGTCCTGGGACTTCTGAGAGCTGAGAATAAGTTTCTGCCATCACTAACAGCCATGACATACGAAGATCTCACAAGTAGAGCTTCTCCCATTTTTTTTAAATTTTTAATTCACTTCAGATGATATTTCAATAAGAAGAAAGACAGTGGACAAGATAAAAAAGCTTGTAATGCTCTTATTTACTTTCCAAAATGTAGGTGAAAGCCCTTTCTCCTCCCTCTGACTGATGTGGATACTTGGCCTCTCATTGCATCATAGGCAGTGACTTTCATTAAAATGGGTTGGAAGAGATTTAAGGGTGAGAAGAAATCACCATCAACATTCTTTATCTAGCAGGAGAGGCAGGCATTAACAAGAGAGAATTGCAAGGTCTGGAGCAACAGTAGAATACACCAGCTGACAGAAAGAGAGAAATAATTATAAGTTTGTCAAATGCTGAACTGGAGAGTCTATTTGGCATTAAGAAAGGAAATCCTGCTACAATAAAGGTGGATGAGCCATTAATAGAAGATTAAAGTAGAAAGACTGTGATTGAGTTCCATTTAAGAAGAGTGAGTCCTGTCTATGGGAAGAAAAACAAGGCAGGAACTGCTGGGGGTAGAACTGACCATCTTGAGCTCTATTCAGTGACCTAGGCTAGACCTATGGAGTCACCAGGGAGCCTGAAGCCTGTTTCCCACAACATCATCAGGCACAAGGCTGGATTTGGGGCCTGATTAGTTGCCAAGTTAGGTCAATGATAAAGCAGCTGTTAAAGGGCATGTCTGAAAGAGAACATAACCACTTGAAAGTAAAGCCAAGTCTCAAATTAGCTGTGTTGTGACCTATCCTTGGGAGGACTCCACTTGAAGCGACACAACTAGAGAGAATATGGAAAGAGAAACATGGGCCTGTGCATGCTGCTTGTCAGTATAGCTCTGCAGCTGCTATATGCTGCTGTGTCTGACTCTTCACAAGATAGCAGCTCAGGATAGGGGCTCTCCTTGCATTAATTCAAGCATGTATCTTGAAATGTACTCTGCAGTAAAAACAAGCCTTAAGTCACTTGAGGAAAAATTACAACACAGTTGGAGTGAGTCAAAAGACTAATATATGCCAGCTCGTTCACTAAGGGCACTGCCTGCAGCTAATGAAGTCAGGCAAAGCTTCTTGAGATTGAGAATGGAAACAAAACAGCAAAAGCAGCTATTTGTTAAAAGGAAATGCACAGCAATCTCCATGACATCTCAGCCATAGATTAACTACAAATATGTAAACACTTTCGTGGCTAGTTCTACACTAAGTGCTTTGGGAATGCTCTGGGGAGAAGATTCAGAAGAGGCCACAGAGGTACTAAGATGTGACAATTTGCTTCCAGGACTATGCCAGGTCAACTTGGATTTTATATTTAACCTGGAAACAAAACTGAAACAAACATTTAACTTCCTGAATACTGGCACAGTACCTTCTACCGTATAAATCAGTAAAGCTATTTTCTCAGCCACATAACTTTTCTGAGGTTTTGGTTGAGGAAAGGAACAGGCAGAGCCTGCATTTCTCCTCAGGATATTAGATAATACTGCATCAGGTACTGATGCAATATATAGCGTACTGTAATAATTAGGTGATTTTAATTACCCATTTCCACTACATACATCTTGTCTGATAAGGAAACTTCTCTGTGCAACCATCCAGGAGCCACTCTGTACAAGTCACGCTTGTACCACCTGAGCTGGGACCGAGGCCCCTTCACAGCTACACCCCACACACTCACAGTCACACCAGGTTAAAGGGAGCTTTACCAGCTCAGCCCCATAGCAGGGTCTTAGACTTGTAGATCGTTAAAACAATTTAATCTTAGCGCACTAATTGACAAAATAACAGTCCGGTTTGGGTACTTCGGTCTGAGAAGCCGCCCCAAAGAAAGGAATCCCCGGGCTTTCATACCCTCACAGTCCGAGAGCACGCTGCTCTGGGGTCATGGGCTCCGGCCGGCTCAGGGTCCCGGTGCCCTGTGCCCTTCGCTCCGTAAAGGGTTTGACAGGTCCCGGCCTTTCGCCGCCCAGAGCTCAGCCTGCAGCCCGCCATGCAGCTGCACATCGAGCTGCCGGCACTGAACCTATTCCTCAACGCGACCTTTCACGCAGCCTGGCAAAACACCTGTGACCTGTGTTTGGCCGCGCTCCTCCGCTGTGCCCGCGGCTCGGCCGCCCCTCGCCCTCCCGGCCCCGCTCACCTGCACGACCCAGAGCAGGCTGGCGGCGGCCGCCCCGGGCGCGGGCTGCGGGGCCCAGCGGCGGCGCTGCCCCGGCGCCGGCGGCGCCCCCGGCGGCCCGTACCAGTCCAGCAGCAGCGCCACGGCGGCCGCCGCCAGCAGCCCGGCCGCCAGCCCCAGCATCCTGCGCCGCGCCGCCACCGCGCCCGCCCCGGGCCGGCCCTGCGCCGCCAGCCCCGGCACTTCCGCGTCCTCCTGCCGCTCTCGGCCCGGGGAGCGATGCCGGCGGGGCCGGGGCGGGCGCTGCCCCTGCGCCGGAGGTTTCACCCCGCCGGGCCGGGGCAGCGCGGCTCTCCCCCCGCCTGGGCCCTGAGCCGCAGGGGTGCCTGGAAATGCCTCGGTTAAACCACAACGAAACCCAGGCGTACGAAGGGAGCAGTGTCTCAGCCAGCTTCCTTACAAATACAGCATGTAAACAAACTTTCGCTTTTCCCCCTGACGGCAGTAGAATTCTATCTGCTCGGAAATCTAGGCAGTTGACCTATTTTGCTCCTGACAGAAGTATTTTTATGGTATTTTGAACTCTCTTTTTAAAAAAAATATATACTTACACATACCATTTTAAACCTTGCTATAGCAACTGCACAGTTTCATAATTGCTAAGTTATTTTTTGCTATCAACTCAGTTTACTAACTGCTGCTCATTTAGTGTTGAGATTTTTTTCTTCCCATCTTAAATATGAATTTAGGCGAAAAAGCTTCTGTCATTTCATATAATTCTTTGAAATTTAACATAATATTCTCCAACAACTTCAGATATTAGAAGTTTCTAATTCAATGTTGTTTAATTGCAATTATATTTTCTCATAAAATTTGTCATAGCACAAATAATTATTTTTTGGCATTGATAATAACTAGCGTTGATTTATCAAGAAAAAACATTTTTCAGATCAGTTAGACTGCATTAATATAAGACACGTTTTTTAGGTGTTCTTCATAATTTAGCTGCTGTTTTGCAGGACTTCATGTAGGTTGGGTTTTTTTCAGCTGCCTTTCATCTTGCTTGTCTACTCTTCCCCCCCCAAAAAAAGCCCAGAAGAAATGTTTCTATAAATATCAATCAGCAGTCCTGATAATCTTGAGGAGTAATCTTGAAAACTGGAGCTTGCTCACTTTCTTCCTGAAGCTCTACCATTTTATTTGAGCTCCAGCAGGGCTGTCAAGTATTTTGTCTGTATTAAAATCGATCTGAATTCCTGTTTTGTTCTTCTTTCCACTATTACTGTAGTATCCATGGAGATCTTGCTGTTCTGTGCCATTTCTGCCTGGACAGTGGTGCCAGCTTGTTTTTTAAGAGGTTTGCTGTCACTTTCTTTGCTGTCAGCACATATGGGTTTCAATTTTTTTTTTAATAATAATTTTTAAAAATAAGTCTAGCAGTAAGTCTTGTTCAATTAAAGCAGTTGATTGACGTTAGCATAACTTCAGTAAAGCAGCCCCACAGTGATAGTTAGCTAAAAGATGTGGCCAGGCAAGCCACTAGCCTTGCAGCACAGGGGCTGCAGGCAGCCCTCCTGCCACTTGACTGGGTTTGTTGCTGTCCTGGAATTCTGCCTTGCTTCTCTTGCTTGACTACATTGGAAGCTGGATTATACAATTGCTAGTGTTGATGCCAAAACAGGTGGAAGACTCCAGTAATTACAGTCCAAACTTGGTTGTTGTGCAAACAACACTTTTGGTTATCGGTCTGCTGTGCTGTTGGAAAGGATTTGGTGCAGATCAGCAATATGGACAGACTGGATGAGATTAAATTGCTAAGTGTCTCCTGGAAAAATTTACTTTGTATTTTTTACACCTCATACCTAAACCTGTCTCAGTGATGGTGACTTCAAGTGACAGATTTCAATAATATAAACAACTTTCCAGGATTACCTAATATGAACATGACTGGTAGCTATGGCAGAGGAGATCTTCAGATGTTCTGAAGATGTTAGAGAAGAACTTTGAGAGTACCTGTGGCTGGGTGCAGTACAAAAAAATCATTGAATATACCTGAAAAAATCACCTGTAAATCCCATCCATACTCATAACTGAGGAGCATGGAGAAGCTGGCTTGGAGGCAAACAGGAAGACTACAGGGGGAGGAGGCAGTCTTCCCAATATCCAACATATCAGGCATTTGATATGGACTCCAAGATCCAATGCTATGGCTGTTGGCCTATTTCCTATTTCAGTCTTAGAAAGGCACAAACACAGGGAACTGTGCAACTGGACTGCAACAATCTGGAAAACTTCCCAGCAAAGCATAGGCCATGCCTGTTGCACATCAGTCAAGATCCTAGATGTGCTAATCTGCCACATCTGCCCGGAACCCAGAACAGTTATGATATGCTGTTGGAAGGTGTGGAGAAAAAATTGTGATCTTGCAGGCAGGCATTTGCCTGAAGCTATAGTTGCCTCCTACACCAAGTAATAAAGTTTTGCCTTTGCTTAGCCCATATGGGAGCCACACCGAAGCGGTGTGACTGCACCTGTGCAGATGAAATTACTTACACTATTATCTTGCTAGCAATACGATGAGGGGACATAGTCCCCTGCACGAGGGAAGGTTTAGATCAAACACTTCACAGAAAGGGTGATTAAACATTAGAACGGGATGCCCAGGGAGGCGCAGATGGTCCCTGAAGATGGTTAAGGAAAGACTTGACATGGCACCCGTGCCATGGGCTGGATGATAAGGTGGTGTTCGGTCGTAGCTTGGGCTCGATGATCTCAGAGGTCTTTTCCAGCCTGATTCTGTGGCTCCGTGACTCTGCAGTGCATGGCGCGAAGCGAACGCGCACACGGGACAGTCTGAGTGCCTGCAGAGGAGCTCCCCGCCCGTACCCAGGGCACGGCACCAACACGAGCCCCTCGCACCGGCCCTGCTGCGGCGCCGCGGGCGCAGGCGGCGCTGCCGAGCCCCGCGCGGGGCGGCTGCGCGCCGGCCGGGGGCGGGCCCGGGCTGCGGGCGCAGCGCCCGGTGACGGCGGCGGCTCCTTCCGGGCCGTGACGGCGCCGCCGGCCGCGTCCCTCGCTCTCAAAATGGCGGACGGAGCCGACAGAGGAGGTCCCGCGGCGAGCAGCCGGGCCGGCGCGCAGGCCCCGGAGCGAGCTATGGTGAGGCTGCAGACCGGCGCCGCGCCGCGGATTCCCCTTGCCCGCCCCCGGGGGCCGCCCGCGCCCTGCCCGCGCTGCCGCCCCGCCGCTCGGCCGAGCACGGCTGGCGCTCCGCGGCTGCCGAGCGGCGGGGCGGAGGGCCGGGACGCGCCGCCGTGCAGCCGGCGGGAGGCGGCGGCACCTGCCGGGGCGTTGGGCCGCAGCGGGCGGCCCGGTGCCCCGTGCCGGCGGGGCTGCGCACCCGCTCCCGGCGGCCTGCGCTGGCCGCGGCTCCGGAGTTCGCCGGCTCTGCCCGGGAGCGGAGAGCCAGCCCTGCCCTGGGCCCCGCCAGCCGCTGTCAGGGCCCGCGGGGAAGCGGTTTGTCTCGGTTCCCCCAGCACGTCTCAGCCCCTGTCTCGTGTCTTCAGTTAGCACTCAATGACGGAATTAAATGAGATCAAACTTTGGAAAGCTTTAAAGACTGTCCTTTAAACGTTGTAGTGTGTATGTGCATTTTAACCATAGTCCTTTACCTTTCTTAATTAAAGGTGGCCCTACTGTAGAACAAAAAGGGCTGAGTAACAAATTGTTCTGCAGAGTGTGTGGAGCAGCAAATAGTGTTATTTAGTAAGAATGCAGATGGAAACAATTGTTTGTTGAATAAAAATATTTTTTCTTTTTTTGTTCTGCAAAGTAAATGTATATGAATTTAATATTTTGTTATTGAGCACAATTAGATGTTGACCCTGTCTAGTGGTAGCACATAAGTGCCTTCTGTGGTTTCCTCGTGTAGTGATTACTATGTTTGAAACACTTTTATCCAGAGGAGTTTAAAACCCAAAGGCTGACAGCTTAAGAAAGGAAGGCAGACGGATGTGTATCAGGAACTTTACATTTGTTGTTCTATATTCTGTAACAGTCTGCACACAGCATTGTTTTGAAACTTGACTGCCAGGGTTTAAAAGCTGGGTGCTGGCAGGCCTGTAGAATAGCTGCTTTTTACGTAATGCTACACACCACTAATAAAAGTAGGATGGTGTTTACTCACGGAACTTGCACGTGGCAGTGCTAAGCCAACAACCATTTTTCCTGTACCCTTCTCCTCAGAATTTTATGTATCTGCAAATCATTAGAAGTGGTCCTTTAGTCACAGATGTCATTCTTAAGTGCTGTATAGTTCTGTGACTGAAACAGACCTATGTGTGGATTTTTTTTTTTTTTTTTTTAAAAACCTTGGTTTTAAACTAGGAGAAAAAAGTGATTTGATTGCATGGTGTCAAAAATTGCAACTCAGGTGATTTCTTAAGCTTGTGAGCTGTGCATAAAGTCAGTGATATACTGAGGGTACTGGTGGCAATCAGCAGCAAAGCAATGCAGTCAACCTTTTATTAATTTGACACGTAAGAGGCTGAGTTAGCCCAGGCAATCCATAAAACTGGTAATAGTGGTATTGTGAAAAACTAAGAGAGGGCTGTTGAAGAGATCCTCAGCGGCTCAAAAGTGATGCTGACCCACTAAGTCATGTCAAATTTTATGTGGTTTCAGCCAATGGAAAGTGTCTGGACCAGAATTATCATTCCAAGAAAAGTAGTTGGCCGTCTGGACCATGTTGCCTAGCATACATCCGAGCAAACTGCAGGGATTTTGACAGGGAGTAGGGGCTGAGGGTATGTTATAAAAAGGGAGAAGGAGCCTGGGATAGTTGTGCCTGACAGCATTTGTGATGTTAGATAGCAAATGTGGCTATAGTGATGGTAGAGGCAGCTGTAATCTGGAAGCAGTACACCCAATTTACTGCTGAACTAAAGATGGTACTAGGTAGGTAGAACTCACGTATCCTGCCTAACGTGTGCTTTCACTATGGTGCTATAATTGGAAAGTTGTGTGTAGCAGAAAGAACTGTTTAAATACGGTGAGCTTTGGCCTCACTGAACTTGTCAAATCTGTGTCAATGGCAGAGCAGTCAGACAGTCTTGCTCCTCTGTTCGTCTCTGGCTTTGGGTGCCATTGGCTGCAGTGCAGCACCACATCTGGCTGCAAACCTTCCTAGAGTGCTGGGTGCATGATGCAGGATTACCTGAATGATTCTGCAGGAGCCAGCCTGATTCTGGAGTGGATGGTGATGACTCAGGTAATAAACCCTTCTGCACCCAACCCAAGTCAGTGGTGCCTTCTGTGCTTTGATCTCCAGCTCTTCAGGTTGGATGACTGTGGTTGAAGATACTGAACTTGGTGTTTCACTGCGTTAGTTGAAATCAGGTCCTGTCTGTGTTTCTACTTCTCCGTAGTGGCTATATCACTCCCTGAGCTGCCCTGGAAGAGAATGGGCTGAATTTAATGCTGTTTAAGTAGTAAACCCTGTCTACCAAACTTGAGTTTACTTTCTCTGCTTTCCCAACAGTATCCACAGTTTACTTGGCTGACTGATGGGCTGGATTTGGCTTGTCTGGTAGTTGGCTAGCAGGCATTGCTGGTGGCCTGACAAAAGCCTGCTTTGCAGGCTGGGTCCAGCCCTTCGTTGGCTGTCCATTTATATTCTAAACAAATTCCAGTTTGACTCCTGCCTGGCTTTGTGTCTGCTACCTGGAGCAGGGCTTTGATATTAAGCTGTTTTAAGGATTTAAATCTACATCAAATCTTCAAATTTTCATGTATGTGTACCTTCTCAGTAATATTTATGAAGAAAAGGGATTTTTCTTTAAGGTTCTTTCTTTTGCCATCAGTCAGAACTCCTAACAAAAGCTGAAATGTAAGTGGTATAGTGGTGTACAAGAAGAGAAAAGCTTGTATGAATAGGATACTTCCTTTAAAGATAGGATAATTCTCAATTTCAGTTTCATAATGTAAACCATGATCAGGCACTTGTGCATTTTAAGGTATTCCATATCTTTTGTGTTATTCAGTGCTGTTACATAGTTGAGAAAATGTATGTGAGGAGTCCTGCTACTGTAGATGTGTCATAATCAAGTGGTAATATGGAGAGGGTATTCATGTGCAGGCTATTTCTTGAAATTAGTGAAATCTGAGTCTGGCATCTTATTTGGAGTTCCAGTGTCTTCAAAACTAAGTTGACCTGCTTAGACCAGATGATATGTCCATATAATTTTACTTGGTTAAGCTAAACTTGTTTAAAACTTTATTTTAGGTAAACCACCATATCCTTTAGTGTAATTAAGCCCTCAAATGCACATGGTCAAAGCCACTGTATTTAGAGCAGTGCAGCATATTGGCAGAATAGTGTTTACTGTACACTTGTGTCAATGTAGCTGTGAAAGTTGCAACAGGTAACTGGAACATGGCCCAGATCCTGTTTGCATCCCTGTATTTACTGAAGTGCTTTCAACTTGTTATGGCATCATGCAGTGCTGTGTTTTTTTCTTCCCTGAGAGCTTTCACTTTTATTCATACTTACTGGTAATTTTTGTGGCTTTTGTTAGTGCAGGGCTGAACTGATTGTAAACCTTTCTGCTATCTTTGCTCGAGTCCACATAAAGTGCACAATGTGTGGTTGCTGTAGTCCTGTTATAGTACTGCAGTTGTGAGAGGTATGTGGCTCCAGGAGAAAGTAGTGGATATTCCTGATAGCATGTAACTGTTTCAGAGTCTCCTAGATGTGGCAGCAGTGGAGAAGTTAGGGATAAACAGGTTGGATTTGGTGTATAAGGGGAAGTTTTTGAGGGATGCTGAGCGAGTGCTAAATATCGATAGTTACCTGAATTTTTGTGCACATTCCTTCACTGCAGAATTAGACTGTATACAGTGGATCTTAAAATTGATGATAATTGGAAAATTAGGTAAGTGTGAATACACAGGAAAATTTAAAAAATAGCAGTGTTGTTTTCCACCTTCCATTAGTGAATTACTTCTTTGTAAATATTCACTGTAGTTGTGTGTTTTGAAGTGCAGCCTGGTGCTTGTTAAGACATTTCATGTATGTCATGTTCCCTCAAATGTAGGAGACCACAGCATGGATGTTGAGGATCAAAGAAAGAATTAAAGTATTTCCTTTTTTTCTCTAGAAGCAAAATAAAAATGATCTGTTGAATGAGTAGTCAGAACTTAAAATTCAATTTCAAAGTCTCACAGAGTATTATAAGTAACTCTGCAAAGATGATTTTGCTATTTTTTATAAGGAGAATAACTTTTCCCCCAAAATAAGTATTTTGGTTTACTATGTGATGCTAAATTCTTGCTGCCTCTAGTGTTAGTTATATGTTACAATCTACCAAGTGCAGGTTTCACAAAAAAAATTGGAACATGAAAAGGTGATTAGATTGCATGCCTCAAAGACTTGAAAATTAGTTCTAGAATTCCTGACTATTTTGCCTGTTGAATCTACTTAGTAGTAGTATCCTGCTAATTTTGCAGCATATTTAGGCTGGAGTGACCACTTGGCAGGGAGATACAATAGAGATACCCCCAGCATGGCAGAGAGAACTACAAGCCATGATTTGACTCCAGTTGTCTTCTTGGGCACCAGGTTGCTTTCAGGTGCTTCCTCCCATGAGCTGCAGCAGTGCTCTTGTGGTTTTGGAGCTGCCTGTGGTTTAGAAGTGCCCTGCAGTTTCCAAGAGGTAGAGCATCTTGTGTCTGTGCTTTGTTTACCCTGAAGACATTAGTGTTAGCTGTCCAGCAGCTGAAACAGTACCAGATGGTGCTGGTGGTTACTTGTCCTTCTCTGGTGGCCACCCATTTGCTCTGGTTCTTGGTGGCTGCTGGAATTGAGCTAGATTGTACTATAGACAAAGCTTTAGTAGGCTGTGCTGGTTTTGAGTCTCTTTCCCAGTGGGCAAACACCTGCATCATTAAAGCATCTTTTGACATGAATTGGCACCCTGCTTTGGCTCAGGAGCCAAACTTAAATGACTCTAGAGATCAAAAAGTTCTTTTATGTATAGAGGCCAAAGTTGATGTTTTGTTAGGACGGTGTTAGACAGTGTTGAATGCTACCCATGTTGTGCCAAGGGAAAATAACTTTTGAAAGCTAACTTGCTTCTTTTAGTGGAATTACTGATAACCAGAGCAGGCTGGATACTGAAGTTTGGTAGTATGGTTTGGTTTTTTTAGTCATGTTATATAAAGGAGCTGATTAATGCATCAGAAAACAGATAATTTGTATTTGAGTTCTAAACAGGCATTTTTACAGCTTAGATTCTCTACTAAAACATTTGCTGTGCTTATGAGTGGGACAAAACAAATAGAATAAGTTTCCATTTTAACTCCCTGAACTCTGCCCTTCTAGAGATGGAATTTATGCACCAGAAAAAAAGTTCATTTGATTTAAGGCAGGGAAGAAGAAATATATTAATTAATTTCTAGTGTTTATTTTGGAAGCCTCTTCTTTGTGAAGTATATATCTTTGAGGCTGAAATAGATTGCCTTAATGTTGTTTTTACTAACAGTAATGCCTAGGTGTTCTGTAGTCTAGTTGGATCTTATTTTCAATGCATTAGAAAACTGATAATTTTAAACCAAAATAATAAGTAGGCAAAATGGAACAAAAATTTTGAAAGCAGAGGCCTTATATGAAAATGTTAATTCAAGAATCCTTGTAACTTTGCTTTACAAAAAAATTTCAAGTATTTTGCATTCTTTTCAGAAAACTTGTGTGTATATATCCTTTTAAAATGTCTTGTGTTTCTTAGACAATATCAGAATAAAAGTTTTCTGAGATGATGTCCTGCTAATCTCTGTTCAACTTATACCAAGTGTTCTGTGTGTTAAAGTAAAGCTGCCTTTTGCATTTGGTATTTATGTTGAATGGCACCTGCTTGAAATCAGTATCTCCCCAGCATTTTAAATATTTGCTTTTAAAATCCTGCTTTTTCTAGTTGCTTTGACAGGCAACTGGTATTGTTGTCTTGTGCCTGACAGATATTTGCTATGCATAACAAAATATTTTTCTCTTCCTTTTAACTGGAATGCTGGACCAGGTACAGGTTTTAGTTTGTACTACTGTTAGTGTCTGTTTCTTCATAATTTGTTGGTTAATGTTCATAAATATTAATATTCCTTTTCACTAATTAGATTAATGTATAGATCTAAAAATAGTCTTGAACTTTAGGCAATCACTTGTGCACTAAATGATGAGCTTGTCAATCAGTGCAGTTAAAATGCAGCTGCTTTTTATAATATTACCTTGTGCAAGCTGTTGGTTTGGAATAGTTAAGAATTCCAAGAGAACTGTGCTTAGAAGGTAGATCAAAAATTGTCATGGAAGCAACATCTACTGAATTAATTTACCTAATAAACCTCTGCAATGATACAGAAATTATCATAGTGGCGAGAAATGTCATTTGATGCTTGGTCTGCAGGTGAAAAGTGAATTGAGCGTGTTGATAACTTTTCCTCCTCTGTTTTTCTCATATGCTTCCTTCTCTCTCATTCCTGTTATTATTTGTAGTCTTCATAAATGGAATGTGTTTGTGAACACATTGGATATGGATATATTTCCTATATCAATGACAGATATTTTGCAGATTTTATAGCAATATTTGTCGGAAAATATAATTTCTCAACCACTGACCTTTTTGGCACAATATTTATTTAAAGTGTTTGGAAAAAGCTACAAATTGTCCTTTTAAATGTAGGATAAATCTGTACATTTGGTTGAAGCTGAAATTGGGAAAATCTTTATATGGTTACAAATGGGAAGAAATACTAGTCAGATCCCACAGAGGAGGATATGTTTCCCATGTGAGAGCAGAAATTGTTTCCTAATGGTTTGCTGTCAAGGGGTGTTATGAAGCAGTGCTTCTGTCACAGTGTTCTTCTGAAGAATCAATAAAGATGACAAATTACTGTTTTTGTAGTACAGCATAAATCAAATGTGGTGGACAGAGTGGTTTCTGTGTCTGCTCTTCTAACAAAACTGCTAACACTTGAGAAACACAGCTTTGCAACACTTCCTGCCTCCCCTTTTTCTTCTTCTTTCATGCAGTTTGAGAATTATCTTGATCTTTAAAAAGGTGAATGTGACAGGAATGTTCAATTGAAGTAGGAAAAGAGATGGGTCTGGAGCAGGTTAGTATAAAAGCAGACATAGGAGATAATGTGTGTCTTTGGCATACACTCTTCACTGGTGTCAGGTTGAATGCCACCTTTGCTTGCAGTTTCCAATCCCTGCAAATTCCCACTAACATGATGTGGAGTTACTCTCTCTCTGCAAGCAAAGGTTGTGATGTGCTGCTGCAATGAATTGCCTTAGCCCATTCTGGTCACTGTGGGGGTTTCATTTCAATGGCCATGAGGTGATGTGACTGTTTCTTTGGCAAACCTTAATTGAAAGTGAGAAAATGACCAAGAAGCCCTTTGAAAGAACTCTACTAAGATCACTCATACAAATATTTCAAAGCTGAGCAATTTCAGAATTCAGATCTTAGATGAAGCTCTGATTTACTCCAAATGTGAAGGTGGTTCTTTTTCCTAAAATCAGTAATTTTTTGTTTGCAGTCCAAAAATATTTTCCAGTGGGATAGTGTCAGTTGGGGTGGTGTATTCAGCCAGCTTCCTCTGGACTTTCCTGTGTTAACTTTCAGTGTGTGGGCCCCTCTGAGTAGGGTATGAGTGTCTGGGGGGCTGTGGAGAGCTCACTGATAATATTATTTTGATTACATGGTAATAATATTTCTTTCTTAATTGTGTTATTTCATGACTTCTGCCTCTTTCAGTACTGTAGTTCAAATTTACTCCTGTCTGGAATCAAATCTGGAAAATAACTTTTCTCTAGAGCTTACTAGTAGCAGAAATTGGAAGATTAATAGAGATTGACAAAGAAATAAGATTTTTTTCCTTATGAACCGTTTGAATCACACAATGATTGAGGCACCTCTGCAGGTCATTCTGTTCAAGCTCCTTGTTCCAGCAGGGTCACCTAGAGCAGGTTTCCTGGGACCATGACCAGCTGATTTTTGAAGATGTTGAAGGATGGCATTTCCACAGCCTCTCAGGGCTGCCTGTGCCAGGACTGGGCAGAAAGCTGCAGTGTGAGCCCCATCTTGGCTTGCAACTGTCTTGCACATCAACTTGGCTTTTCTAGACTTCCAGCTCATCCTGTCAATAAGAACAAAAACCCTATCAATTTATGAAGAAATATTTTTTATATACATATCTGTAGCATTTGAGCACTTGACAGGTGTGAGCTCAGGTAAGGCAATGAGTGAGCAGAGAGGAAGTGGGACTTGTCAAACTGTTGAGTTTCAATATAGGGGCACAAGGTGACAAATTGAAGAGTCCAGTTTAATCTAGAGGGTGTTTCATTTGGCAGATTTTTTATTGTTGATTGTTTTGTATGTAATTTTATACTTTTGAACATAATATAATAAAAGATGAAGGGTACAAATTATCTCTCACAAGTAAGGAGGCCCAGAGGGTATGGGATAAGTCTGACATTCAGCCTGGTGCAGCTTTTAGAAATGAAAAAAACAATGTCCTTGTTTGTCTTGTGAGTATAATGAGTATTTCCTGGGTGATGTACAGGCTGAGCATGTATTTTAGTGGGCTTACCAGAAAGTAGACAGACTGCTTGAGAAAGTTCTCTTGCTTCCCTACTTCCTGTCCTCTCTTCTTGGAACAACGTTTAAATAGAATTAAGAGCTTTGCACAAGAATGTTTGAAATGCTTGTGAGTTTGACTGTGTGAGAGCCCTTTTACACTTCTGGCAGATTTTCAGGGAAGCTTAGCTCTGTGTTTCTGGAAGCTAGGACGTGCTCTGGACCAACAACACAGAAGCTAAACTTGCACCATCTCTTGGGAGCGTGGGTTATTAAGATAGAAGGGTACAGACTAGGATTCTCTTGTGCTCCACAAACAGAGCATCCCAAGGGGCCAACTCTCACCATCCAGCATTAAAAAAATACAGTAACCAAATTGGGAGGGGAATTTGATGATGCCATAGTGCAGTATAGGCACGATAAAACAAAAACAAGTTACAGGAGGAAACATATTTAAGGAGAAGCACTAAATTATGAAGTTTAATTATGATAAAAATAATTCACTTCCACTCATCTTAAATCTGATGCATAAAAAAATAAACACATGATCAAGTAATTCAGTTTTCAGCTACCTCTTAAAATGGAATGTATTTCTCAGAGCCATCAGCTGGGTGATAGTTTTCTTTTTTCAGTGTTAATATGCAATTATCTGATAAATTTGGATTTAAATTTTAGTTTTTTTACATTTTAGTGTCCAGGGTAATAATCACTTCTATTTAATAAAAATGTTGCTAGGTAGTTGAAAAATGTGAATAGGTTAATTAAAATTAAAAGGCAGCCATTAATTTGTTTCCTTTTCTTTTTGTTCCTTAGGTCTGAATATGTGAAAATAAATACATACCTATATATTAGAGTGTATCTATGTAATGTATACAGGTTGCATGTATATTACATATATGTTCATGCTACAGCTTTTATGACCAACACAGTAATTTCAGTGGTGCTTACTGCTCAGGTGAAATTCTGGGACAAAATTTATTAGTTAGTATTGGAATTAAAATAACTGGTTCCTTTCACTTCATGATTCAGTCATTATTTTCAGATAATAATTGATAGGTTTAATGCTTTGTGATTCAAGAAATATGATTAGACTGATCAAGCTGCTGCACTTACAAAATAAGAATATTCTAATATGAATGTGAATGAGTCTGCTGTTCTGCTTGACCACATTACCTATGGCTTATCTTTTCCAACAGCTTCTGCCATGCATTTTCACTATGGTAAATGAAGTAATGGGCTATCTAAGGGTAGTGCCAAGGAAGATTGATGGCTAAAAAAAATAAATAAAGGATTGAGGATTTTTTTGCTTTTCACATAAAAAGTTAAATAGTCTACTTCTTTAAGCCTTTTTTCAGTCTAAACACTTTGGTGGGTGCTTTGCTCATTCCCTCTTGCCGGCCTGGACAAAATTCCCTTTAGAGCTATTTCTGAAGTCACATATGTATTTTTTTCTTGCACTCATCTTGAATCTTTTGTACAGTTTTGGGCCCCACAATATAACCAGTGACAAGACCTGAAGGAACAGCATGGAGTTGCATCAGGAGAGATTTGGGTTGGATATTAGGAAGTTATTTTTCACCCAAGGGATGGTTGGGCACTGGAACAGGCTCCCTGGAGAAGTGGTTGTGGCTCCACTCTTCCCAGAGTTCAAGAAGCATTTGGACAATGCTCTTAGGCACATGGTGTGATTCTTGGGACTGTCCTGTTTTGGACCTCATAATCCTTGTGAGTCCCTTCCAACTTAGGATATTTATGATATTTGGATGGTAACCAAGGTTGTATTTGAAAGGGTGTTGTCTTTAAGAGCCTTGTCTGATTTGCAGTGAGGAAAACCAAAAGTTATTTCTAAATCGTAGGAATAATATGAGAGAGAGACTATTCCGACTTGAAAGACTAAAATAGGACAATTGGAGAGAACTCTTTGGAGAAGTAAAGAAGTTGCAAGTAAAGTTGTGGACTAAGAACCTCAAGTCAAAACACAAGTACTTTCATTAATTGTCTTACAAAAATAAAATTGCATTTTAGTCTGCTTTCCCAATGACAATAAGCTTATATGATCATTTGGGCTTCTTTCTTCCTCAGTAGCTATTGACTTGTGATTACCAGTTCAATAAGGCTTTCAGAAGACCATGAAATTGATACGTGTTTTGCAAAGAAATGAATCCCAAACTTTGCCCAGCTGTGGCAATTCTTTCCATTTGTCAGCAGTTGAACAGATATCAAGCTTCATATATTGGTTGGCCTGTTGGGCAGAGTGTAGTTGAAAATTAATTAGTGCATGGATTTCTCTACAGTAACATAGTACTTAACCAGCTCCTGCCTTAAGAGTGTTTTAGTAGAAGACCTCAAAGGAACAGAGGTTACTGTGGTGCAAAATAGCAGAGATCATTGGAAATCCATGGTTTCTTGGATTTTATTGTGCAAAGAACTGACTTCTGATGTAGGAAAGACTTCTGAATTCACAGCAGAAGTGTGTAATCCTATTTTCTTTATATGTGAGTATTTGTCTGCTTATCCATGGGTGTACTTTCTTTTGCAGTGGTGTGATGAAAGATTCGACTTCCAAACTACATTTTTACAGTGCTTGGCAAAACATGTGCCCAATATTTATTCAGCTGAAATGGACCCCTTGGTGGAGAAACAAGAAGAAATGGTCCAGGCAGCAATATTATACCCCTTGGAATGTTACTTGTTTGGAGAGGACCCAGATGTATTCCTGGAGAAACTAAAACAGAGTAGAACCTCCCAGCTCTGTGGAAAGGTGTTCAAAGGAGGGGAAACAACATACTCCTGCAGGTAAGAATGAGGGTGTGTTGTCATCAATGTTCCTGTCTGAGATAATGCAGCAAAGTGTTTTAATAAAAATCAGTTGTGCAGCTAACTAGCCATTGTCTGTGGTACTTCTTTGCTTAACTGATGCTGGCATTTGTTTCCCATTTCAAACCATTTTAGAATGAGCAAAATTGCATGTGAAAAGACTCTGGCAGAGAAATGGGGAAGGAAATGCAAAGGTTACTGAAAGTACTGAAAACTATTGGTTTAAAAGTGTTGGATGATAGGGTATGAATATGGAGACTGTACCTGAACTGAGGGGTACAATTCTCTCACCCTTTGAAAGTCTGAAACAGAATCCAGCATTTCTGAGCATTGTCAGCCCTTTGCTTTGGTAATGCCTGTGTGACCAGTGGTAATTTTTTCACCTTTTTTTCTCATCCTGAACTATGTTGAAGATGACAGCTCATTGATTTGATGGAATTAATTTTATTAATTCCTATTAATGCAAGTTCATTAAGGAGCATCATGAATAAAAATATATTAATGTTAAAAAGCCAGCAGTTTTAGTGGTGGCTGTAAAGATTGCAACAGTTCTGGCAATTGACAAGGCAGTTTAGTGCTGCTGGAACAGGAATAATTCTCTTCTTACCTCTCCAGAGTTCATGTATGGTAGCAGGCAAAAAGACAAAGCTAAATATCTCAGAGTTAATCTCTTATTCTTTTGAGTTCCAGTCTTGCAAAGATGTGGTGGTATTTATACAAGGTACTGTATGTACTACTGTAACTGAAGCTAGATACCTTGTTTGCATTAGGCTTCTAAAATGCTAAAAATAAAAGATAGTCTGCAGTTGTAAAATCGGAATGTCTTGAATTGGGTAATCAAATCTAACAACCACTTCTACCTTCATTTTCCTTTGATTCATCTTTTAGTAGATTTATGTTGATAAATTAATTTTACTTAAGTATTAAGTTAATGTAATGATTATTATGATCTGAAGGCTTGGAAGGAAGTTATTTCTGTCATCAGGATTACTGTGATGTTTTAGTTGCAAAAGAGGCTTGAACTAAATGTTGAACAATGGTATGGAGTAAGAAATTTGATATGTTGTCATTTAGCACCTGATGTCCACATTTTGCATAGATTAAAACAGCATTTAAAGAAAAAAGTGACCATGTTTTAAGTAAAAAGGCAATATATAAAAGTATTTATGTGAAACATAGGATAAAATGGAAATAGATCGTCCATGAGTGTAATTCCATATTTTCAGGTATTTAACTGCATGAGTGAAACTGTACAAGTTACATTTCAATGTATATATTCTTAGCTCATTTACAAAGTCATTCTTTTCAGATTTTAACTTCTGTTTTAAAAGTTAGAAACATAACCTAGTGTAAGTGTAGCAAAAGTTTAATCAGCAGGCTGACTATTGACTGACATTGGAAACAATAATAAAGGTTAATTCAGAGTCCTTGCTAGTTTTCCTAGCTGCTTATTCTTAACAAAACCTGAAAAAGTTTGGGCTAAGCAAGTTTTGAAAGTGGAAATTGAGCATGTTTTTGACAGATTATGCTATATCAGATTTGAGCACATGGCTTAAACTTAACAAGACTGGTTACTCCATGTCACAGAAGAATGATGAAAGTCAGTGTTTTTATAATTTGAATCTGTTGTTAGTCTCAATTTTTCTTGTTTTCAGAGCAACATAGCCTTTTGTGCATGAAAATTTCAGGTGTTTATTTTAGAAAGTTTTCCACTTACTGTTTTTGTTGCAGAGACTGTGCAGTTGATCCAACTTGTGTGCTGTGTATTGACTGCTTCCAGAATAGCATTCACAAGAATCACCGGTACAAGGTAGGAAAATCTTATTTTAAGAAATGGTCCTTGTAGCTTTAGAGAAGCTCTTTTAAGGCTATAATAAACTGCACATAAACCATTAGTAATTTTATTATTAAAAAATAAATTCTGGGATTTATGAGTTGCTTAATCTCTCTCTTGTGCTATGGAAATATCTAGTCAGAATACAGGATGTGCTCTTTACAGAATAATTTGTGTTGGAGGTCACCTAGTCCAGCCTCCTGCTCTAAGCACTTCTAATTAGATCAGGTTATTTTAAAGTGTTTCAGGTAAATAACAGATTTTTGAACATCTTTTTATTGGGTCACAGGTTTTTTTTTTTAGAATTATTTCAAGATCAGGGATTTGGAGGAAGCTGAGGATGCTTGTTTTTGCCTGAGTCTCATCTGAACTTTTTGCCAGAACAGAGGATCAGAATTTGTACCCTTCTGAAAATGCAATGCAAAGTTAAAATTATCAAAATGCGTTTAGATGCTGGTCATGTAATGTTTTCTTTGGTTAGAAGTAGAGGTACTACTAAATATCTATTAAATATGCACATTTTTTGATATTATTTTCTAGCTATATGCACTAATTTTAAAGGTATTAAACAGCTTTGCTGTAATTTTTGTGAATAAACCCAGAAATATTTTTACATTTATGAAACACTCATCAGTCATAGGGTTTTTCACTTACTTTCAAGTTAAATTTATTTAGGACTTGCATACCTTTCTGTAGCAGCAACTCTATTTTCTTCTTTATTTTCTACTCAAAAAGTTTATCTTTTACTTCCCTTCTATTCTGGTTAGTTTTCTTTGATGTAAAAAAAAGTTGTGGTAAGCCTAGTGGTTATGCAGTGATTCTTCTGTTTTAAAATTAGATGTTTGTACTTGTGTTTGATTTAAATAATGCACATTGCTCTTTTCCTCTTCCTTTTAATGGACATATTTCATGACTGAAATATGTGGGATTTTCCAGATGCATAGCTCCACTGGAGGTGGATTCTGTGACTGTGGGGATACAGAGGCATGGAAGGCTGGACCAGTGTGTACTAAACATGCACCTGGAGCATCAAATTCTCCAAAAGAAGTAAGAATATTGTGTAAATTGAAATTAATAAATTGTGCAAATGTTACCTGCATATTCTTTTATGTGAATGTATATGTATTGTATAACTCATGTAACATGTTCAATGAAGTTCAGTCAGGATTTCCTTGGTCAAAGTGTTTGGGATCAAACATATACATTAGATATCCTTTGTTTTTGGGGTTTTTTTTGTTTTTTTGGGGGTTTTTTGTGGGGTTTTTTTTTGTTTTTTTTTTTGTTTTGTTTTGTTTTTTTTTTGTTTGGAGACAGTTTCGTCTACCTGTCTTGTGCACTTGAGTCTTTAATTTGGAATTAAAATGGAAGTCTCTTGTTCTTTTCTTAGTATATTACTCAGTTCTTGTTTACAAATAATTGGTTTCCCAATGGTTAGCAAATGTTTAGAAGTTTGATTTTAACATTTTCTCTTTTCTACATTACCCCATTATTGAACAATTCCATTTTCAGTTACTTATGGTGTATGATCTATTGCTATGACTAAAAAAAAAATTCTGTGCCTTGAAACTAAATTCTTATGCTAGGATGTCTCATGGTTATTGTACCTCATAAAGGAGCATATTAACAAGAAATAAGCCATTTTACAAGGAATTCCTAAAGAGAATGTAGGCAAATCAGCTGCTTCAGGTAAAATTTGGATTTTTTTCAGAGTCCTTCATTCTGAGATGATCAGTATGAAAAACCTCAGCATTTGTCATTGCAAGCAGAGCCTTAAATCCTTGATGGTTTTGCAGCAAACATACTGTCATTTATGTTTTGGTCAAAAAGTTGAATGGAAAGGGAATAAAAAGCACTAGTGTTACAGGAAAATGAGATAAAATTTTCCTTCACTTTTTCATCCTTCCTTTTGAAGAAAGTTAATGGATTTCAGAGATAAAAATGGTTGAAACTTTAATATGGAGTAATTTGTTTACCACTTGGAGCTTGTTGCTTGGTCTGCACTACAAACTTTTAATATCTATGGGAATGCAGAAAGCTATTAAGCAGCATTTTTGAATGCACTTTTATTTAAAAAAAAAAGTGCAGCCAAGACATTTGATGAGGCCTTTCATAGTCTAGTCCTAGATAAAACATGGATGCATAAAGGAAAGTGTATGAAACTGTTGGAATACTACTGAGAGCCCTTGGGATGAAATAACTTTGAAAAGAAGAAATTAGGTGAGGTAAATTTCCTTGAAAATCATGAAGAGGATGATTTCCTGATTATAGTACAAGTATGTATATATGATTTACAGTGTATGTATACATATTACAGTATAATTTCCTATTATATTAATTAGGTACTCCACCAACCCCCTTTTAATTTTTTTTTCAGGATCTTTTCCATCTAATATTATCTCATGTTTTACAGAATTCTGAATGTCAGTTGAATGAAGAAATTATGGAGCATTCTAGGAGAGTGTTTCCCTCTGTGATAAAATACATTGTAGATATGCTTATCTGGGAGGAAGAGAATGAACTGCCTGTGGAGCTCACCATTAGGTAAGGAGTATTTCCAATTTTGTTTTCAATGCATTAGCAATTTGGATTATAATTTCTCCTGGGACAGTCTCATATTCATACAGGCATTAGTGCTGAAGTCCCTGTAAACAGCACTGTGGTATGTTTATGAGAACAGTAGAGAAAAGCTTTTAATACTTCATGGGAAAAGAAGTGTGTGACTGTCCTCCATCAGTCCCTGAAGGGAAGGGCTCCTTACCCACTCTGATCCATGGTGAAGTGGCAGGTCTTGGTGTGCAGGGGAGGAAATGCCAGGAGTGGAGAGAATTACCAGGTGCCATTGGCAACTTGGGAGACACTGATGAGGTACTGTGGGACAGCAGAGCAGAACTGAGCTGACAGATTTTCAAGGATGCTTTCCACAGTGCTTGAAAGAAAGATGTGGACAAACCTTTTAGCAAGGTCTATTGCAATATGACAAGGGCTAATGGTTTGAAACTCAAGGAGGGTAAATTTAGAATAAATAAAAGGAGTATTTTACAGTGAGGGTGGTGAGACACTGAAACTGGTTACCCAGAGGGTTGGTGGATGCACCATGCTTGGAAATATTCAAAGTCAGGTTGGATGGGGCTCTGAGCAACCTAATCTAGTTGAAGATATCCCTGCTCATTGCAGGGAGGCTGGACTAGATGAACTTTAAAGGTCTCCTCCAACTCAAACTATTCCATGCTTCTATGGAAATGGAAGGAGGCTGTGTATCACATTACAAAACAAATGGGTTTATAAAACAGCAGAGAAAGGAAATCATAAGGGACTATGAAATAACTTCAAAACTTCTATTTTGTACTTCATGCATGATTTCTATGGCTTTTTCTGGCATAGATGATGAGGGGGTGTCATTAGCATGAAGAATATGCTTGATTTATGTGAATAACTTTTTAAATTGTATTTGATTTCTTCTCAAGCTATCAATTAAGCTGTATTCGACACGATTTACAATTTTACTTTTATTTCAATGATGTATTACCTTTTTCCCAGCAGAGAGAAGGCAGACAGCTACTACTGTGTTCTTTTCAATGATGAACACCATTCTTATGATCATGTCATCTACAGCCTGCAAAGGGCACTTGGGTGTGAACTTGGTGAAGCCCAATTGCATACAACTGCCATAGATAAAGAGGTTAGTGCATTTGGGGTATCAGAGACAGTCACCCTCTAATCATTAAGAGTTACTACTACAGTCACTTGGTTATACAATCTTTGTTTCTGGTTGTTGCAGCTTGAGAGAAAGGCACATGGCTGAGCAACTCTTAGTCAACATTTGTTTCTCAGGTGTTGAACTTGTTTAGGAAGCACAAAACTCCTGTTATACTCTGCTATTTCATGTACTTTGTGCCAGGAGGAAAGTTGATGTGGTTTGTATTTAAAGTATTCTGCAGAAATCTCTCTCGTCTGTTTTAATGTGTACATGAATTTTCCTTATTTGATAATAAAATGCTCAGACTTTACTTAGTTGTTGTGTTGTTAATTTAGATAGCTGTTTTACTACTGACAATTGTTAACTTTTATTTGCTTCTAGACATTTAATAGCACAGTGAATGATATTGGGTCCTGTTTTTCTATTATGTGTATAAAACATAGCAAGGACTGGACTTGTGATGTTTTGGGTTTGCTTTGTATTGGTCTCATGCTCAGTATTTTCTTAAACAGGGTCGTAGAGCTGTTAAGGCAGGACATTATGCTGCTTGTCAAGAAGCAAAAGAAGAAATTAAGGTAACTTCCTGAAGCATTTTTCACAAAAAAACACCCCATACCTATTTAATTATTAACCTAATTAATATTAAATACTGAGCACTTATTTGTCTGCTGTACAATCTTTAGCTCAGTACTTCCATGGTTTTATAACTTGCCTGTAAAATTTTTGGAATTGAATTTACACCAGCACATTTGAGATAGATAGATCGATATCTTCAGAAATAAGTCCTCAAACTGTTTTCTTTGTTTTGCTTGGGAGAGATGGTGGGTAGTGAAAATAAATAATGAAATGAATGTTATTCTTTATGTACTAACATTTACCTGACTCCTAGAGGCATTCTGAAAACGTTTCTCAACGACCACTTCATGTGGAGGTGCTGCATGCTGATGTTATGGCACATCAGAAGTTTGCCTTGCGCCTTGGTTCTTGGCTGAACAAACTCATGAGCTATTCAAGTAAGCATTTCTGGGTTTTGTTACAATGCTCCCTTAATTAAAATACTGTGATGTTCTTCTTAATTAGTAAATTAGTAATGCAGTAGCATGGGTGCTGATAGCTGTTAGCGAGGTTATGGATAGCAGTACTTTTCTGTTCTTTTTGTTGAAATAAATGTGTTAGTGCTCCATGAGGGAAACAATCTCGAAGTTTTATTATTCTCACTTTCAGCATCACACACACTCTCCTTTACTTAAAAGCTGTCCTCCTTAGTGCTGGGTGGAAAACCACAGAACATCTCTATCAGTGAAAACAGGCATCCTCTGCTTAAATGAATTCCTGCTTCAGATTTGATAACTGTGATTCATTAGGAAGTGTCAATAAAACTAGCAAATTAAAGCCTTAATTAATTTTTTTTTCCAGTAGTGGAAAGTCTATTTCAAGCTTTCAAACTTTATTCTGGTGTTTGAGGTTTATGGTTCTAAAGACTTCTGAATCAGTGTGCTTTTGATTTGTTACTGTTGTTTTCATACCTGTGTCTTGATACACTAAAACCATGATAAAATTTCTCCACACAGTACAAATATGCATAGATGAAGCTGTACTCACTCCTTATCCTCCTTCTTGATAGGTAAATCTGGTGGTCTGCTTTAGTCCCTTTGTAACCTTTGTTAATAAAGTGAATTTCATATTTTTTCTGAATGCTTGCTGATCTTTCACTTGAGACAATAGATCACAAATGTACCTTTTTGTAATTCTTTACAGTGTTTTACAAGTTCTAGCATTCTGTTCTTTTCAAGTTTGTATTTATTTTGCCAGCTGCTATTCTGAATTCCTCAGACAGTTCTTTTAATCAATACAAATTTTTGAGTGTGGATTATTTCAAAGTTTCTAGTGAAAGTTTGATTTTTATCCAGGTAAGTTAACAGATACTTTTGTGTTTTAGTAGAATCTTTTAAGTACAAAGATTGAAGTCAAACATTCCTGTCCTTCTGGATTATAGATGTAGAGACTTTATGAACCTGATGTTCTGTACTGAGATGGAACTTTATAGTCTGGTGGTTCCTATTCTTTTCAAGGTTTTGTTTCAAATGGTAGAACATGAATCAAGAAACATTTAATAATATTAATTTCAAGTTTTTTCTAGTTAATTTCTAATTTTCAAATTCTCAAGAATTTGAGTCGTGAATCTTCACTTTGCCTTTTCAAATTAGTAACATAAGGCCTCATTTTGGAATGTTAAAAACCCATGGTTGGCTGTGTTAGGTTGATCCCCAGCACTACTTCAAGTACAGTGTTTACCAATAGGTGCAAGAAAATATACAAGAATTTCTGAAATTCTACAGAAGACTGACTTTCAAGTCCTGAGGACGTGGTCAGCAGAGACTTGCCTAGCCTTGTGCTTTTCTGTGCTGACACAGTAGACTTCTTAGGGGTCTGCTTTGCAAAGCTGTCTAAATTATTTTCATTTAAAAATACTCTTCTGCATCACAGGATTTATTAAATTAGGTGGGCAAGAATATAGGAAGAAATTGGTAAGGCAAAGGGTATGTGGGAGTATATTCATTGAGGAAAAATCTTAAAAGTAATTCTTACTTTAGTGCCTTCTTTCTTCTTTTAAGGAACAGAATTCTGTAATTCTAATTTTCTCGTGTCATATAGTTTCATTATTGAAACATTCTTGTACAAATTAGTAGTTTCATCCCTACAGGTGACTTTCGTCAGATCTTTTGTCAAATATGTCTCAAAGAAGAAGCTGGATCTGAAAAGCCCTGCTTTATAAGCAAGTTGATGCTATGGGATGCAAGACTTCATAAAGGTTTGTGTATCCATGTTGCTATAAACTAAAGATATGTCAAATTAATTTTCATGTGTGTAACATATAGATAAATGTAGGTAATATGCATGTAGTTACATTTCTTCAGGGTTTTTGTATTATGGTTTTATACAGCCTTAATTTTTACAGCTGAGCTAATTTGTATTTGGGATATATATTTGCCATCTCAATTTGTTCTGCTTTTGCATCTTTAAAAATCTTTTTGCAAAATGTAGCCTGACACTGAGTGACTTGATACTTACCTATGTTTTAAAAATGTATCAATAAATGTCAAAACCCCCCCAAAAATTAGTAACTGTATTAATATATTTCATAAGCATTTCAATGCTTTTCATGATTTTAAATTATAGTTTAGTAATTGGTTCCTTTTTTTCCCCCCCACAAAAAGCTGCATCTTAATACAACAAAGTGACATGCATTGTATTGGTTCTTTGCAGGGGCAAGGAAGGTTCTTCATGAACTTATCTTCAGTAGTTTTTTCATGGAGATGGAATACAAAAAACTTTTTGCTGTGGAATTTGTGAAGGTAAATAGTTTAGTTTTTATGCTATGAATTTGTACTAGTATTATGAAATTTCCCCCCAGATTCAAAATTGTGTCAATATAATTAATGAATTTTAAGCAAGCAGACCTTCAATAGCTAGTTCAGCCTTTATGGAGTGTAGGTAATTCCCATGTCACTGGTTTGTTCCTTAAACTCATGTAGGGATATGCTTGTTTGAACGCCATGTTGTTTGTATTCTATGTATCTTTCAAAATGTCAGATGAGCTGCAACTGAAATTGGCCTTTCTTTTCAAAAATTAGATACAATAATTAAGAAATATACAAAACATAAGACAAAGTTTTTGTTTAAGGGTGAGACATTTTAATTCTGATAAAGATGATTGATGCTTCTTGATTTTCTTTGGACTGAAACAAAGACTTTGTTTTTTACAGACGGTTGTTGAAAAACTATCGATGCAGCTCATGGCAGGGGGAAGACTTCTTTTATAAGAAATGTCTTCTTTTTTTTTTTTTTTTTTTTTTTTTTTTTGTCAGATATTTAATATTTTTTCATGGGAATATTGGTTGTAGGAGAAAAAAGTGTTGGTCCCAATCTGGCAAGTCAGTTAAATTCGTGTTTATCTTTAGTGTTAAGGCAATGGGGGCTGTATTGAATTGCTTTGGTGCATTAAGGACATTGAGCTGTTTTTGTTGGAAATGCTTCTGTTAGTTGGGAGAAACACATTGAGATGTAATTCTTGTGAATGAAAAAGTAAACAGTTTTATTAACATTTGTTTAATGTCCCTGATACTCTTTTTCTAGTATTACAAGGCATTGCAAAAGGAGTACATCAGCGATGATCATGACAGAGTTTTCTCTGTGACGGCACTTTCAGTTCAGATGTTCACTGTACCCACTCTGGTATGTACAGCCTGGCTCTGCTAGAGGTGTAAAATAAGTTTGAGGGCTGCTAGCAATGCCACCTTTGCACATTGTTGCATTTGGCAGAGTGTCTTTATTAATTGCTGAGTTGAATACAAATGATTTTAGGTTTTGTTAAGGCCAATACGAAAGCAGGAGCTTGAGTTGATGTGAAAATTCGTTACAGAATATAGAGGGAATGCCAATAAGTTTCTGGGACATTGTACTCTGCATTAACTTTCTGTTTTTATTTACTGCTCATGTTTACCTATGTGACTTTAAAAACAGGGCAAGAGGCTAAAAATGATTAAATGTCATCTTCTGAGGGGGAAATATGGGGAGGAAATATATCTATGAATTTTAAAGGTTATATGTTTCTTGGCTAAAGTAAAAACTCTTTCCTGCATGATCTTTCTAGAAAAAAAACCCCAGCATATCCATTATGTAGTTGCTGTTGGAATTGAGCAGACATACAAAGTTGATAGCAGTTGTGTTCCTACACAGTAAATACTGTGGGAGTTTTTTTAACTTGGGCTCTTCACAAATGCTTAAAACATTTTTTAGTCAGAAAGATTGGATTCAAAGGAAAAAATATTTTGGTGGAAACATGTAACAAAAATAGGAAAAAAAATATTTCACTTTGTTCTTTCAGGCCCGACATCTTATTGAAGAGCAAAATGTAATAACCACCATTACAGAGACACTCCTAGAAGTGCTTCCAGAGTATCTAGACAAAAATGACAAGTTCAACTTCCAGGGCTACAGTCAGGACAAACTGAGCCGAGTCTATGCAGTAATATTTGACCTCAGGTGAGGCTGAGAAGCTAGAGCAGCTCTGAAATCTCGGTAGTACGATGAGGTGTTTCAATTCAGAGTCTGATGATTAAACTGCTTTAAAAACAAACCCAAACCCCTCAAAAAACACACGGGAAATTGTAGTGTTTTCTTTTTCAGTGGGAACATAAAATTTTAAAATACCAAAATTACATTCTATGAAAACATTTTTTGATTTTCAATTATCTAATTACATATAATCTACATTTATATTTACTTACATTAATAAATAGAGTATATCTACTGTGAGACAGTATGGGAAATTTGTCTCGTATTGGCTGTCATTCTGGGAAAGCTGTATAATCCTTATCTGCACAAAGTTTTCTGCTTTTACTACTTTTCTACTTTTGATGCCAAATTGCACTAATAAACTGAGTAATGTAGGACCAAATCACCCCAAATACCTTGGAGTTAAAACTAATTTCCAGTGATGGAGTCACACCAAGGTACTAGTAGTTCAAGTATTCGGGAAAATTTTCTGAGTACTTTAAGATGGGGAAGGTGATGTAATTTGGTTATGTAATTGAATGTATTAAAGCAGTTGAAAACAACAATTGTATTTCAAGAACACTTGAAATAAAAGCATGAGACAAGCCTGAGCAAATGATGATAATATTTTTTTTTTTTTGGGGACAGGTATGTCTTAGTCAGCAAGCCTACAGTGTGGACAGACCGTCTGAGAGAGCGTTTTTTAGAAGGATTTGTTTCTTTCCTAAGGATTCTAACTTGCATGCAGGTACAATACATTTAGATGATTTCTTTCTAATATTCTGTTGCAAAGAGATTACAGCTCCTCTTTTTTTCCCATAATATTATAATGGATGTAAACATGTAATTACAATTTTAAATTCTTCAGTTTCTGTTTTGGGTGGGTGAAGTGTTTATAGAAGTAATACTCATCAGATTTATTACAAGTACTTCAACTTTTGATTGTGGAATTTTCTGTTGTGTTAAGCCTGTGATCACTGATTTAGACAGAGTATTTTGTGTATTTCCATTTCAGGGAATGGAGGAGATAAAAAGACAGATTGGTCAGCACATAGAGGTGGACCCTGACTGGGATGCAGCTATTGCCATACAGATGCAGCTCAAGAACATTCTTTTGATGTTCCAGGAGTGGTGTGCCTGTGATGTAAGTATATCAGTTTTCTGGGATTCTTGCATGCATGCCTTTTGTGAATCTTCCTGAGACCTTTTGAAATAGCAGCTTTTGCAAAAGCTCACTGTTGTTCCGTATAGTTCTCCACAAAAAAAAATGGTCTGAAAGAATTAATCTGAGTGTGACAAAGAGAGCAAGGAAGAACTGCATTATTTTTAAATATAACCTATTCATGTATTTTAAATTCTAGGAAGAGCTGCTGCTCAGGTCTTACAGAGAATGCCATAAAGCTGTCATGAGGTGCAGTTCCAATGGCCGCTCTCGGGAGAAGACAGTGTTTCACTTATGTGGCCATACCCTAGAGAGCAGACCCTACAGAGTGTCTGCAGATCCTGTCAGCATACATTTGCCACTGTCTAGGACTCTTGCTGGTAAGTGATATGTTTTGATTGCTATTTAAACCATGTTTGCCATCCATCTCTATTTCTTTACTCCAGAAAGCATTTGGATTAAGTGCTTCACAGATCACTTGCTCTCTCACTTTCTGACATTCTCAGATCAGGAAGGTGTGCTCCCCATATGTCCCACTAAGGGAAAGTTTTTCTCAAAACAAGATTTCCATGGAGGTTGGAGGATGTTTTTTTGAGTGGGAGAGAAATAAATCAGTCAAGAAGGAAAAAATTTCCTTTTTAATGAGATCCTTAGTTTTCTCTGAAGTGTTTCTGGTTCTGTTCCTATCTGCTTTATCTAAATGAATTTCCATTATTACTATACTTCAATTTATTTTCCAGCCAAATATATGTTAGGACTGTTAAAATGCTTCTAAAAGACATATGTTTGCAAAATGCCAGGACAGGCTTCCAGTCAGAATACAATTGCAGCTTTCTGTGGAATACAAATGAAATCATATGCTATTATTAAGCTGTAGATTCTTTATCACATCATTTGGTACCAAGATACCATGTGTTAAGCCTTGTAGTCTTGAAATTCATTTACTACTGATGTAAGGTTTAAATGTGAAGTTAAAAAATTAGCTAGTGTTATATAGCATCTCAATTTAGATGGTGTTCATTCATCCATTCAGTGTAAATTTATTAATAAAATAATGAATTGTAAGACTAGTAAGAATTGTTGCGATAGTGTAATAGATCTTCTGCCTTAAGAAAAGTATGAAGTCTTTCCTAAACAAACTTGGTGGTTTTTTGCTGTGGTTCTCTGAATTGTGAATGGTTTCGCTAACATTTAGAAGGGGTTGGAGAACCATCACTGATTTTGATTTATTTTCTGATTTTTCTTCCTTGGTTTTGTAGGTCTTCATGTACGATTAAGCAAGACTGGAGCCATTTCAAGATTGCATGAGTTTGTTTCTCCTGTAAGAGACCTTTTTTCCCCCCCTCAATGCTTTTGTGATTTATGCTCTGTTAAGAAAAAACCCTCAAGCTATGTTCTCTAACCTTCATGGCACACATACAAGTTATTTTTCAGCTGTCAATATATCTTTCCTCATTAGGACTTAGGCTTTTAAAACCACTGGCAGATTTATTCTGAGAGTTTTTTGTGTTTTTTCCTTTTTTGAATTCTAGGAAGAGTTTCAAGTGGAGCTGCTGGTAGAATATCCTTTGCGGTGCCTTGTCCTAGTTGCACAGGTTGCAGCAGAGATGTGGAGAAGGAATGGGCTCTCCCTGATAAGCCAGGTACTCCCTACAGTGTTCAGTGGTGAGCTGATCCTAGCAGTGTTTGCAAGGGCTGCTCAGTAGTGCTGCCAGAGGTTCATCTAGTGCAGAGAGAAGTCCAGGCTCACTCCTACAGTAAATAGAAATGTTTCTAGGTGGAGATTTAGGTTACATGGTTTTATTTCTGGCCTCAGCAATGGCTTATCTTCCTGTCTTAGGTATTTTCATCTCTGATATGACTCTTTCTTATTCTGAAATTGCGTTAATGTTGCTGATGTCTACTTGAAAGCTACTTTCAGATCTCATAATCACTGTATCAGTACATGTTAGTACTCCTGCTTATAGCATAAAAAGTTAGAAGTTCCTTAGGGTATATGGAAATTTTTACATACAAAAGCTAAATTATTTTAGTGTCTCAGTAAACTTTTGAGAGCCCCATAGCTAGGCATACAGACATTTTCTGATACTTGTGACTTCTGTTGTAAAAGTAAAGGTAAAGGGAAGAGTCTACCCCTGCCTTTGCCTCCTTTAGCTTCATTTTGGGGTGTTTTTTTATTATTTTTGGGGTTTTTTTTCTTCTTTGATGGCAGAAATTCTCTGCTAAGCTTGCACAGGACCCTTTGATGAAATTGAAGTAAGTCATGGTAAATGCCTGCAGAATTGTCTTTCTGAGAACTGGGGTAGAGAAGGAGGATGTTTTGACTTATGTCAGTAGCAGCATTGGAGTTGTCCCCTTGGAAGGGGTTGTGAAGTATGGCATAGACTTTCTGGAGAGGTGAAAAAACATTTTTCACTTCCATTACATATTTATTTTGGAAGAAATATGGACTTTATTTTACTTAATAAATGTGTGATACATTTTGAAAAGCCTCAGAGATTAACTAATCCAGATTTGGTAGTATGCTATTTTATATCTCTATTTTATTTTCCTGTTTCTTAGGTATTCTATTATCAAGATGTTAAATGCAGAGAAGAGATGTATGATAAAGACATCATCATGCTCCAGGTATAATGTTCTGAATCACGGTGTAGTTGTTATTGTTTAAAAATTCAGTTAAATCTGCATGATTTTGAAATACCAAGTGATGTTCATATTAACTCGGATTTTTTGATAGATAGGTGCATCTCTTATGGATCCAAACCAGTTTCTCCTGCTGATACTGCAGAGATATGAGCTTGCTGATGCTTTCAAAAAGATCAAACCCACCAAAGATCAGGTAAGTAGCAAATTTTTCTGCTGCTTAATTTGTCAGCTTTGAGTATATAAAACATCAGTAAGAAAAGGTAACTGTTGTTGATAACTGCATTTTTAAGGCCACGCTAGAAGTCAGTAAACACAGTAGCTGGTGGTTAGGTAAGTATTTTCTATTTGGATTTTGTAGAGGCTTCCTCAAAATTAGCTTGCAAGTTTTTCCCCTTTTGGACATTTATTTTATAAGGCATCTACCAAAATCCATGTAAATGACTTCACTATAGCATTTTTATATCTCTTAGTCCCTGTTATGTGCTTTTGTTTTGGTTGGAAGTTTCTTGGATTGTTATGCTACTTGTTGTAGCTTGAGCTTTGATACAACTCTTCATTTGGGATACTTCTTTTAGCTGTTTTTTCTTTTCTTGCATGTGAGTCTCACTTTAGTTGCTGCATAGTATCTCCTCATGTTAGAATGGAAATTTTTTCATGGAGTGCAATGCTGCAGCTAAGTAGTAGATATGAAGGCTGAGCTCAGTGCCATTTGATGGATGGAGTTTTCTGCACTTTTGGTTTTGGTTTTTTAACCTGATTTCTTTCATTCTTCCAGGATTTGATTAAGCAATATAATGTTTTAATAGAAGAGATGTTACAGATCCTCATCTATGTTGTGGGTAAGTTTAATTTCTCTCTGTTGTTGTAGTAGTGGATTATTGCTTTGACAGAGCAGGCTTGATGATTTTCTTGAACAGAGTATAGAGAAGATACTGGAGAGGGCCTCTTTTAAATAGATGATACACTAATACAAGTGTTTGTCAGCTGGAAGCAATAGGAATTGTACAATGAAAAGTTGTTGGATAACTTAATAATTGACATTAAAGTAAAATATGAAGAGTCCATCTCGACCCATTTTGTTAGGAAGCCAGGCTAAGAAACATTTTTACTCTCAGACACTTGGGACAGGCTTCTGACAAATGCAAGCTTACACAATGAAACATCCCAGCAATATCATTATCATGGTGCCAAATTCAAATTTGCTTTATACCTGTCGTATCTGCCATTCTTCTCCTTTTGGTTCACTCTGACAGGGGAAAGATATGTGCCTGGAATCAGTAATGTGACAAAAGAAGATGTAATAATGAGAGAAATCATCCATCTGTTATGTATTGAACCAATGGCTCACAGTGCAATTACCAAGTCCTTGCCTGAAAACGTGAGTCCTGATTTATTTACTTTTTTCCTTTATTTACTTTCTTGTTTTATGTCTTTCTTCTTTACCTTTCATATCTTTATATGGAAGCATTTCTAATATAAAGCTTAAATATTGATTTAAAAATTACAAGGTGGCTGATGTCAAGGTAAATGTCATAGATTCAAGTATAGACTGATCTGAAAAGACTTGTATGGGAATTATGCTTTTTGATTAAAAGTGAATTTTTTAAGAATATTCAGCTGTAGTTCTCCTAGATTAAAAAAGAAAAATTGTGAAATTTTATGGTTTGGCCCTGTAGGATGGTGGTGCTGGATTCCATTCTGCCTTGCCACTCATAAATTTAAACCTGTAATTGTGATCATTTAAATCAGTGCAGATCCATTTGAAGTGTTGTACATAACTATTGGAAAACAAATTTCCTTGCCATTGCATTACAGTTGTTGAAGATTCAAGCAAAGGCAAGGGATGTGGATAAGATTTTATAGTCTCTGCAAGTGTTCAGGGCCAGCAATCAATGCAAGAACACCTAAATTTTAGTTGAAATATCCTGAAATAATATAGTATCCACATTCACTGTTTTAAAATAGCTAAACCTCTTTTTTTTTCCCTTTGTTAAGGTTGGGTAAGCATTGACCTGTTTCTAGAGAACAGCTCTGTTATTAATGAATTTCTACATTATTAAGGAAAAGTATTATGTATCTTTGATACTTAGAACTTGCCAATTATGAGTATCTGCTTTCTGATTAACAGTGGGCAAAAGATGATAGTCCATGAATTAGGGAATTATCTAAATTGGTTTGTCTATTTTTGTTACACATAGCATACTACTGAAGATATTTGAGTCATTATATGTTTATGACAAACTAAATTTTTTACCAGGAGAACAATGAAACTGGCTTGGAGAATGTAATTGATAAAGTGGCTACATTCAAGTAAGTTCTTAAAGTTGCTTTGTAAGTAGCTTGATTGTGAAATAAAATTTCTTAGATTGTTTGGATTAAACAAGCTGAATGACAGCTTCTGTTTAGTTAATATTTTGCTATCTTGAAATAAATATATTTGCAAATATGAATAGGAAAGAACAGTGTGCAGTATATCCTGTGCTGCTGCTGTTTCTCTCCCTTTGCCACCTTCTTTCCTCAAATTCATTTTGGAAAGTCTCAGGAGTTTAGTAATCTCAGGTCCTAGTAGGAGAATCTTCACAAATTCTTTATTTTTTCAGAGATGGTTAGGAAATTTAAGAACTCGTGGTACTTTACAATCACTATCTAGTAACTGTTGTGTTACTTAGTTGCTAATTTTTTGGAACTTTCCCTTTTTTTCCTGGCACTTAATTTTATATATCAATATATTTGCATGTGTTTGTGTGTATGCAAATATGCAACAATAAATTGTAGTTGAAAAAAAAAATCTGCTATTTTTGTGAGAAAAATGTCTTATTTTAGTTCTTTTAGTATACATAATTTTAACTTTTCATGTGGCTTGTTCATGTTTAATTAAGAGCAACTGTAGGTGTACCTAGGAATCTTAATTTGGGAATTATATGAACAATTCAAAAAAATCTCACTGGCTGGAAAGCAGCAAGTATTACTTGTTTTATACTTTGGCTAAAGAAAGGATTGAATTTCATGAAATAATATCCAATGTGTGAAATTCTGAGCCATACAGTTAAAAATAATTTTCAGAGGGTATACGGTGTGCTCTAGATGGTATAGATTAGAAATATTTTGCTGCTGAATTATTTGCTCCTGTAAATCCTGTCTTGAAAATTTAAGACTCATTACTGTACTCAGTCTCTGCTTTTAATAAGTTAGTGAGTAATCATTACAATTCCTGCTTCTTTAGAAAACAAATTGTTTGCATTCCAAGATGTGCTGAATGTACATTATTAATCTGCATATCATGAAATATTTTTCTCTAAGGAAACCGGGTGTGTCTGGCCATGGAGTTTATGAACTGAAAGATGAATGTCTGAAGGAATTCAATATGTTCTTTTATCACTACACTAAGACCCAGCACAGCAAGGTGAGCAGTGTAAAATTCACTCTCAAAGTGAGTTAAAAATATTAAATTAAAAATAGTACATGCTTATCAATGTTTAAAGAATTTTGCTGAATTAATGTAGTCTAAAGGAATTGGTTCAGTAAAGAGTATCTGCAACTACCTTCAAGACTAAATGTTCCATGAAGTTAAAATTTTCAATACAAATTTACGTGCTATGGTTTGCATTAGTGTTTCCTTTTTGGCAACTTGTGTATTAACTCTTAACACTTTATGTTAAGAATAAAATGTGGTAAGATTTATCTTTGCACTGCAAACTTTCCTTTTGTAACTCTTAAGCAAATATGTCCAATTATTTGTCTTTACTACAAATTTAAATTCAAAATGTAATATTGTTAAACATGTTACAAAATTCTAGTACACAGCCAGGAATTTACTATATATCTCGCCGTATTTCTAGTGTAGGGTTTCTCATCATTTCATTAATCTCATTATTGTGTACTTCTGTAGAGATGCTGATACAACAACACTCCTTTTTCTGTAGGCTGAGCATACACAAAAGAAAAGAAGAAAACAAGAAAACAGGGATGAAGGTAAAATTCTGTAATTGTGATTCAACAAATGTGCTAATTTAGTAGTATATGTAGTTGTGTATATAAACTGAGCTTTGGGAGCTGTCTTGTGACTTCATAGTGGATAGATGGGTTCATATTAAATTTGTTTTGATTTATAGTAGTTGTGATTAATTAGCACCTGGCATTTCATTTGTCTTTTTTCTTTATCACAGACAGAAATTCTGGAATTTTTAGTTTAATTTACATATAGGGAAATAAACATGACATAGTACCTGATGACAAAGCCATGAACTCAGAGGTTTTATGGTGGAGTAACTAAGAGACAAAGGTTTTAGTGTTTTTTTCTGAGCAGTTTCTTTAGCACAATGTTGAGACATAGTAGTGACATGTAGAGAAGATTGCTGCAGGAACTAATGCTTATATCCATTCTTTAATAAAACAATGAGAATTAAGTTTTAGAAATATTTTTTTAGAAGCTATGAAAGAGAAAACAGTGAACCCCCATGTTTCTGCTGCAACACAAATGTTATTTCCCTTTTGAGTTTACTTTTACCCATTCAAGTCAGAAGCATTTAATTGAGTTGATTTGAGGAAGACTTGGTAAGCTGAAAATATACAAAATAAGTACAATGAACCAACTTTGTCCCTTCACCTTTCACTCTGGCATCTTAAAATGTTATCAGAGGAATTAATTTTGCAGACATTTTCAAAAATGTGGTTATTTAGATGTAAATATCAGAGACTTATGTAATTGAACAGTTCCAAAATACCAAGGTATCTGTTGGCACTGATCCATGTTTCCCCTGAGGCTGCATTAATTTTTGCAGGTGCTTCCTGTCTATGTGGCTGTGTTGCTCTTTATCAGTATCTTCATTCAGCCTAAATTGTCAAGAGAATGATGGTTTCAGAAACACTGCATTCACAGAGGTCCTCTGAAAAGAAGCACTCTTTTAGGCATTCAGGTAGCTAAAGAAGACAGAAGTCAGTGGTCCCTGATAGGGAAAGGCTGTGGCATTAAATGAGGTGCTGTCAGTAGATGCCAGGATTCCACATTAGAGTTCCAGTATTAGCTCAGTAAATGTACATAACTAGAAATGAATGGAATGCCAGTAAGCAGAAAAAATTTAGAGCTCCAGACATGTGACACTCTAGTGTGGGACACTGCACTGCTCCTCACTTTTGTTTTAACTACCTGAAAATCTTTTATCTGATGCAGAGCACAAACTGTATGTTTAATAGTGAGACACAAGTAAGGGTGTTCAGAGTGTTCAAAATTTGCATTTAGAGATACAGCTAATACTTGTGATTGATTGTTTAACTTAGCTTGTAATCTGTTTTATGTAAGAACTTAATAAAAGTTCTTAGTTTTGCCAGAGGTGAAAGTTGACTTTTATGTCTTCGAACCTGGTTTTATTTGAAGATCCACTTTTTCTTTCACTGAAATGATTGTTTGTGCTCTCTGCTTCTGTGTGGGATGTCAGTACATTGATTTGTTTGCACATCTGTTTCCTAGCATTGCCACCACCTCCTCCTCCAGACTTCAGTCCTGCATTCAGCAACGTGGTGAGGATTCTGAACTGTGATGTTATGATGCACATCCTGCGGACCCTTCTGCAGCGGGCAGTGGAGCTGGAAACCCATTTGTGGACTGAGGCAATGGTCCAAATGGTATGACTGGCCTTGGTCATCTTCTGGTCATTCCTGTGCTGACTGCTTATAAGACCAAAATATGTAAAGATGAGCTTAGAATGTTTTTGTCCCTGGACCTGTTTTCATAAGTCTTACTGGCAAAGAAAATATTTTTATTATCAATTATCTATCTCTGCTGTAAAATAGAAACATGATACCTAATAGTATTAAAGTTTTCTATTTTACTTTCCTCCCTGTGTTTGCCTCATTACTGAAGCTGTTTCAATATGTAATTCTCCTTAACTCATCTTTTTCTTGAAACTTCACAATTAAATAACCCTTTTAATAATTGGAATTCCTTCATTTTTTGAGCTGCAGAGTCTCCAAATACATAAATGTCTTTGGGGCCTCAGTCATGAAATAGTAGAATTTTTGTAAGTATTTAAACGTCTAATTTTACTGCAGTGATTTTAGTCTTTTAAAACTTTGTTGAAATGCTCTTTGGAGGCATTGTTTGTTTGTTTTAGCAGGGTTGTTATTTTAATATTTATAGAATTAGAACCTGAAATTACAGAAAGTTTGAATTAATCAGTTTTGTTAGTGTGTATAGATTAATTGCCTTGCTAGTCATGCTAATCTTTGAATTATGGAATTAGCCAAGTACAGATTTTATACCAGCAAAAGGACAGAATTCCACATACTACTAATATAAAGCATGTGCCAGTTGATGAATTTTAGTGCAACTAATATGCAGTAACTTTATATTGTGCTTTTATTTCACCTTCCATGTATGATCTCTGCATTTTAATGTGTTCTGTCATTAATATAATCAATATATAATAGAGAACTGTATTTAAACATCTTTGTTTTGTATTCCAGTTTTCCATATCTTAAATATATCTTAAATATATCTAAAAATATAATTTTTTTTCTCTTTTTTTCCAGGTGCTTCATCTCCTTTCTTTAGGGTTACTAGAAGAGAAGCAGCAGTTACAGAAGTGTCCTGAAGAAGAAGTAACCTTTGATTTTTATCACAAAGCAACACGTATGTTTCATTTTCTTTTAAAGCACAGACTAAACTAGGCTAACTTGATTCTGAAAGGACTCAAACTAGAAGAAATTACTCAATGATTTAGTCAGGTTTTATTTTATGCTATGTAATTCAAACATGATAATTTAATATTTTTTTAACAATTAATGAACAAGGTTTGGACTAGCTTCCTCTGCTCTCAGTTGCCAAGTAGGTTGAAGAGGATATGTGCTTCTCTTCCTGGGGAAGAAATTAAAGTAGTACTAGTGTTACATAACTGAAAATGGTTTTCCCTTCACAAGAACAGCATTGAAAGGGAAACTAAGAACTCTTTGAAAAATTGCATTGGATTTAAGTGAACTGTGTACATCTTTTGGTTCTCTTGAGCTGTACAATTACTGATTACCTGCAAGTTAGTCTTTTACTATGGTAGTGAAAATAGAAACAGAATTTAGTGGCTGTTGTGTGTACCCTTTTCTTTTTCAAATCTCTAGTGAGCATTTCTTAATATTACATTCAGGACTGCTGTGTGAGAGTTGGAATCTGCTTTTTCTAAATAATCTTCCATCTTCTGTAGAAGATGCTTCTTTTGATTCACTGTGTAAATATAAATTTAAAAATTCCATTATCAAGCTAAACATAACTGTCATTTGTGAGATGCAGCAGAGATAAGAATTTTGAAGTAAAATCATAGAACCATAGAATTGTTTGTATTGGAAAAGATCTCCAAGATCATCAAGACCAAATGATAAGTCAGCACTGCCCAGTGCACCACTAAACCATATTTCTAAGCATCAGATCTTTGTATCTTTTGAATACTTTCTGCAAGAATAAATGCATAAAAGTACTGAAGTCCCTTTATTATTATATTTTTTACAATTATGTTTGAAAAGCACTCCCAATGCACTATATTTCTAAATGTTTTCCTGCTGTTGAGAAAGGAATAGTATCATCACACTGAAAGTATTTCCATTAAAGGAGCTTCATGTCAACCATAGGGATAGAATAAAAGTAATGATTATAACTGAGATGCTAGAGAATGCTTTAGTTTTGCTTAAAAACCAAAGCCCTCTTTACGTGAAAGTGATGCAAAAATAGTCTGTATTTTTGGAAGAAAGCTCTTTTTGAGAAACAATTTATGAAAGAAAGAAAAGGCTTTTTTGCAATGTATTTGTCTCCCTACTAAAAATGTAAAATTAATTCTGTATGGAAAGTGCTGCAAGAGAAATATCATTAAAAAGAATGGTCTCCATTTTAAAGCATTCTTGTGATACAGAAGAGCCTAGAATGCTATGGACTCTCACCAAGTTGGGAGGAAGGAAATAATTACTGTAGTTACAATAGCTTTTGTTATTAGAAATAAATGTGTACACACTAAGCTGTTAGCAAACATAGGTAAGCTCTCAAGAGCTTTTCTGCTTCCCTCTGAAGTGAAAGTTGATTCTTTTTTAATTAGACATTAAGCAAAGTTTTTCTGAAGCAGAAGTAATTTATCTACAAAGGGATAAATTATACTATGTATAACAGGAATAATCAGATTAGTTCCATTTCTGGTAGTTTAAACAGTTTGTGTTCATGTATGTGTGTTATATAATTAACAATATTTTAAGATATGTCCATGATTGTAAGTACATTAAAATGTTAGGGGTTTTATTTCGCTGAAGGCCCTTTTCTGTTTTTCACTTTGTAAAGGAATGGGAAGCTCAGCCTTGAATGCTGTGAATGTATTAATGCTTGTGGAGAAATTGAAGAGAGTTCCTCAGTTAGATTCACAGAAGGACACAGTCAATTGGATACTGCAGGTACACAAAGAAGAGATAAGTATGATCTGATTTCAATAGTGTGGAAAGCTAATATGAAATATGTTATGATTCCTACATATGATTCCTTCATATAATCCATTTACAGGTGCAGGGATTTACTGAGAAATTTAATCTGTTGCAGCATTGTAGTTGCTACTTGTACTTTCAATAATTGGATCAATTTTTGCTTGAGTGACTCATTCCAGTAATGACATTTTTACTCATATTCCTCATATATCTGTTGCAAAATAACTGCAAATAATGAGTAAAGCAGTGTTCTGGGAGTGCACTTAGAGTCTTGGGTATTTCTGTTATTTTCTGTTATTGAATAGTTTAATCCATTTGAAAATCTGAAAATAACATGAACAAAATACTAAGTTTTACTCCTGTCTATCATAGAATGGATTGAGTTGGAAAGGACCTTAAAAATGATCCAGCTCCAAGCCCCTGCCATAGGCAGGGACACCTTCCAATACACCAGATTGTCTACAGCCTTATCCAGCCTGGACTTGGACACTTCCCAGCATCCACAAATTCTCTGGGCAGCCTGTTCCAGTACTTACATATTGTGACATTGGAAATGTATTAGTCTATATTGTTATAAGAGCCAAGTTGCGTTTTATTTTTAACATCAAAGTCTCTGTTTTTAGATGTTTGATATGGTGAAGAGATTGAGAGAAAAATCTAGTTTGGCAACAGTAGGAGCTGCATCAGGCTCAGAAGCTGCAAAAGGGGATGAGGTAATGATAAAAATAAAGCTTCAGTGGGAAGCCTTGTATTTAATGTTTTGAATAGTTATTTTCAATAACACCTGAATTTACTTTTGCCTAAAATTATGATTTTTTCAAGACTGGTGTCTGATATGTTGTCTACAACTGGGATTTAGTTTCCAAGAATAATATTTTTAGTCAGTGAAGTTTGTGCTAAACGTGTTTCATGGAATTATTAGCAGCTAATGTGAGTTTTGTTTGTACTTCCATGTTAAGCAATTGAGGGGGCTGAAGGAAGTAATTTATGCTCATCTTTCCTTTTCTTGTCTTTGTGATTTGACCACCTTTTGTATTATACTGTCATTGTACAATAATTAGAAATACAGATCCACTTTAAATGATGTCCTGTAATTTACCTAATCTATCAAGAGGTTAATGTCCTTTGCCCTGATTGTATGAAGTCCTGAGCCTTAAGTAATAAGTAATTATTCTGACTGTCAGTCTCTTTGCCCTTCCCTCAAAATAACTTCTGAATCTAGTGGTCAAATGACACAATGGAATGGAAATTCCAAAGATGACTTCAGTCCTGTGGAGTAGTGTTTTCAATTGGTATTTGAACAGAAAGGAAGAATCTGATTACCCTTAGCTAGTAAGTGAAGACAGACCAGTTTGCTCTTACACATTTTGTTTGGCCACAGCTTGCTGCCGAGCAATCTCTTGGCTGGTCGTTGCATTCCTATTTCTAAACTTGCCACACAGCATATGCTGTGTTTCTTTTTTGAGGTAGGTGTCATATGAGATTTGGTAAGGTACCAAACAAAATACAGAAGTCATTTAGAAATTAATCTCTTACAGTTCTACTTGTGGAGCAATTTGTTGTTTGATTTCCTGGAAAAGTGATGGTAGAGTGAATGAAAACCTTGCATATAATCTTGTATTTGTCCCTTATGTAATTGGATGGGAAGTTAGGTTCTATATGTTTTAATAAAGTGTATCTGTATTTTTTGTATTCTGTATTTTTAAAGCATAGAAATATGCTTTGTGTATTTTTAAAAATATGATACAAGAGTAAATATGGGAAGAACAATGATTTTCCAGTGTATCATAGAGAATAATGAAAATACAGTACACAGATGCATAAAATGCTGACACATTTGTTGTGTCATTGATTGGGAGTTAAAGATAAAATTTTCTTTAATTTCTGTAAGGGAGGTACTGAACACTCAGTAGGGTTTCACTTACAAGAAGAATAACAGAACTCTGGAGAAAGCTTTGATGTTCACATCACTAAAATTTCTTAAGAACAGACAAGTACCTAATTAAAATGACTCAGGTGTTATTGATCTTATCTTTGGGCTAGGGATTGTACTAATGACCTTTTGTAGACCACAAAAGTCCAGTCTTAGTTAATGAAATTAGTCAATATGTGAAGATTTTAGTTCTACTTACTATTATTTCAGATAACCAGTTAACTTTTTTCCTCATTAAAGTGTTGTCAGTTAAGGAATTTGATGCCAGTGGTTAGAATGCCTATAATGAGGAAAGAGTCTTCTCATTTTTTGATGTTCTTAGTTGCCTGTGATTTCTTTATTGTCTTCCTGCAAGACACAGAGCACTCAGGATAAAGAGAAGGCTGAGCGGAAGAGAAAGGCAGAAGCAGCGAGGCTGCACCGTCAGAAGATAATGGCCCAGATGTCTGCCTTGCAGAGGAATTTCATTGAAACCCACAAACTCCTCTATGAAAACACACTGGAGTCCCAGGGGAAAGGTGATGCCATTATGGAAGAAGAAAGGTAAGAAAAAACAGACATATTTTTAGTGTATGACCTTCTTAGATGTCTGGAATAATTCAGTTTGTTTAGAAAATCCAGCTGATTATTTTATATCTGTGTCACTTCTGGTTTTACAGCATCTCTTCAGCAATTGATTACTCCAGAATTGCTTTGGGCCCCAAACGAGGTCCATCTGTTGTTGAGAAAGAGATTTTGACCTGCATCCTTTGTCAGGAGGAACAGGAAGTAAAGTTGGAAAGTGCTGCCATGGTATTGTCTGCCTGTGTGCAGAAGTCAACTGCCTTAACTCAGAATAGGAGCAGAATTCTTGAACTCTCAGGAGGTATGTGATTTTTCTTCTCAGACTACAAGCAGTTCTGTACCTGGAACTCAAACTCTTTGAACCAATATTTGTTTGGTCAGGTTGCTAAATGGCTTACCATCCTTAAAATAAAAAAGGGTTGCAAAATTTTAAATTGCTTTAAAATCCATGTTTTAAAATGTAAATGAGAAGTATATGAAGATTTAAGTTTGTTAAGGGAAATCAGAAAATGCTTTGATCTCACAGGATTTAATAAAACATGTAGATTTGGTGGGAGTAGTTACTTTGGAGAAAAGCCAAGACTGTTCACAGCTCCTGTTTATTCAAGTACAGCTGCAAATTTTCTCAATATGGAGGAAATAAATGAACATTTATTAGAGGCCAATATGCCAACCTGAAAAGGTTTAGAGTGTTTGTTTGGTGGTTTTTTCCCCCTATGTGCCCAGGAAGTAATAGAAATAACACTATAAAAAGTGAAAAAAAATCTAAACAGGATCACATAATCTCATCTGGTGAGTGAACAAAAAGTTGAATACAAGAAAGTTATGCAATCAAGACTTACACTTGTGTCATTGATTATTGGTTGCAAGGACCACAAAGCCCAACATAATTTCTTTTATAACTAGCAATTAACTAAACATGGTGAAAATTTTGGTCTATTATGTAAGAGAAAGAAGTAAATAAATACAAGAATAAGTGAGAACTTACTCTTGTAAATAATGCAAGAATATTATTGTCAAGTATAATATTGAGTACTAGCTCACTGACATTTTAATTCTCTTTTTGAAAAAGGAAGTTGGTAGTATTTCAAGATAGATCCTGTTACAATTTGTACTTTAGGTTCCTTCTTATTTTCAGATGTGGGGGTGGTTTTTTGTGGTTTGTGGTCAACTCAGACCATAATGAGTGCTGTGTCCTATTTTTTTGTTGACACTACTATGCAGTAAATACCTTTAAATTCTATTTGTGCAGTTCATTATTCCTGGTTTAGTTTAGAACTAAACTCTAGATTGTTATCAGAGGAAAGTTCATAATTTTTTCAAATTTCTCCAGGGTGTTGCCCTATTTTTTATCATGCTTACAAATCATTACCAAGTTGTTTCACTAATAAGATGTTTCATATTTTCTCCTCTGGATCATTAACAAGTACGGAATAGTCCTAGGCCTAGGACAAACTCCTACAGAATCCTACTTGATCCATTTTTCCTTTTATCAGCAAACTACTGGTAATGGCTTTTTTGATCCAGGTCTATAGAATCTTTATCTAGATCATATACTAACTGCATTTCTTTTCCTTTTTTCTGTGGTTCTGTTCTGAAGTACACATTAAGTCCTATGCTCTTGTAGTTGGATACACTTGTAAATTTTCTGTAGAGACATGTTGGGCTATTGAAATAATTGATAAAGAAGGGAGTGGAGTTGCTTTTTCCAAAGCTGTTTCTGGACAAAATTTATAGTACTTGCACCCTACTGCATGGTACTCTGCTGCTCATCAGGAGGCCTGTAAGAACTTTTTTCTTGCAAGATCTAAATAAATGGAAAAATGCTTGTTCCCACACAAGTCACATAGTAGCAATTCAGTATTATACCAAGGTTTGCTTTCTTATTTCAGTCTCCATTTGACTTAAGGCAGCTTCAGCTGCTGTCAAACAGAATGATTTTCAATGCAATTTTGGTTCTTTTTTTCTTTAATTTTGTCAGATTCAAGTGTATTTGTTCAAACTCATGAACAGTCTCCCAGATGAGACATGGAGGAGTGCTATTGTTCAGTATTATTTAGATATCTTAAAAGTGAAAGTGGGATTCCACTTTGGGTGCACATACAACACAAAGACATCAGTACATTCTAATATTTCTGTTGTTTAGAATTGTGCAAGATTAGTGAAAGACACACTTGATTTTTGTTACTCAGCAGTGCTTTTTGTGTCAGTGGTTTGAAAATACATGGGATTAGTTGGAGAAATTATTCATCCTACTTGTCCTTAGGAATTTCATTTTCATTTAAAAATAAAGTAAGAAAGGCATTTAAAGCTTCAGTGACAATGAATCTAACCACAGATCTGTTCCAGTACAGGATCACCCTATTTCTTTTTATCCAGTTTGAATCTTTGCATTTTTTTCTTTATATGAAAATCCTTCAGTAGTTTAAATGGGTACTCCTTGTCATTGCTCTGCTGCATGATTAGTCTGGAAGAGTTAGCCAGATGGAGCTTTAATGTGGCTGTGCAACTGTAGGAAAATAAGATCTGAAGGTTCATGTTCTGTGTATATTGTTGTTCATTTCTGTTCGTACTGACAGGAATTTGTGTTACTGTTCATTCAATGATTTTTCTGCTGTGTTTCTAGATACACTAGATCCTCTCTTCATGCACCCTGACTTACCTTGTGGGACCCACACAGGGAGCTGTGGTCATGTAATGCATGCAGCCTGCTGGCAGAAGTAAGGATGTGTCTTTGCTGCCCTTTAATGGTTTTAAATTAATCTCTTTTCCAAATCATCTTAAGAGTATGCTGAGAACAAAGTACAGTAAGTGGATATTTAATTAAGGGATCAAAACTATTTGTACTCATCTAAAAATGAAGTATGGAACAAGAGGTGTTTTGACTTGATGAAGGTGATGATCATCAAAAGTTTTAGGGCCTTCTGTGACCCCGAGAAGAATCTGTAAGGACTTACTAATTTATGCAAATATAAACAATGGAGCAAAACTGGTCAAGAATAAAAAAACATATTGAGTAGGTTTACTTTTGGCAACAATACTCTGAAAGTCTTGTTACCAAGTCAATACTTCAAGGGGGAAACTGACCTGTTCGAGTGAGTGTTTAGGAGAGATTCTAGCATCTAGAATAGAGTATGAGGAATATTAATGGTTAAATCTACCAATATTTGTTTGTGACCCTTCCCATATAATTGATGAAACTCTTAATGTAAGGTAAGGGTGAAGAATTGATGCAATTCCTATAGACTTAACTGGATTTCTGTTGTTTGGGGGACCCACAATTTAGACCAAGAGTTTTGGATTTGAATGCAACCTGCAAATGAAAAGACCAAGATTCCTAGCCTGTAGGATACAATCCTACATTTCACTCCACATAGGTCTGGCAAGTCTAAACCATATGAGCAATGTGAAATAATAATAGAAATAATCCCACTGAAGTATTATCAACAGATTGAGTTGGTTCATGGAATTGCAAGCTACTCTTTCTATGATATATGTTATGAACAATATCTTGAGATTTGTTGTTTGTACTTGTACCATTTTACTTTAAAAAAATCATACTAAGCTTCCACTGCTTACCATTAACTTTTCAGTTTTCTTTATACGTATATAATGCTGGTTTTTTACAATAAAACATCAGTACAGAATAAATAGGTGCACACTTAGAATGAAACACAAGTATGTTCCTTGAGTATAATACATCTGCTCTTGGTAGATCCATCTATGTCTTCATAGATCTAACTAGTGTAACACTGGAGCTTGTTCTTTTTAAGAAAAGATGACTTGCTGTATGGGTTAATGGGATTGAAATGGACAACAGGCTCTTCACATATGGTATGGCACCAAAGGTTTGAGTATAGTCTTTTATTTATTATATAACAGACATTTTAACTTACTAATATTCATCCAAACTATGCCTGCCATACCTTTCTATGTGCAACCTAAAAGTGCTGCAAATTCTCTAAAACAGAAAAAGTTGAAATGAGTGGAATATCCTCGTAGTTGCCATGTATGCAGAAGAGGATAGTTGTGTGAATGTGGGGAAAATAAATGTATGAATTTTGGTTTATAAGAAAATATTTCCCTAAATATTCTGTATTCATTTGAGCTTCTGCACATACTTTCGTTTCTCACATAAATGGGATTTTATTTAATTTAAAATGTATGGTTTAAAGAAAAAAAAAATCTAGTTATTACCTTGGTGTGTAAGTTAGGTCATTTCATATCTTTCTCTAAGGTCCTACATGCTTAATGCTGAACATTAGAACTGAATATGTATCCAGAGAGAAATATTTAAATGTTTGATCTTTTTGTTTCCATAAATACCAATGAGACAATAATGAAATTTGGAGGCTTACTGCATCCACTGAAGGGGCAAAAATTATGGTGAAACCTGTAAAAAGATAATAGTTTCTTATTTCTTTTTCAGTTTAAAATTCTTGAAGTGTAATATTCTAATATATATTATTCTCTCTTCCTGTTAAAAGAAGGCTACAGTTTTACTGTCTCGTCATGAGGCTTGGTAATTGCAATGAACAGCTGATTAATCATTCATGAAATGTTAGCAGTAGTGTTTCCTAAAATTAAATAACCATAAGTTCAGTACCTGCTTCAAATTGACTGTAGCGAGTTGCATATGAGAGTTTTTAGATACAGTGATTCATTATGTTGAAGATAAGAGGAAAGAGCAGAAAAATGTAAAGACTGCTTGTCAGCAAAATCTTAGTGAAATTTATAAGGATATTAGAAGCAAGGAGAACTTGCCATCATTTTCCCATCAGTGATATGCCATGCATTTTTTCCCAAATTATTATTTTCACATCCAAGCATGTAAAAGTTATAAATCAAAGGAAAGACTTGCTTGTTGGCTGGGAAAAGTGTTTGCTGTATAATTACACTTTGAACCTTTGTGTTCATGTTGCATCTGAGCCATTCCACTTTCTAGTAATTTCCTTTTTAATGTTGTAGGTACTTTGAAGCAATGCAGCTGAACTTCCGACAGCGTCTGCACGTTGAACAGATATTTGACTTGGAGAATGGAGAGTATCTTTGTCCACTTTGCAAATCTCTGTGCAATACTGTGATTCCTATCGTTCCATTGCAGGCTCAAAAAATAAACAGGTGAAATACCAGATTGGATAACCTCTAATTAAAAAAAAAAAAAAAAGAGGAAATACTACTTTGGGGCTGGTCAGCTTTTCAAGTTTTTGGAAAACTTGGTTGAGTTTTCTTGTCTGTATAAAATACTGCGTATCTCCTTATTGATTGTTTAGCCAAATACATTTCTTTTGCAGTAAGTACTTTATTTTTTATAAAACATTTTTGGGTTGTCTCTTCTCATCTGATTTCATCTCCAAAGAAGGTACCTAGACCTAGTATTTAGTCTTACACTCCATTTTGTACTGTTTGCTCAAAATTTCTGAAGCCAGTAAAACTGAGCAAATACTGAGTTAATGTGTTTGGATCTAAATGTCTCCTATGCTTTTTAAGTTAAGGTGGTTCTCTGAGTGTTTAAGTAAAACCTGCTTTCTATTTTTGTTTTCAGTGAGGATGCAGAGGCAGTAGCTCAAATCCTGTCCCTAGCTAGGTGGCTGGAGATTGTCACAGCCAGGATATCAGGCTACAGCGTGAAAAATGCTAAAGGTTTGTTATCCTAATTTTTAAGCTATTCTGTGGGATATATGTCAGGACATGTTTTAACTAGTACCAGCAGAAAACTTCAAATTAAGAATACATTTTGCTCTCGATCAAGACAGTATCAGATAAAGCTGGGGATAAAAGCTATTGCCCTTTCTGAGTTGATGTCTTGATTTCAGTGCCCTCACCAATTTTCTGGCTCATGTTAAATTATTTCCATCTTCCTGTAGAAAAAAATTATGTGCACTTGGAGAGGATGCCGACAGCTAATGCTCATGGTTGATTAAACTTTTGTATGGACTGTGAGGTAGTAAAAAAGAGAACAACTTAGTTATAAAGGACAAAATGAAAGTAGGTATGAGTATTTAGAAAAGTGAAGACACAGAGAATCTACTGTTTTGAGGAACAGAGGCAAATGTTACTTAAAAGAGTAATAATGAAATATTATCTGGTTGGTAAGGTGTGTTTGCAATTATTTTCAAATCAGTTTCAAATAAAAAGATTACTTCCTTTTTAAATTGCTGTAAAAACTGTAACAGCTTCTTTGCTATTTAATGTGGATTTATTTTTTTTTCCTTGAAGGAGAGAAACAAAATTTTCCACCTTTCACCAACAAGGGAACAGGGAACTCGGCTTTGGAATTCCATTCCATCCTTAGTTTTGGAGTTCAGTCCTCGTAAGTGTTACTGGAGGTGTTCTCTGCACTATATAATTTTACCTTCAATATCCCAGATATATTTTAGAATTTGTATATTAAAGGAAAGTTATGTGATTTGTTTAGCCTGACTAGGGATTTACTTATTATTTTTCATAAGCATTCACTGAATATTGAATCTCTGAAGAGGTAGGTGGACCTTTTGGTCAAATCCAGTCTGGTACGTATGTTCTTGGTACAAAGCTAGAAGTCTGGAATCTTCTAATCCACAATTCCAGTGATTTGGGTTACTTGCTGTGCCTCTAGGCAAGGTATTTCTTGTCTGCCTTAATTTTCCTGCTACTCACCTGTTTTGGGCATAGATTTCAGGTGGTTTTGGACATGATTATGGAATGTGGATCACTTAGGGGAATAGGGCTGTTGTGTGTTTCTATTTCTAGTCTAAATTCAACTCGATGCCAACACTGAGTTTACGACAGCAATTAATGATCATGTTCCATATTACTAAGTGTAACATTAAGCATGTTCAGTTCCAATGGGCGAAAACATTTGCCCACTAAAACAGAATGAATGGGTAGATACTTTTCAAGTGAGCTCAGCTGTACCTTATTTCTTCAGGTCATGCTGTAAGTACTCCGCTACTTCAGGCTGATATCATAGTTGTGCAAAGTACCCACATGTATCTTTTATTTATAAAAAAATTTAAAATGTTCTGTTATCAAGAAATTGAATCAAATTTTTTCTTGATAGCTGATCTTCATGAGAAAGATTCTGTAGTTTAAACTTAAACAGTGTTGTTTAAGTGTGAATCTGGCTAAACCCCAGATTTTGTGGTACGATTGTTTTGTCCACAAAGATATGGAGAATTAATACGAATTCCATATATTTGTTAGAAAGTTCTGTATATGACTTGGAAAAAACCCACAAGTCATTAAAACTTCTAAACACTTGTTTACATAGAACTTCATATACATAAACTAACGTAATGTAATTTGAAAAGGGCTTAAATGCTACAAAGTATGTTTAAAAGCACAGTTGAAATGTCTTCCAGTTTTAGCACCTTATTGTTTTCACTTCAGGACTTAAAACTGCAGTTTCTTACAATGTTTTTTTTTCATTGCATTTTGCTTTGAAATGTTTGCATTTTTCTAATGTGAATTGTAATGTAATACACAAAAATAATATCTTCCAGCTCTGCCAGCTCTTAATCTAATTCATAAAGCCTATTTTGTCAAGGTACTTGCTTACTGCTAAAAGCTAGGGATTTTCTTCATCCCTGTCCAGACAAAGGGTCTTTGTTTTCAATATTTCCTTCAAAAACAACTTTTCTGGTTTGGGCTAGAATTCTGTTAGTGATGGAATAACCAGTAAGTAATTAAGACTAGTAATTGAGACCTGAAATTATCCCATCTTGGTTTTGCAGAGCCAAGTACTCGAGCAGTCTCAAGGAGATGCTTATTCTCTTTGCCACCACCATTTACAGAGTTGGGCTCAAAGTTGCTCCTAATGAAGCTGATTCCCGGATTCCTATGATGACCTGGAGCACATGTGCTTTTACCATCCAGTGTATAGGTAAAGCATAATTTCAGTTTGTTCCCTCTCATGAATTGAAAATATTACTGTTGTTTGATTTATTATTATATAATGTGATTTTACAAATAATACAATCACATTGTATAAAAGTTTTACGTAAGTATGAGCCATATGTCATAGTATAGCAAAGTAAATGATATGTAATTGTGTATATAATAACAGAATTATCTATAAAGCAATATAAATAATAGGATGTTTTTCTTAGATAGTAGCTCATGAAATACAGTATGGAATGCCAACATTGAGTTTGAGACTGCAGTTAGTGATCATGTTCCACATTACTAATTGCAACATTAAGCATGCATGTTCAATTAATATCTTCAGGCTGCCAAAGATCATTGACCAGCAGGCATCTCTTACACTAAATATCCAATAGCTGTGAAATAGTACTCCCTGTCTCATTTGTTCTTGTCTGTATTCTTAAAGAATTTTCATGAGATTAGTAGAAGAAGGTCTCTTGTATTCTGAAACTGCTAAGTAGGAAAAAGAAACAAACAAAAAACCCACCAAAAAAAAAGATCAAACATTCTCTGCCATTAATCTCTAAAGGCAAAAAAGTTACCAGAAAAATAATTTTATTGTTTGGTATAATATATCTATTTATCTAATTTCATTTATATACTGCATACACAAGTAAGTTTGTGAAGCTTTGGATAAATCTGTAGAGGCCTCCAGGCAGGGAAAAAGGCAAGATGGTCTAAAATGCATGATGAAGGGATTGGGAGCATAATTGTACATGTCCATACATATGATTTGCTGGCTATACCAAGTATTTCTTCATGAAGCTGTTGAAGTACAAGTTTAGTCGACCTTAAATCTCTAGTGGAGTATCAGGAGTTCAAGAAGTTTTTAGGTGGATTTGGAATATTCAGATAAGGCAGAAACAGTCACAGAACTGATTGCATCTTTTGTGGTGGATTCTAAATTTTCAAGTTGGTTGAGAACATACTGGAAGCCACCCACTTCATTAACATTGCTGTACTTAATGCTGTGCAGGTTTGTTTTGTTTGACATATGAAAAAAGATAATGGTGGCTGTCAAAGAGGAGTTTGCCAGCAAGTGCATAAATGCAATAACTTATCACAGGTGTGATATTGAAGGCCTGTCTTAGTAGAAGAACATTCAGGCACTCTTGAGGAGAAGAGTGCAAAGCCAGAGGTACTACTGTGACAGTTTGAGTTATCCTAGGCCACATCACTTTCTTGGATTAATTTTTGTTTGCAGCCAGAGCAGACTTCTGTGAAATTGTAAAGCAAAACTCCCTGCATAGCTTCAGTATGGTGGTCTGAAGTCTAGTTATAGTGCATTATTAACGCCATTTAGTGGGCATGTAGAAAAGCTGCCTTGACAAGGAACTTTAGAGGAACCTCTAGAGGAGGTTCAAAGCATCACTGACCCAAGGGATGTGAATTTGGATCACTGCCCAAAAGCTAGACTCCTGAAAAAAGAAACAAACCCAAAAGAACCCACCAAAACCAAAATCCCACAATAAAATCCTCCAAACCAAAATCTCGTAATTAAATAAAATATGAAAATTCCAAGTGTACTGTTTCATCTCCAAAAAGTGACAAAAGTACAAAAACATCTGAATTGATACCTTTTTATTCAATTGAGTAGATTTCTTATTTTTATTGGCTTATTTTTTCCTTATTAATCCTTCAGAACCAGTGCACTCAGGGAAGAAAGATGAACTGTATTCCAACCTGGGAGTTTTATTTTCAAAGTATTTTCTGTTAAACTGCAGTCAAATGCAATAGTGCAAATTTTGCTAGGTTGCCAAGGCAAGTTGTGGCTGCCCCATCTGTGGCAGTATTCAGAGCCAGGTTGCATGAGGCCTTAAGCAACTTGGTCTACTGAGAATATCCCTGCCCATGGCAGGGGAGTGGGAGTTAGATGATCTTTAGGGTCCATTTCAGCCCCTTAATGTTCTCTGATTCTATGATAAAGATGAGGGTAAGATGGCTGCATAGCATCTCTGTAAATGTAACTTGATGGTTTTGAGCATTGCATAAAGGTAACTGAAAGTAAATCTGAATCCATAGAATGAATATTATATAATCATTCATGTGAAGCAGCATTCCTTTAAATCCTTAGTTAGCAAGGTCTGAAAACTGAACATTTTAAAAAAACTTACTACAGTAATTTGTCTTGGAAATTATCAGTTCCATTTAAGACTTTTTCAAGAGAATTCTCTTCCAACAATGAAATTGAGTTTTAAAAAGGAGTGTGTATACTAAGAATAATAAAACTAATAAATTTATATTAGATTGTGTAGAAAAAAACAGCTTAAGTTTTCTGTGTTTAATTTTAAGAAAACCTCTTGGAAACTGAGGGGAAGCCTTTATTTGGATCTCTACAAAATAGACAGGTATGGATGAGTAAGATATGCAAGATATTTTAAACAAAAAAGTTTATTTATAATATACATGCATCTATAAAACTGCTAACATCAAGATAATTCTCTGTTGAGGGATCTCTCAATGTTTGGATTCATAGCAAAAGAGCAGTTTGAAAGAATAATTGTCTGTTTATATATGGATGTTCATGTTAAATTAATTTCTAAATGTCTTTTATGTTTATGGAGAAATAGATGTTTTTACAGTTCTATATCACTCTTATATTTAGCTTTTTTTCCCATTCAACCATTTTCTCTTGCGCTCTAGCACAGTGGCCTTAAAGCATTAGTGCAGTTTGCAGCTGCTCAGAGAACAACATCCCCACAGGTCCTGATTCAGAAACATCTGATTCGTCTCCTAGGAGGTACTGTGTTCCTTTGATTTACTGCCTTTTGTGTTGTGGGAGTTTCTATTCCAAAGTGGCACACAGCTTAACACAGCATAGGAGCAAGGGTCACAGTACTTGACAACAGTGCTCGCTTCAGTTGGAATCATGGGGTGTACACTGAGCTCACCCCAGGTTACCCAGGCCTACAGATTCTCAAGTCTGGAACAGATGGGTCCCAGCTGTTTCTGGCAAGGTTCAGAATTACCCAAATTCTCTTCTAAACAGGTGAATAAAGCCACAAAATAATCGTGAGACCTACCTTCTCAGCATGGAGAGGGTTCTGGGGAGGCTTCATTGAAGCCTTCCAGTGTCTTAAGAGGGCTTAAAAAAAGAGGGAGAGGGACTTTTTATTCAGGGATAGGGGCAGGGCAAAGGGGAATTGTTTTAAACTGAAAAAAATTAGGTTTAGATTAACTATTAGACAGAAATTCTGTACTGGGAGAGTGGTGTGGCACTGAAATGGCCTGCTCAAGGAAGTTAAGGTTGCTGCATTCCTGCAAGTGTTAAAGGTCAGATTGGATGGAGCTCTGAGCCTAAAGGAACCTGATGTAGCAATTCACATTCCTGCCTTTGGCAGGGGAGTTGGAACTGGATGGTCTTTAAGCTCCCTTTCAATGCAAACCATTCTATAATTCTGTGACTTTCAGTACTTTCTGAAAAAGGCTGCTTAAAGCCTAGCTTAAGGCATTTCAGCTTCAGGGAGAGGTAGTTTGAGGCATGTAGCTTCTCCCATGTTTCTTATTGATTGTGTTAGTATGGTGGCCTTTGTGAATCCCACTCTGATTTGCTTTCTATTATACAAGACTCTTAAGTGTTGTTCTTAAGATTTTGTATTGGCTGAGGTTGAGGCATCTAGTGTTGAGGTGCCTAAGGACCTTCACCCTTAACACTGTGTGATTTGTTGCATTTGCTGGAGCTGGAGAAATAAATATTTATATCTTAGAATTTTGAAGATACATTCATGAAAATTGTCAGCTGTTTGGGCATGTGGAAATAGCTAAACATGCACAACAATTAAATCAGTGGTAAGCAGTTAATTAAATGGATCCTTACTTTAGAGATCTGAACCTTTCATGAAATTACAGAGGCTCTAAAATCAGATTCTCATCAAATAGTTCAATCCAAAAGAGGAAAATATGTGCTAAATGTATAACTGCTACCTTTACTTTGTAGTTCTCCTACCAAACTTTAAAGGGGAGGACACTCCATCACTCTTAGAAGTAGATATGTTCCACATTTTGGTAAGCAGGTTCATTTTAATCTTCATATTAATACTTTTTTTGAGCATAAATTTTTGTGTACTCTACTCTGTAAATATTATCCATTCACTTGCATGAGTCAATTATTATACATGAGCAACAATCAAGTTATTTCATATGACTACTATATAAGTTTACTTTTAGTTCTGCTAACTTTTAAGTCTTTTCTGTCTTGTTCTTATTAAATTCCATTCTCATATTCTTGCATTCTACTACTTTGTTGTTATTAAGCATAAAAAAATAAACTTAAGAAATCCACTCAGTGTCTTCCCTTCACTTTTCTTTTGTCTCAATCAGTATCTCATACCTTCTGATTCCTTCACATTGACTCTCACTACATTCTGTATTTTTCTTAGTAATTTCTTTCTGTTATTAATACAAATCTGTATTACAGATTTTTCTGCTGTTAAAACCCAAGCAAGCAGAAAACAACCAACAAAACCAAACTCACCAAATAAAATCTGTTTTGCCCCAGCTGCTCTTCTATCTAATGCATGGTCTCACTTCCCATTTTTTTTCAGTGTGCTTTGTCTTGTGTCAAAGACAAGAAATTAGGCCTTACTATGAACTGGGCATGCACTGTAAACTGACAATTACCATGCAACTCTGTCTGAGTTTCCTACATGCCCTAGTGCACAAATAGTTAATACTTTCCAGTAAATTTTTGCTAGGGTTTGAATTAAAACTAGCAAGATGGATTAACATACTCAAGACTCCAGGAATAAAATAAAATTGTATAGTGAGAGTATAATTGCTACCCTTCTGTCTCTTACTAAATTTTTGGCACTTTAATATTTGCCTATTCCTTTTCACTGTAGGTGGGAGCTGTGTTATCCTTTCCATCTTTATACTGGGAAGATGCTGTAGACTTGCAACCTTCATCAGTTAGTTCAGCTTATAACCATCTCTACCTCTTCCATCTGACAACACTGGCACACATAATGCAAATTGTCATCTCTTCAGCAACAGGTAGATTTGTATTTCTGTTGCATTTTGCTGGCATTTTTGCACAGTTTCTTAAAAGTAATGGATTAATACCATTAGTGTCTTCCAGGTATAAACATCCTCATAATAAGTGACACGTAGGCCTAGGTAGTAATATCTGTTTTCTGGTTAAAACTAAATAGCACTACATCAAGTTCAGAGCATTTTATTACATCATGTCTGTGTGCTTAGGCTAAAAAAACAAAGTAGTTACTGATACACCAGTACTTGCTCCAGTCAGTCATTTCGGAGGGGTAACTTTCCCTTCTTGTAGGAGAATCAAAGTTCTGCCAGAATCACTGGGCTGCACAGTGATGATCAATACAGATTTGGGAAATAAATCTTTACCCTTCAACTTAGTAAACACCTAGATCTGAAAAACAGAATCCTGTAAACTGATGGGAGAGAATTTGATTTTTCTCTCTATTTCATAACATTGTTAAAATTTACCAGTAGCCTATAGACTTTGTAGCTAGTACTTAGTTTTTTCTTCAGTGTGATAGGAATTTAAAAAAAAATTAGATGTTTAAAAAACTTGCTGTAGCTTAAGCTATGTAGGATAACTTCAAAAGTTTCAGGGAAGGAAGAAATTCGTTACATGAGGATAAGCGGCAAAGGAGTAATCCTGATTCTTCCTTACAGATTCAGTCTTGGAACATTTTTTAGACAGAAAACAGCAAATAGAAAAAAATTAAGCAAATAAAACAATTAATTCTGTAATGCAATTGAATAATAAAAAAATGGTTTTAGTATTTGTAAAAGAGAAATGTGTCAGGATGGAGTGCATTTACAGTGGATTCATCTTTTTGTATGCAGAATCCCCTACTGCTCACTCATCTGACAGCAGTGAGGAGGCACAATCTGCACAGTCTTTCTGTAGAGAGGTTTGCCAGTACACTAGTGGGTAAGTAGCAGTTCAGTTGTAGCATTACATTTTCCTGGAAAGACAGCAATCCATTGGAGTGACCAGGACAGCACAGAAGACAGGAAAAAAATTACCCCTTTTTGAATGGGGTGTTTGCATAGTGCCTTGTGCTTTCTTCCCATGCTCTTATCTAAATGCTTTTAGTTAAAGTGGCTACTTTATGTGCACAGAGTAAATCATTAGCCTGGGGATGAAAAAATAACTGTATCCATTGTGGAGAGAAATAAATCTAACTGCACTATTTATTTTTTCATTGCTTTGATTATTGTTGTTTAGATGTCTTGTGTTATAAATGGAATCCAGAAAGAAGGAAATATCCCTACTACAAAAGGGAGATAAGTGTAAAGCTGAACACTGTCTCTTATTTGAGTGTTAGTGCCCATTTTTCAGACTTTTCTGACAGGTACAGCAGTCTAATTTGAAGATTCCATACAAGTGTGCTTGATAAACTCAGTTCTCATTCCTCAGACAAAGGGGAAGTTGGAAGTTAAGTGCTTGTGACTTTGTTTCACAGAATTTGGGGTACACGAGGGTTGCTTCTACACAGCTACCATTCTACCAATGCTAGCCAAAATGTGATAGTGCTAGAATGATTTGCACTATGAACTACTGCAGCTATTTCTCATTTGTGTTTTACAGTTGTTTTAGTCAGGATATTCCTGGCTGGCTTGTGTGGGATTGTGTTAAAAAAGGCATCATGCCTTACCTTCGTTGTGCTGCTTTATTTTTTCATTATTTGCTGGGAGTTTCTCCACCTGAAGAACTACTGCAAGGTAAATATGAGAAAACAAATGTATGCCTTTCTTTGTCTTAAAAGAATTTTAAATGTTCACAACAACTAAACAATAGTCAGTACATGAAAGTAAGACTTGGAAAGTAAAGGAATTACTAATTCGTAAAGGAAGGGACAAGTATGTGAAGCTGAGTTGTCTTGGCCACCTTTGCATATAAGAGCATTGCTTCTGATTATATGCAGATATGTGAATTATCAGTGATATATTGATAAAAGTACTAGTTGATTAAGATTCAGCAGTTTAAGGATAATTTCAGGAATTCAGGTTAAATCACCTGAGAAATTGCCTGAAATATATTTTCAAAACCCAGTGGTTTTTTATAGTGCTGATGTTGGTAAATGCTAAAGATAGAGGGATTGAGCAAAACAGAGCCAAATAGATACAAAGCACATTATAAAACTTAAGCCTCTTACTTGAAGGATCCTAATGCATTACTGATACTAACCCCAAAAGTAAATATTTAATCATGTGTCAAAATGTAGTGAAACACAGAATCATATTTGGAAAGGAGGACAATAATTTTTATGAGTAACTGAGGCAAAATATAACGTGTATAATGTAGAACAACAAAAATACAAAATTGATTTATAAAGGCTGTGAATGAAGTTTGAATTTTATTAGGATATATAAGTCAAAATCTCTACATGTTGGAATATGCTGTTATTCTTAGCAGGAGTCTGGATCTTTGATTCTGTAGGGAGGAGTCTTTCTGCTGAACCAACTACATAATTTTCTGTAGCAGAGACAGTAAATGACCACCCAGCAAACAATAAAATTTTATGTAATGTTAGCATTGATTTGATTACAGCAAAATTTAGTATCATTGAGGACTGTCATAAGGACAGTGAAAAACAAACTAAAATGTGAGTACAGAAATCTACTGCGCTTGTGTTACGTGATAGGCAGTAATTTAAGCAAGGAATTCTGTTATTGCAGTAACTTATGCATTAAAAATGCTTAATATATATCAAACTTGTTTAAACAGATCCTCAGCTAATCCAAATCATTATAGCTCTGTTGGCAAAATAATACCCAGTTGTACTATGTAGGATCTATGCTGAAGCTGTAGGATACAGACTACTCAATGAAAAAGGGATTGGGAGGTTTCCAATTTGAGTGAATTATTCAACAGTGCTGAAACACTTAAACAGTTGTTCGTGTTTTCTTTTGCAGTTTCTGAAGAAGGGCAATTCAAGGCACTTTGTAGTTACCTCTCTCTACCTACAAATTTGTTCCTGCTCTTCCATGAATATCGGGACACAGTAAATCCACTGCTTCAAAGGTATTAACTGGGACTGGAAAGGCCAAGTTTTTCTGTTGTGGTGCCCCTGGGGGTATTCTAGATTAAAATTGGTAATAAATGACTGAGCTCAAATTCATGCTGAAGTTCTAAACACTTTGCACAGCTACACTGAATCTCTTAAAGCCCTTCAAAAACATAAAACACTCTATTTTATGGTAATTTCAAAATTAAGTAATTGTAGTTTAAGGGACTAGTGCTTGCAGACCCATATGAAACCATACAGACAGAATGTATTTTAAACCTTTGCTTGTTTGATGTCACTCAGTGTTCATTTGCCTATTTTCAATCTGTCTACAGCAAATGTGACAATTACACAAGCTATTAGTTGAAAATGTAGAAAATCACATAGCTGGCAGGGTGAGGCTTTGTGTTGTTTCTTCTCATCCTATGCAAAATAGACTAGTGGATGCTGAAATTGGCTTAATGGTTAAAAGGTAAAGTTTGAGAAATTACATACATTGCCATCTGCAGTCATGGAATCAGAGAATGTTAGAGGGTTAGGAGAGATCTTAAAGATCTTCTGGGTCCAACCTTCCTGCCATGGCCAGGGACACCTTCTGCTAAACCAGGCTGCTCCAAGCCTTATTCAACCTGGCTTTGAACACTTCCAGGGTTGGGGTATCCACAACTTCTCTGGGCAGTCTGTTCCAGTATCTTACCATCCTCAGAGGAAATAATTTCTTCCTAATTTCTAACCTAAATTTCTCCTCTTTCAGTTTTTGAAAGTAGCAGTAAAGAAAACATTCTTTCTTTAGCAGTAAAGAAACAATTGGTTAAATTCTGCCTTCAAAACCTCAAATTAACCATCTCTTATCTGCAGCTAAGAATCATCCAGCTATATTTTGTTGGAGAATTTCTCTGTGTATTTCACATGACCATTTGAGCACCTGGTGGCAGTAATGATTATTCCTGGTTCTTGGCAGAATTCTCTTACTCATGTTAGCTTTTACTGCATTGCTGTTTGGTTGGGTTTTTTAACCTCTGATTGTTTTAGCCTTTGTTGTTTAGATTTCTTCAATTTAGCGATATTTTGAACTGTTGATTTCCAACAGTCCATATAGCTGAACTAAACAATTCCCTACATACAGTTCTATTATGATCAATTCCATTTGTAGTATATATTATTGCTTATAAAGTAATAGATTAATTTTTACAAGTAAACTATTAAATAGATTTGTCTTAATTGTTCTTACGTATTTGCCTAAAGATGTACAAGTGCCTCTAAGACAGCACAGAGGATAGTGCTTGTGAACGTTGGGAAAATCACTAGAAGCAGGATTAACAAATAGTTACAATGCTACAGAAAAAGATTTTCAAGTAGGAGGCTGCATATTTAACATAATAGTAACAGTTGCCAAATCATCATGCAGGTTCCCATATGTTTTTTTCACAGAATCTTATTTCAGAAGACTAAATTTGATGATTGTTGAGAAATGTGTTAAATGAAGCGTACTAGATTGACCATCTGCTGCATTTCTTTCTCCCTTCTCCTTTTTTTTTTAGTAGAAATGACTTAAAAGACATCTTAAACATACCAGTTCATCTGTTCAGTAGCTGACCAATACTTGCCATTGTTTTAATAGATAAGTTTGGCCATTCTAAGCAAGCACACATCATGCAATGAACGACTAAAATAACCATTAAGTGATGATTATTTAATAAAAACAAATGTTTTTCTATTAGAATGTACAATATTTTTTATGCTGTACCTTTTAGTGCATGTATTTTAAAAGGTGCTGTGTATTGTAGCCCACTTGGAGAAACTGAGTATGTCTGGACTGCTTGCACTTTTTAACTCTGTAAATCTTGTGGTTCATGTACATGACGATAATTTTAAGTATTTTTTTCACATAGGTTTTTCCTTCTATATGCAAATGTAAAACAGTCTCCTGAACAAAACTATAAAGAAACACCCCTGTTTTTCCTTGCAAAGTTTTAGGTAGAACTATCAATGCTTTTATCAGTGTTTTGTGTTTGTTTATCACTTACTAGTTTCATTTAATGAACCGAAGTGTGTATTTGTATCTAATGCTGTCATCTACAAATGTCTGTTTGAAATAGGTGGTGTGCTGATCCAGTGGTGTTAAGTTGTTTGAAAGGGAAAACCATTGCAATAAGGTAACTTTATTTTTGTTGGTTTTGTCTGGTTTTGACTTAAAACACTTAAAAGAATGAAATGCTTGTGGGCAATTTAGAGACTTTGTGTTTTACCCCTTCTGCTCTACTATTAGAATGACATTTTTAAAAATACTTTGTTTATTGTTCCTCGTACAGTGACTCTTTATTGAGATTGTACAATATTGTTAGACATGTAATCTTTCCTGCTCTAGGAAAAAACAAAAGCTAACTGAAATATGAAATGTCTTCATACATGTAGGTTTTATGTGAAATTTAAGTTCAACACCTTTGCTGGAATATGGAAATACTGAAGCTCCCATGTGGAGCATCTCACTTGGGGTTCCAGGACTGAAGAATTGCTCTAGAATTGTGAACTCTTGCAGAAATTACCAAAAGCTTAGCATGAATTTGTGGTTATATATTTCATTGTTTCCTTTGATCTTTATTATTCTCATAATAGTTCTGTTCCACTTACCCAGGTATCCTAGGAAAAGAAATCATTTAATAGAGCTTCCTGAAGACTACAGTTGCCTTCTGAACCAAGCCTCTCAGTTTAGGTAAGATGTGGCATATTTAGTTGTCTTCTTAGTTGTTTTGTCACTTTTAGTGAATTTTATATTCTTGCAGTTACTGTAACTGGTGTTGAAAGAATGCAGAAATTATTTGGAAGTGAAGGCGTTATGTTTGTACTGGCCAACACTAGCACCTGTTCCATTTAAAGTGTGAAATGCAACAGCTTGCTAAAGAAGTCACTTGTGATTGATAAGACAGCATATAAATTTTTTATAGCTTAGTCTGCTGGTCATTTTTCTCCTGTGCAATGTGCATTTGGTTTGGCCATGAGCCTGAAAATTATTTTTGCACTGGACACAACAAGCCTAGATGATGGCACTGTTTTATGCCAAGAAGAGTGAATCATAGGATAATTGAGGTCAGAAGGGACTTCTGTTGATCATTCAGTTCAGCCTCCTACTCAAAGCAGATATCTTGCAGATAAATCATTTCAAGCAGTGTGAAAATATGACAAGGAAACAGGTGAAATGATTATGACATAATGTCTTAGATTTTTGTTTGATTGTGATTTGGGTTTTTAATTGGTTGGATAGGTCTTTTAGGGGTTTTCTTAAGGGGCATTAACTTTAGTTAACATTTCTTTTAAAGTTTTAATTTCTACTGTGACACACTGGTTGCACTTCTTTTAGATGCCCACGGTCTTCTGATGATGAGCAAAAGCACCCAGTATTGTGTTTATTCTGTGGGGCAATGTTGTGTTCCCAGAATACTTGCTGTCAGGAACTGGTGAATGGGGAGGAGCTGGGAGCCTGTACTTCTCATGCTCTTCAATGTGGAGCTGGAGTCTGCATGTTTCTTAAGTAAGTAGCCAGAATTCAATGTGTTAAAGAATAAAGGGGAATATTAGAAGGACAGAATTCACAACTTTGTCAAAGCGTTTGATTCTTTTTGTTTGAGATAAAGAAACATTGCTTTGACATAAATTATAGCTCACCAAAAAGGGAAGAGCCTGCTTGGAGTTGTATTTTAAATGTAGCTCTTCTTTTCTTTAAGAATCAGGGAATGCAAAGTTGTCCTTATTGAAGGTAAAACCAGGGGCTGCGTTTATCCTGCACCCTACTTGGATGAATATGGAGAAACAGATCCAGGTCTAAAGTAAGTAAATGCTTGGCTTCCCACCTTTCCATTTTTATATCTTTCTTTCCTATGATCATTGGACAGCACGTTCTTCTGGCTTGTGTGTACAGCACTGTATGTAGTGTGTGTCTTAGCCTGAGGAACTGATAGCAGTTTGTAGTCAGGAGTGGGTAGTTTATAATGAGAAAATACACTTTTTTGGTACTGTTAAACTTTTTTACTTTTCTCAAGAATGCTTTTTATGCATTTCATCAGAAACATGTGAGAACTGCCATTGCTGAAGTATCATCAGAGAAATGGCAGTCATTGCTTGTCACAAATTGAGATATTTTTACATTTCCAATTGGCATGTTGGAATTTAATTAGTGTTTAATTAGTCTAGTGTTAATGTTAACCTATTCATTGGGCAGTTTATCAGTTGCTGTTCTGATATGCTGACTGGTTGTTCTCTTTTCCTCTCTGAAGAAGAGGCAATCCCCTGCACTTGTGTCAGGAGCGGTACCGGAAGCTCCATCTGCTGTGGCAGCAGCACTGTATCATAGAGGAGATTGCCAGGAGCCAAGAAACAAATCAGATCATCTTCGGATTCAACTGGCAATTGCTCTGAGGCTTCTGATTTTAGTGAAAACTCTTACCTGTGGCAGTGTTTTGGAAAAGGAAAGGAGGGTGGCAGTAAAAAATCTACTCAAGTGATTTCTGTTGTTCAGACAGTTAATTGATGGATTCTCTAGGGTGGATGTATCATTGATGCATTGAAACAGAAGCTCATATCATATATTTTCCTCTTTTTTTCCTTACAAAGAAAAGGAAAACCACATTCTGTAATTATTACTGAATCAGAAATATTTGGATTTTTTTCAGAAGTTTGCATTGTTTCATGTGATTTCATGAGGACAATTCCCAAATGCTGTGTTTCAGAGCACATACCACATTTGTCTCTTCTATGCCTTGAGAACATATCTAAATGGTGTTGCCAAGGAAAAGCCTCCTTTACTTTCTTCCTGGGTTCTTTTCCCAAGCTTAGTGAAGCTTTAAATAGATTGAGATAATATTGGAGTGGAAGTGGTACCAGGTCTTTAGTCACCTGCAGCAACAGCAACAGGTACAATAAAGAATAAGTTTTACAGAAAAAGCTTGCATTCAGATATACCTTGGGATTTAATGAAGAGTTTTCATTGCTGAATTCTTTGAATGAGAAGTGTGGGATAGAAAGTGCATGGGGGGATTACCATCTTGCTTATTGCATCAAAAAATGAAGTCTGTGCTTTTTGCGTTGCCAGAACTGCACTTTATCTAATTAATTTATCCTCCATTAACGTATGTTGTAAGAGTTCTGGGGCTTCACCATTTGCCTAGGTTGTGGTTGGTTTTACTTCCTTTACAGTTTGTCTTTTGAGTCCTTTCCCAAGAATCAAAAGTGAAAATACTGAAGGTAGGTAGTTGTAGTGTACCTCTGTAAGCAGTACAAGAGCCAGAGACCTCAGTAAACTAAACAGCCTTCAAAGCTATCACTGGACTAAAACCAAGACCCAAAAGCAGCAAGTTTTAGAACCAGAAATAAGTTTGCCAGTATCTGAGGGGTTTTCCACTCATCATCCTCTGCCACTGTTGTTTGGAGCACGTTTTGGAGTCTGCATAAATGAAATGGTGTGTTTTGGGAGGCATGTTCAGTGGTTCAGTGCCAGGTAGAGCAGAGGAGGGAAGAAAAGGTGGCTAAGTCTGTCTCTTTGCCCTTCAGTAGTTAATAGCACATTGTGATTGAACTCTCTCTCAATGATACGTGATTGTGCTTCAGTTCTAAATATTTGTTGTTCTGTTTTCTGAATTTTAGCCATAATATACATGAGAGAATTTGTAATGTGATGGGTAAAATCTTTTTCCCAGGAAATGCCATTTCCATGTGAAAGTTTAAAGTTGTCACTACCCTCAATTTCCCTGCCCCTTTGCTATTTGATTTTTTTTTGGTGACACTTTAATAAGGCTTTCAAGGGGAGGTTTTCAAAGTAATGTCTGAGTGTCATTTTGTATTATTTTTTGTTTTGTTTTCTTATCTCACAATTACATGAGAGATAGTAGAACCACAATGATTTTGATTTAAATACCATTCTTCTGGGCTTGTTAAAAATGTTTTTGAGTATGTATGTATGAGTGCACTGAGCAGCACCATAACTAATCTAAAAATGGAATACCAATGTTCTGAAACATCATTGTGACTTCAAATACTTTTTAAAACTTTTGCTGTAATCCTTCCCCAATGATATAAAAAGTTGGCTTTGGTATATTTTCCAGGTATTGTTTCTTGAAATTAAGACCATTCTCCTTATTTTGATTCTGTTAGATTTTAAACCTAAATATTAAACTCTTTGAAGACAAACATTAATTCTGTTAGGCTTCTCTAAAAAATGTTAAAACGCGTACTGAGTTTAGAACAGTTGCCATGAAAACTTTCATGCACTGGTGATTTTTAGATCATCAAAACATGGCTTGCAACAAAAATGTTGAATTAAGACTGGCTGGCAAATGCCTCATTGATACCAAACTTGTATTCTCTACTTGTTTCCCTCTGATATTTACATTTTCAGTAATCAAAAATTACATATTTCAGTTATCTTGCATTACACTGATACAAAATTTCCATTATCCAAAATGCAGTGAGATCACTTTATTATTTTGTTTTCTGTCTGAACTGTAGTAACAAGGACAGGAGCTGATAAGAGCAAGATAGCTCTTTTAAAGCTCTGAAGATTTCTTTGTATCTGAAGAAGTGGGAGAGGAAAGTTTCATCTTTATGTTTGCACATATTAATTTAGCAAATGGGCTCCCATATCATTCACTGACTAGCGTGGTCATCTTTTCATTTCATAAATTACTATGCAGTTTTGTTCACTGTGAGTATAATCTGTATTTAGTGACTGCAAGATGCTTATGCCACTTATTTCTGTTCCATCCAAGCTGACAGAAGTTATTTGATAATGCACATACTGGTATCTTAAATTGCAAAAATGTAAATTTGAAACTTGTATAATGTTCTTGTGCTTTTGAAATAAAATATCTTGTATATGTATATTTAAAAAAAAGGAAATAAAATAACTTCTCGTAGATTATTCAGTTTTTATTTGAAGGCACTTTGGCACCTCACAGATCATTTTATGAGGGTGTTATAGTGGTGTCTGTCAGTATGGGAAAGGAGAACAGCTGGTAAATGGTTGGTAAACTCTCAGTTGTCTGTGTAGGCTGTATCATGGTCATACTGTAAATGATAGCATGCTTTTTCTTCTGTAAAGATACACTCCACTTGAAACATCCTAGTATTTTACAGATGCAAATTCCTGCAGTGTCTACCTAAATTTCCAAAAGAAATCTTAAGTACATAATTTCAGTTTACATGCCCTGAAACTGATCTAGTAGTGTTTCTGGTTTTGCATCTGCTCAAAGAGCTGGCTGGACTGTTTGGCAGATACTTAACCTCTAGAAAGGGAAACTTTGTGGTGTTGCTCTCATGTGCTTTGTGATGCATACTTTCAAAAAAGTGATTTATTACAGACCTAAGCAAACAGTCAAGACATCTTTTACATAGGTATGGCCAGTACTTCTTGCTCTTTATGTCACAGGCTGCTGGTTGTCATCATGTCCTCACCGCTTTGTTGTAGCTATGGGCACCATTTTGGTGTTAATGATGTTGCTCTTTATGCTTATTCTTAGTAAATTGCTTTTAAGAACTAATTCCTAAGAAGGTGAAAGGTAGAGGTAGATTTAAGTCTACTAGCAGAAATGTTCTGAAGAAAATTAGAAGAAGAATCCTGTTAAATAAGGGGGGAAAAAAAGAAGCCATAGCACTGTTTCTTGTGTAATAAAAATCTCAATGTACAAAGTTATACAGAGGAGTATTTTTGCTTTTATATGCTTTGCATTATGGTTGAAATCCACTTTATTTTCAAGACAATGACCTTGAGTAATCTCCAATGTAATCTAGTCAGGTTCATAATACAACATCTAAGTTGTTACTTAGATTCTTCTAACCTATTACTTGACAAGGTGTTCAAAGATATTTTATCAAAAATAGAAGTTGTTTCATTTCTGTGGTGCAATCTTTGTTTTTATCAATATTTTGCAGGTATACTAAATTGGAAGGTTGATACAGGAAAAAAATGGCTAATAATGAAAATCCACTTCTTACATGTGTCTCAAAACTAGTTATTTCTAATTCTATCTACTTTTCTCTGAAGCTGCATTCAGTACAGTTGAAATCATATACGAAAGTCATGTAAAGGAAAACTGCATTGAAGGAGGGCAAGCTGAATTTCCAAGAGGTGATATATACATGATTTTGTGAAATGGTGAGTAAGAGACCAGATAAAGAGTTAAACACAAGACACTAAAATGGGACCTGACTTTTCTTATTGCTCTCTGACTTGTTCATTGTTGATCAATGTCAAAAAAAGGAGTATGGTTTGTGCTGTGTAAACACAGAGTGTCAAACAAGTTACAGTCCATCAGACTTAATTTTAGGAGGTTTCCAGGCTTCATGCTTGAGTGAATGAGCTGCAGCAAAATGTTGTGAAGCACTAAGTGGGGGCTGTGGATTTCATGATCATTTGAAATCCTTGCTATATTTGTGAAGATTTGTGGTTAGTCTTTCAGCAGACTGCAGAACATTACATCTCCTCCTTAATTGTGCCTAAAATGCAGTATTGGCCTCCTTGGGTACAAGTATTGAGATGCTCATCTCAAGGTACCAGCGTTCCTGACCAAGCTGTGTTTATTTTAACAAAATCCTAAATGTGCTGCATGTTTCTATGTCTTACTGTTTTTTTTTTCTCTGTGATCAAGATAAAACGAGTGTTTTCAGTGGCATTCAGAAAGCTGTAAAGGAAGAGGATTGTACATGCAATTTCTAAAGAAACTCTCATACTTCCTTCACCAAAAACTCAACATTACAGTGTTTATTATTTTTTTTTAATTAAGAACTTGATAAAGGAGATAATTCTATGCATAGGTGAGTTCCTTACTCTGGAATTTGCCATATTGTTGTAAATTCTGGCTGGATTAGGCATTAATAACAAATAGGATAAGAAGTGTCCCCCAAATCGTATTTATTTCTGTATCTGAGCAGATGCCCTGGCTTAAAGGCTTGGCTCACTAATGCCATCTCTGTCTTTATAAATTACAGAGAATTAAAGATGGGAGTCTGTGCTGCCACCTAAGTTTGTTTCCTTGATCCAGTGCCTCTGGTGTTAAATACTGCAGAAAACCCGTGACAGGTGCTGTAAAGGAAGCTGGATATGTAGGGTGTAGCACTGCCATGTTCTGAGGAAATCAATAAATTCAAAGCAAAGAAGAAAGTATTTATTAACAAAAGCAAATTTTATCATGTTACTGTGAAATGAACGATTTTCTTTTTGTAATGCATCCCTATTGGTGGAGACTCTGAATGCCTAAAAAGGATAGAAATTAACAGTCTAATGATTAAGTAATTACTAGTAATAGGTCAGACAAAGACTGTTCCCTGTGAGATAAATGCTGAAACAAAGTTAATTTCAAAACAAATCACATTCCACTGCTGCAATTTAGGGCAGTTAGCTGAGAGACGAAGGTTAATGTGCTAAATGCTAATTATTCTTTTATTGTATAATGTTACCATCATATGCAAATAAGTGAGCTTCTTTCACCTCTGGGGGGGCCAGAGAAAATTGTGTATCTGGATACAGCTGGATACATACACCTCTGCTCTTTTTGGTAAAGTGTTACAGCAACTGCTGGGTGACATTTCTTTGTCTTGATGGAGATGCTGAGGCTGGATGATCAGTTCACTCTTCCTTCCAAATCTGTTTTTTCAGAGCAGATTGTTGACAAATCCGTTAACTAGAAAGCTATCAAAAGAGTAAGCTCACAGTTCTTAAAATTCTGCAAGCTTCAGTTATTGGCTTCTAGGACAGTTTTACCAAAAGTAGAATAAAATGGTGTTGTGGAAGTAACTGCTGTTGACTGACACAGGTGCTACTTGGCATACTCATCTGAAAGAAAATGTACTTCATTTAAAGAAAAAAATGTATGCAAAATCTGATCAGTTTACAATACATGACTATCTTTCTCCTTGATCTCTCAAGGAGCTGCAACTTTCTGTATTCTTTTCCACCTGTATCAGCTAATTATAGAGCTGCTGGTAAGTACTTCTGGTCCTCTGAAATGGCTGAAGGAATTAGACACCAGTTAAGTTTTAATCCCCCACTGGGCAAAATGGTTGCAATGAAGACAAGAAATAGACATACAGATGAGTGCAGTGCAAAGGGAAGAATTAACAGTTCTTACAAATCTAGTTATTTGAAGGGGTTTTAACATACTTAAGGGTAGGCCTAACATGTAGGCAGTCATTGTTGATATTCAACAGTCAAGTTGAAATTACAGTCATGCACATAGCCTGTTTGAATTACAATACAGATTATTACATTGCAAAATTTATTCATGATATATCCTTACAGTATAATTTTTGCTTTTTCTAGTGTTATGAAATACAACAATATGTACAGAAATTTTTACTGTTACTCTGCACAGTTTCAAAAGCTAGAATGGTTCTATTTCAAATATTTCAGTGATAAAGCTTCTTTTACTTGATTATCCGCAAAGAATTCACTCAACGCAGTAACAAGTAAAATACTTTATTTGGTCTTTCCACCTGTTTTGTACTGGTACTTTTTTCCTGCTGACTATTAATGATCAGTTGCAGCCATAGGGCATCCTGTAATTACAGGTGTTTTGGGCATTGAAGGCTTTCACTCCATGCATTAACAAAGCTGCTGAGCGTTGTACCAGGGCGTGATGTGAGAGCTGTCAGTCTGTCTGCCCTCTCTGATGTCAGATAATCCCTTACCTTCCCACCCCTGGATCAGAGTGGTAAGCACTTTAGAAACAAGGAACTTTGAAGCATCTAGGATCATCAGTGTTTATTTCATAGGAAGTATCTACTCGTTTTTAAACTTGTTCTATCACATGCTAATTGGAAGTTTATCCCCACACAAGCTGGCAGTTAGTTTTCTTGAGCAGAGAACTCCTTTCAGCTGTACCCTTTGACTTTCAGGGACGTGGGGCAATTGGCTTTCTCTAAACTATTGGAGGGGGGAAAATGAAAACTTACTTAAGACATTTTGGGAAAAACAAGTGTAATACTTTTGTAATAACTTTTATTGCCTTCGCCTGAATTTCACATACCTGGTGGATTCTTGTAGGCTTTATTATACATATATTTTTGTTAAAATTTCCTCTTTACTGACTTGCACCAACAGAATCTTCATTTCAGTTTTTGTCTTTTTTTTTGTAAAGAATCTTTAAATCCTGTGTAATATTTTTTTTCTGGGATTTCCCTGCTCCTGGAATTTTTATAGGTGTAATGACCAACTTCTTTGATACCTGTTCAGCTAATCTGTATGTTAGTACATGTAGACCCATCCTGTATGAAATATTTGCTTGTACATAATGATTATTTTGGTGCATTTAGACCAATAGATAGAGGTCTGTAAGTAAAGGAGAGAAAATGAGGGAAGTTCCAGAAGTTTCATGTAGTGTTGAGAATCAGGGATTTCACAAGTAAAAGCACAGCCATCCAAAGAAGTATCAGCATTTTTGGAGGTGTCACCAGTCTATGCTGACACCATACATGTTTTACTAGTTTTCTACCACTTTTTTCCCCTCACCAGATAAAATCTGGTGACTGTAGGACTGTAATAGAGCAAAGCTACACTTGTGATGTCATTTCTTGGAAGATTCGCCTACCTAGCTGCAGGGATGGATTTTGTTTTAATATTAGTTTTGTCACAGTCTGTGTTTTGAACATTAATGTTGGGGTCATTCATGCCTGACACAGTGGAGATCTGGTTGGCTTTGCCAAGGTTCTTAATGATGCTGATGTTGTATTTGGCGGTTTCCACAAAACTATTTTCCAGTAACCAACCATCTGATTCACCCTCCAGATCTCCTTGGAGAAGGACATTCTTCATGGCTGTTTGTAGGTACCGGACACCAATCAGTACAGAGAGCTGTAAGAAACAGGTAATGGTTAAACAGTTGAACTTGCAGCTTTCAGTCAGGTTTTTGACTTGTGTATTTACAGGCCTTGTAACTGAGTAAAGCAGACAGACTCTTTATCCTAGCAATATATCTAACCACTTTTCCAATGAATTACATTTTTAAGAAAGGTACCAGGGAGAGATGGATTGATTCTCTTAATTCTTCAGGTAACAATCCCCCTTGCATGTTATTAGTACATAAATACCTAGAATTACTAGTGAACCTTCTAGCTTTAGAGATTGCAACTAATTTATGTAGAATGGATGGTCAATTAATGGAAGCATCAGTCAGTGGGGAAAAAAAAATCATAGTATGTTAATTTCAGTGGATTTTTTTTTCAGCTGACATTGATTTAATCAATATTACTTCCAAAGACATTTAATCATTCCTGTGTAAGCCATATGTGTCCTCTACATGCATGAAAATTAAGAAGGATGGCCTATAGCAGAGACTCAAGTCTAAGTTTAGGAAAAAAACCTCATTTTCATAGTTCTGTTGGAATCCAGATCAGCTTGTCAATATTTAAAGGAGCACCAAGAGCAGGCTCTCAGCTTTTCACATGTTTCAGAGGCCTGTTATTTCTGACACCATGACCCCGCCTAGCATTGCCTAAGGTCTGTTGTGAAGTACTTAAATTACAATGCTAATATTTAGGCAATAGAGGAATAGTCAGAAAACTAAAGCATACTAAAAAGGGAAGAAAACTGTTCAGGAGCCTGTGCCATTGGGAGGTCCTTTACTTGCAAATGACAATATCCAGAGAACTCTTTATGGACGTCAGCAGGAGCACTGCAGATTTGCAAGCGTGTAGCTTGCCTGTGATGCGCTTATTTTGATTGCATAACCAGCAGCACAATCTACTTTGAGAAGGATGATATGCCACGATTGCAAGTACTGTCTATGTGGTGAGACTACGTAATATAAAAAGGAGGCTTTGAGATATTAATGAAATGCTCAATTTCAATTGTAAACAAAATGAATGTGTTGAGCCAAAGACCTACTCATGTTTGATATATTTGTTAAAGCTGACTTAAAAGAACACTCAGACCTTCTCACCAAATTTCCTTGCATTTGTGTCACTGCATGTATCATCCTGTATCTGGTCCCATAAATGCATCAGGGAAGGGAATATGCTATATTCTGTTGAAAAAGCTCTGTAAATAATATAGAATTATAATACAGAATTATACATGGTTTCTGGTAGTTCTCATCCTCAACAAGATTTCCTTCTGCTCTGTGGACTTTGGGAAAGTTGTCTTTACTAAAGGAAATCCTTTTACTAAAGGAAAACATTCCTGAAGAGCTTGTGGACTTCGTACTGGATGAGGCACTTCTCATGTGTTACACTATCATCATTTCCCATCCTAGAGAGAAGGAAGATTCATTGGATACCATTTTTGTGACACTTACCTCGAACAACCAAATAAGCAATGCTGCAACACCGATGGATCTCATTATGCCAGTGTAGTAATCCAGCAGGGCCTCTCTGCACCCCTTCATCCAGATATTGAGCTCCTCTGTCAGGAAATCGTAGTTGTAGTGAGCACTGTTGTTTGTCAGCTGGTACTGGATGCAGGGCCGTGGGGAGCTGGGGTTGCAGCAGCTGAAGGGGACTCCATCCACCAAGAACTTCCCGTCAACGTTGCTCTTCAGACGGCTGCAACAGGACAAAGTTTGGGCATTACAAACCTGGTGTCAGCAGCAGGCAGTGCCTGTGATTTTAGAAAACTAACACAACTCTGCTGCAGTGTGGCCCTCTCCAACATAACAAAAGGAAAATGATGATATGCTTTCTACTGGAAAAGTTGTTTACTGCAGGAAAACTGAATATTGGATTTGCTGTATTTAGGTGTGATACAGTGCAGTACCTCGTGTGGTTCTTCACTCTGTGCCACAAGACATGAGTTCAGTTCAAGGAGATGTTGCCTTTTCAGGTTTCTTTGTGCTGAATACTAAAGACACTTTTGGAACTTGTTTATCTTGGTGTAATTCTAATGGAAGTTATATCTCTGGAAATCCTGTATTTCACTACTCCTGGATTGATTTTTCAACACAATCATTCCATGAGAGAGATCCTAATACAAGAACAACTTTATGCCACAGGAGCCACTGGAAATCATCTGCTGGCCTTTGGGCACTGTACCTGTTGCAAGGACTGGTCCAGCACGTTTTGAGACTAATTCCCAAGCGAGTTTCTGCTTCTTGTTACTTCACTTTCTGTAACTTTAAGAAATGTGTCTATTGCTAAAAAACACTCCTTTCCCTCCTCTATAAGATCAGGAGGAAAACAAGTGGTGAAAGAGGAAAGATAAAGAGAAATAAGAAAAACATCATAGGATGGGAAGAGAATACAGTTTCAAATTAACCAGGATTTTCTGGAAGTTAAATTAATCTTTGGCATCTGTTTTCTTCAGCTAAAGAGGTTTTCCAGAAACTGGACAGTATCTAAGATGCTGAGAGAGACACCTTGGGGAAGCAGCCTCTAAACATGTATCTGCTTTCATGCTCAGTGGGAAAGGCTGATTTCCTGAGAAATCAGGGCCTGGTTTATCAAGTCCAGACCCTTTACACTTTGTAAGGGGACCAGAATACATGAAAGACAACTTTCACTTAGATATCCAGCTTTCACTGGATTTGCCAATAGTAAATTTTCTAATACTTTCCAAAACTTATTCATTTGTTAATATTTGCAAATAGTATTTTTCTGTTCCACTACAGCTGGTCTAAATGAGAGGGAAGAAAATCATTACAAGAGGCTCAGCAGGTAAACAGAGGAGCAGAAACACTGTGGTCCAGTCTTGATCTGGAATTTGGGACTAAAGGTAACCTTCAAATAAAACAAACTGCTAGGAAGCTCAGTATTTGTAGCAGTGCTGTGATGGCAGAATTGCTTTTATTTTATTGCTGTAAGCCTACTAAATATAAACTTTTGTTTGTTTGTTTGTTTCTCCTTTTTTTCCTCTTTTTTTTATTTGGGTTGTAGTGTAGATTTTTTAACTTAAAATTCTCTCGAAAACATTTTCCTCAAAGATCTTTCCAGGTAAACCAGGAAGTTCATCTGCCATTTCCCGCTTAGGAGTGGGATAGGCATGAATTTTTCTCCATTTTCAAGTCTAGCTTTTCATTTTGTGGCCATCATATCCCTGATGATTGCAACAGAATGGAATCAATACAAAAGAGTCCAAATAATGCACTGAAAGTAGACTGAAGTGTGTGAGCCGTGTTGTGGCAAAGGCAAAACCAGGCACTGGAAGGGAAAGGAGCCAGAGAGGCACAAACCAGAGGGCTCCAATGTGGGAGGGGAAAAGAAATCTCACAGAGGAGAGGAAGACTGGCACATTGTGAAAGGGAAGATGTTACCTGGGCTGGCAAAATGTCGTCTTTGTTTCAGACTCCAATATAGTCTGGCATTTAAGATGGTTGAAATGCAATCTCTTAAACTGGGTCTTAAACTTTACTTTTTATCCCAAGCATCAGTTTAAATACTTTCTTTTGTTCTGAATGTGTTGCAAAGAGGAATCCTCTTTCTACTGCCAACAGTAGCAGTTTTCAAATGTGAGTAATGTGCTCCTGCCACTGTACCTCTCTTGCTAGTGGAAAATTTTAAAATTATTTAATTTTTATCTTGGTACTGTTAGAAGAGAAGACCCCAGAGAAAGAGTTTGTGGAGCAAGACAATTACTGCTACTTGCTGTTGCAATTCAAAACTGTTACAGTATTGTAAAGCAAAAACTTGATTTTGAGCAAAGATGATTTTTACCTGACCAAAGCAATGGCAGGATTGTACTGCTGTAACCTGCCTCATGTTGCTACCATTACCACTGGCTATTTCCATGCCTTGTCAAATTGTGGTGCTGGCAATAGAGCTGTAGAAGAGGGGGGAGGGAAGAAGGCTTTGCAAGAAGGTGAAAAGTTCAGTTTTGCAAAGGTTACGTGTGATTCACCATATGTCAAATCTCACCTGCTTTGCCTCTTGATCTACAAACTACTGACGCAGAGTACAAGGTAAACCAAGAAAGATTTGATTCTACTCCATCCTTTCAGAAGATTACCAGCTGGGCTTTTGCTTCCAATGATTTCATATCAAATATTTTACTACCAGATTTTTGTAGGTCATGGTATAATTTTGTGATACAGCACCAACTTGGATTCTGCCAGTCAAGATGAAATGACGCAATCTGTCCACCGCAAAAGAATTTCAGAAACTACTTTCCTCATGCACATTTCAATGCCACCTTCTGCCTAAATGGGGCAAAAGTGTATTGTGTACAAAAGTGTAACTGCAGTGTATTCGCAAAACAATGGCAGAGCACAGGTGAGCCTGCAGAAGAAAACACAGCTTAATTAAGACCCTGGGTAAAACATGACTGTTTCTGCCTCTCTCACACAAATGAAAGGCAGTATATTTTGCTTTTGACCTCACAGTAAGCTACTACTCTTAAATTCCTAGAGACCATCATTGTTGTCACATCACTTTTCAGCGTAGATCCAAGACTTAAAACAGTTGTGGGTCAGTCTGTTCTGTGTGACACTTTCTAACTTCTCTCTTGAGTATGCTTGTACTGTTTTATTTCCTCAGAGAAATATCTTCTGTATGCTGATGCCCTCTTGTTTGTATTCTCCTAAGTCCTGCCCTCTGGTATATTTGCAGCTCTCTATATACATTTTGCTATGATGGTAGTTTCAAATTGTGAATTCTGTAAAATTAAGACCTTTGGCCTCCCTTCCTCTGGCTTTACTGTCACTGATTTTTGAGTTCAACAAAATGCAGCATTTGACAAATGGCAGTCAAGCTCTTTGCATTTGTCTTTCCTGGGAGTACAACTCTTGTCGGTGAAGACCTTTTTTAGCTTTAGAAGAATTATTACAGACTGGATTGTCTACTTTTGAAAGTTTTTAATTTTTACCTTGTCTGTAAGTATAACCACACTTCTTTTTGAGCATATAATGTCACAGTTGCTACATCATGTGAAGCACCACCACCAAAAAGAAAGGGGGGTTTCTGCTTTTTTATGCAGTGTACATGATGTTTGGCAGTTTCTCATATGTGACCATACAGATTTGAACTTGGGATTACAAAATCTAATACCTTGAAGAGGAAGGGTCTTTCAGTGCTTAGAATTGACTGTACAGTGTACTGATAGTACAATATTTTTTTTCTTACTGTTATCATCTTACTATAAATGAAATTAAAATTTTGAAGAAGCTGATTCATCACACTGAAAAAAGAGATACATCTTTGCTTTGCTTAGCATCCCTAAAGGGTTAGCAAAAGGCAGCTATTGATTGTGCATGTATTTAGCATATTTTATGAGTAACCTAGTCATTCTGCATTTTTTATTAAGATACAAAGGTTCAGCAAAGAGGACTTTCCAGTCTCAAAAGAGTTTTTCTCCTATAGGTTTTTTGCTATGACTGATAAATACTTACTCGAGAACCTCCTTGGAAGCCATATTCAGATAGCGAGGAGATACCCACTGAATTTCAAACCAGTCTCTAAAGCCATTGTTTCCACAGCAACGGAATCCAATTTGTAACAAATCCACTGTTTTCTTTAAGAAACATCGCCCAGGTATGTCTGTGTCCTTATAGAACTTAATGGCATCCCTCAGTCCCAGATAGAGAGACTCTTCCAGCTCGTTCCTCATGGTATAGCACATGAGAGCACCCACCAGGATGCTGAATGTAAAGCAGAAGGTACATACGATGTATGGCAGCATTACTAGCTTCCATCGAGAGAACTTGTTTGCATCTGAGCAGTCATAGCAGATTTTGCCACCCAGGAAGTTGATGATACATGCTATGACCCCTACAGAGATCAGCATGTTGGGGACAGAGTTAATGTCCCCTTTTGCCATCACTTCACTGCGCTTCTTGATCTCTATTTTCAGAAAGAGGCCAAGACTGAAGAGAATGATCCCACTCACTACAGAAACCCAGTTGAGGATCCATAAGATCTGAGCCAATTTGTCCCTTTTGGTTTTGGTGAATTTAACTTTGAGGACAGCCATAGTCAGACGCGCATTAGGAAAAGAAGCGTAGGTCAAGGGAAGCTCGTAAGCTGATTAGGACCATGGATCCAAGGCGTGCAGTAGAAATCTGAAGAAGAGGGAGAGAGATTACTGTCTGTTTGACCAGGTATTTATAGAGCCTAGAAAAGAACTTCCTGTACAGCCTCACGCACTCTTGAGTCCTGTCAAGGGAGTGCCCCAGTGAAAATTTCTTGCTTAAATTTCATAACAATGAGAATCACTTAAAAAAAAAAACAAACCTCTAAGGACCAACTAGAGCAATTAAAAATAAGTGAATAGTATTAAGAGAGACTCCATATTCCTATGAATTTTTGTAAAGACCAATTTTCTGTGCAGACCTGATACCTAAAAGTGAACTGGTCTGCTGTCTTCTACTTTTTGTCTATATTTTTTTAAACAATGATATATATTTATTATTCTTAGATTCCTGTGTTAAGGTCTTGGGTTTGTGTTAAAAATTGAATAAGCAAGGCAAACAAGCATATATACAACCTTTTTTTTTTATTTTCTCTCTAGAAAACTTGCTTGTCTTGTTCCTAATTTGGCATCATCTCATTAATACTCTGCGTTATATAATTGTACAGTAATGAATTCCACTAATACAATGGCATTTATAAACAGTAAAGTGTAATCCTGTAAATCTGGGGAGATAGAGATGTATAAGCAGTATAATATTTTCTAAGTTAGTGAATGCTTTTACTGAATAAAACTTGTATCAGCTAAAACAGCATGAGAAACACCTGCAGACAGACAAGCTGGACAGAAGTAGGGCTACACTGACCCTGTGAAGGATCCCCAGCTGCAGTGAAGCTTAGTATTGGGTAAGCAGATTGTTGCAGTGTGGAGTTTAGAAAAGTAATGGAATCCCAGCATCTTCATGTGTTTACATCCAAAGGAATCAGTTCTATTTGTACAGGTGAGGAATAGGTTTTGTGATTCGTATTAGGGTAAGGTTAAATATCTTTGTACAATAAGATTTTAAGGCCTGTGAGATCTAATTAATTCAAGTTGCATTTATTTTCTCCTGCATTTACAGAGAAAACTAATTCCCCTCAAAGCTATTCAGCTGTGTGGTCTTTTTGTACAATACACAGAATAGTGTGCAAAGTGCACAGTATTTTTTCTTACCAGTCTATTTCCAAAGGTGTTTAGGCCAGCAGCTGAGTTTTAAAACAGGTCCTAATTTTAATTATTGTTAAGGCTGATTATCAGTTATGGCAGAATATTGATTGTGATCATAATGTGATAATCATGTAAATGACAAACACTTTACAGAGATGTCCAAAGAATAGTCATTTAAAACATTGCAACACTTGCTCCACACCATTCTTCTCCAGTATTGTTCAGACCTCATTTGAAGGGATCATGATCTGCTGGTGCAGAATTAAGCCTCCCTACGAATTCAGCTGACAGCATGAATAAGCCTGCTAATCCTGGAGTCAGTATCTTTGATTGCTGCACCAGTTACAGCAGTTCGTGACTTGACCTTAAATACTTGTAAATGATGGCTGCTGATAGAATTATTTCCCCTGATACTCAGGCCTCAGAGCTCACAACAGAGACAATCCATTGTGAAATTTACTGATTGCTGATACACAGTTCACAATGGCCAGTACCTATGAATCCATCAATTCACTGTTTGTTTCTGTGAAACACATATACATATTAGAGCACTGCCTCAAAATTGTTCAGCACGTTTAGTTATTGTGTCACTGAAAACACCCTACTTGCTAAAATACTTTGTTTAAAAACATTTGGACAATAGTTCTACTGTGCTCAAAATTAATTGACCCCAGAGGCATTGGTGATTTTGGAAGATGTAGGTTTGAGACTTTGTCATATTCTAACCATAAAGAAATTTAAACTTGAGTTCCATAAGCAGGAATATGTTCAATCTTGTAGCTATTCTAATATAGCTCCATCCCTAATTTCCAGATGCCTGAAGTTAGAGAAAGTAAGAAATTTCTGTGCAAGAGAAATTCTCTTAGCAATTCCTTGTCTCCAGAAATTCTCATGAGGTATTCTTAGCTTCCTTTTTGAATTTTTAGTATTGTAGGTTCAGATTTCACTGATTATTGACATTTATCTATCAGTGCCATACCAGCAAGCATAAGATCTGTGATTTCATGGAATGCCAGTGGAAAGGGATGGAATAACTTCTTGTTGTATTTCAAAGACATGTTGACTGACCCTGGTTGTCACTGATATGCTTGGGATTGATCTTTGGGAGACACTGTGCTTCTCATGAAACCTGGAGTGCATTGAGTCTGGGACAGAAGAGCAAGTTACCTCTTCTGCTCCTTGTTCCTAGCCTTCTATATAGATACTTATGTTAAGATTTTAATCTATGCTGGCAGTTTACTGAATTTATTTCAGATAATAAGACTCTCTTCACATCATAAATAATTTTGTAAATGCATCATGACCTTATTCTTTCCCTGTTTATTAAAAGTATTGAATAAATTCATTAGCATAAAATCTATTGCAACACCCACCCAGCTGTGCAGTATAATTTTTGAGCATCATGAGGAAAGTCTTTCCAGCTGAAAGAACAGAACTGCAGTTAGTATTTCTCTGCAATGTGTCTGTTTGTCTCCAAGTCATATTTGGCAGCAGGTTACTGTAAAGCCACAAATGCTCCCAGCATTTCAGTGGAACTAATGCCTCTGTCATAGTTCTTAGAAACCATTGTACATGAGTCACTCACAGACATATTTTCCTCACCTATGAGAGAGGAAACTGGATATTATTCTATAAAGGGAAAAATACTTCATTCAACAAAAGGAGACAAATAAATGTGGAAATCTCTCCCATATTATCAGTACTGTTGATTTCCTTGTCTAATTCAAATTTATCTCTGTTTAAACACAGTTTCATCGCCATGCAATTTGCTTCCAAGATGTCACCTAGCTGTTCCTTTGCTATCAAATTCCCCTAGCTATATTGAACAAGACATAGCACAGCTATTTATTTTTAATATTTACTTATTAGATACAAATTGTTCAGAGAAATTTTGCAATGTTGTCATAAACTACATTTTCTCTTACTGATTTTACTTAAATATGCTGTTTTAGTTAAACATACATTGCTATTTGTGATATTATAAAAGAAACTACTAACCTGGTTCAGAGGACTAAACAGGATCTTGAAACTGGTAAATTGTTGAATTCCAGGGAGAAAATACCTGAATTGGACATTCTGAGGATGACTGAAATACTGATTTCCTGATGTCTCTGTAGTTGTTCTGTCTTCACAGTGGCTCACCAATAAAGATGGAGAAAACCACTTCAACTCTCCTGCTAATCTCTCCTTCATCTCTAATCGTAGCTAAGAGATTTATTTCAAGGTTCTTATGCCACCAGATTAAATCCTGCAAAACAGGCCAATTGACTGAGTGTGAACTGGTGAGATCTCACCACGGTGAGATCTCAAAATGGTTTCTAGAACTTCTACCTTTTACTATGCTGGAGATTTTTGCTAATAGGCAACAGAACTGTTTTAGTACCTGCTAATGTCTTCAATAGCTCTTAATTTGTTCTTGACAATAAATATGCTTCCAAAGGAGAGAAGAATGAGAATAATGAAACTTTGTGATTCTATGGGAAGGGAAAATCTCTCTTAGGCAACTATAATTTATATCCACTATTATGTTCCTTACCCATCATTCCATATTTTGTTGCATTGGATGCAATTTTCTGTTCTCTGTATATTGAATGTGACTGTCCAAGAAAATAATTAATGGAACCAAGAGCAGTTGGATCGTCCTGTATGATTCATAGTAGGTTCTGAGAAGCTTTTGAGGTTCAAGAACTATCTAGTAGGAGCCTCTGTCCTAGTCTCTTATCTAGCTCTATTCCAAGCCAGAAGCAAAAGCTAAAGTGTCATGTCCTCTGGCATTTCTGAGCCCAGCATGTAGCTATTTGTGGGACAGATGTATTGGTTTGTGTACAGATCAACTCTACAGAAACATATTCAACAGGTATAATGTTTTCCTTGGGTACAGCACAAGCACACATATGTACAGATTTTGAGCTATTGTTCAGCTGGGATGTGATACATAAGAAATCATGGACAAATGTCTGAAGTATTTTTCTACGCTTAAAAAAAGCTCACCTGTGAAAACTCGCCCCATCTACATCACTCCAAATGTGTTATCCCTGAGCATTAGAAAATGTTCCTGCCTCAGTAGCAGAAAACTGCAGCACCTTCCCTGTGGCTGCTTTGCAACACAAATCTCATACTTGAGTGCAGGGAAGCAAGCAAGCAGGAGATGGCAGTGCTGCTGTATGAAGTATGAAAGCTTTTTCTACAATACAGAGCAAGAAGCTTCTTTTTTTTTTTTTTTTTTTTTTTTAATTTGTTAGAGACACAGCTAATGGAAGCTCAAGAATGCCCTATTGTAAGAAATTATTTAAATTCAATTGTAATGCACTTTAGAGGTCAGTGCTACCTGTATTTTTTGTTCCATCTCATATTTGGAAATTACTTCAGCAGCAAATGTAGTATCAAATGTTGAATTATTCAGAAATTAGTTCTGTGTTATGGCAGCTTATAATTAACCATGATGCACTTTCTTACAGACCTTTGGGAAGCCTGAACATTACAACCATGGAGTAGCATTTTGTAACTTGCAGGAGTGGTCTATCACCCAGTGCATCTATCACCCAGTGGTATAGAAAGAGATCAAACCCTTTCCTGCTAACAGTGGAGATAAATGAGTTATGGATTAGGATCCAAAACAGGTAAATTTAACAAATTTTTGCCCAATTACTTACCTATTTAGTATCATTCATATATAAATCCATAGGCAAGAACAGATGTGTTATGAATTAGTGTAATGAAATAACTAGTTGGGAGGATGTAACATTTAATTTTACATCTAGTTTCCAAAACCTAATCTTTTATTTTTATATTTTCATGGTTTTTCATTTCATGCTGTATTTAATGTAAGTGACAACTGAAATTTTGGAGTACTGGATGAAAAGTGGAGGCGCTTGGTGAAATTGATGGAAGTAGGAACTATACAACCTTTCCTTCTGAGCTGGGGTAAGGCCATATTCAGGAAGAGATTCTCACTGATATGTGATAATGGGGAGAGGACATGAACAACCATCTGCTTTTCTTGGCTTTTGTAAAGTTGTGAACCACATGGTAGAGAATTAAGTTGTTAAGCAGATAGAAATAACTGAATCTTTGAAGAGCTTTGATTTCTCAATTACATATTAGGAAGGAAGTATAGTGGTATTTAGATGGCTGTTGTAGTAGATAAAGGTACCTAGGTTAAGTCACAACATCTGAAATTCTTATGGAATTGTAGAATTGGCAGAGAGAATTCCAAAATTTAAAGGCAAGAAGTAATGGCAATATGTCAATAATTTAAAAGGACTCTGTTTCTACATTAAAATGACACAAGGCTTATTGAAAATGAAGTCAGTTATATTTTTTTACAACTACAGCTCTATGCTCTACTAGTTGTACCAGAAAAGCCACTGGACTATATTCCATGAAAAATGTGAATACTATAAATGTAACTCATCTGATTGCCTGAAGAACACCACAGATGAAACAAATCAGAAAAAGAAGTACTACGTTTTTCAAGTGTGTAAAGGTTATTATAACTGCATGGTTGCTAAAATCAGTCTCAGGCAGAAAAGAGATTTATAGCAGGCCTGCATGAACTGCACTGTGTGTGTATGGCTTGTCATTAGGGGTCCTGTGCATTGCAGGAAAATCCATATCAGTACCTGTCAGGCTGGCTCTGATTTCAATCCATAGGAGCTGTACTGTCCACAATCTCTGAGTCATCCACTCATGACTCACGGTGAGTCATTACAAATGGAAAGCTAAGGCACAGAAATAGTGTATTCACCGTAAAATCAGACCAGCAGTCTATAGTACAGCTGGAAGTGAACATGTATTTTAAATTGCCTGGTAACCCTAAAATTTCCATCTTGGCTGAAACTTCTTTCTGAAGACTAGAATCCATTTTTACAACTTTAATCATAATTAGACCATGGAGAAATCTTGCTTTTCACTTTTGTACCTTTTGTACCTAAGGATCTTATCCTTATCCTCACAAGCCAGGTATCAGGAAGCTTTTTGCAGAATGGAATTATACACATATTATGAGGCCTGGCAGCAGAATTCTCTTTACATAATGAGGTTAAATTTTCCTTTTTAAATTCCATATCTCATAGTATCAATACTTTGGTGCACTATACTACCAACTGACCCTTCTTCTCCTAGCAAAATAGTCAGACATAGACTGTCACTTTTCTCCTCAAAAGATCTCCTAAATTAATCAGTAGCTATTCTCAGCTTATTATAAACCTGATGTTGATGCTATTTTTCACACTCCAGACATAATTTGAACTCAAGAATATTACTCAGGGCATATTGTAGGGAATTTGAGATTGTTTTGGAAATAAAAGACAGTTATCAAGGGGGGAAGAAAAAAAAAGAGGGAGGCTCATGGGAGTTTCTGAAGCTATCAAATAGAAAGAAGCCAGAACCCAGACACAGTGCCCTTAGAGCTTTTCCAAGATCCCTCTGTCCCCTGAGTGGTGACTTCATGGTTATTGACACTCTGTCGAGAAATCACAATTTGTGGAAAAAGCCTAAAGGAACTCAGGTGTCTTAGTGTAGAGAAGACTGATGGTAGGAGATGAAAATAGTGTTCAAATAATTTTATAGGTAGTTGCACAGAGGAAAGAAATAAATTCCTTTGATGATAAGATATAAGGAGAATAATGGATGAAATAATTTTTAGCAAGAATAGTGAAACAGCCCAGAAGAAACTCCTTGATTTCCCTAAACAAAGTACTTTTAGAACAGGCTGGTGAACACTGGCCAGGAGAGTGTTAGGGACAGTTGGAAAAAGGACTGAACTAAATGTCTCAAGGTTCGTGATTTGTCATTTGCTATTAACTAGATATCTGTTTAAACATCTACAAAACTTGGTAAGAACTTTCTCATCTTTGGCCAATTCTTCCTTTGTTCCTTGACTTTTGCCAGAAATATGAGCTTATAAAATGTTTTTACCTTTCTATTCTTCAGTGAAAGCATTGTTTCCACCTCCATTTATATATTAATTTTAGCTAAAATTTTAAATGATTTTTCAGTTCTAGAAGTTGGTGTGTGTTGACTTATTGACTAACCAAACCTGTGAATTTTCCATCTCATGAGTCTGGTCACCCTGCTATCTATTCCTTTCCCTTTCCCTCCTTTCTTTTTCTTTCACTTTCTCTCTCTCTCTCTTATTTTTCCTGACATCTGACTCTCCAAAAATTTTTCTGAAGCTTTGTCTTCTGTAGTTGACTAAGCAGAAGCATAATTCAGAACTTCTGACTCATACAGAAATAAATAAATAAATATCTCCAAGACCCCAAAGTCCAGGAAAGGAAGTTCCAATTGAAGTGTTTGAAACCAATGAATCTGGACTTTGCAGGATGAATCATCTACTGCCATATATGTTGATTTGAAGAAAAAAACAGCAGAGTTCAGAAGTTCTTGCACATTGCTAATCATGCCACCCTCTCCATCACAGATATATGAATATGTTTGTGTATAGGTACAGGTTTAAATATTTAAAGATTCCTTGAAGAAAAATTAGATCATTCCTTTCAGACAAAAAATACTGATGAAAATTCTCATATCTCCCTTACTACACAAAAAAAGATTTCCAGGAATTCAAACTTATTTTTCCCCTAGGGAACCAGAAACTGGAAGTATTAGAAAGTGTGTTCAGTCTCTGGACATTCCTGGAAAATCTGATCTATTTTTTAAAACAAAAAAGATATTAGAAGCAGGTACCCCATTAGATATGTGAGTATTTTCTCATTCTCTGTTCTTTTTTAAATTAAAAAAAAACAATAACAGCTAAAGCTGTGTCTAGTTGTGCCCAGAAATAGTTTGCTGTCACTTTGGTTTTTACTGGCTTGTTTCTATATTTTTTAAAGTTCAGACCAATTCTATTTATTGCCTCATTACATGATTTAACATTTATTACATTTAATCTTAAATATTTATGCACAGTGTTTATAATTATTAAATATAAAATATCCATATTAAAATGTAAGAATATCTTTACATGACTGGGGATTATTTTTCATACAGTCAAACTTATTAGGAAATCATATTCATTGCCATGCACATACCTGGACAACTAAATTTTTTTGTTCACATCTTTTCATACCAATTTTGTGATTATAATAAAGTTTCATGTGTCAAGCCTTTGGCATTTGGAGTAATTTGTGTAATTAATCCACCTGCTCTCTAACTTTAAGTTTTGGTGTGCAGTACTTTTCTCCTTGCAATCTGCAGCCAAGTGAGATATTTAGGATTGAATTAAGACAACAGACTGTGTTGTGGTTTAACCCCAGGTAGAAAGTAAATCCCAGCAACTGCTTGCTCACTTCCCCACCCCTGCCCCAGTGAGGAAAAAAGTGGACAGAAAAGGTAAACCTCTTGGGCTGAGATAAAAACAATTTAATAATTGAAACAAAATATACAAGATAATAACAATTAGACATTACTACTAATTGTAATGGAGAGAGAAGTAAAACTCAAGACAAACATGATACACACAACACCATTGTTCACCACCCACTGCCTGATGCCCAGCCTGTCCCCCAGCAGCCACTGACACCTCATGGTCAACTGCTTCCCCACTGTGTACTGGGCATGATGTTCTGTGGTATGAAATATCCCTTTGGACAATTTGGGTCAGCCATCCTGGACATGTTCTCCTCCATTCTTGTGCTCATCCTCACTGGCAGAGCACAGGAAGATGAAACATCCTTGATTTAGAGTAGGAACAACTCAAACCCAACTAAAACATCAGCCTGCTGTCAACATTATTCTCACACTAAGTCCTGCACTGTACCAGCTACTATACAGAAAATTAACACTATCTCATCTGAAACCAGGACAGTTTGCTTTACTGATTTATTTTGCATCATCTGGGATAGTTAAAAATCTCCAGAAGAAACAGAGAGGTGCCCATTTGCTGTGGTTCACAGCTGCTGACTAACAGCTGCAAAAAGAGACACATTTTTACATTGAGGTAGCAAACTTGAACTAACAATGTAAGAGCTGAACAAAAGGCATAGTACAGGTTTTGGCTCAGGGTAATTTTTTCCAAGGAAAATCAACACAATGCATCAGAGCTTAACTACAGAAACTATCAAAAAACCCAAAAAACAAAACCAAAAAACTAGAGTACCTCAATTTCATATTCTTATTTACATAGAGATTTTAATGTGCTGGTGGTTTTTTGGATTTGATTGTTTGGGTGCTTTTTTTGGTATGTGGTAAAGATATTCTGCAAGTCTGCACTGACAGAGGAAATGCTGGTATCTGTTATACTTACCAACATCTCTAAACCAAAAATAGTAGAGCAGAAATCCTTGAAGAACCTCTTGGTGTATTTCTGGAGCAGTGAGTTAAAAAAGATTAGATCTCTTCTGTAAGGACTTCCTTCACATAAGTGGAAACAGATTTTCCTTTTGAAAAGACTCAGTTTTAGTTTATTTTTTTCTCTGCTTGACTTTTATTCGAACCATCCAGGTTTTGTCTGCTTATGAAGAACATGTGGTAATTTGGAAACTTACAGCTCACTGTACTTCAAGTGATGATGAAGCAAAGGTTATTTGGTCTTCTAAAGCTTTCAGTGTGAAAGAAGACATTTTCCTCTGGTGATATTCCCATAATAATGGGCATGTCAGTTGTACTAGATAATGAATGAGTTAACCTGTGAAGTTCCTAAGTGATGAGAGAATCTATGCCCCTTGGATCTGAAATGATGAACAGGTAAACAGACAAACCAGATAAACAAGTTTGTTAAGGCCTTTCTATTCTCTTTAATTGAATCAGAAAATACTCCTGAAGAATTGTACACCTCAGGCAACATGTCAATTATTTGGGGAACAATAAAGCACTCTTCACAAAGGGATTCATATTCATGAGCTCCTCATTATATCTAGCATGCAGCAAGTTTTGTTGGCAAAACTTTAAGTAAGTGGTAGTTAGGGTATTTATCTACCCTCAGTTATAATCTGGGAGGAAAAACACTGTCTACTTTAGAGTGAGTGTGAAAAAATTGTTTGGTGCATAAGAAGAGCTGCTTATCCTAGAGTAACTGTCACCTTTGCAATGCCTTTAAGACAGATGTGAAGGAATACGTAGTTCCAGTCGAATATTTTCCATCTGAGAAATTGCAAGTGCCTTTTAAAGGTAGGCAAACCCATAACTCCTTTTTGTAACCCAGGAAAAGATGTACTATTATGTATAAAAAAAGCAACTCTCTCCACCTATTGCCATCAACATTGGTTCATTTCCACTCACCAAATGAACATTTCTTCACTCCATCAGCTTTCCTATTAACTTCTTTAACTGTTAGGATACGTAATACACATATGTATTCACTACATAAAGAGAAATGTATGCTTATTACCAGTGTTTATCCACACCACTATGACTGAGGCTCACTGCTTGAGGCAATTCCCTTTGTTAATGAAGAAGCATCTTCCTGAAACTGACACTGAGCAACTCGCAATTGTTTGGGTTCACTGCTACGTTTGGTTCACAGCTCGCACTTCTGGGTAACTCCCTTGTAAACTCACAGAGCTAAAATCTTCCTTTTCATAAAGTAGAAGGAGGAGATACTGTTTCCTAACCTCACTCTTTAACTATGATCTCCTTGTGATGAATGAAGAAAGGGCTTAAATTATTCACACTATCTTCTCATCCGGCTGGCAGTAGGGAAATTAAGGCTCTTTTTTTTTATTTTTTTTTCCTCCACTTAAGGAAACTTCCCACGAGGGGAACACTACGGTGTGTTTACTCACTTCGTACAAGCTGCTGTGATCACAGCAAATCTGTCCTTCCTCCGTCCCGCAGCACAGGCCTCTCTCTCCTCGGCGCTGGTCTGCCATCGGAGCCAGCCTCTGGGCTGACCCTGGCCTGCCAACGCGGCCCGTGGCTGCTGTGCGATGGTGGCACCCACCGGGCAGCGCCCGCTCCGCGCATCCCGAGCCTCGAGAGTCTTGAGGAGCGACCCGTGAGAGCGGGCAGCCTTCCCTTCGAAGGCCGTACTCAGCCAGGCACGGGACACATCCAGCGCTCCCTACAGTCACTGTGCGGAGCGCAGCGCTGACAGCCCTGCTGTGCCCCCTGCTAAACGGGACAGAGGCCCTGGCTGTCACCCGCCTCTCCTTCCTCCCCTTTCTCAGCCCTCCCGCCCCACCCGCGGCCGGGCAGCGCCCTGCGCCCATCAGGCCCCGGGCAGCCCGCCCAGGTGCGGACAGCGCGGCCGAGCCCCGGCTGCTGAGGCGGAGGCGGCACCGCAACGAGGACCCAGCTTCCCGCCGGCAGCGGCCCTGCGGCGGCGAGAGCTCAGCGCCAGCCCCCGCACAGGCACTGCCCCTCGGAAGCTCAACGGGAACGGGAACGGGAGCCCCGGCGCCCATCCCGCGGCTCGGCGCTGGGGCTGCGCGGGGGCGGCCGCGGCGGTACCGGCGCTCGCCGGCTCAACCAACCCCGCACTGCACAGCGCCGCGTCCAGGTGCGCCCGCCCCCGGCGCCCGGATTGACCGCGCCGAGAGCCAATCGCCAGTGAGGAATCTCCGTGGCTGCCCAATCACCGCTCCGGAAATGGGCTGTGGGCGGTGCCCCGGGGGACAGCGGGCTCGGTGGCGCCGCGGCCGAGGAAGGGCGAGCGCGGAGGCGGCGGCGCGGGCGAGCGCGGCCGGGCTCCGGCCGGCACTGCCGCAGGGATGGCGGCGGCTGCCGCGGCGAGGGGCTCAACCCCCGTGGGGAGCGCTGCGAGCCGCTCCGTGACCCGCTGAGCGCCCTCCGCCTGCGCGCTGCCGTTACCCCTCCCCGCGGGCCGGCCCGGCTCTGCAGTCGCCATAGAGACCGCGCCGCACGCCATGGGGCGGAGGCTGGGCCGGGGGGCGCCGCTGTAGCCCCCGCCCCACGCCGCGCACACCATCCCCTGTGGGGCCGGGGGCGCCGCCGGGACTCGCTGTGCCGCCCCGAGGAGCCGCCGCCTCGGCCCCGTTCCAGGTGAGGATTCGCGGTGCTGCGCCGCGGCCGCCGCCGCTATCCGCGCCCCGTCCCCGGGGGCGCTCCGGCCGCCTCGGCGGGGCGCGGCCCGCGGGTTCCGGCGGCCGCCGGCCCGGCCCCGGCGGCTGCTGCGTGGGAGCCGCGGCGCGGTTTCTGTCCCCGCGGGAGAGGCAGTTTGCTGGGCGCGGGAGCTCCGGGAGCCACGGCCCGCCCCGGGAAAGGCTAATTCCAGTGGGGCAGGACGGGGCGATCCCCTCCGTGGAGTTAAGGTCCGCAGGTCTGGCGTGCTCCAGAAGCAGTCACTGCTGCCCTGGCCTCTACGGAGAACTCAGATTTATAGGCACGAGATTTATTTATTTAATTAATTATTTTTTGTTTGTCCCTCCCACCTCCTGCTGCAAGAAAGCAAATGGTACAGAAATTTACGTGTTCTGACGGCGAAAGCTCTCTGTTTTAAAATAGCTGCGTCTGTGTTTGCAGCCCTGGGTTGTGGCGTGCGTGTGACGGCTGCCGTGTGGGCACGGCTGGATGGGAAGCGGGCTGTCTGTCGCCTGGCGCGCTGGGCGCTGGAGCCATTAGCGGCACTCGCATCGATCCGTGCATACAGATACGCCTGGCTAGGCCGCGGGTGCGCGCAGCGAGCACACAGACTGCGCGGGGAACGGCGTTAGAAATGCGTTATCACTCGCACTGTTAGCTGGAGCGGAGGAAGCGGCAAGGCACCTTGTTCCCAAGTCTACAGATGATCTCTGGAGCTGCAGCGGCATCCTTAGGCTTCTGTTGTCACTCTAGAGCAAAAGCAATGAGAGGACAAAGCTCGCGACGAGGTTTGTAACCTCTGGTGTGAGCCAGAGCAGTTGGAAACCACTGCTAGTGTGAGTGGGGGTGGGAGTGCAAATAATGATAATATTGATGTATTATCGTGGGGGCGGAGGGAGGTGGACACAAAGGAATGACCCTGGAGTATACCGCAGCCTTTTGAGAGCCTTCTACCGTATTTATAATAAAGCTGGAGAGAGCTATAGAAAATGAGTTATAAAATAGCTTGTTGTGGCTTTCTTAGTTAGACTCCATGTGCAGAACCAGTGTAATTTCAGCTTAAATGTTCTGAATTAGTAAACAGTATTGCAGGAATGTTGAGGGCTTTAAAATAAATCATATTGTATTTATTTAAGTATCTTGTTAGCCTTAAAGTGTATGGTTAGTTTCCCTGTTGTGATTCTGGAAAAAAATGAGTAGATTTAAGAAACGCATTCTGTGTAGTTAATGCCGTGCCTCTGCTGAACACATGCTAGCTATGCTTGTAGATATGTTAGCTCATTTTAACTGAGAAAACAAAAGGTTAGGACTTATTTTGCTGCTCTTGTTTGATTTTGGTAATGTTTTTTAAAGTCTTAATTACATTAATTCATGATGCAAAGATACCAAACATTTTTGTTTTGTGTTAATACTGTCCTGAATACTTTCTTGATGGCGATTAATTTGCTTTACAGAATGAATTATATTTAGCAAAGTAGTAGAACTTTCTTGACTTGCTAAACCAGAGGTGTACTTGTTAACATTTGTTTGGCCTGTCAATGGAATTATATATAGTGAAGTTTGACAGCAGTAGTATGTGTAGTCATTTGTCAAAAGTTATTTTGAAAACAGTGCATCAAGATACAGTTTAAGAAACATGAAGATGGAACCAATTATCTCTAAAAAATACTTTATTCTTCTCTAATATATTCCTGATGTACCATTTTTTACTTGAAGCTCAGCATCTTTTTAAACTTCCTGTTTGGTAAGGATGAGATTAGAAATAGAAGAACAAATTGATAGACGTTTCTTATGTTTAGTGTAGTCACTGTACTGCTGCTGCATACTGCAGGCCCTGGCACTTCTAACATCACAAACTCCAGAGAGGCTGCTCTCAATGTGGCTGATTATATCAGGGAGATTTTTGAGTATGACAGAAGGGAGATATGAGTGGGGTTTTCCTTGTTCAAAACTGGCTTCTGAATGATCAGTTTCTACCAGTGCTAATGTTTGTGTACAGAAGGTTAAGCATTTGTTTAGTGTGTGAAGTTGCAGTGTATGGTATATTAATATACTACTGTGCTTTCTGTTTTTGTAAGGGCTTGTTTATCTTGTGGGAATGAATTGGTACTTTACAAAGGAGATGGACAGTTTTTGTGTATTCCTGTGTCTTGCCTTGTCTGTTTCTTTTTCTCTGGGGAAGCACTACACAAAGCCTTTGTGTTAGGCTGGAGGGGAGGAGAAACAGCTGCCTTTTCAGTACAAGACACCAGGATTTGTCGTGGTCTCACAGGGATGTGCTGTGCTACATGGACCAGCCACTGTCCTTCCTCCCTTGTTCTGTGAAAACACTCTCACCTCAAGAAACCTAAGCGTCCTTTGATTGATCTCACAGAGCAGCATGTTCTGCCATGGATCTAGCAGATCAGTCTGAAGGGCCAATTGTTAAACTATTGGTGGGCAAGAATTAAAACATGCAAAATTGCCAAAATACAAGGTTTATTTTAAGGAATTAAAGAGCTTCAGATCACGTAGGTTTAAAATTTTCTTGTTATTAACTTGACTTTTTGTTCAGGATTAGGGTGAAGGAAACTTTTTAAAATATTTTACTTGGCCTTTTTTTTTTTTTTTTTTTTTTTTTTTTTTTAGGAGTATAGTATCTAGGGTACTTAAGTGGGAATTGAACATGTTAATTTTTAGAAGTGGAAATAAAAACTATTTCAGTTTAAGAGTACAAACTATTTTCAGTATAAGAGTACAACTAAATGGAGCAGTTTCATTTCTCTGCTTTCCATGCACAATTAGAGTGCTTTAATGCTTGTACTGTATTCTCTGTCATGCAGTGACAGAGTAAAAGTTAATTTCACTCTTTTTGTTAGAAATATTGAGTACTATCTAATGTGTGTTTTAGTAACTGTATCTTATACATTCTTTCATAATAACTTCTTTGAAACTATCTAGTCTTTTACTTGTCCTTTGCAAAATTATTTATTAAAATTTTAGAGTCAGAATATCCCCTCTCTTTGCTTCAGTGCTAAGTGTTTAGTAGTGTGCTTTAGAGGGAATCTAGTAACTTGGATTTTTTTCAAGCTGCTTATGAAATTGAGATGCCATTCTTAGCTGTGTAAATTTACAGTCTATCATTCTCTGTATGGGCTTATAGGTCACTAGTTTTGAAACCTAAGTAGTAGAAAATTCATGCAATAAAATCTGGCCTTCTGACACCTCACTTCTTGATCTGGTTGAAAATTCTTTTCCCATTTTTAAGATGTTGTACAAGTCATAACTTTCAATCAGTTATTTTTCAAAATTATTTTTAAACTAATGGAGATGAATCTTGGAAAACTTGTGAAGGTTTTTTTGGGGAGAAGGGAAAGATTTCATTTGAGAGGAGTGAGGAAAGGAGGGCAAATTGAGAAACTGAAGAAGTCTTGAGTATTTTTAACAAAAGTATTTTGTTTAAAGTATTTTCATTGCTGTGTTCAGGTGTGTTTTTCTGTGGTTCTTGTCCTGTGTGTTTGAGAACTTTTCACCACAGAATTGTCTCACTCAGATATTATTTCATGCTGCTGCTTTTTGTCTGAAGAGATTAATCAATTATTGAGAATTGCACTGATGAGGAACTCTATCCACTAATTCTTCCTTTTGGAGAAATGTGTGTATGTAGCTTAGCCTTGCATTTCAGTACAAGTAGTAGTTGGAGGAGTTGAAGGTCTCTTTCATGGATGAAGTTTGCCAGATCATTGATGGTATTGATGAGGAGAATAATTTTCTTTCTAGTACAAAGCTGTCTGATGTATAAGGGAAGAGTAAAATAAGCTGAACTTGCTTTGAGAACATGTAGAGGATGTCAGGTCTCTTTGATATGTAGCCATATTTTTCTGTCTGGGTGTTGCAAAAGAATTTGCTACTTGTTGCAGAGGCAGGTTACTGTGTGGAGCTCACATGTGGAAGAAGGTAAAGAATCGGGCTTTTTGTCATCCTGGTCTGTTTATATAGGAATAATTATATTATGTATTTGATACATTTCTTTCACAGCTGAAGCGATACAAAATTTGTTCCACTAGACTCATCCACAGTCAGGAGAGATCTTGTCTTTCAGAGCTTGTGTCTTTTTAGTACTTGTTTTCAATTGTTTTCAATCAACTGCTGCTTATTGATTCTGAGAGGGGGTTCTGCTCTCTGTCACTTCCCAGATAATTCTCAGATAGTATTTGTTACTTCTGTCACACTCTGTCTCGGGATACTAACTTTCTGTGAGGCTTTTAACAACACTTATTTGATACAATGTTGTTCAACATAGTAGGAATTAGATTGCTTGGTTACATGGTGTATCAGCAGGATATGTCTTGTAGCTGTCAAGTTTATTTGTTGCCATAGCAATGCTTCAAGTGCCACTCGTAGCAAGCAGTGTGACTTCTGAGCATGTGAAGTATGACTAGCTTTGCAGTGTTAAGAATTAAAAAAAAAAAAATAAGAGAGACAGTGATCTGTGAATAGGATATATTTTGAACATCAAACTGGTGACTTTTTCGGATGGATTTGTATTCTTGAGTTATATATGTCCTTGATATAATTATTTTCTTGCCTTTCAATTTATCAGCATATTGAGCTTAATGGATCTAGAATGGGCATTATCAACTGATAGAAAATGTATCAGACAAAGAATGACTGTGCTATTCCTTGAGTTTGATTGAATTGAATGCCCTGCTCATATGTGATGCTTTGATTTTCCATCTGCAGCAGTCTATAAATAAAATCAAATTATAATTCCCTAAGTAAAGTCACCCTACAACAAACTGTCATGTTTTACTCTGAGAGTTGAAGGAGAAGAGTTGACATTGGATCTCTGTTCTTTCTGTGTGTTCTTTTTGCGCTTTTTTGTTAAGATCTGGAGATTATCGTGATGGTTTTGGGTGAAATTGCAGTTTTACAGTTTTGAGGAGGACATTGTATCCAGTGAGGAAACCTGTTGAATAATTCATCTGGTTAGACCGAAATCTTGAAAGAATCACAGGGTAGATTAGTATGAAGAAAAGATTGACTGGTGTTGTGGGAGCAATGTGCTGCCTAATCCAGTTGGGTCTTGTCTTCACTAGCCAAGAACTAAGGAATTGATGCTGAGGCTGAGGAGCAAACCACAACCCTCTCACTGTAAAGAACATGTGCACATAAAGGAAGGTTTGTTATTGACTGGTGATAGTTGCACATTAAAATTGCACATTATTGTTAAACCAGTCTAACAGTTGGCTGCTGTTTTTAAGTGGAAAATGGTATTCTGTGCCTGAGCCTTTTCTATTGCCCATTGATTTCTGAGTTACACTGAGTCCACTCACTAACTTGGCAGAGAATGATTGTAAAAAGGGAGTGGTTTGTATTGTTTTTTGGCTGATATATGTTTATAACTCTTGCTGGGTCGTGCTGTTATGTGCAACTTCACCCTGAATACATAGCTGAGATAGTCATAACCAGATCCTTTAATCTACTGCAGCCTGTATGTTCAGCTGACAGGTTTTCCTGCCTATTGTCAGTTCAGGGAGGACACAAGAGAAAGAGGAACATTTTACATGAAAGGCTGCTTTGAGGTGATGGTGCACTTTCTTTGTTAATTTGAAGGCAATTTGGGTAGGATGCTAATTTCAGGCTGGACATTTCTTCCTGTTGTTCTGATATATTTCATTAATTTTGAGCCTAGGATGCCTCAGTCATGTGGCAGTGCTTCGTATGTATCTTTCCTTGATCAGTCAATTTTCCTCTCCTAATCAGGGAGCAGCTGTACTTCGTCTGGCTTGTTGGAACTGGCAGCTAATACTTCAATTCTATTGTGAGGCCCTGCATCAACATATACTGCTCACTGAAATATTTCTTTTTCCTGGAGTATAGGTTTGGGAAGAATTGATTTATGGTCTGAATCAGGACTGTGGCTGATGTATGAGTAGCCATGGAGTAGATGTTTGGTGTTGCTCATATTTGGTGTTGACATATTGTAAAATACTTTTATGCTCCTTTCTCTGAAACTCATCAAAGCTGAATCTTGGTTTTAGTAAATAGGAATGTAGTTATTACTACTCTTAACTGTATTATTTCTATTCTAGCTTCTGGTATTACTAAAAAATCCCTGACTGTACACAGATTTCATCTATATAATTGAATGTTTCCTGTTTCTCAGTTGAAATTTCATAACTCTGCTTGCCATATGATTGTGTATACATATTATGCTCTTATAGAGTAGAAATTGGTTGTTGTTTAAATAATAATTTCAAAATGCAGAAGTAGCTCACTATAGTTGAAAATTGAATATGCTCCAAGTAAATGTAATGACTGTTGCTGTTAAAAAAAAAAAAAAAGGAAAATACAACTTGTGTTGATATAATTGTATTTCCTTTATGTAAATTCAAGAACTTAGAGAATGCTGTTATCAATAGGTGCTGTTATCAATATCAACACTTTGCCATTATGGTGTGATGTATAACTGTTGCCGTATCTACAGAGTTAAATCTCCTCTCAGTCAATCTGAAGAAAAACTTCTATAGTTTTAGACAAATTATTTATATAGATAAAGTGTAAAAGTATTCAAAATATACAAATATGGCAGGTTTTAGGTCAACAATACAATCAGGATTGATTTTGTAGCCTGGGCTTTAATTTGGAGAGATTTGCAATTGAATGCCTTTATTTACATATAGCCAATATTTCCTAAAACATGTAACTCTCTTATACAATGCTTTGTGTTATTTAAGTAAAGGGTAAAATGAAAACTTGTAAAGGTTTCTGAGAAACTTTGCTTTTTTGTTTTTAGGAATAATTGTACATTTGTTTGGAAGATAATTAAAATCTGATCTTGCACTGTTCTTATACATATCTTCTGATATGTAGGAAATTCTTATAATCTTTGAAAGTCTCTTGATCCCCATGTTTGTAATATATAAACTTACTGATTTTCTTGCCTCATTGTTCTGCCATAGCTTTTTGGTGTTTTGGAATGTTTCTTCTGAACTTAAGACAGTCCCAGCAAACTAAATATGCCTAGGATAATTGTATTTCCATAATGAAATATGCTTGTATAATTAACTTTCAAAGACAAAAGCCTCATCACTTATCTCAATCTGACTGTATGAAGACCAAGGGAATTGTGAGTATTGAGGCTAACTTTGTGTAAAACCAGCTTCCCTTGGACTTCCCTGAATTGTGTGCTAGCAGTAGTTGAGTAAGAGCATATAGTGTAGAAAATCATTGTGTTGTCTTTTAAGAATTGTCAGTAATGAGGAATCCACTCTAAGAGTTAGTGAAGGATTCTATTAGTAGAGTATTTTTATTAATGAAAACTAAAGATCTTGGAGATATTTGTATGTGTTAAAGGAATCTAAAGATTCAATCTTTTACTTGTATGATTTGTGTGTCAGAATGAAGATCTTTTGCAATTTCCTTGACTAAACCAATTTCTCCTAGATAATCTGAAGGAAATGGGCTTCATAATTTTGGACCCCACAGCTGGATATAATATTCTAGCAGCAATCCTACAGTGAGCAGATAGAGAGTATCTCCTAGTATTTTTTTGCCTTTTCATTCATAGTTGTCATAACTTTAATACACCAGCAAATGCATATATCAGAAGTGACTGATTACTGCATCTTGTTAGGTGATGTTCCCATTTATTCTTTGGTACTTGATGAATAATGTTTTCTTGTAGCTGTCTGTGTAACCTGTTGATGCCATTTGTCCTTTATCACTTCCTGATCTCAGTATCAACAACAAACTTCGTAATTTTTTCCTGAGTAAAAATACGTTTCAGTATTAAGTGAGAAATTGATTCCTATGGGATAGATATTTATTCAATTAACTTATACTTTGGGACCTATTACTTAATGTATGATGGCTTGATTTTCTGACAGGAAGAGGCTGTACTGTGAGATATAAACTAAGATGCGTTACAGAAGTATAAGTGCCATGATAATTATTGTCCTTATAGGCCAAACTTGTAATGCCGTAGTAAGAAGTTAGTTTGGTAGGAAGAGGAACTCAATTGAATGGCCATAGTTAGCGTCCTCCTTTAGGTCTTCATTAGTCAAATTCCCTTATTTGAATGGAATTGATGTCGAACTGATGGACCATCGTTACAAAAGTAGTTTCATTTGTCCTTTCCAAACTTTAACATCAGTTATCTTCTGGAGTGTTCTATGTTTCAGGAACCTTTAAATCAGAGATCTCCTTGAAAATTCCTGTTAAGATAGAGGTTATTCAAATGCGTCCTTCTGAACCGGTCTGACTAGTGGCATCTCTATATTTGCGGTGGTCTGGCAGGCGCAGCGCGGTGCGGGGGGCTCGGGGCGCCGTGCCGGGCTGGCCCCGCTCGCTGCCCGGCCGGCGCTGGCCAGGGTGCTGAGCCCCCGCCCGGGGTGCCCGTGCTTCCAGAGCCGCCCTGACAGCCGGCAGGCACTTGGGGGGCTGCCACTGGCAAGAGCGTCTTGTTTTCTGCACACATAACTTACATGCCTTTGCTACTTGTATCAGAAAAAAACCCCTCGACTGTGAGAGTTTTCCATGAGCCACAGCTTCTGGCTTTTTGACATCTCCAATCATGCTAAACTCATCATGAGGACCAGATTCTTTTGTCCAAATTATACCAAATGTGCCTATAGCATCCACAAGCAAGGGATATAAACCTTCGCTAATGCACTTCTGTAAGTCATCGCTTTGCATTATGGTGACTTTTTAGACAGTGTATAAAAGGCAAGAAACTATTTTACCTGCAGCTTAACAATTTTCACAAAGCACCTGAAGGGAATCCTATAAAACAGGCTCCAAGGATGAATCTGGAAAGTAACACTTAGCATCTATATACAACTTATGGTCTCTTCCAGCTTACTGCAGGTATTACTTTCATTTTTTCCTCCATGACCCAGAAATTCCTGTGTCCTGTCTTTGTGTCCACACCACTTTTTTTTCCCATTAAATATTGTAAAGATGATCAATGATAGCACTAGTTTAAATTATTATTATTAAACATACCCCTTTCCCATTACTATTGTAATTCACTTTAAAAAGTATTATACTCATTTGGTGTTAGGCCATATTCATTTTAATCTATATGTAGCTACACTGCCAAATTTCCTGCCTTTTTTTTGTATTTATGGTCGAATTTGTAAATTAATCCTCATTTACAAATTGCAAAGTTCTGTATTTTTGTAAAAATATATATGTAGTGTACATGGAATAAATATGTAAATAATGTAAACATGTATGTGTATATCATAAAAACATGTATAGGTGTAATATATGTATATAGATACATGTTACAAAGTGTGTTGTGTCATATTCTTTATAAAAAAGTATGTTAACATAGCAGTATTATAAAAAATACTACGTTTCTGATTTCCTGAACTAATTTTTGCTTTGGTGCAGTTATACTGAGAATCTTGATCAGAGCAGAAGCTCTTTGGTGACCACCTCAGCAATTATGAGAAAGTAGAAACAAGAATGTGAGAGAAGCATGGAGGTGTTTGAACATCTAGTGTCTTCCTCCTCCTCCCCTTTTCCCATTTAATTCCTTTTTCTCAGGCCCTTTCTGGTGAGAGGTTTGGATGTCCTTCAACTGTGCAGCCTGCATGGCTCTCAGGCAAAGCTGGGATTTCTTGATGTGGCTGCTGTACTGTGTAGTGTGAAGTCAAAAGATTAGAGCAGTGTCAGAACTGAAACATAAGGGAACATGAAGGAAGCAGCTGTAGATGTATAAAAGGCAAAAATAGAGGATTAGTTTATTTATTTAGGCTTCATGTGTGTGAATTGTATGTTAAAGTCTAAATATGGTGACAGGAAATAATTTCCATGAATTGTGGTTTTTTACATCCTTGGCATGTTTTGATAAACTTGCTTAATTTCTTATGCATCACCATATGCATGGCAATTTTAGTTCACACGCACACAAATAGAAATCTCTAGCTAATTGATTGAACTATTTTAATCTTTTAAGAGTATGACTGCTGCTCTATCCATGAGTGCTTTTTTCTCTTAGATGTAAATGCAAGCCTCTCTCATACTTTTTTTTTTTTTTAATTTTCAGCTTTAAAATTAGTACTGAACAATTGTTAGTGGTTATTGAAACCTTATTTACTAGCTGCCAGACTAAAGCAAAGCTATTGGATGGAAGCAAATTAAAAACACTTTTTGCAATTCAATACTGCAGCCATTAACACTTAAATAAAACTTCTGAAAATGCACCTGAAACTTGAATCTCTTCTCTTGTTCCCATCACCAGCTACCAGCTCAACAAAATTTCCAGGAACAGATTGTCCTTTTGTCAGCCTTGACAACTGATAGTGACCAACAAATGGATTAAAAAGCATAATTTTGCCCTGTTTTTTCTTCATGCTGTAGGGTCTTGTATGGTTTTAAATATTTAATGATGTGGTAAAAGCCTAATTCCCTTGTGGGGGAGGAAGTTCTATATCTCTAAAAGTGTGTGATCACTTCTCCAGCAAACAATGTAGAAATCTTTGTAGAATTCTTTCTTATATGCAAGTAGTGCCATATCAAATAGGTGTATATGTTCTGAATGAAATTAGGGAAAAAATGCCTTAATCTTGAACAACGAGAGCTTCCATGTTACTGGATGTGGTCAGGATTTGCCTCTAAAGTGTTTTCTATGGGAAAGGTTGAAAATAATAGAATTTAGTTAAAATTCAGAGATTTCTTACGAAATTATGTTGAGGAATATCCAACCAAAAATATTTAGAAAAGTGAAAAGAATGTTATTAATGTGATTATTGTATCAAATGGCAACAAAAGAATGTGGAAACTAGTCTGTATCCCTGATTAGCTTGGGTTGTTTTTTTTTTTGTTGTTGTTTTGTTTTGTAAAACAGGAAGGGCTAGGATTGTATACAATACTCAAGGTATTAGTGGACCATGGATATATATATGATCTTCATGGTGTTGTCTTCTTTGTCTGAATTCCTAAGATTTTAATTTTTTTGACTGCTTGAGTTGCCATCTTTTCTTACTGTATGTCATAAGATCTTATTCTTGATTGCTGATAGTTTCTCATGTGTTTAATGAACAGTTAGGATATGTTCATGTGTTTAATAACATCTAGTTATAACAGCTAGTTCTGATATACATAATTTTATATGTACACACCTAGAACCTCATTTGCCATTTTATCTCCTGGTTATACAGTACCATGAATTCACTCAGCAGTTCCTCTCAATTATTCCTTTAATAGTTTGGATTGGAACTTTAAAGATCATGTAGATCCAACCCCTGCCATGGCTGCCAGTCTGTTCAAGGCCCCATCCAGTCTGGCTCCTGCTTTTGAGGAAGCATTGTGTTTAGATACCAAAGGAATCCATTCCAAATTTAGATGGAAGATGATGAGTCAGGTTTTCTATATATGAACACTTTGTGCAAAACATATTTTTTTAATGGAACCTGAGTGAAAATATTGATCTTAATGAATGCTAGCTCATTAGCCTAAAAAGGGTAGCTCTCTATGTGGTACTGTGTATTTACAGATGATCTAGACAAGATGCAAATACTGAAATTACATAGTCTGGTGATACAAGTGTATTAAAATTATCAAATATGAAGATGGAAGAACTGGAGAAAGATCTTTCTACTCTGAGGTAACGATGAATGAAAATTATCATAAAGCAGTTCACATAGGATAAATAATTTTAAAATTTACAGCAATGAACTTCTTTTGGATGTGGTCTTGCAGGTTCTGTGAAAATAACAGGTTAGTGCTTACTAACAATGCTGATCTCCACATCTCAGAGGGGATGTAGTAGAACTGGAGAAAACACACAAGTGATCAAAATCAGTGAAAGACCAAATAGCTGAAGAGGTAAATGAGGGGGCTTATGGTAGGGGTGTATTCCCTGTGTAGGACTGAACAGTGAACTGGGAGCAACTGTACACTGCCTTCCTGTGCAAGGGTTAATGAGCCTCAAATGCAACTAGCAGAAGACAAATTTGAAACAAAGATGTGCTTCCCACAGCATGGAATTAGGTTACAATTTGCTTTACCAGTGTTATAGGTGATAAAGTTTTCATGGTTCAGAAAAATTCTCATGAACTTGGAGACAAAAAAAATCTTAAATACTACCTTTGGCTCTTTTTTTGGGTCCCAGCTTGCTATACTGCCAGAAAATATTCTGGCAAGGATGATCATATGCTTTCTGTGTCCTTGTATTTTCCCCTAGACATCAGCTGCTGGCAATAGTCAGGGACAGAAGATTGCTCTGGGTGGATCTTTGGTCTGATGCAGCCTGTCTCCTCTTCTGATTAGCTGTCCATGCTATCTGCTTTTCTCCTGTCTAACCTAATTTTTTTCTGCTGCAAATTAAGTTGATATTTTTGGAATTGTCCCAACTTCAAATACCTTTGCCAAAATTCCAGTTTGGTTCTTTAATACCTGTCTTCCATTTCAAGCCTTGAAGGACCTTGAATTGGGAGCTCAAATTTCAGTCACTGTTGCTTGAAAGCCACTTTTAACTGTATCTGTAAAACAAGTGCATGCTCTGACCAAGGTGCATTGCTGACTGGAACTTCTGTACCTTTGTAATTTCCAGCAGCAATGTTTTTTAGGGACAAACTATTTAGGCAGTCTTAGATGAGATATACCCATTTCCTTTGTTGTGCATTGTACTTGTAGATTTGATGTTGCCTGAGCCCATGTGATCATTGTGGAATATTCTGTAAACAAGAGAGACTTCCTGGCACTGCCCAGAACCTCTCTTACAGCCATGCCAAACTGAAGATAAAGTAGTGACTTGTGTGCTCTGCTGCCAGTATATCATATGTTTATTCACCTGCCTTAGTGCCATCTTCCTTCACCAGAGCCAGGCACCAAGCCATTTCCCACCTCTCTTGTCACTTGGCAGTGCATACAGACCCACTTATGTGGCTGTGTCGTACCCTCCAGTGCTAGGGGTGTTGACAGCAGTGCTGAATTGGTCTTGGCATGAGTGTCGCTGTGGTTTTTCATCTTTTCATTGTGCTTGACTTTTTTAGCTTTCTTGATCTGCTGCTGAAAAGTGCAATCCTCCTTGAACAGCTGAGATATCACCTGAAAAATTGTAATGTGATGGTGAGTCTCTCCTCCTCAGCTCTTGCAGGGATTGCTGTGTTGTGTGCCAGGATGGGTGTGTACATTCCCCTCATTGAGGAGGCCTGTCAGAGTTTGCTAGATGTCCTGTGCTCCTGTGGACTCCTCATGTTCCATCTTCCTGTCAGCTAGGCTCTTCTGGAGTCATCCTGCTTGGTGTAGTAGTTGCTGTCCTCATTTCACACATTAGCAAAAAGAAGAGCTTTATTTAAGAGCTGTATTTAAGGAGATGGAATACCTATGTATTCACAGCCAGTGCCTTCTCTTTATCACAATACTGCAGCAGATGTAGTTATGTGCCCTAAAGATCAGGATGATAAGAAATCTGACATTACAGACCGAAAAAAGATCTTTTCCTCTGTTCTTTTTCCTGTTCTGCTTAGCAAGCTGTCAGGTCTCACTCACTGTGTTATTGTGATGTGCTTTATCCACTGATACATCAAGAGGATTCTCAGATTTTGTAAGTGAGGTCACTTCATGGCTGGTGCAGCAGCCTGAGCACAATGCTGTGAGAGCAGTCGTGTGGCTGCCAGCTGGGCTGGGTCTGTGTCACTGGCAGCCCTCTTCATCTCTTGAATGCTGTCAGTGCAGACAATGTCTTGCTATTCACATGCCATCCATGTGAATGTCTCATCAAAGTTTTTCTGCCAATTTTTTTGTATTTTCAAAAAAGTTAAATCTTATTCCCATTTATAATTAGTTTGCCCTGAATTTTACTTGTTTGGATTAAGCATTTAGCTGTGTATATGCCCTTGTATCATTCTCACACTATCCTTAGCAGCAGCTCTTATCCTCTGTAAATTGCCATGTGTCTACTCTGTAAAGTTTCATAGGCTTTGGAAGAAGTTCTTCAGAGCAGTGTATTGCTTGCCTTCCTGTCTCCTCTAGTTGTGTGTTGTATGCATGTGCTGGGCATTTCTGTTTTTCCTTGCTGAGAAAATGGACTTATGAAATAATAGAAATAGATAGTACTAGTGGAAAGGTCAATAGTTTGGAGCATCTTAAAAGATCAATTTATGTTATTCCTTGGAATATAAATGGTGAGCTATTAATATTCTGAGTTTATCCTAAGAGGATAACTTACTATTCTGACATTTCAAAAGACGGGAAGCAAAGACTTTAATTTTGCTGATAAATCCAGACTATAAGTAGATTAATATTATAACACTTGGTACTGTTTAAAACATCTTAGTTATTTGACTTCAAGCTGTCTTTGTTCAAAACCACACTTTACTACCACTTTCCTACAATGACAAATTTTGTAAGATCTTGAAAATTTATTATTGCAGAACCTTGTATAATTAAGGTAATTTCAGAACTGACATTCCACTTTCAAGTTTCTTTGAAGAAGACTTGACAAGTAAAACAAATTTTTATAGCAAAAGTCTATGGTTCTAGTTCCATTTAAGTTTGCTGTCAATACCTCAACAGTTTTAATGAATCTAAGGCACAGAAATACAGGTTGCTTTTTTTTTTTTTTTTTTTTTTTTCCCACACAAGTGACACTTTTAGGGTTTTAAAATTAATCCTCGAGTACTTCAAAAGGTTCCAGAATCCTCTTTTTGATTTAGAACTCCTGCAGAGTTGTGAAAAAAAAGTTGAGAATGAATACCACTTCCCCAAATATTAGGTTTCCACATTAGTATTTAAGGCTCTGCACCTGAGGTTGAAGTTCAACAACTGGTTGAAAGCAACTCATTTGTCAGCCCTTCCCTGTTCCCTACAGCTACCTTCCATTCTTTCACTTTTTCTGACATAAGCCTTTGAGCTCTAGTGGAACAGATCAAATTAGGAAATTAACTCGCGCATCTGAAAAATAACATGGTAAAAATGTCATGGATTAAATAGAGTTTTTGATAAATGACTCATTCTAATTCTCCCCGACCCAAATTTTCTGGTTTTCTATAGGTAATAAATTACATTCTGTTTCTCTGATAGGCATCACAACCGTATAATCTCTCCCTGTCATGCACATACAGATGCTTTCCTTTCTCTATGCAAGACATAGAGTACCCTTTATCTCAGTTTGTCTGATAAAGAAACACTGAAGTTTACTTATATGCAAATGCTTTTAAGCCAAATTTAATTTTCAAGTTGTAAATTTAATTTTGGACTTGAAGAGGGTTTTGTGTACCTAGAACTTGTATGGGTTTTTTACATGAATTAGTTGGTTTAGTGAAATATAATACATTCCTTTGATGAATTTGCCTGACTTGGGTTTTCATAATATTTTGGTACTGAATAATCTTGCAAACTGAAAACAGTGTGGTAGCTTGAAACAGGTATCTTTTTAAAATAAAACTCGAAATGAAACATTATATTTTTATCTCTTCTTCAAACTGAGAAAATATCTCCACCTTTGTAATAACAACTGCAGAAGTTGCCAGGAGGAAATACAGACTCTTTGGCAATAGCACACAAGACAGTTGGGAGCTTTTCACACCTGGAATCTGCAAGTGGTGATGAGTATTTTTGGTGAGCGCTTGAGAAAGGAAAACCTAAAATGGCATTGGTTCTGTGTTGAATTTTTTAAAAGATTTTCTTCACGATCAGTAGAGTTGGAAATTAAAGTCAAGGTCTGAAATTCAGTTTTCTCATTGATTGATGAATGATGATTTTCAAAACAGCAGTTTTTAATCGATGTATTTAGAAGATATTCAGGTTTCAGTGTAGATGGCTTTCTAGTTTGGATGCTCAAATAGATGTATTTAAATAATTTCTACCCCTAGAACTGACTATTTGAACATGTTCTTCGCCTTTCTGAGACACTGGACTTTAACATAAATGTGGTGAAATTAGGGCATTTGAACATTTCCTGCCCTGATTTTCTCTTTATGCTGACCTTTTAAAATTTCTTTGTTCCTTACTTTTTGCATAAAACCAGAAAATACAGAAATGGAAACCATCTTAGGTAGGGTCCAGTTAATTTACTAATTTTTTAATGAGCTGAAGGTATGCAGATAGAGCTCCTAATATGCTCAGGGAGTTTCTCATAGTAAAAGGTTAATACTATTCCATAGTGAAGGCAACAGGACATGTATTCCTTTTTTGTGGAACAGAAATAATCTTCTGTGCTCCCTTTTTTTGTCCTGGAACTTAGAGTAACTCCATTCAGCCAAAATTGTCAGTACTATTTTCACAACTTTAAGTCTGAATTTAAACATCTATAAAGCCTGATAACCAGAGATTGGCTTCAGTTTAGGCTATCTCTAAGGGAATTGCATACATGCACACAAATTACATTAAAAGATTGCCTTTTTTTCTGGAAATTTTGCACTGTTGTTTTCTGATACCATATAATCTCTTAGTGTACTGGGTCTTTTACATATCTTTTACACAGCTGATGTGTAGTTAAAATCAGTCAAAGTGGATAGAAGGGTTTTAAATAATGGATTCCTGTTTGTACAGTATTCTAGATATTAGTTCTAATGTTCCTTTACCTGTTCTTGTTTTATCCTGTAATCAGTTCCCAGCAAAGGCTTGTGTTATGGAACAGTCTATCCTCATTGTGTTGTCCTAGTTACTCCATGACCTGTCATCTGGAAATAATTTTGACAGAAGGCTAATTGTCTTTGGTTGTGGTAGTTGTGTTATCTTGAAAAGTTCCCCTGAAGTAATAAACTGATCTGATAAGAAAACTGGTAAGTTAATGAATACAGAATTTTATGAGAATTTTATGAGATATATTGCAATTGCAGTCTCTGATGCTTTTTTAGGAGAATTATAAAGATGTGTTTGTTGTGCTGAAAATAGCCTTACTGCCATCTAAAAAAATGCACTGCTAAAGGATTCATCTGCTGAATGAGTAAGGAAAATCTTGCACCTTAACTGTGTGTCATTAATTATTCATCTGTTTCAGTAGAATATAGACATGCTGGAGCTTTCTTAAATTGTTACCATCATTTTAGCCTGTTAAAGAGCTATGCTGAAATCAATGTATTTCAGCAATACAAATACAGCTGTATTTACTTTTATGAGTCTTTAATTCGTCTGTGAAATTTGGAATGGGACAAACAGTCTGAATTAAAATTCTTCCAAATTCAAAGAAATTTCAGTTCCAATCTTAACCTGAGAACCACCTCCAAATAATGCATATTTATATCTGTCCAGAAGTCCTTTAAATGTAGAGATCTCTAATATTGTCCTTTTCTTCTGTATAAATTTGGGGAAGGTGATTGAAACCTAAATTGCACCTACTGGAATACACATGATCTATTATTAGGTAAGGAATATAAAGATATTTATCCACTGCAGTACATCAATAATTAACACATTTGCAGATTATACAGTGCTAAGACCATTAGAGAACACATCAGAGCAATGATAAGATAGATAAGATTGTGAATAAGGCTTTTCAAAACTGTATTCTTGTAGCAATGCCAAAGTGTAAGGATGGAGGTGTATAAGCATTGATAAAGTTGTGGTTTAGCAAAAGTATAAGGCCTTTTCAAACTTAAATTAGGGAAATAAGACTTTCATCACAAAGAGACAATAAGAAAACCTATTTTCTCCATATTAGGTATGATAGATATAATATATATAATAGATATGATAGAGTAATTCAATGTAAATGTCTAACTCATTGTAGCTGTCCATACCACAAGAAAAAGTGGAACATGGAGAGGGGTTTTGAAGGAGGGCCATGGTTGTGAAGGAAGGCTTAAAGCTAAATGTATTAATTTACAGGAAGTTAAAAATGGTATGTTTAGATGCTTAAATGAAGTGAAATTACTGTAAATGGAATTTGGTTACCAAAACTGTAACCAAGTCGTGTGGTAAAAAGTTAAAACTGAACTTAAACAAAAAAAGTTATGCTTACAGTGAGGGAAGAAATATACTGGAGCATGTTATCAGTGAAGAACATTTGAAGTCTTACATATTAATATGTGCTAATTCACTGAAAGGGGTTGAAGTTATGAAGTGGCCTGGTCAGGTAAAGGTTTGAACTGATTTCAAGCCCTCTGGCCTTGAAATTTGCCACTGAATCCTTCTGCTTTACTTAAGTCTTGAAAAAAACAGGATTCTTTGAATTGACTTCAAAATGTTTGTAATGCTTGCAGTTGATTATTAAGTTTCAGGAGGAGTTTAACACCTTGTGTTCAGGGGCTCAGGAGAGAACTTTTGCCTCCCATGCATGAAAGTTCAATTGATGTTTTATTGCTTTGAATACCCGGGTTCCATGATATAGAATAGATATTGTTGCTTTATCATTATCTGGGATGGCAAGAGATTTAGAAAGGAATTAGTGTATTAAAACAGGATTGAGGAATTGTGTACAAATGAAGATTTTGTTACCCTGGCCATGCAGATATTACATACAGTAAAAATAGAATGCTTCTATGACAATTCTTAAAATACATGTGTTGGACCTTTGCATTCTGGGCCAGTTGTTGATGCTCTGTTAGTCTGCTCAAGAATCTACAAATAAGTAGCTCTCAGAAATGCTTGTCAGAGTTGTGATTCTAAATTGTAAATTTAAATGTATTAAAAAAAAAAAGTTCAGTATCAAATCAGAAATCAGTAGACTGATAGCAATATTAACAAAAAACTGAACTGTCATATCTTTGATTTGATAAAGCATCTACTTTTCCTACAGGTTATGAATTTTGCTTGTGTTTGAAAGCTTCAGCAAAAAATCTTACTTGCAATTTTAGATTTTGTTCTGGTGAGGTGAATAGTTTCACCATTACTTATCTGCAGGGGAGAATGTACTGTCACCAGTAGAATTTGAATTGGTTTAGTTCAACCTGATTAAATTGCAGGATGGGTGCTGTTACTCAGAACATATGCTCTTAATTTGGTTTCCCTTCATTTGTTTGAATTAAACCAATTAAGGCTATGTATTCTGAATGAACACTTCTTTACAGGCATGTAATCCACTCTCATTGGGTGTAAATTTAGATCCTCAATAATCCAGATTAATATTTCTCCAGAGGGGTCTGTTTTATTTGGAGTTTATTCTATTGTCATAATGTCCAATTGAAGCAAAAATATATCATATGAAAGAGCAATATGAAAGAACATGAAAAAACCCATAGTTATTGTTGTGTCAAAAAAATGTTTGTCTTAAAAAGCCAGGTTAAGCAGCAGAGTGTTAATGAAAAGAGCATAATTTAGTCCCAGTAGCAAGATTGGCATTTAGCCACATGAAAGGCCATACTGCTGATTTAAATCAGAATGATTTTACCAATTTTGCATATCATTTGTGTGTTGATTCAGGGAGAAAAGCGTTGTTCACTTGCAGTTATGCTATTTTGAAAGCCATAGAAATAGCCTAAAGCAAATATACTTTTTGAAGAGTATTGTCTTTGGATAAGAGTGCTTATACAGAGAGTTACATTTTTATAATTACACCAGTGTAACAATAGGCACAATTCTAGAAAAGCTCAAATAATTGAAATAAGCTTTTGATTGGTTGTAGTAGCTGCTGATGGGAGCTATTACATATATGTTAATCTCCAAAGTACAGTACTATCTATAATCCAATTCAGCAATGATTGCCAAAACCAGAAAATTAAAAAAAAAAAAAAAAACAACCAAAAAACACCCAAAAACCAAAACCCCAAAAATCCCCCAAAAAACAACAAAAACCCCTGTCAAAATTACCTAAGATAGAGTTTTTCCTTACCAACGACAGCTGTTTATAGCCTGACATAATTGCACTCTAAATGTATTTAATCAGAAATAATCCTAGCTATGTGAAACATAGTAAAATTTGAATCAGTCTGTATGCAGTGCAACTGAATTTAAGAATCTATTTTTAACATTGTAATTTTTGGTTAATATTATTTTAGTGTTGTTATATATTACTATTAATTGATTAAACAATTACTTAATAAGTTATTCATTAGATTTTAAAAGAGATTATTAAAATTAAGTTTAAATGTAATTATGCCTTGCAGCAATTTGAAACTGCTTGTGGAATATACCTCTGAAAATGTTTAAGTTCATTAGTTCTATATTGAGATTGATTTTGGAGATTTGAGAGAGCAAGTTAAAACATTAAGGAATAATATTCTTGAATTATTTTCTGTACTGGAAACCATTTGTCTAAAATTTCAGCATTACTCACTGTGGGATACAAAAACTAGTTAAAGTGTTGGGTGAGAGACAACTTTTGCTGTTTTTCTTGTTGTTCTGCTAATCACTGAGATCCCATCTTCTGCTGTCTTTCTGCAGTGACTGGTTAAATGGAAGCCATTCCTGGGATCTGGATGGTTTCTTCTGAAGCAGACTTTGCATAGCAGCTCCATCACCTCAGGAGGTTGCAATGAGTGGAGGAGGGGATCAGCCTGACATCCTCAGTGTGGGAATATTGGTCAAAGAAAGATGGAAAGTGGTGAGTATGCCTTCCTGCAATTCCATATCTTCTTTGAAACACGTTTTTACAAAGAAGTGATTTGAGCTTTGAAAGTAATTTGAAAATTCTTGTGATATTTTGCTTAATACTTACATGGAATTATGAATGAGCTTTAAAACTACTTGTTTCTCTTACTCTACTTTAAAGAGAAGTTATGAGGATTTAAAGTGGATTATTTTTTTTTTCCTGATGAGGACCTAGGAGAGCTCTTAATTCCCAATGAAGTGCCTGATTCAAGCACAACTGGAAGAGTACTGTTAGTATATTGAACCTGATCAGTGATTATATCAGTCAGTTTTGGAGATCAGTCAGATGCCCTCCACTGAAACTAGTAAGTTTGTGAATATGTTACTTCTTATAGGAAGATCTTTCAGGACTGTGCTGCTCTTCCCTTTGTGTGTTGGATTTTATGGCATAGATTTGTTCTCAGCTGATTTGTATTCATTTGATTGTGTGCCAGCATTGGCCTTACCATAAATAGCTCTGTTCCCTTTGCTGTTCCTATCCTTGATTTGCATCTTGAGGGAAACAGTTTCCATTTGAAGCTATTTTTGCTGGGAGAATCAGGCTGAGTTCTCATAGTTCCTTCTCCATTTCTCTTTGGGTCTCCATCACTTGGGGTTTTTTTATTTAGAATTAAAGGAAAAAAAAAAAAGGAAAGAAAAGGCAAGTTCACAAGAGAGCATTTAGAGTATCTGTGTGTGTTGTAAATGGATTCTGAATTTCTTGCTTTATATTACTCCCCTATTTCAAAATTTTTAGAACTGTAAGACTGAACATAGAAAATACAAATTCATTATTAATTTTAAATTAATAAGAGATAATAATTTCAACTGTCTTGTGCCCCATCTTTCATTTAAATATGCAGGAAGCTGATACTAACTTTGTGTAGGAAATCTTTATATTTCCTTTTAGGTAATTAGAACCTAAATAGCTATCTCTGGAGTATAAGTATTTGTAAAATACCTTCTTAATTTCAACTCAACAGTGAAGCAGAACCAGAAAGCATAGTCTTGAATCAGATCAAATAGTATAAAATATCATTTTATATACAATAATATACAATATATAATAGATAATAGCACACTAATGTATCACTATCCACTATTTAGTTGTCTGATGTGTGCAACAGCTAGCTATGTTTACTTCAGGTTTATTTTCTTTCCTATGTAATGAAGACTGATGATGACTTAAGTGTCTTCTGGAAAATTTTGAAAGTAGGCTGAAGTTCATTTCATGTAATTATACATTTTCACATATATGTTTTCCAGATCAAGTATTACAGGTAAATGAGTGCCAAGTATTTTCTGTCAGTGACTCTTCAATTTCTTATCTTCTGTAGCAAATATTAAGGATTTCTTGATGACATCTAAGGTTATAGACTTCCTGAATTCAGGATTTCATAGGACAGTTTCCCAGCTGAAGAAACTAAAATGCTGGTTTTGGATTTTTTTGCTGTTGAGGACCTTGTACTTTGCAGTTGTGAAAACCATATCTAAAATTATTGGACATGAACATTCTAAAAACCGATATTAAATTAAATTTAATTTTAACCTAGATATTTTTAGGGTGATTCTGAAAAGTAAGCATAAGTGATTTTGAAAAGTAAGCATAAAAAAGACATTATAAAATATTTTTCCCCAGTGATAACCTCTTGCTCTAGTGGTGTCTGTTAACATTTGCTTTTATCTTTTGTTGATGCCTCTTTTTTGCCTTTGAAAGATTTATTACAATTCTGACTTGGAGAGACTTGATTGTAATGATAATTGGTTTTAGATATGTTTAAAGAATGCCATTCAGCTGGCATTATAAGCAAAGGTACCAAGACAAAAACTTGTTGGAAATTTTATGCTTTAGCCTGAAAGCATACAAAGACAAAGAAGTCAAAGACAGAATGGAGAGAAAGATTTTGGGGTGGGAGATGCTGAATGCAAGAAGAGAAGGCTGAAACTAATGAACAAAGTGGGTAAATTGTAATGCAGATGTAAAGAAGGGCAATGTGGGCCTCATCAAGGTAAAAGATGTTGAGCAGATGTGGCAGGAGGCCAGTATGGTTGAGAGGTCAACACCTGTGTGAACTGGAAAGCAAAATGCAAGTGAACAGAAGATGGGAACAGGAATGGCCTACCCAAGATGAACATGGAGATGTTGCCTCTGTGTGTTGAATATGTGGGAAAGCCAGAGCTTAGCTGGCAGTTGTTACTGGTGAAGGATGTGAAAAGCAACAAGAACAATTTCTATAAAGATGTTGGCAGTAAAAAAAGACCAAGGAGAATATGGGCTCATTGTTGAATGTGTGTGACTTGGTGACAAAAGATGTGGAAAGTATTTTTTTCTGCAATCAAGAAGAGGTTTTTGTGCCTGAAACTACTGAGTGATGTAACTATTGGGTGTATACTAATGATTCTGGTGCACTTTAGCTGAAAATATAAATTGATCTGTTTATTTTATTAGTGGTGGTGTTTTTGTTTGTTTAAAAAAAATATAAGTGTACAAGCAGAGAAACAACCCTTTCAAAGGCAGTCTTTCTTGGTCTGGTCATTTCTCAAAACTGGTAAATTAAGTTAGGTAATAAACTTGTCTACATTTGTGAGGGAGTGAGGATGGCTGTGTCATCGCTTTCCTTTTCCTCTCATCATTTTCATCATGCATTCTCACTGGTGTACTTGTACTATGCTGAAAATTCACATGTTATTTGTTATCTTCTTCCTTATTCATAGAGCCTAGGCTATTTTAAAAAATGTTTTTCTTGCTCAGTCAAATGTCTGATGGTCTGGATTTGCAAATTTTCAGAATCTGAAGATAGGTCATCATATTGCTGCTGTCTAGAATCCTGGACTGTTTAGATAACATTTTGTACAGTGTAGTCATATAAATGGTAGCAACTGTATGTTTTCAGGTGACATTTAGAAAACCATGCCAGTCTTAAGGTAAATTTTTTTTTGTCTCTTTTTCTTTTTTATCAGCTTTAGAATGTTAGCCAGGGGAGGCATTTTGTGAAACAACATTGACATTTTTGATATTGAAAACCAAAGAAGTGTGTGTTCACCATGATCACTTAAAGGAGGTTGAAGAAACACCTGTTAATATTGCTCTGAATGTTGTGCAAACTAATTAGAAGGCCATAAGCATTCTTTTTACCTCTTCCTTGCACAGATGAAACTTTCAGTGCTGCGAGTTTCTTGAGTCTGTCTGTTAATAAGAATGGTATTGGTGAATTGTAAAGGAATGTGAGTAACATTTGAGATGTGTATTCAAAGATAATCTTAGCCATTTCTTATAACTTATGATTTAGCTGGCTGTGTTTAAGTCACTCCATATAATAGAAAATACTGTCTCTTTTCAGGAAGTCCAAAAACTTGTATAATTTTAGACCTGTATTATTCAGTTTGTGTATTTCTGAAAAGAGAAAAAGATGGCATATTTTAAAAATGTCACTGTGCATTTGTATTTGAAGATCTCTGGACTGTGTGTGACTATTTGAGGAAAAACTGTATTCAGCATCTTGACTTTGCCCAGATTCATGCTGGGAATACTACTCCACTCTTCTATTATGCTATATGCAATAGTGCAGGTGGGGATCAGGTGTGTTCTCTTCCAAACTGTGGTTAGCTGTACCTTGGTTAATTATTCAGTAGCTCTTTTATGTACTGAAGGATGTGATTGTTATTTTAAAATCTATGGTAATACAACAGCGTTTAGAGTATCACAGAACAAAGATTATTGCTGGTTTATTTTCTTTCTTCTCCCCTCTTTAAGATATGTTTTTTGTTCTTTCTTTTTCCCCAATATAGTTGAGGAAAATAGGAGGTGGAGGATTTGGAGAAATTTACGATGCACTGGACTTGCTTACTCGGGAAAACGTTGCACTAAAGGTCGAATCAGCTCAGCAGCCAAAGCAAGTGCTGAAAATGGAAGTAGCTGTGTTGAAGAAGCTGCAAGGTAGGGCTGTATCTTGGATATGCAAGAAGTAGAATGTCAGTGTATCTTCTTTTAAAAAAATTTGTCATTATAATAATATTTTGAGTAAATATTTCCTGTAGTCTGCATGTTCTTGGTAAATGATTATTAAAAGCAGAATAGAAGCTCTTTCAGAGTCTGAAAGTTTTGCTACAGTGAAGCTTTTGTTTAAAATGGGATGACATGAAAATAAAAAGAACTACAAAAACAATTGCTGCAAAAATCTTGATTCGGATTTACTTTATTCTGAATACATATCTTCTCTTTGTTTTTTGCTCTAGACTTTGTTGCTATTCTGGTCTTTATTTTTTCTTGTACTATGTAGCATTGAATATTTGAGGGTCCTAAGCATAGTGTATGTGATAAGAATATTTATTTTCTTTGCTGTGCAGGCACTGCTGAGAATTTTAACACTAAAATGGGAAACGTACTTTTAAAAATCCCCACGAGCAAAAGCCCCAACTTTAAAGTACTGTAACTTGTATGAGAAAACTACTGACATGTAAAATCCTGAAATACTTCCAGGGTTAAATTCCTTAAATAAGAGTTGAAATAGTCACACTCTCTTTACCTTTAAACATTTTAATGAAGCTATCAATACAGAGAAATATGCAGTGGCTTCTCTTAATTACTTTTTACAGCACAAGATTACAGAAAGAAAGTTTAAATAGTGCTTTTTTCTTTAAAAAATATTATTTTTAGTCTGGAAGATGGTGAATAATACATGCACTCCTGTCAGCAGCCCAATTTTTCCAAACTCTTAGTTTGAATAAAACAAAGTCTGCATGACATATGGTGCTGCCTAATGTGCTGTAAAGGTCACACTGCAGCAGGAATTGACAGCCTCTATAGATTTAAGAGGGCAGGCATGTCACATGTTATGATGTTAATAAACTGTTCCTACGCTTTTGTCTGTTTCAAGAATTGTACTACAACATCTAGTATTATATAGCTGAGCAAGGATGTTCTTTGAATTTTAAAGTTTCTAGTCCAGAGATAAGTAGTGAACTTCAGTATTGACAATCGAAAGTTTGGAAAATGTTTGTCAAGGATCCTGAAAGAAATTATCCTAAAGACAGTGAGTTTTGAAGAACAAAATACTCCACAACTCCTGGAATTTTTAAATGCTCAGGATTAATTTTTTCCAAGAGTTTGTTATTTTTTTTCTGCACACATGAGCTTAATTCCATTTTTACAAAACCCACAGTCTTTAAAATGGTATAGAAGAAACAACTAAATGATAAAGATGTTTATAGATCTGAAAGAAAACACTGGAATTTAGAGCTACAAATATAGTAGTAGCACTACAATGCCAATGTGTCAGTGTGTGTCAAAACTTTCTTATCTTTTGAAATATTTGTGGAAAACAAGTTAAATATTAAAATATTTATGTGTGAAAAATTGGCATAAGGCCTTACAGAAGTTATACTTGTTGAGGAATAGTTAGGAAACTGTAATTCCAAACAGCCCAAGTCTTCCTGCAGAAGAGTCTTTGGTTCTATTGAATCATGGGAAACGTCTAGATAAAAAGAACAGAACAATGAAACATCTGAACAACACATTCACTGAGACAAATTATCCACATAATAGATAATCCAAATAAATATTTCTGTTGCTTATTTTCTCAGTGTTATTTCTCTGAGCAAATAATAAAGCTTTTATATAACTGAAACCCAGATTTTGTATGAGATTTTTAGAAATAACACTTTGAACAATCTTTCTTATGGGAAAACAATCTAAATATATTTTTCCTTGCATTTTATATCTTGTTGCACTCTTGCACAAAAAAAAGAAAAAAATTAAGAAAAATAAGTTGGTGGTGATAGTAGCACCAGAGGTGACTCCCAATCATTGTTGTGGAAGTTAACTCTTACTGCTCTGGTTTTAGATAGGGAGTGTTGTAGGTGATCAGTAAAACAAGCACAGTAAAGAGATAGATCAAATTAACCTTTTGAATATATTGCTATTTATAATTTGCACAGATGCAGTACTTCAGTTTTACATTCACCTTTTTTTATCGATACTTGGACAGTTTTGTTTTTTTTTATTAAATAAGGTTATGGTAGGGGCCATTTCATGTTTTACAGAAAATCTTTGCTCCTAGGAGCCATTAATTTCTTTACTTTCACAAGCTTTCAATATGGAAGAGGTAAAAATTGGAAGTGTAGGGAAAATCAAGAAAAGTGGATATGGAAGAGAGAGAATGGGGAATGAAAGCCAACTTTATATTTGCTTCTCAAAGATTTTTAAATTATTATTCTTGAAAGCTTTTTTATCATGTAGAAATTAGTCTTATTTTTCACAAGTTTTTTCTTTTTGTGCAGATTAAAACCAGGTGAAATTATAAACAGTTATTTTAGGATATTTTTGTAACAACTTTCTATTTTGATACATCCTCTGAGACCAACTTCTGTCATGTTCTTCTATCCCTTTTTGGTGTGTGTGTATGTATACAGGTGTATATATATATATAATTACTCTCCTTTTCTCAAAGGGCTTAGATTGTCTTCTTGCAAGGCATTCTAGTTACATTAGATATAGAGAGAAAGGAATAGAATTTCCACAAAAATAGTTTTTCTTTCAAATATTTAGAAGTTTCCTCTGTTTGCAATGAGAGACAGTGAGCTTGCAGTGTTGGTGAGGATTTTCTTGGTGCATGGATCTATTTTTTAAAAAATATTGCACAGTTCATGGAATATTATCAAGAAACAGGCTTTTAGAAGATTATAAATAAACAAGTGTACTATGTCTGGAGCAGAATAGCTCTTCTAGTCTATACTAGGCCTAGGCACATTCTCAGGGTTATAAACATGCTTTTAAATGTACCTGTATTAGAATCTTATTTCACAGAAACTGTGACACTGAAATAAGAATAGCTGTTGGCAGGAGTGCAGGGATGCACCATTTCTTACCATTCTTTATTTTCAGAAACTTTAACATTAAAACAGTGTGGTCATTATTGCAGGGGTAAAATGAGTAATAACTATGTGGTATAATGAAGTATATAAAAATAGTAACTTTGTATATGGTACAGTGACTAATGAAAAACTTCAAATAAGCTCCTTTTAAGACTCCAAGCTAGCAAAACGTGCTGGAATATGTGAGTAATTGTATGACTTCTCTTAATTATGAAGGAGGACTAGGCTCACTGATACTGCCATTTATTACAGCTTAGTCATCAATTGCGTCTTTATTTTTTTCTCCCTTCTGTCTCCTAATTATTGTTGCAGGATATTGTTTAACTCTTTAAGTTCCTTATTTTTGCTTTAAAAAAAAAAGAAATCTGCTGCAACAGATGGTTGTTTTGTTCAACCATGTTGTTAGGCCATCTGTTCCCACAGTCAGATGGGAGAAGACAGATTTATCACATCTCACTCAGTGAGAGTGAGACTCACTCAGTTGGTTTCTGTCTCACACAACCTTACAGACTTCTCCCTCACTCATTTACAGCTCTGGAGTGTAATTTAGTGATGGCTGTGTCTGGTGTAGGCTGTAAAGCTGCTGTAGTGCTACACTGCAGCAGCCTGAGGAATGGCATGCAGGATTAGCACCCTCCCTAGGAGGTTTTTCAGGGGCAGAGTTGTTCCCTGCAGCCTATTACCATCATCTTCTCACCCTGTAGCTCACAGGTGAGAGAAAATACTGTTTTCCTACTGAGGAAAAGGCTGTAGTAGGTTTGTATAGCCCCACTGGATTGATGGAGGATCATTCTATTTGAGTAAGGTATTCAGGTTCTACTTCTGTTCTTCCTCTTTCCTCAATTTTACATAAAAGTTTCTAGGAAATTTACCACACAAACTGAGTTGGTGCTCCAGTCAAAATGGGGTTTCTCTGACCAAACTGAGTTTTGGACATTTACTGAATTTGTCAGATAAAATATATGTTTTTCTGAAGATGTTCCTTCAGAATACCCACAAGTGGCTGTAAAATTAATCATAAATATTTGAGATGAGACTTCATTAATGGAAACTGCGGCAATGAACATACAAAATTTCATCTTGATAAATGTGCTACTAATCCTTTTTCTTCATAAAATTATACTGTCTGTAATATTGCCTGTCTTACTTGAACAAATGGGTAGAAGGAAAAAATGAATGAAAATCAGTGATACTTAAAGTTTAGCACTTATGTATTTGCAGAAATGTAGATATTTCTTTTAAAATAAATTATTTTGATTAATCCTGTAATATTTTCCTTTGTTTAAAAGGGCCTATCTACTTGTTTTAATTGGATGTGGCTGGCAGCTTCCTGAGGAAGCAAGAATCAGGCAACCACGTTTCTGTCAAGTGAATTTAAAATATTTGAAAGCTGTAGGGTTAAGTTTTGGGGTTTTGGTGCACCTACAAGTGCAGCAGTAGCAAAGGGTCCCCTCAGGTCTGTAGCTAGACATTATGGTGTTTTGAAAACATTAGTGAGGGGTGTGGGGGTTCCCTGTTGATGACATGCTTGTAATTCTAAGGGTAAAGTAATTAATGATAGATATATAAGGTGACATCTTTAGCAACCACTTGAGATCATCAGTTTTCTATTGGTTGTAGCTTCCATTCTGTTTCCAACTGCAGCCTTTGGCTTGTCTTTTTCTCTGCATTTACCTGGGGAATCTTCTGCTTTGACTTACAGCTGCAGGATAGTAAGAAGATTATTTTTGACCTGTCTTCTCTGTGGTTTGCTCCTAGGTCAGGAGAAGGCTTTAAAGAAAATAGGCTTAAACAAAACTCTGTTGGTTTTTTTTTCTATTTCAGTATACCTGAGCTGAATGTATCTTCTGTAGCTAAACAGCAAGGATTTTGTTCTAGAGAATGATATTAATAAATTGAATTAGTTGAATTACATTTTCTACAATTTTTTAATATAAAACATAACTCTCAAGTAATACTACTGTTTTCTTTCATCATGACAGCTGCAGCTTGTAGAAAAGAGGAATATTGTCTAGGAAAATTGTCTATTACAAACCATTACCTTTGTAAGAAAATAACATTTTCTAGTCCAAAATACCTCAAATTTGTCAACATTTGGGCGTGTCGTTGTGCATGTCTTCTTATGGAAGAGTGAGAGCTGTGGAATGGGAGAAAGCTTCTGTTTAATTGTAGGTAGAACTAACTTGGGGTTTATTGCAGTTGAACTGCATGGTGCTTAGTTTATTATTTTATGTATTTTCCAGTAATTTCCTAAGTATTTACAGGAATAAGCAACAAAATTTCATTATTATTGGCTAATTTGCTTCTTTTTCTCTTAGGAAAAGATCATGTCTGTAGATTCATAGGATGTGGACGGAATGACAGATTTAACTATGTGGTCATGCAATTGCAGGTTAGTGTATCAAACACTTGATGTTTGCTTGTATGTTTAGGTTTTATGCCCAAGTGTACGTGAAAATAGCAGTAAGATTTTAGAGAATGCTAAACAAACAAAAAACCCCCCGAAAATCACAAATGCATTGTAGTAAGTGAACCTAAATTAAGCATATTTTTATGTCTTTTTCCTTTTATATGCTTTCCATAATACTCCCAAAAAAGGAGAATGCTTGCATCCTATGCTTGCATCCAACTATGATGTCTTCTGAGATATTTTACATTCCTTTTAAGTCTTCACTTGAAGATAATCTAAAATGTATTATATTACTCTCTGCATTTTGTTGACTTTTTTTATAAAAATGAAAAATCACCCTGTGCAAGTAAAAGGAAGCATTTCATTTTCCTGAAAGACTTGTTCATTTAAAAAGGGATTAAATAGGTGATTAGCACTTAGAGTTATGGGATTAATGTCCTTTGTCATCCTGGTGAATATGAATACTGAAAAAAGTGTGTTTTAGTTCATACTGTTGTTTGTCTGCTATATTAGAACAACAGTTCTGTGACATCATGAGGATGCATTTCCTACATGTTTTTCATCTGTTTGATATATATATGTAATTAAATTATGTATTTTCCTGAAAGAAGTGAGTGTGAAGTCTTCTTTAGCATTTTCTCAGAGGCCTTTTTTTGAGTGCAACACAAATACAATATTAAATAATAGTATTTGTACTGGTATTCTAATAGGAATTAGTTTGTTCCATGTTTATAGGACTAGAAAGGTACTAAGATTCATATTTAAAAAAAATATCTAAATTCAGTGTTGGAGATACTCGGGAACATACAGTTATTACTTTTAGCTGAGATATGCTACCCTTGAGTGTGAAAATAGGTGTTGAGGATATTTAATGGTTAATCATGAACAACTAAAGTAGTAGGAAGATTTTACAGCATCTGTTAATCTTGACATTAATCTTTTTTATGGAATGTCCTTTTGATTTTGTCAGGGTCGGAATTTGGCAGACCTGCGTCGTAGCCAATCTCGAGGAACGTTCACCATTAGTACCACTCTGCGGCTGGGGAAGCAGATTCTGGAATCTATTGAGAGTATTCATTCTGTGGGATTCCTGCACAGGGACATAAAACCAGTAAGTCTGCCCATTAAATCAAAACAGGCAAGTAAGCTGTGGTCATTAGATGGCTGCATAAGTGAGAATATATTCTATACTAGATGCTAAAATGCAAAAATGAAAAGGGATGGAAAATTGAATGCTTAATCATCAGGTAGGGCAGAATTTTTCCTATTAATTAATGTTGGATTGCAACAATGGTAACTTTGGTCTTTTTCATTGTCTCCAGTTAAGGCCTCCTTGCAATTTGCTGTAGTTAAAACTTCTAACTCTTATCTTTAGCATCATGTAACCAAGAGTATTTGCCATGAGATATGACATAATGTGCTTGACTATTAATGGCAATTAATATTGTCATGTAATAAATCTAAAATATTAGATACTAACTGTAGAATGCAGTTTATAAATCCTTCAATAGTATGTATTTAATATATTTTCAACAAACAAGGAAATAAAAGACTGTAGGAGAAAGCTATTGTTTTATTGTACAATTATTTTTAGATGTTAATATGTCAGTATGAGGAGAGTGCCTTCCTAATGGTATCATGCTTTTGTTCTTACTCTTTTCTATTTTTCTTCGAATTTATTCCTGAAATTCCATCACCTATTTTAAATATTGCTCTGTGAGAAAAAATATAATTAGAAATCTGAACTGTCAGAATCGGTAAATGAGGAAAAAATAAGCAAATCTTCGTATTTTCTAATAGATGCAAATATGATTTATTATATCTGACATATATTGTCTCCTGTCAGCTTAATGATGCTTACATGAAACTTCCAACAAGTTTCTGTACATTAGGAAAATTTCATTTGCTTCACTTCTTCCTGGCAACTTTTATGAAATTTGTATTCTCCCTGACCTATCCCCATTTAAACCTTTATTTGATAGGAAGAGGGCATAGAGGTAGTGAATGTCAAGTGAAATTGGTGAGAAAGAATTAGCTGGAGCTAATTGTGCTTTGTACTGAACTCAAATCTTGAAATACTTGGTTGTTTGTTTTCCTTGTGACCAATTAGACAATGCTGAAATGCTGTGACTAGGTGACATGATTGGAAAATTCTTGCTAAAAATGGATATATTCTAAGTGGTAAAGTAAGATGACAATCTCTTTGTACAATATAGACAACTGGTTTATATTTCTCTTAACAACATTTTCTTCAAATTTATTGGGTGTTCAGTAGAAGTGAAAGCATTTAAGGAAGGATAGAGAAATAGAATATGAATTTTCTGGTTGTGTTATTGCATTAATATGTGGACATACTGAAACCTGTCTGTAATCATCTGTCACTGTATTTGCTCTTCTTCCTAGTCAAACTTCGCAATGGGACGTTTTCCAAGCACCTGTAGGAAATGTTTTATGCTGGATTTTGGCTTAGCACGGCAATTTACCAACTCGTGTGGGGACGTCAGACCAGTAAGATTTTTTTTCACAGTTGAAATCTGAATTCTTGAATGTGGTAGTATGCTGTCTTTTCTTCTGGAGAAGTGGGGGAGTTGCATTGAACTGGTAATTGTTAACAAACACCATCCCAGATCAAAAATGCCATGTGATTTATTAATTATGTTAAAAGACTGGCAGTAGAGAATGAGTCAGGTTTCTGGTTTTTGGCTTGAGACAGAAGTGCACATCTAAGATATTTTGGGATAGTCTTCATTTTATTTGGAAAATCAAATGATAAATAGGTCTTCATTAAATATCAGAATAATATATCAGAGCTGAATTTCACTTGCTGTTTTATATTGCATTTTAAAAAACGCAAAACTAGAAAAGGACTAACTGTTTTTTGGAATTCCATAACCATTATCTGGACTGTAATTTCAAATTTAGCATTTTCCTTACAGGAAAATATTGTCCCTTTTAATAAAGAGGGGTAAAAGGTCATTTCAGGGAATTACAGGAAGGAGTATTTTGAGGGACAATTTTACATAATGAAAATGTGTTTATGCTTTATTAGTCTGCCCCAGTGTCTGAGCATACTGTCTAAAGGAAATGCCTTTATTTCTCATCTGAAGGATCCAGGCGTTTTACATTCTCTTAGGTTATTCAGTTAGCAGAGACAGTTTCCCACTTGTTCCAGATATTAGCCTTAAAATTAATTTGTTGCAGTTGTCATTTTCTTCTTGTAGTATCGTTTTACTAGGGTGATCTATATAAATCTTCAAAACTGAAAGAAAAACATGTTAACATAAAGTCAAAACAAGGCTTTGCATGCTTTTTCATGCTACAGATAGTTCAGTATTACTCAGAATTACTACTGTAAAATAAAACGTTTTTGCCTGCTAATTTTGACAAGGGTTCATTTTACCAAAGTTGTCCTGTCTTCCAGCTGTCTAAATGACTATTCTTGTGAGGAGCTGACTTCAAGGAGAGAGAGATATGTCTGTTGTATTCAGTAATAAGATATTTGTAAAATGTGTAAGCATGTTGATGAGAAGAGTGAAGTTTATTAAGCTGCATGACCTGACGCTAAATGATGCTAAATTACACTAATGACCTATCTAAAACTTAAAAATCAGAAACAAGCATTTATTGCATTCTGTAGGTTTGTGAAAGATGAATGAAAGGTAATGGCTTCTGATACTAAATACTACATGGGGAGACAATACTAGGATGCAGGCATTTGGGGTGGAATTAAGTTATAGAACGGAAGTTGATAAGAAACCACTAATTGGTGGGAGGAGCCTTCTCTGGGGATGGAAAAGATCAGAAGACAGAAAACTGAGTGTGAGAAGAACAAAAACTGCTGGGGATAATGTATAAGCTGTTAAAAAAGGAAGGATGAAACACAGGCAAGCAAATAAATTGTTGGTGAGAGGAAGCCAATAAGCGAATTAATGGTGTAGATAAGAATTGATTACTGCAAAGCAGGGTAATTAGAATTTAATTGTAGGGATACTCTAATCAGCAAGCAAATACATTTAGCAGGTTGCAAATTTAGTATATTTATGAGATTCAAAGTCTGTTTATTGCTTTTTGAAGGTGCAGTACCTAACATTTTGTTTGCTATTGTCTTAGAGATAGTTGAAGTAAATACTACTATCTTTTTTACTTTTTAATTGAGACAAAGAATAAATGATTCTTGTTGAATGTAAGCCTAACTTCATGCAGCCATCAATTTCCATGTCTCTGTTTACATGGTGAAAATGGAAAGTGAAGGTGTCAGCTGTGGTACAGAAATAGAACACCTTGAGGGACAAAATGTGAAGGACATTTGCATTCTTAACATCATCCGTACTGCAGCCAGCTCTTGGGCAGTTGTCATCATTCCTGTTTTAAAGTGAACCTTAACCACAACTGTTCTTTGAGGTATTATTAAATTTGATACAAAGAAAGCAAAATAAAATAAAAAAGAAGCTACTTGTCTTAGCTGTTAAAAAGATTTACCTCTAAAAAAAATTTTAGGTCATAGTTTTTAAAAATCTATAAATTCAACCATCATGTATTGTCACAGGCCTGAGTTTTGTGGTCTTTTATTTATGTGGATTGCAAGTTATAAATAACTGAATTTTGTTTTACAAAGGAGATAGTAGAATGTATGTGCAAGCTGAGACAACAAAGCTAGGGAGTAACAGAATTAAAAACCTATCCATAAGAAGGTGGCATTTAGATAAAACCTTTTAATCTACAACATCAATGTTTTTCTACTCGATATGCAGGTCTTACTGGCTGGCAGCCTAAAGAATTGCTCAGATTAACAGCCAGTCCCCTGAATCTGATGATTTGGACTCAGTAAAGATAATTGTAGGAGAAAATTCCTTTTTGCCCAATTTGGTATTTAGTTTGGAATGTGAGATTCCTTTATTGAGAGTATTGTGAGTAGGGGGTTGAAATGTATGCAGAGAAGAATGTTTTGTTTGTGGAATTGTTGGGTTTTTTTTATAAATAAGTCTTTTTAGGTCTAGGGGAGAGCTACCTTATGACTGCATTCCCGCATCTTCCCACCTTTGTCCTGCTCTTCCCAATGACTAGAGTTTAGGCCATTCTTCAATGATTATTTAGATAAAATGAAGAGCTTCATTAGAGTTTTCATTGTCATAGGACATTTTAGCATGACCTTAATTTTAAGTGTCTAACTTCTCCTATATTTATTTGAAAACAAACAAAAAAAATCAAAATTACATTATTTTAACATTAAGTAGGTTTGAAGTATTTTACAGTATTTACCTACTCTGAACATTAACAGATATATTTAAATCCAAAGGTGACAGAGTATCCACCAAAATTTTCTGGGGCATTACTCATGCTCTTTACTGGTGACCTGTCAGTAACAAAAATTGTCTTTGACTTCTGCTAAAGCAGAAGATACACCAGCTGCTGTACAGTCTGACCCTTAGAAAAATGCTGTGAAAGCAATTGTGAATGCAAATGTCTAGATTTTTTATTGTCTAGGGAAGCAGTTACAAATCTGTTCACATCAAAAAATGCACATATTATTCCATATCAGGTGTTTCTGTACAAAACAGCTGAGTGCTGCTTGCCTTTCTTCAGTGCCCTCAGGTTCTGAGGCTTTTCTAACAAATGAGGTTTTATCTTCAAATTTCACTTTAAGGTACAGGTGGTGTCCTAGAAATGTAGTTTAAGAACTGAATTCTTAAAAAAGAAACAAACACAATACCAAAACAAACAAGAACCAATAAAATGATGGAGCACTCCCAAAAACAAACAACCCAAAGCAATCCTGCACAGAATACTTCACAAGGATGTGTTGGCAGATAACAAAGCAGAGTATTATGTCCATTTTGAAAGCATTGGAAGTCTATTTCACTTCAGTTACATACAGGGACAGAAGGTATACATTTCTTGTATACTCATATTTTCTTTTGAATTTTTACTTTTGAAAATGTGGGAATGGTTATGCATTTGAATTACATGGTATTTCTTCTACTAAGGTTATGGATTATCTAGACTGCTGAGGAAATCTAGGGAATACTTCCATGTTATTCTGCCTTACCTTGGCAGAAGAATTACAGATTGTTAATTTCTGTATTTGGAAGAGAACATTGTTTTTATGGTGCTGAAATAGTGGAAGCTATATCCATTAAAAACTTTTTATGATGGGGAAAAGGAGTGGGATAATTTTAAGAAGTAAAGGAGCGATGGTGAAACTACACTGTTGTAAACAAAATAGTTACTGCAAGTCTTTTGTCTTCTTTGAAGGCCATTTGGACCCATGGACTGCTTAAAGATGGATTGCTTATATATATCTTCTTTGCTTCTATATATTACTTCTCAATCTTCTTTTCAAGTAAAAGCTATTATAGCAAACATTGATACAACTTTTAGAAATAAAGACTTAGAAGTGGTCCACAGATAAAACTGGTGCAGGTTTTTTTGTTTTCCCCAGTGCCTCTCATGATTTAGAAATGTGTGCTGGTAACTACAGAATATTATAAATAAGAGTCTGTATACTGGAGGTATTCAAGAATAGTTACTGAACATGGCAGAATAAAATTTGGAATAAAATGAGATCACCCATCAAATTTAAATGATTGACAGCAACTCAGTCATCTCCAGTAAATTGTGAAATTGATCTAGTTTTGGTCTTAGTTGAAAAACACTAAGATAGACTATTTCTCCTGCAGTTCTTTGACACACCTCTGTTTTGAGTTACACAGGTTAAAGCAGAATCCAAGGACAACCAGGACATGTTTATGAGTACAGTATTAAATGGTAGTGGATTTCATGGAAAATAATTAAATAGTACAAAAAAAATCCAGAGAGCTCTTTGATATATCAGGGCACTGTATAATGCATATAATAAATAATTGCCTAAAATAGGTTAACTGCTGTAAACAAACCTCTCTTCCATACCTGACTAAAACTGTTGAAAGCCCTGTGCTGCAGGGTAATGGTCCATGTCATTTTGTTAAATGTACTGTTCAGTCGCTCTTTCATCCTGTTGAGAAGCATTTTGTTGCTGGCATTTACCTTGTGCTATCTCTTCTCAGGCCTCTCTCAGTGCTGAACAGTACATTACAGAGGGATATGATTAGCTGAGGATTACATGTGTGCACCTAAACAAGGAGCAGAGTACTTATTTTTCCTCTTAAAATAGTTTTCATTTTTCTCAGAGCTTTTTGAAAAACATGTGTTAATAAGTTTCTGTGTAATAATCCTCTGAGCCTTTTACATCTTGATATACTTCAGAGGAGACTTTTTATAAGTTGTCTCTAAAAGTGAATACACCATTAGCTTGCAACATAATTGTTTTGAACAAGGAAGTGACAAAAAGTTACATTTCCTCCTCAGCAATTGCATGTAAGCCATGAATGATGTATTGGACATCTCTGCACCAATGCTTATAAAGCAAAGACCTGTGTGTGCTGAAATTTGGCATTATAAGTTCCCAGGATCTAATGTCTGTAACTGGGCAATCCTAAAATATTTTTTTGTATTAGTTTCTTCATTGTTTGTCTAACAAAGGCATAAAGTAATAAGAAGAAACACTGAACACATAGAATTGTATAGTAGTTTGGGTTGAAAGAGACCTTAAAGATCACCTGGATCTCACTCCCTTGCCTAGACCAGGATGCTCAAGGCATTTCCAACCTGGCCTTGAGCACTTCCAGTGACAGGGCCTCTACAGCTCCTCTAGACAATCTGTTCCAGTGTTTCACCACCCTCTGAGAAAAGAATTTCTTCCTAACAAAGCAAAACTATGTCCAGTTTTTCATTGTTACCAGCTTTCTGCAGACACAGGACAGGTATCTTATGCATGTATCTTGAGACCAGCCTTCTTAACAGCCACCTCTCTCTGCTTCTCTTCAGCACTTCATGTGAATGTGCAACAACTGGGGTTGTAAAGCATTAAAAACACCTTGTACATTTGTACTGAACTCTCTGTAGATCAGCAGAATGGCATAGAATGAACAAGAAATCATAAGCAAACAAGTACTTAAAAATTTTAATGTGTACATCTTTGACTTTTTTTGAAAAATGTTGTTGCATTGATTTTATGTTCTGCAATTAGCAAAATCAGTTTTGCTATTATGGCACAAATAAATGTAGCATAAAAAGCAATTGACATGTATGTGTTATAATTCAGCAGCCAAATAGAATGCAGTAAGCTTCTGAAAACAGTTTTCTTTGTTTCTAATATAAAAATATTTATTAATAAATAAATAAAAAATAAATATTAAGTTTTAAAAAAGAAATAATTATTCAAAACTAGGAAGACAGAACTGGACTAATTTTTTGAAATCTAACTGTCACTTCTGTGAGAGTCTGCTTCTGCCATTCCATGTCTATTAAATTAAATTTTGCGCATTCTGCTATTGGAGAAAAAAAATTTCTAAGGAACAAATATTTTTAAACTATATTATAAGCTTTTCATCACTAAATCTGCATCAGAGTATACTACATACACTTTTGGAAAAAGGTGAGGTTTGCAAGATTTACTTCAAAATTCTGAGCTAAGCATTTGATAGTTAATGGCTTTTTAAAAAGTGGACCACTTAAGAAAAAATATCTTGTTTCACTAAATGGAGTTCTGTTGAAGCATCTAAGATGAATTATGACAGCATTATATTTTTTTAATAACTTTCAGTTCTCTAGAAAAGAAAATATTATGTAATATCACAGTCATTCAATGCAACTTGTAATATAAAGTCATTCTTAAATAGGCTATGCATACTCTTCATGTCCTTTAAGTCAACAAAGACTGGAGCCCAGTTTTGTTTTGTTTTGTTTTGTTTTTTTCTTTTAATACCAGGAGAAACTGTAGAAGTTTTAGATTTTTATGTCAAAATGTCTTACATGAAAATGGTTATTTGCTGAAGGAATTAAGTCAAGACCCCTTTGTTTAATTGGTTTATAAACAGTATGCATGAGTTGAAAGAATTAAGAGTCATTTGAGGTTCCTTTTCTGAATTAGTGATGCCTTTATAGGGAAGAGATAGGAGTTAGTTTGGTGAGGTTTGTGGAGATATTATTTTTAATAGAGAGACTGAAATAGCTGTTGAACTGTTAAGTTTCAGAGGTTTTTAAAGTAATGCACAGCTCTGACACATCTACAGTGACCTGTGCAGGTGTAATGATGCAGCAGTGTTACACCTACAAGTGTAACATTAATTATTGTCTGCTAAAATGTCCTTCAAGGACATAGAGGGAAATCATTAAGGCCACAAACTTACAATGCATATATGTAGCATTTTCAGCATCCATTGGACATGATCCTTGCAAGTTTGGTTGTGTTACTGGCAAAGTAATGAAGGAAATCAGTGCTACAGAGACCCCCAGCTGATGTCGTGTGTATGGTGGTACAAGGTGAAAAAGGCAGGTGGTGAATTAATACAAAAGATGAAAAGAAGGCCATTATCAATTGACTTGGTGACAAAAGTAGAATGGATATATGAATTTCATGCAGTGTGACTTATTGTAACATCTCAGTGGAATAATCTTAGAATTAAATAATTAGATAAAAAAGAAAATCATGTGTGGTTACATTTGAGAGGAAGATTCTTTATGACCTGGAGTTTGTGGTTTTGGTGTGAAAAATAAAACTAAATAGATGATAACTTACATGAAGGAACAGTTTGATTAATAGCTAAGATATAAATTGTGATGAGGATAGACTACTTTCTTAGAGTATATTATTTTTATCTCCTTTCATGTTGTGTGCAGAACACTGGTTATATGGTATCATATAGATGGTATCATATCTAAACAATCATTACATTATTTAACTTAGAACTTTAAATTAGACATTCTGAAAGGTGCCTAGAGCTGCTCTGTATTCTGATTTAGCAGTTCTTTTATTTTGTATAGAGCTAATAGATGCTCAGGGAAATGGGCCTTATAAAAAAGAAAAGAAAAGCAGTAATTTTTCTAGTGGTATTTGATCTTATTTTTGAAAGAAATTATTCTAGGAATGGTGAAAATTACAGTTTTTCTACTGTTTTGTTTACTGCTTCCTTTATGCCCTCCAGATTTCTTAGTATTTTCAGCTTCATATTACAGCTTACCTTTCTGACCTAGTACCTAGTTCCACTTTTGGGACTAGGTTTCTATTTATATGCCATCTAAAATTAATGCTGGTTGACCAGCTGATTGGTGTCTTTTAAGATGGATATGAGCCATTTTAATTGAATTTTAACTATCTGTCTCTGTGTCAGTGTACTAATTTGGGTTCTGTCTTTAATCACCAATTTTCATTAAATTTGGAGGAACTGAAAGTCTTTGAGAGCTGTCCTATTTGTTTGAAATTAAAAGCTATTGTGGTGGAAAGACAGATGGTTTGGTCCAGTAAAATTTGTTTTCTGATGAAAATAGAAGCAAACAAAAATCAAACAGGAAGCTCTGGTTTCCAGTTCTTTCTAAGCTATGGGCTAAATTCTCTGCTGAGTTATGAAAAAATATTTTGAATCATTTAAAAGAAGGAAAATGTATTATTTTATTGTTGTGGTTTAATCTCAGGTGGCAACCAAGTACTACAGAGCCTCTTTCTCATTTCCCTCACCCCCTCTTGCCCCTGTGGGATTGGGAAGATAGTTGGAAAGAAGGCACATTTAGGTACATTAGCTTCCTTGAGACCTTTTGCTTTCCATCCATAGTTGAAATAAGCCTACTACTGAAACAGTCTACTCCTGGATTTATGTAACTTTTTAATATATGGTATTATCATTATAAATACTAAATTATATATGTACAAAACAAAAAATGTGTACAAAACATTAAAAAATTAGAGTCTCTATTCTCCAGTGCAGAGTGCAGAACAACTCTAAAATTTTTACTCAGAGAAAAGTAGATAAATAAGACAATAAAACAATATTCTGCTCTGTGGGAAAATTATTTGCCAGAGCATAGCTAGTTCATATAGATAGCCTTCCTCTACAGAAGTCTCTGCTTTAGCTCATGGAATAAGAGGAAGAACGATTGCACAAGGCACAGCAAACATACACATGACAGACTTATCCTGTGTGATTTTTCACTGCAGATGTTTTGTGTTTCAAATACTGCTGCCTTAGAGATGGTGTTGCTCTTTATAACACATGCAGTAGGAGAAATTTTTTCATTTGTCACCACGTGTCTGTTGGAACTCACAATAGCAAAATTTAATTGTATTGTTAGTTGTTAACTTACCTTGTTACTCAGCTTTTGCTGGGACTAGGTACTATAGGATCAGACAGCTGCAGTCAGTTTTTGGAAATCACAACATTTGTTTAGGTAGATCTGAGTCCAAGTAATGTGCCATACTGACAACTAGGAGAGGAGGTCTAAGTGCAGGTACTCAGTGTCTGAAATGGATTTTAAGACAGAGCTGAAAGTGTGGGTTTGAAGATTGTATATGCAGTGAAAATCAATTGAGATCTGTAATATATTACAATGGCAATTGTATTTCAGTTGCTTGATCTTTCCTTACTCAAGTGATCCCTGAAATTTTCATTTGTTCTAAACTAGTGCTAACATGTGCTAAGCATTACATTAGACTGCAAAGGCTATATGCTTAAAAATGGGAGGATTGGAGTGTGAATTATTGAAGCTATGAAAAGAAGATTTCACAGAACTGTAACTTGTATAGTTCCAATCATTGAAACATATTTCTGTTGGGATTTGAACAAGGATATTGTCTTTTTCAAGGGAAAAGATAAAAAAGGAGAATTCTACCATTAGCAAAGGAAAATAGGGGTAACACAGGCAGCTGATTCTCTACCCATCCCCTATGGCTTTTGAACCCTACTCTAGAGGCAGCACTGCTGGCTTCTCAGTGCAAAACTCAGACACTTATGAATATTCAGTCATGGCCTGATTGGTTGGGACCATGGTGTGTCTCAAATATAATGCAAAGAACCAGTATTGATTTATTTCTTCATGCTGATTTTCTAGTTTCCATGACTGCAGTAATAAGTTAATTTTTTTTGCTCTGTGTCACCTTTCCAATGCTGCCCAAAGCAATAAACCCAGAGCATTTATCTACAGACACTGAACTGAGCTAAGGAATGTTTTGCCTCTTCCACAACCATTCCAAAAAAGCAACATTCATAGGTTTGTAAGCATAGTGTCTCCTAGGAGTCTCAAAGCTGTGTGCTTAGTGGAAATAGTTCACTTTGCTAAGAACTGCTAATTTCCTGCATGTAGTTTATCTAAAACATTGCCAAGTGTTTCCAGGCAGTAACACCTCCAAAGAAAACTGATGTTACATTTGAAAAGTGTAAGTAGAAAAATTCATTGTAGTCACTGGATCCGCTTAATTCATCTGCATGTACCTTCAAAATATTTTTTTAACTTAAATTTGAAGAATTTAGTATTCTTCTTTTGCTACATGAGATTTGGGATGCATGAAGAGTTTTGAAACAGTTTCAGAAGTTATGCAAATGCTCAGAAATCTGGAAGTTCTGTGCTGAATTGGGCAAACTTGGTTTGACCTACAGAGCATCACTCAAGTCAAGCGAGACATGGTAGAATTATTTTATTATTGTTGTGTTGCATTGTAAAACTGCAATTGAATAGTGACCAACTGCATTACTAAAAGGTATTTTATGGCATCTTGAAATATAGCAGAGTGATACATGCTTCTACTTCAGATTATAGAAACTATGCTTTAAGGCAAGACAGAGTGAAAGGCTTTAGAGGTCCTTGCTGAATAGAGAATTCAGAATTCACTTCACAATAACCTCATAGATAGAAACTTTTTTTTTTTTTTTTTCCTTCTCATCCAGATGATTCTCAGATAATTGAAAATCATGTTAGGGCAAATAAGGATGGCTGTGGCTTTAACATTCAAAAGAATTTGAATTGGTACACAGTGAATTTCCTCATATGGATATTTCTTCCCCAGAACAGAAGTGGAATAGGTCAGATTTTTTTGTTTTTGTAAACTGAATGGGATAATATATTTTTCATATGACATTTCTTAGTCTTTTCTCTTGGTTTGTGCATCAGCTGAAGCATTCCTATCCTAGTTATCAAGTAGAAATTGAAGTTGTACTGCTAGAAATGAAAGCAGTATTTCATCCTAGGTTTCATATTTTCCATTATTCTCAGAACAAACTAAAACTGAATATAGTCCTTCCTTTTTAGCATTCACGCCAGAGGCAAAAGACAGCAAACATTTGGTTTTATCTTGTGAAACTATGCTCTTGAGATTTATGGAATTTGTATTTTCAACTGTTTTAAAGATAAGCTCTCAATGCCCTCCTGAAAAAATACTATTCATTAAACTACATATTTTTAAAGATTTATCTGTATTTTGATTGTCTTGGCAGTAATCCAACTCTTAGTTGGATGATTTACCAACCTGCAGACCTATTAAGGAGATTTAAGTCCTTTTTTAAAAAAAAAGGTTTTTCCTGAAATTTAGCAGTTCCAAAGCATTTTGAGCTATTCTTTTTCTAATTGCATGGTACTGTGAAAATTCTGCAACTAAAATATTATGTTTAACTTCAGGGTAACATTCAGTGTGGAATATGATATGCTTATAAAATTAAAGATAAGGCAGACAGACAGTTGACTGTCCTGCCTGAGCATGAAATGTATTCTGGGCACCATTTAAACTGTATGATGTGCAAAGTCTAAGATCTATAGAATATCATCTGATAACCTCTTCATGTTAAGAACATCCTAAAAAATATTCTCTGTCTTAATTAACACTGGTCAGCTCTCATTGTACTCTAGCAGACATTGATTATATGGGCTGTTGAATCCTTTTTTGAAGATGTTGCTGCATAATTCTGCTGGATTCAATCATTAGATTTATTGACAATAATGACAGCTCCTGATTTATTCAAATGATACCTCTGTATAGCATCTGTTGGTGGATAAGAAAAAAATTATACATACATATATATATATGTAGAGAGAGGTGGAAGTGTTTTATCTTAATAAGGTATCAATTATGTATTGTGGTTATCTTTGTGTGTGCAAATTAAAAAAAAAAAATCTTAAAAATTTCAAGACTCATGGGCGAGCAGACAGATCGCCAATACCTCTCTAAGTAAAAGTCAGAGGTGAGGTAGATAATTCAAGCTTCTTATATTCATTGTTAGAGTAAACAAAAGAATTATTGATTGGGAAGATAAGACTGTATAAAAGAAAGCAAATTTAATAGTCCTATGTATAATGATTAATTAAGGGAATAACATGGATTAGATATCTCTCTTAGAGGAATAATATCACAGTTTGATTTTTTTTTTTTAAATTTTAAGAAATATCTACTAGTTATGACTGTCATCAATTATATAATTCTTTCTGTAATATTTTTAGTTGAATAAAAGAAGGATGGGAAAATACATTCTCTGATTATATAACTTCAATTGATTTATGATCACAAGATATCAAGAGTATCAGGGAAGAAATGCTGTTTTTTCAGAAACTGGAAAAGAAAGAAATATTTTAAATTGGTGTCTCTTGTGCAGCCTTTGCTATTTATTGGTCGGCCAATTACTGCTGACTTGAATTTCCATTGAGAACTTATAGAAGCACAGTAAACAAATAAAATCCCAAATGAGATATGTTGTGGCTCTGTACTCACTTTGTAGATGCCAAGTGAAGTAGTCAGAGTGTTTATTCCTGACAATGAGAATCTCTTTTATTCTCTGACAGCCACGAGCTGTTGCTGGTTTTCGAGGAACAGTCCGATACGCATCAATCAACGCTCACAGAAACAGAGTGAGTAGCACAATCTGGATCGTACCCATCTCATAGTTGGAAGCTACTGCTGGAAGCAGTCAGTAGGGCAGCTACTGTTAATTTCCTTTTTTTTTATTTTATTCTTATCTGTGCATTTATTATGTAGAAATTCATAGCTATGAATTTTATGAAAGGATAATGTAATTTACGTTAGTTGAGGATAAAATAGTTCTTGCACAAATAATAGTGATTCAAATACTTATCTTTGATGCTCAATTGTATTGTAAGTTAATTAGTTAAAAAAGTGAAGCTGGTGAGTTTTATGAGGTACATAATGCCCAGTATGTGGTCTTAACAACATAATCTAAAGAAAGTTGAATAAACAGAGATTTGTGATGTTATTTTAAAGCACTTCAATGTTTATTTTATTTCTCTCTGCCTTCTATGAAAAATTACTTGTATGTTTCTTCCTAAAATAGCCACTGGATTTAATTTACTTTTTTTGCAGCATAGGCTATATTAAATTTTATATAATAATTTAAGTTGTGAGCAATAAAGAACTTATCTTCCCATTTGTTTAGGTATTTGTCATATTCTTTAAAATAATATTTCCTTTTACAGGAAATGGGTCGGCATGATGACCTCTGGTCTCTCTTCTACATGTTGGTGGAATTTGTAGTTGGCCAACTGCCTTGGAGAAAAATAAAAGATAAGGTAAAGCTAGAGGTGAAACCAAAGAGCGTAAGGGAGATTTACTTCTGGATTCCAGAGAAATGCTGTGATAAAGATTCCTCTTAGAATCATTAATTCATTTTAACATTACATGTCCCAGTCTTTTGTGGCTAGTGTCATGGTATAAAAAGCAATCAAATTTTACTAAGTGTTTGAGGAAGAAAGGAAGTTATACTTCTAGATTGAAATTACCGTAAAGGGCAGAAGTAAGTGTATATTTGCCACTTACTTCATTATTCCTGTTATTAGTTGAGTGCCTTATTTCACCTGTCACATACTTAAAATTTCTAATCTATTTTGATTTTTTGTGAAATAGGCATTTCTTTTTTGCTGGTGAGCAAAAGTGGATTGGGCAATATGCAGTAGTGCCTTTAGTCATATGTCAGAGGTGAAGTATGCAAAGAAACAATATCTAATCAGCCTGTTATTCTTGTAACTTCTTTTGAAATGATACTGAAACCAGGTTACTCTCTCACATGGTTTATGTATTGGTAGATGACAGTGTGGTATATAGGTAGCATCTCCGTTTTGGTTTTGATTTAGCATCTTACATGACTGAATATACACCAAAAAGTGACTGAACTTGATGTGATGCAATAGGACATTTAAATCTTTAAAATATACTATTAGAAATGGTTGGTGTGTTTAGTGACATCTCTTTGTATCAGTCAGCATCCAAACACGAACAAGACAAACAACACAGTAGAAAACTTAATGGCTTTTCATACTGAATTTGAAGTTTGTACATTATTTTGCAAGTGTACCAAGGCCAAAACCAGAATCTCCTATCTTGCTCTGGTGTAGAATGGCCTTTCTCAGTGTCATTCAGAGTAATGTAGTGACCTGTCTCTCTGACTAGTAGTGTACTGAATGGCTGTAACAGAGAATTCACATTCTCTGTATGTTGTAATAGAGAATGAAGGTGTGCCAATGTTTGTTGTGTTGCTTACTCCTAGGAGCAAGTGGGTTCCATTAAAGAGAGGTATGAACACAGACTTATGTTGAAACACCTTCCTCAAGAATTCAATGTCTTTCTGGATCACATTTCTAATTTGGATTACTTCACAAAGCCTGATTACCAGGTAAACACTTGTACTATTTTGTCTTTCTATTTTATAAAGAAGATAATTTTATGCTGTTTCATCTTCAATTAACTTTGATTTCACTGTGTAATCTTGGTAGTTATTATGGTTTGTGCCACCACAAAGTTAATTTAATGATCATTTAGTGCCATGGAAACTCTGTGGTTCAAACGTTATTTTGTTCCACTTGTGAAGTGTAAGGATGTTAAGTTTCTAAAAACAATTGACACCTGCTTTTCAGTCAGTATTCTGTTAGGAATAGGGAGCTAGCCTATTATCACAGCCTTTTGTAGGTGCTCCATAAGTTACTTGGTCAGATTGTTCTCTCAGTGATTGTCATTCTGGCAGTTTTCCAAAGTCTGGAACTCAGCAGCTACAGCTAGAGCACAACCTACACTCTTGGTGAGTTTTCAAAACGAAAGTATTGTTACAGAGGTCACAGAAGACTTGTCATTTTTCTTCATTTAAGACAGTATTGCCTGCTGAAATGGGCAGCCTCTGCTCAGTGGTAAGGTGTTATGTGCCAAGAGGATAAGCTGTAGAATGTGTCTTAACACACTCAGTGTTGACCTATGATTAAACAATAAATAAAGATAGAACTTTTTTCCAGTTGGTGGAAATCAGCAGAGAGATTCTCAGGGAAAGCAGGGAGGGAGAGACTTCAGAGTTTTCAGTCTTGCACGCTGTGAGAAGTTGTAGTGATCTAATTGCACACCATGACAAGCTGTCCATGTGCCTTCCTTCTGGCTCCCAGAAACACACATTCCTGTCAGCTTCCCATTTGCAGGATCTGTCTGCCTCTGTGCCTTTGTTCAACTCCCTAAATCAGTGGGATCAGAAGGAATGGCTTTCTGTTGATGTTCAAGTGTAATTGATTCAACTGAATAAATAAATCTGACTAATTCTGGAATTGTTACTTTGATAAGAGTGACTCCTCTACTTTGCATGGTAAGATTAACAAAGAAATTAAGATATATAAAGATTGAAGAAAGAGCTGAAAATCTCAAGGAACAACTGATTTCCTGTTAGTAAGTGTATTTCTCTAAATATACTGATATATGATTCTGCACATTTGTAAAACAAATCAATTTTGTGAAAAAATTTGAATGTTACAAAAACCCAACTTATTAGAAATACAAGAAAAGGTTCAGCATGCCTGAAAAATAAATACTTTGATTACCCCCCGCCCTTTTCCATTATAAATTTCCATGAAATTGGCACTGTAGTTTACAATTAAGTGAGGAAAAATTTTTCAGTGTTTTGTGTGCCTAGTTATAAAGATGTATTAGAGTTTTCTTTTCCTGTGGTAGAAAGTACTATTGCAGAAATTTCAGAGTTTTTCCATGATAGAGACAGCCCAGTAATTTAGAGTCCCGTGGCTATTTGTGGAACATTTGGAATTGTGTTGCAGCCTGAGCCTTACAACACAGTCCTGCTCATGTGCTTTAGACCAGAGCAGGGTGGTTTTATTCAGAGCAGTGAGAACATGCTTTTAAATTCTGGTCTCTCTTAACTTGTGTTTGCAGTGTATTCTACTACTGTATTCTTTGTATTTATGGGTGGGCACTGAACAAGAGTGTATGTATATCCCTGCCTCAAAGAGTTTACAGTCTAAAAATTCATGACCTAGGTCAAGAAGCCATGTTTGATTTGGCAATGTCAGATGTTTATTTTATTCAGATATTTGTGCACATTGCCCCAGCCTCCTGATACCATTATGCATTTGAGAGTTTATATTTGCCTTATAGCAGAAATCGATGAAAAGATTTAAAGGAGAATGACCTTAAACATTATATCAGAGACACTGCCTAATGTTTAGAGGAAGAGAAGGATTAAACACAGTACATAAGGGACAGAATGAACTATGGCTTTGCTTCAGTAGGGTTACAGAAATGGCTGGGACATGTGGCACATAGAAGCTTCTTGAGAATAAAGATTAAATGGGTGAGACCACTCTATACAAGAGAAATGATCCAAACTTCCCATCTATTTTAAGTTGCCAAAGGGTATGCCAGAGGAGAGAGAATTTGGAAAAATTTTCAGCATCCTGGATTGGAAAAAACCATGATTTTTAGCTTCTAGGTGAAAAAAACCTTAGAAATGTTACAGAGTAAGAGAATGATACGGACACAGCCTTCCCATCAGTGACTAGAATAAGACAAAGTTTATTTCACAGAGAGAAGAAAGGGATGCCATTTGTTTTTCTGTCATGGACAGTTTTCTAAAGGCTTTTTCATAGCATAAAATGAGGATTGATAATTTAGACATTTATATAGTATAAATGTCAGCATTATATGAAGCAAATTGTATGTGGTTCTTATTGACAGAAAGACATCAATTAGCAGATCAGTATCCTTTCCTGTATCTCATTCATTTCCTTGGTTTCATGGTGTTACAAATGTATTCTTTTCTTCTACTAGAGAGAGCCATTTCATAGTATTCTGCAGCAATGTAGTTATGCTTCTGTGTGTGTGTGTATTTGTCTTTTTGTAAAAGTCTGTGGTATATCTTTTTCTCCTGTCTGATAAAAACACAGGTGTGGGTGGATGTTTTTTCCGTTTTAATAAAATGGAAGTTGGTATGTCTTGTGGCCTCAAGAAGTGTTTCATGTAAAAAACTTAATGTTGTTGTCTGTATTACAGGAAGGTATTTCTTAATTGCTTTGTCTCTTAGACAAAAATGAATCTTATTAACTTTTTTTCTTTATTTTCAGCTTCTCATGTCTGTGTTTGACAACAGCATGAAAACGTTTGGGGTTATTGAAAGCGATCCTTTTGACTGGGAGAAGAGTGGCACTGATGGCTCTCTGACAACAACAACAACTTCAACCACCCCTCAGCTGCACACTCGTCTTACACCAGCTGCAATTGGGTATGCATGGGGTGGTCTCTTCAATGGCTGCCAGGAGGGGCTTCCTACCAAAGGGAAAAAAATTATCTCCATAATTTTGTTTTTTTCTGCAGGATCTTGAATGCATAGAGGAAGGGAGGTTTGGGAGCATTTGAAATATTTCCCTTTTGAGGGTTCCAGTTAATACTATCCTGAAAGATCAGCACTGCAGTCCTAAAATTACAGCAATAAAAATAGTACTCCAGGAAATTGCATGTAAATTTGCTCGTCCATCCTTTGCTAAATCGTATTTTGTGAAACTACATAATATGTCCTGAGCTTAAGTGCCTGGAAATAAACCCATTGTTTTCTGTAAGCTTGGAATAAAATTCTAGCTGTAATTCCCTTGTAAGTTTAAAAAATGAATGGATCTTTATAAGAAATTTGGAAATAGGTTTTGGTTGTGTTTGAAATAATATTTAATGTTTTTTGAGACATTCTGTAATGAAGTAAATTGAACAAGATGTGATGTTTAATAATACCCATACTCAGGGGACTGAAGAATACAAGAGGTGTTTATGGATGAATGTAGGAAGTGTTTATGGGTGCCTTTTTTTTTTAATAGAAGAATACATACAGAAGAGTCAGGAGAGAAGTTGAGCCTGGACATGATCTCTAATAAATTTTCTCAGAAGTGGCTTCAAAAACATTAGAATTTTTTTTTTATTTACGTATTTTGTTATGTATGTGAATTAAATAATTTGTGAGAGCCAGAAAATAGGGGGGTTTACATTTAATAATTTCCAGTATTTAGTTTTCTGCAGCAACATGATTTTCTTTGTAAGTTTTTATTTGTTTCTTTCCTTTAAAATAGAAAATAATTTCTGAAAACCCACAAGAGTATAAAAATTTTTACTTTTCTGATTTTGTTTTTGAACTACTTTTGTAGAATTGCCAATGCCACTCCTATCCCAGGAGATTTGCTGCGGGAAAATACAGATGAAGTATTCCCTGATGAGCAGCTCAGTGATGGAGAGAATGTTATTCCCGTTGGTGTATCACCAGAGAAACTACCTGGATCCCCTGGACATCAGCGTCCTCAGGAAAAAGATGTTTGGGAAGAAATGGATGCCAACAGAAACAAAATAAAACTGGGGATCTGTAAGGTACTTTGAAATTTGCATTGTGAAGACCATTTTTAACAGTTTCTTGTCCTCATAGTGCACGTAAGATATAATTGATAAGGCACTTGTACTGATACTGATTGCCCAGAATGATCTAAGAAAATTATTCATGGTAGAGATAACACATTTTATATACTGAAAAAAGCAGACAGGCTTTTGGGCCTTGTGTCACTTTATCAGGTCTTTATGATGAATAGCTTGCTGGTAATTTGACACTCTTCGTAATTTACTCATTCATTTTCTTCAGGCATGATCTTTATTCTTGTTCACTGGATGAAATCAAAGCAATTTTCTTGCATCTTACATGTGTTGAGGCTAGATACTAAATGTACAAAATAAGATTTTAATGTTCTTCAATTGATAAATCATCAGCGTGATTGACAGGATCCATTTAATTCACTTGGTGGTTTTGTCTCCATAAGATATGATACCTTTGTATTGATACAGAGGTTCATTGGCTGGTCTTTAGAAGATAATGTTGCTTTATTTTCAAAAGGGGTCTCTGAGAATTGATTCCTGTTTTCCTTACTCACAATAACAGTATTTCATACTAGGACAGATGCAACCTATTTCTTGATATAACAGTGTTTTTAACATGAAAACAGGTCTGGTACTAAACTTTCTTTATCAAGGAGGGCTGTATAGTTCTGAAGCTGCCACTCTTTATTTGCTAGAAAAAATGTTGTATTGTGGGAAAGATCAAGGCATGGTGCCTGTTTTCAAATGTACTTATTTGTTTGGTTGGTTTTTTTACCAGAGAGAGAGAGAGAGAGAGAAAGGAGATTGCACTATTTCAAACAAAAGCACTTTCTGTTACACCTGTAGAAACTAAGGATGATCATAATTTCCCAGCTCTAAATCATGTCATGTTCAGTTATTATTCTAAATAATGTTCAGTCATTATTAAGATAGAATGGAGTTGTGCTAAAACACAGTTTAAAGTCACAGCAATATTTAGTAGATTTAGGGTATAACATTGTTATATGCTCCAGAGAATCAAAAAGTTAGCCTGGAAGCTAACTTCTCTTTAATAAGAGCAGTTGACTGTAAAGCAGACCAAGGATGCTACCAAATGCAAGGTTTCAGACTATTATTAAAGAAAAATAATGTGAAATATCAAAGGAAATGTAACTCTATTTCTGGTTCTTTAATACTCTTGTTCTCAGACTTACCCAGAACGAGTATATTGCCAGTATTTTGTCTGCCATAGGTGTGTGCTGAAGAGTGTATCTAAACTACCTTAACTATGGTGTGAATTTAAGGACCATTCCAAATATAAATTGGCTTTTGACATTCTAAAAACTTGGAGGATCTTTACAGTGTAGTACCTTGTCTTCCTCTTGTTCTTCCACTCCTAGCGAGTTACATTTTTACTTTACATTTTGCACAGGCTGCTACAGAGGAAGAAAACAGCCATGGACCAGGGAATGGAATGCTTAATGCCCCGAGTCTGGGCTCTCCAATTCGAGTTCGCTCAGAGACCACCCAGTTAGACAGAGATGTTCCACTGGTGCGAAAGTTACGTTCCATTCACAGCTTTGAACTGGAGAAGCGTATGACGTTGGAGTCTAAGCCCGACACTGATAAGTTTCTTGAGACCTGGTAAAGAAATTTTGTTATCCTTTTGCTAGGATCTTTTTAGGATATGTGATTAGGATACTATTATCTTTGCTGTGTGAAGAGCAGGAATGGACCTGTTGAGTATGCTTATGCAAGTTGCAGTGAAGTATTTTTTATAATATTGCTCAATTAATGGATTTCACTACTTGACAGCTACTTTAGAAAATGATTTTTGCTAGAATACAGTTGAAATTGGACTTCCACATCTGGGAATTTTGTATTTCAAAACCTAGTGGTTTTAACTCTGGTATTTATTAGCTTTTTCTTCAGCAACATACTCTTGACAGTCGGTACAACTCATCCTGAATAAGAGGATTGACATCAGGTGCTCAATAGAGGTGACATGAGATTAGGCTATATGACATGAAAAGGGAGGTTTACAGGAAGTGGAGTGAAGAAGTTAGAAATCTACCTGCATGCAGCAGGCTTAGTTATGCCCAAAAGTGTTGCACCAACATAAAAAATCTTGGTCAAAGACAGAGAACTTCAAATGGAATTTGAAGATAGAGAAGAGACAAATGTATGAAAATGGATTCGGTTTGCCTATGAAAGAAAAAGGGGAGAAGGACACAGTGAAATCTGACTGAAAGGCAGAGACTGAGTGGGGTCAGTAGAGGAGAGCTGGGGTGATGGCAGTAGTAAGTCCTTCTAAATACTCCATAGTGGAGCTAGGAATTTGCATTTGTTTGATGAAGCAAATTATGCAAAGCGTAAGTAAGGAATCAGTCAAAGCAATGAATAACATTCTTCTTGAAAACATAATAACTTCTGCATTAGACATCTGTTTTTTCTGTTCCTCTTTGAGTCTGCTTTGTAACAAATTAAGTACAGTGGGCATCTGTGGTAACCTCACTACTGAGTTTTTTTTTTCTCACAATTCTCCCTTCTGGTAATTATACTTACAATACAACGTGATACATTACAGCTACAATTAAAAAATGTGTATATTTCTAAGACCATTGTAGGTTGTTGTAGAATATGACAACAAATTTTTATATAAATCTAGTTTTCTTCTTCTGAAAACATTCAAATGTAACTTACATTATTCAATTAATTCTGCACTAATTCAGACATTAACTTCTTTTCTCTAAGTTTGGAGAAGAAGCAGAAAGACTTGAAATTGGCAGAGACTCCTGCTGCTGCTGTTCCTCCTCTTTCTCAGAAAACATCTGTTCCTGCTCCTGTGAGTGCCCGCAGAGACCATGTTTGGCACTATGATGAAGAGTATCTTCCAGATGCTTCAAAGCCCATGTCAGCTAATTCTCCTGACCATGCTGATGGTGTTATGAGCAATGGATTTGTAGCTGTTAACCTAAGCTCCTGCAGGCAGGAGGTTGATTCTAAGGAATGGGTGATAATAGATAAGGAACGGGACTTGCAGGACTTCAGGACAAATGAGGCTTTAGGGCACAAATTGACTGGAAGTCCCTCAGATGAAGAGCCAGAGGTACTACAAGTTCTAGAAGAGCCCCTTCCTGAAGAGCAATCCAGAGAGGGTGGTTGGGCAGGAAACAATGTTCATGCCAAGAACCAAACTTCAGGGGTGGAGTTTGTTCTAGACATGGAATGTCATCCTGCTGCATCTGAACAGCTTACAGATAAATTGGAACTTCTGTCTGGAGCTGCAGGACAGCTTCTTGCAGCCACCCCTACAAGTCCTATGGAAGCTCAAGCAGAAGGAGCACTCACTCCGGTAAGAAAACATCTTTATTCAGAATTGTAAGAGGAAATGGTAAAGGTGGTGACTAAAATACAGCAGTGGAGCAGAAATTCCTACTTTCAGCAGGTAAGGGACTTGATTCTTGAAGACTGATCTTCCATATTCTGTTACACAGCTGTTTACAGTCACCCCTGGAAGTGCTAATTGTTCTGCAGGTGTGACCCACAAAACCGGCCACATTTAACAAAGTGTCATCTATCTATATATCTGCCTATCTAAGGAAGTTCCTTGTGCAGTGATTCCTAATCAATCAGAGACATACATGCAAACACATATTTATTATATTTGCAGTACATAAATATAAAATTACAACTGAATATGTAAAGTACTGTGCTGCAGTATTTCATGTGTTTCAGGAAAAATCTTAAGTGGCTAAATTAATCAGTTACTTACACCTCTCACTATGACTCCTGCAGTGTTTGCTTCTGGAATTCACTTTGTTTCTTTCTGTTCCTTCAGAAGTTTCTAATAGCCTTTATACAAACAACTTGTTGCCTTTTACAAAGTGTTACTGCTTTTCATTTCTAAAATACTTCTGCAGCTCCTACTTTACTCCTGTATTTTTCACTAAGACAAATTGCTCCATTGCATATTCTTGTTTTTCACTTTTTCCATATTTTCTGAAGAATTCTGAGTTGCATGATTTTGAACATTTACTTTTTTCTCCTGTCACTGTTTCTGAAATTTCTTTGCCTTTACTTAAGAAGTAAGTGAGATTAATGGCTAAGTGATTTGGAATCACTTCATAATTTCATTTCTCTACTCTTTTAAAGTAGATGTTGTGGCATCTATGATCTAAAGGTCAGTTCTTTCAAGTTCCCTTGAGACAAGAAACCTGGCTATATTTTTTCTCCATGTATCACCACTTTTTGTGAAAGTTACTGCCAGCTAATTAGAAAAAGAAACTAGTCACCAACTACTCGTTTATTATAAGGTGTAGAGTATCCTTTATAGTGAAAATGTACTACTCAATGTAATTAGTTGTAGCAGTAGAGTAAAATTTCAACTACAGCTAGGTTCTCATGGAAAAGGCAAGATCATATTATTCATACAGAATTATATTTAGAGATCATACTTCAAATTATGTAGTTTACAGAAAATTTGTTTTGCATGACAGAAAATACAGAACTGTGTTGAACGACAGTTTTTTGAGATTTATTTTGAAATAAATCTCCTGCATGAAAGAGTTTTTGATGGATTAGAAAGTTTTAATGGTAAGAAACTGCTTTAAATTTTTAGGTTGTTTGATTTTCATCTTTTAAGATCAGTTTTAGTAAAACAGAGAAGAAAGAGCAGCACTTGGTCCTGTAGAAAATACAAATTATCAAGTGTTTTTATTTCAAAAGCCATTAAAACTAGCTTGTAATTTTATATGCAAATGCACTATACAACTGTACATTTTATACAAATGTACAAATGTGGCTCTTTTGGGGAAATAGCTGTTTTACTTAAAACTGAAAGTAGAGGTGGTACAAATATTATATACTACAGTGCAAGGAATGGACAATATCATTAGATGAAAAAGAAGAAGCTTCAGAACATGGGAGCAGAAGCAGCTGCAAAGTTAATTATTATAAAATGCATTGGAAAAACTACTGGCTGAAGTAGTAACTCAAGTGAAATTATATTTTACTTTGGCTTTGCAGGGAGATAAGTAGTATTTGTCATGACCACAAAAAAAGGGGAAATTTATTTGGTTTATGTTCTGTTAGAAGGGTAAGTAGTGCTCTGAGTGCAAGATGAATGCCAGGAAGGAACTTAGTGTTTCAAAGGTGAATGATGTACAATAGAAAATATAAACTGACCTGCAAATAAAGAAAATGGAAATTGCTTGGCCAGTTTAGGAGCTGGGAACAGGGTGTGTACACTCCAACTGTGATGGCAATTTGTGGTAGTCTTCCATCTACTCCATTAGCCCTTGAAAGCCACACAAACCCCAAGAGGCTCCTTCACAGTTTTTCTCTTTGTCCTTCATTGATGTGTTCCACTTTATAAAGGCTACTTAAATATTCCCTATGATGGATACTAGAACCTAGTTCTTACAGGTGAGTGTTCTTGTCACTTCACTGGGAGCAAGTGTGTGTACAAGCCTCTTCTTACTACCATTCTCTCTGTTTGAAAGTCCTGGTGACCTTAGGGAGCTGTTTGGTAGAGTCTTTTCCTTTCTTCCTTAGTGTACTTACTCTGAAACTGTTTTTTCAATGTGATCCTTAGGTGTGCATCAGATGTTCTCTTTCTTTAGTAATTTCTTCTAGGTAGCACCTTCCTGGCAATAAAAATAATAGGCAAAAGTCATGCTTTACTTTTCTGCTGATTTAATTATATTGCACCAGTTAGTAAGAGCAGACTCGGATCCAAGAATGTTCATTTTAGGGCTATAAATCTAAAGGGGTTAAAAATAGATGTTGAAATTATAGTAATATAGAAGCTTAATATAATTACTGAAATAGTTCACTCAATTTCAAACAGCTTGAGACTCTAGGACATGCCAGCATTCATGGGTATCATGTTCATGAATATACCTCCCAAATGGATTTCTACCGACCTGCTTCACTGTCACTTAGAAGAAAGTACAGTTTTGTTTTTGGGCTTATTCTGATATATTCATTAAATATGCAAGCAATTACTTCAGTGGTGAATGAATAAAATAGTTTTCTTATTGTAAGTCAAGTATGTTTTTTTAGTACTTCCTTTTTACTTGATGACTTTTCTTTGTTCTTTATTTCTTTCAGGCTTTTTTGCTCACTATTTTAGTAAGTAGTAACATGGATGTTTCTGTATGAGAAACTAATATTTCATACATTCACCCATAATTTTATTTTCCCCTGAAGCAAAGAATTTTCTTGTCTATAGTCCTTCCATTTGTACATAAATATTCTTCCTGAAATTGTGTGTTTGTGGACTTCCTCTAATTGTTGTTAATACCACTTCTCACCTGTTATACACAGCAGCAGCATTCTACTAAAAAAGTAAAATTGCACCAGTTAAGAAAGGAAACTTGAACTCAAAAAATAAGAGAAAAAAATGTCTAAGTTAGTGGCTTGGGGGTGAGAAAATCTCAGGCATAAAAAATTACAGCAAATTATGCTATCTATTATGGAAAAAGGCCTGCAGGTAAGAGAAGTATTTTTCATGTTATCAGTTTCGGTTTCCCAGTTGCAATACAGAATCTGTGTGCTGCCAGAAAAGACCAGTCTGGTCTGGCTTAGTTTAGGGCACATGGTCACATATCTGTTGAGCTACTCAGAGCATGCTAAGGGTATACATGCTGATTTATGGTTTAATAATGGCTTTATGCTGACTTTGGCTGCAGGACAGACTGTGTGATTTGCTGTAATATCTCCTGGCATGAAGCTAATTGGTCAACATAATTTGAGCTGATCTACACTAACAGTGAATTTATACTAAAGCAGCACTTTGCACCATACAGCTCTAATTTTCTTTTCCTACACCTGGTACTAATGGGCTAGAGCTGAACTTTCCATGTTGTGGACCCACAGCCTCATTAATTTTGTGTTTGTACAAAAATACAAAATTTTGTGTTTGTATTGAATTGCAAAGAACTCTATAAAGTGCTTACACAAGACCTTGCAACATATATTTGTCAAGCAGATATTTTAGTAAATAAGAAATAATGGATTTGAAGTAATTAAGCATGCAACAGCTCTTTCCATCTTCATCTTCAGTTTAAGTTAAACAACAGTTTGCTTTGGTCCCACTTGACTGAGAACACAAATTCATGTAGATGTGTATGTGTGTGTGTGTGTATGTGAAAGAAGAGAGGTTACTGTGTGAAACTATTTATTTTTTATTATTTAAAAATATTGCTGAAATGAAAATTTTATATGTCAAGGTACTATTATGTTTTATCAAAAGGTTGCTCTTTAATTTCTATTTAATTCTGAGTTATAAGTAATTTAATTTTCATGTACCTTCTATCCTCATTTGCTGATTTTATGAGACACTGGAAGTACTCTTTTTTTTCCAATTGCAAGTAAGCTATGTGTTGTAGGAACTGAAGCTTTAGTATTGACACAATTAAAAGATACCTTTTCCTTAGAAATGGAAATGCTTGCTAGATGCTCTTGCTTTCCAAAGGATATCAGTTAGAATTGCAAATACCGTGGCAGGAAACCAAAAGTCACCTTCAATGAAGCATGAAGCTTGCAGAACATTTCCTTATCTCTACTCTTCATGGTTTTCTCTAACTGTAATTGGAACAAAGAATTGCAAATTATGTATACCAATCTCATTTACAGATATTTAAATGTGTCACCATCAGATAGATATTTATTCAGTGTTGGGAAAGGTCTTGCAAAAAACCAGTTCGTTTTAGCTTTGTATATCAAAGCTATAGGTTTATTAGAATCATCAATAAGCAATTTAAAAATGTACTTTGTCTAAAATTAACAATTTGGAAGACTTTACAGTTCCTATTCTTTTTTCTTACCTGCTTGAATTAATGTAGTTCAAGATAAAGCAATTGTTCCTTGATTCTCCAGGCCAGTGTATCTCCTCGTTTGGTCCCATTTTTGGGAAATTTCATAATTGTTTACTATTAACCTTACTGCTTAATCCTGTCACGTGCAGTTCTTAAATTATGCTGCTATCTGGCACATCTGTAAAGCCTCCAATGGGTGTGTATGCTATCAATGTAGTAATCTCAGATACTCGGGTATGATGTTCTGCAGATGTGCAAAATGTTTGAAATGATCAATTATCAACTACCCAGCTATCAACTAATATACACAATGTCCTTGAAACAGACTTTACTCACTTACTAACTTTGCCCTACCCTGTTACTGACTAGTTAAAACAATTGCAATGGTTGGACTTAAAGAATCTGATTTTATTTTCCAACCTAAATGATTCTATGATTCTAAGACTGAGTAAATGAAGAGGCCAATTAGAGAAATAATGATTACTCTTGATTTTGATACTGGATTTTTGAAATGGATGATGGGAAATGTGAATATTAGACTTAAGACACCTCTTAAATTATGAACTGTCAGCCTCCTAGGGAGTTGTGAATATGGTTTTTTAGGGAATGCATAGAGGCAAGACATGAGCAAGAATTATTAAAATATATTCAACCTTATTTTCTTCCCTGCCATGTTGTTCTCACAGCTCAACCCATGTCACATGCTGCATTTCTCCACTCCAAGAATTTCAAGTCCCATCCTCCGCACCATGAGCCCTATAGGCTATCTATCCATCCACTTGGACCCTCTGAGGGAGGCTGGTTTACCAAGGAGTCAGTCAGCTGAGAGCCACTCCTCTTCCTCCTGCTCAACTGGCCGTAGGCAGCTTCCTGTCATTCCCTGTGGCAGCAAGTTCCCCCCTGTCATTCGCATCTCAAAAGCACAGCTTGAGCAGGTGAATAAGCCTTGTCTTCACAGAAGTGACTGCACTGTAGCAGTCATCTGCAAAGTTGAACATGTTCAGTTGCTCTGCACTACTCTGGTAGTAGGCATATGCTAGTCGTACTGCTATACACAGCATCCTAAAAATGCTTTGAAAGATCAAGTTGGGGAGTAGGAATGGATCTTTTCTGGGAATAGAGTTGGGAATACTCTGTGAGGAAGATATATTATCCCATTTAGAAGAGGGGAATATTTAAAGAGCTTTTATTCAGGTTAAGATCTGGATAAGTTAAGCATCTCTGGATGTTCTGGAAGACAGATTCACTTCCTCAGATATTTACTCTTGAAAAAAGATAAGATTATGAAACCCAGAAAAAAAAATTTGTTTTTTCTTTATTTAAAGCTAAGAATAGTGGGTTCCTACAATCACAGTACCAGCTGAATTTCAAATTGGGAACACATTAAAATCTGGACTATCCTAAAGGATTTTAATGTAACAAAAAGGGATCTAGAAACAGATTATTTCTTCAAAAATTAGCAAATAATAAATTTTTCTCCTGCTTACAGTATATAAAATAAATATGGCAATTATCAAGGGTCATAGGTTATAAAAAATTTCACTAGAGAAAGGGGACTTTTTGTAGTTTTGTATTTCTGGTTTCATTTCAATATGAAAGAGGAAGGTTTCCAATCATAATTGAAATTAAGTCTAATTTTTGTATTAGTCACAAAAATATTGAGATCTGCTAAGTAGTGTGAGTTTGCATTGTTGGGTAAAGCAGTATGACATAGCATTAATGCATAAGACTAACATATCATCATCATTTTACCATTAATATTTAATTTGGATTATATTTTGTGTTGCCTTTCATTTCCAATGTATTTTTTCTGTATAAAAAGTTCTATATTAGATACAGTTTTTCTTCTCTCAGTGAAGAATGAACAGGAGTACTGATATTAAAAGTAATTCATCAAGCTTAGTTACTTTCAAAATCTGTAGGATCATTGGTGTGTGGTAACAAGGCAAACTCCTGTTTTTTAGCTGAATATTAAAAAAAAAATGTTTCTGTGCTTGACATATAAAAACAAACAGTAGCTCCCAATGTTCATAATTGTGAACTTGTTGGGATACCAAAACACTACATCTTCATGATGGCTGAGGTATTGAGTAGGGAAAAGGACCTAGGAGAAATTAACCCATTAGGAGTTAAGCTTCAGTATTTTTCAGCGTTGGTTTATATTCTACGATACAACATGGCCTTAATTTCTGTTTTGCTTTTTGGTTTTGGTTTTTTTAAAAATCTCTATAGCTACAATTTTAAATTTTTCAATCAGGATCTGTTGCAGATGTAATTAGCAAACTTAGTAAAATGTGCACAATACTCAGAGAAAACAAGGTGGCACAGAAGGTCTTCTCTGGCTTCCTTAGTACCCAAGAAATAAATATAGCTGCAATATTAATAAGGGCTACAAAGTGATGTACTTTGTCATGTGAAGAAGACATGGCATTGTGCCAGGTGCTGCTACTTGGTGGAATGAACATTAAGCTGCTTCTTTTTTCTTACCTGGTAAGTGCTTGACTGCTGTGTTACTTTTTGAGCTATGATTTGAAAGTCCTAACTGTGTTAAGAATTTCCAGTTTGTCATTTCCTTCTGAAAAAACAAGCACATGATTGTTTAGTTCATTCCAGCAATGAAAGCCTCATGTACTTCATGGCTCACTGAAGAATTAAAAAACTTTTGCAAGTCCTTCTTTTTTTTGACATATTTTAAATAATTTTAATGTCATTTATGTTAATCTGTATAAATATTTGGTACTGAATATATTTTCACTTCTTTCCTGCTGTCTGCAATTTGGTTCAGCATTCATAACTAATGAATTACAGAGGTCAGGGACCTGTACTGTTGAATTTAGTTTCATGTATTAAAATATAAGGAATGATACATTTGTTTCTGAAATCAAGCAAAGTGACTTTCTTTCCAGATTTTTGATGAATGAGGTTCAGGAACTCTAACCTGTCTTCCTGTACTTTGGTATCAGATAGAGGAGGTCATGAAATCTCTGAATATTCTTTGCTCACCAGTGCAGAGGGGCTGTAGGATGTAGGTCAGACTATATTTGGTCAATAGAGGACTCCTGCCTTGCCATACATAAATTATGAAAGAGAATTAGAGTGTTTTGCTTCAGGTCTCCTTAGTTATTCAATTTGCAGCATAAAGAAAAGAGCCTGGCAGCATTACAACTCACAAAAACCAGATGAATTCTTCTACTTGAGTCTGAAGAGTGCATCTGGAGTGCTATTAGTGTCCTTCTCATCTACAGCATGGTGAAATTGTACAGCAAATCCTCTTGAAACCTAACCTTTTTCTTTGTGAATTTTTCAACCAGATGAGTTCTCTGCTCATTTAGAGAGCTGCATCAGGTGGTGTGTGATGATCAATGGTAAAGGTGATGTGAGTGCAGCAACTACTGGCCAGGGCTGTGTGTGAAGATACTGCTTAAGTGGTTGTAGTGCTAAATGTGTAGCTGTGTCTTAAGAAATAGTCAAAATTAGTGACTGCAGATTTTTATCCCTTGTTTCTCAGCTCTAATTCTCCAATAGGTTAGTGAACACCACTTCTAGCCACAGCAGCAACCTAGAATACTTCCAAACTGGCTGCTCTACAATATGATACAGCCCTTAACATGGGTGGATTCCAGTTTTGTCTGTCATCCAGGTGTATTTTCTTTTTTCAGTGTGCTTAATCAGGTATGTGCAAGGATGCTAATTTAAATGTAATTATTTTATGTTTATTCATTTTGTTAGGGAAGGCTAATCTGTGTCTCACAGGTTAAGCTATTAGAATTAGTTGGTACTTATACAAATTTTTTCCCTTCTGTCTTAAATTTCTCAAATTTCTACATTACTGGAACATTTAAAAAATATTTTGTAATTATATACATATATAATTAGTTACAAAATGCTCTGAAATCTTCCCACACAAGAAGCTATGGAAATGCAAGCCATCACTTTCATATTCATATCCAAAATGAGAAATAATATACCGATTTGAGATGAAAAAATGTATCTTAATTTTTAAACATCTTACTGAAATTCAGGGACCTATGGAAGAATAAGATAAGACTTCTTGACATGTTCAGGGGTTATTTAGAGAATGAATGCATATCTGTTATAATTGGGTTTTTTGTATTAGGTGTTTCAGGTTTATGAGCTAGAAGCACACGTAATTGTTGTAAATTTTGATTTTTTTTATATTAACTAATTTTAGTAGGTTTCACTAGTCTGCAATAGCAAGAAAATGAACATTTACATTGGTTTTCATGTTTAATAATCGCTTTTAGAACCACAAATAAATAAACAAAACCCCAAAGTATTCTTTTCAAATTTGTCAGTGGTGTTAACTTGTCATGTATAGTAGTAAACTAGCTCTCTATAAACTCAGCTAGTTAACACTCTGGTTTACAATTTGAAATACCATGAAGGGACACATTAGTCCAAAATCCTCTTCTGAGCTTCATTTTCAAGACATGATACATTATCAAATAGGTGTGTTCTTGAAAGACAAGAGGGCAAAGGTTTTTTCTGTTTGGTGAGTCTATGTTTTTACTGCTGCCATGGTTAAAAACACGGTTTGTCTGTAGAAAAAAGATTCTAATTTCAGATTTTACAGAATTGTGATGCCTCTTGTTACATATCCTGATGGAAACTATATTGAGTCAGCAGTTAGGTTCTTCCATGTTTTAATCAAGGCAGAAATTCAAGGAGCTATTCCAGCTTGTAGCTACTAGAACTGTGTCATACACAGTAGATTTGATTTTGTTTAGGGAAAATGTACAGACATTGTACTATCTCATTCATGGAAGGGTAATTGTTAATAAGTTTCAATTTTTCAATAAATTTTACCCTGGCTTAATCACATTCTTTTAGGCAACTGGATTTAATATTAGTAATGATGTTTCTAGAAGAATTTTCTTCTGCACACTCTTTTTCTAATGCAAATGTGCAAAAATTCTTATTTGTTACTTTTATCCAAGTGTCAGAGGAAATTGCTTGATATGTAGAAATCTAAAAGCTGTGTTTTCAAGGCAGTCTTTTGTCTGAAGGAAATTCTTCAGGCATACTTTTTTCTCATCTGCCTTTGGTGTACAGAAGAATTAAATTGTGCATCATGTTAAATTCTTCCAATGGAAACTTTCCAAGTTGTAAATTAAGTAATTAAGAGTTGAGTACAAGCAGTCAGCATGAACAACTTAATTTTTTTCTGAATAGGGTGTGGCTGTAGAGAATGTTTCCTTTTGACAGAACCATTCTTGGCCATTTTGCTTCTGCAGGTTTCTCTACTAGAAGCAGCAGAAAAGTCATGAAGGTCTGGACAACAAATTAGCTGTGGTAATAGCATCTGCATACATTGAATCAAAAAAACCCCAAACATATAAAATGTTATAATTGTTTTACATGTTTGTGGTTTCTGACATCATCAGTGATTTTAAGATTCCCAAAATTTGTAATCACAAATACTCGCAGTTGGCCTTGTCTGTCCTTGAAGTTATAATTTTTCTTTTTCAAATTGCTCTTTTATAATGCCAATCCTATCCAAAACATGTATGACTTATTACATTTTTCTAACAACATAATTTCATTAGCATAAAATAAGCAAAGATGTTTCAAGAAGGCTAAGTGGTCTGTGGGATTTCCCATGGAGAGCTCATTAACTCTGGGGTCAACAATTGTTTCCATGGCAACACATCATACTATAATAATTTTGAAATAAATAGGTGGTTTCAGTTCAGAACATAATGAGTAATGATTATTTCTCCTGTAATTAAGTTATAATTGATCTAACTAGAATAATTAACATTGTGCCTGTAGCTAACTCTACATACTGTCTACTGTATCATCCATAAGATAATCTTTAATTTAGATGTATTTATTTCTTAAAATATTTGTCTTCTATTATTAAAATCACATATGATTCTAGTGCAACAGTAATTACAGGGAAAAAAATTCACACCTCTGAACTGTGCATTAAGGCAGATGAATGTTTTCTTTGAAAAGAACCATTTCTTTGGAACTCCAAAAAAATACTACAATAGTGGACATTTTAATAGCAGTATCACTGGAGTATTATGTTGAGTGATATGAAGTATTAATCTGTAAGCACCTCTGCTTTCCATTTCAGCAGTAAATTTCAAGAATGTTCTTCATTGGTTTGTGCATTATATAGAAGTAATTTCAAATCAAATGAGTACTTGTTTTAGCTCCTGCCTATTTGATTATAGGTGCTTCAACAAGCCTAGTCCCCTCTTTTTTGAATGTAAGGGTTAAATCTGTATGGCTAAGATGTACTGGAAAGACTAGAAAATTCTCTCCAGAATTTCAACAATTCTCTGTTGAAAAATGTAAACTAACTTCATATCAGAGCTGCTTTCTTCTAGCAAAGAATTGACATATGAGAGAGGTGTCACAAGGAAAAGAGAGTTTTCATGTAAACATATTTGAGCAAAGGAGGATTTAAATGCAGTTGCAATTCTTCTGGAAATAGATCAAATAGATAAATATCCTTCTGAAAGCAAATGCCTAAGGTTGTCTCATCTCTGTAAGTTGAGAGGACACCAGGATCATTCTATTCTAAGGGAAGTAGGTATGTGGAAGATAACACTGGTGTTTTAATCCTGAGTTATTTTGATTGCCAACTAGACTAGCTCATCAAGTAAAAAGTTTGAAAAAGGAAATATCTTGCACATCCTTACTTTTGAGATGCATCTGCAGCCCTGGAGAACAAGGTATTGAAACAAGCTAAAGATAGAGCTCAGTGGACAGCAAATGCCCGAGTGATCTCTCCAAAATCTGAACCTGGTCTTCCAAGGATTATATTGCATTAAAATTTCCTCAACCAAATTTTACCCAGATTGTAGATCAGAATTTTTAAGCAAGCTAATGATTTTTTGTCTGACAGACCAAAATAAAGTTCCTCTGTCTTATGAAAGGAACTCCTTTAATGTAGGCTACCTGGAACTGTGTTGTCTTAGGGCAAATTACTACATATGTATGAAAACCTATGGGACAGCTGCCCTGTTTCCTAGACCTTTTTTTTCCCCACCAGTTTTATCAATTTTTCTTTCAGTGCACAGTTCTTGCTAAATTGTTTTTTAACACTCAAGATTTAGGCATTAAATTATCTAATCATGGAAATGTGCTATTTAAGACAATTCTATTTCTTCTGTTCTTTCTGTAGCTGAACTGATGTTATTGCATTCTCTCAGAAGTCTTTTGAAGTAAGAAACACTTTACTCTCTCAAAAAGGAAAGAGTGTTTCTTTCAGAAGAAAGAATCTGGACTTGAGAGTAAGAGGAGATGAGGAGGACTGTTTTGCCAAAACTAAGTAACCTCAGACTTTTGTTCAGTATATAATTTTTAATTCAGCAAACATGGAGGACTGTACTGGCCCAAACTTGAAAACAAATTACAAAAGAGATATAAAGTACTCTTAATGTAGGTCTCTGTGGGTTTTGTTGGTTTGTTTTTGTTTTTTTTGTTTTTTTTGTTTGGTTTGGTTTGGTTTCTATTGCCAGTAGTAAGTAGTACCAATGTACTAGCTCTTGCACAAGCCCAGTAAGCTCAGCACTGTGTATAATTTCTATAAAAAAATCAAGTAAAAATCTGTATTATAACATAGCAGAATCCTAGCAACACTCTACTAGTTGTCTCTTCTACCAGTAGTGCATCAAGAGTGTTTTTAACCAAACTTAGGCTCCAGTTTCCACTTTCTGTTGAGTACAGATTGTGTTAGATTCATGAAGCTACAGAATAGAAAGAAAAACAGAGATGAACTCTCTGTCCATGTAGAAAAAGATGTAAGGGTAGCCCCTTGATTTTTAACTTTTTTTTGTTGTTGTTGTTTGCTCCATCCAGTATATACAAGCCAGAATGTAGGACTCCTCTTCATGTGAGAGTGCATTTCTTCCATGTCCCCAGAGACAAAACTTGTGTATGTGCTCTCTCTTGTGTATGTGCTCTCTCTTGTGTATGTGCTCTCTCTTGTGTATGTGCTCTTTCACCCTCTCACCTCATGATTCTTGCATTTGTGTCTGTATAGTGGCCTGTCTCCAATGGGGAAGGTAAGAAACAATTCCATTTGGGTTTTTCCCCTAATTGATGGGAACTGGAGGTAGTGGGTTTATGTCCTTCAGGTAGGGAGAGACATGAATGCAGGTTTCCCATTTCCTAGACATGTACTCTAACAATTAAACTGTGTGCCAGAGACAGCATTCATCATAACCTGAACTGTTTTTCAAAGGGAATCTGACTTAATGATATATACAGGTTTTAAGAGTGCTTTATGTGTATCTATTGGATCAGACCTGTTAGGGGATTTAGATATGTAAGTATTTACTTTTTGAATGTCTTACTGACCTTAGGTAAGGAGATATCCTAACCAGGTTACTTAGTTAAAATGGGGCATTCCTTCAGTAGGAAAAGTAATAACTAATATTGGATACTCAGAAAAGTTTTTTTTTTTTTTTCAGACAAAAATATGAGTATGGAATTTCTGAATCTAAATGTCATTGTGTTCTTTCTCTTCTGCATTTATCTATAAATATTGCTGTGTACTTGCTAAAGATTTTACATTTATATATGACTTATTTTAAGTGTATTCAAACTCAAGTAAAATAAAAAAAAATCTACCCTTTAGGTTGGATCTCATAACCAAAGGGATTACTTGCTAACTGCAACATATTTCACTGATAATGTGTTTGGTTTTACCTGTTATGTGTTTCTATCTTGGAATGATAGACCATTCTTTTTTTAATTATCTACATGTATGTTATGAAGTTAGGTATTATTTGAGCATTGTAATTCATAGGAATCATTATATGATGTGTCTTGAAGATGTGGAACTGAAGTTGCTATTTAAAGGAAGTTTCTTGTATAACGTGCCTGAGTTGCTCACCTTTTTCATTAATTTTCCAATGCAGATAACAATACTCAGACCTTCAGTGGCATCCACACAGTCTGCTTCAGAGAGCTTTCACTATGGCCCCCCACTAGAGAGAAGAGAGCAGGATGGTCAGTCTGTGGAACACACCGTGGAACTTTCCTCTCCAAAGGAAAATTTGCCAGGCTTGGTTGGGACAGAAGATGCACTTCCAGCTAGTGCCAGCAAACCAGATTTGGTACTTAATATTAGCCAAGAGGTGCTTGACATGGAAGGACTTGTCAAAGAATCTGTCAATGTCCTGGACTGTGACCAAAAGGACCTGCCTGAACACAATGGGATACAAGAAGAGAAAGAACTTGGAAATATTCCTGTGGAGGAGGCTGAGGAAGAAGGGCTTCCAGTGGTTTCTGAGGATGCCATTGAAATGCTAAGCAAAGAACAGAATTCTTCTTTGCCAGGAAACTCAAAATCTGCAGAGGATGAACCTCTAACAAATACGGAAGCAGCTCAAGAATCAAAGTCAAGGCCTGTCTGTTTGATGCCAAATCAAGATGAGGTTCTGAAGTCAATAGCACCTAAAACGGCAGAATTGTCTCCCTCAAGACTTAATAATGCACATGTTAATAGGCAGGCAAGCAAAATAGCTACCCTTCAGGAAAATGGTTTTCATTCTGATAAGGAAGAAGTCCATAGCCAAGACTTGAAATGCCACCAAGTGGCCCTTACTACTATTTTGCAGCAGGAGAATAAAAAAGAGAAAAATGCTCCCAGAAATGGAGAGCTATTCCACTGCATTTCAGAAAATGAAAGCTCTTATCGATCTAAGAAGGACTCAGTAAAATCCTCTTTTGTATTCAGGCAGAGTCGAATCCCGGTTTTAGCACAAGAGATAGACTCAATGTCAGATTCATCTTCTGTTTCCGCCAAGGAAAAGCTTCTTCTAAAAAAGGCCCATCAGACAGACTTGGTCAAATTACTTATGGAAAAGAGACAGCTCAAATCTTTCCTTGGTGACCTCTCAAGTGCCTCTGATAAGTCACTGGAGGAAAAAATGGCTGCTGCTCCAGTACCGTTTTCTGAGGATGATGTCTTAGCTTCATTTTCTAGATTGACACTGGACTCTCATTTCAGCAAGCAGAATGAAGAGAGCTCTTTATCTCCAAGCAGCCCTCAGTCCAGAAAAAGCAAGATTCCAAGGCCAGTGTCTTGGGCAACAGCTGATCAAGTCACCAGTTCAAACTCAGCTCAGTTCTATCCTCGACCACCACCAGGAAAACCGCCTACTAGACCTGGGGTAGAAGCTAGGTAATGCAGAGAAAGTAGAAATAGATTTTCAGGTTGAAAATGGATTTGAGCTGGACTGCAGTTACTATGCAGTATGTAATCCTGTAGAAGTTCCATCCTTTAACTAATGTTTTAAAAAAGTGCTGGGCTTCAATTCTCTGAGAAACCTTACATTGTTGCAGAATGAATGAGGCGAAGCTGTTCCACAAGAATGAGCCTGGTTCACTGTTAAAAATACATCAACAGATGTGTATTCAATATTTTGAAGTCTGACAATCTATAACTAAATCTTTACATATTTTTTTAGAGTTGGGTCAGTTTTCCAGAACTGCTGGTTATTTACAAACCCATAGAAATTTTTAGGGGCTGTTGTATTCAGCCCCCTTGAAAATAATCTCTTCTTAACATAGACATTGTAAGTATTTGGAGATTCCAGCCATCAGCATTGAGTCAATTAGCAATACTCAGATCATGTCTAAGTAAAACAACTAATTAAAGGAAGGCAGAGTGGATTTTAAAAGACCTCCCCTTTGCCACGTCTACACGCAGACAACCGCAATCTAGTTTTGTCAGTGTCTGCATTCCCAAGATAAGGATAATTTTGATACAATAATGCAAAATCCTTTGTAGGAAGTTGCAGTGGGTCTTGTCATCCCTTAAAATTATGTATGGGAGTGTACTGATGGTGTGCAGGAATGGATGTACACCTCTGAAACCTCAGCGATAAGCGCTGCTCTTCAATGCACTTCTTCCAACACCACCAGGAAATTCCAGTTGTCCTGTAACACTGAGGCTGTTTATGTAAGTGAGTTCATGTAAATATAAATACTGTGTTGAGCTGAACAACACAGAAGCCAAAGCCTAGATCCAAACACCTCTTCCTAATGAGAAAATTGAGCTCTACATGTCTGTTTAGCAATGCAAGCTCCTTCTTAGTTTCTAGTGGTACCAAGTTTCTGTTTGAATTTTAATGAATAGGTGGAAATAGAAATAATCTTTCTTCGTTTCTTCTTAAGGTTGCGCAGATACAGAGTCCTAGGCAGTAGCAGCTCGGACTCAGATCTTATCTCTCGTCTGGCTCAAATCCTACAGAATGGATCTCAAAGACCAAGGAGTTCTACCCAGTGTAAGAGTCCAGGATCTCCACATAGTCCAAAAACGCCACCCAAGAGCCCTGTCATCCCCCGCCGCAGTCCCAGTGCCTCCCCTAGGAGCTCTTCTTTACCCCGTACTGCCAGCTCTTCTCCGTCCCGGGCTGGGAGATCCCATCATGATCAGAGGAGTTCATCCCCACATTTTGGGAGGAGTAAATCACCCCCCAGCCATTCAGGCTCCTCATCTTCTAGGAGGTCCTGCCAACAAGAGCACTGCTGCAACAAAACTAGCAAGAATGGTCTGAAAGGTTCTGGTAGTTCTTTCCACCATTCCACAAGCACTAAGACTTCCACAGGAAAGAGCAAATCAACTACTAAGCTTAGCAGATAGGAACTGGGCCTTGACAGGTATAAAGTCTCCTCCTAAATCTGATGCATGTTGTGTCTGTGTACTGTGTATTTAAAAAAATAATCAAAAAAACTATATTAAAAAAAGGTGTTGAATCTGCACATTTTAAAGAAAGTAGCCATTGTAAACTATTCATGAGAAAGCATTCTGTGTAAATAAGTGGCCAGGCTTTGCCTTAGAGCAGGCAGCAAGCAGATCCAAAAGATGGGAAGTAGAGGCCAGAATAAGAATGACTGAATAGTCAAAGAGGTGCAATGTATTTAGAGTGAAAAGGTATCTTGAAGGTGAGTGTTTTGAAACGGTATTAATCTCAATGTATTTAGTTTCCCTAGTTAGAAAATTTGGTCTAATGATTTAAGGCCTTACATACTCAAGGAGTATGTAAGAAAACCCGAAATGCTTATTCCCAAAGTGATGTCACCACTCGGGAGATAAGTACTGCTCAAGCATTTCTTTGCAGTTTTAAAAAAGCACACAGTTTAGAAAATGATATTTCTACCTTTTAAATTTCTTCCATTTTGAGCTGCACTCACCTTCGAGTCACTGGGTGCTAATTTTGTCTCCTATGTATCATGGCAAAAATATTTTACCTAAATATCATATACCTAAATATCATATACCTTACCCCTTCTTTGACACTGATGAAATTTTAAAAAATAATGCTTGACAAGATGTTTTTGTACCAATATTATTTAGAAATTAGCAGTAATTAGGATCCAAGAAGCTGATTCTCAGTTCTATATAGTACAGTTTTTTGGGAGTCATGGTGGGGTTCTTCAAACCACATTTGGCAGGATTTGGAAAAACATTCCTTCCTAAGAAATGAGAGAAAGGAGTTGAGGTATATACTTCACTGGATGTTGCAGCAAAATGATATGTAAGCTAGAAAATAACCTTTCTTTACCCCCTTAATTCAACTGAAAAGAGAACCTTCATTATTGCTGACTTCTGATTTCCATTAGTTATCGATCACTTAAACCACAGATCTTACAATGCAGAGATGATTACCAATCAAGATCTGGTTTTTGGTCATTTGTTTTCTAAAATGAAAGATGAAACAGAAATGAGGAGATAGTTTAGAGGTGATGGAAATATACTTAACACCCTTACAAAATCTGGGTAAGAATATTAATCATCAAAGTAAAAAATATATGGAAGGAAATCTAAAACATTTTTTAGATGGGATTCTTGTCCGTTTCTGGATTCTGTTTCCCAAATCCGTTTTTGATAGCCAGGTTTTGTTGACTCAGTAAAGTCCATGGTGTTTAATTCCTCCAATTTTATTAGGTAATTACTTAGTAACATCTTTTTCTCTGCAGGGATTCTGTAGAGAATGAAAGGTAGGGTACCTTTTGCTATATTCAGAAAAGTGTAGTGGGTCAGAATGGGGACACACAAGAACACAAGCCTGAGAAAGATGCAGCCAGCTTTCCTCCCTAGTGATTCCTGCTGTGGGGACTCTGGATGCATAGGAGACTTGTCAATTACTGATCTGCTTGCTGTAATCATATGCCTCTCCAGCCAGCATCTGTGCTTTTTTATTTAACTTCTGCCAAATGAATACCTTTGGATTAAAAAGGGAATATTTTGTCTCTGAGCTAACACATTCTAATGCTGCATTAACGCTGCCCTAGAGCTGCACTGAATTTCACTTGCTTTGTCAGACTATGTTGATTTTTTTTTTTTCTTTTCTTACTATGACTATGTATATTGTTTCCCATATGTAATGTAGCACAGTGTGGAACCTTAATTTCATTCAGGTTTCAAGCACTACAGATGAATGCAATAGGTAGGGTATACCTGCTTTTTCTGAAGAAACTGTACCATTGGAAAGTCCTATTCCTTTGTATTATATTGTATAATAGGTGCTATACCAATAATTGCATGTTCTCATGGTAAATTATATAATATAAATATTTATATATACATATATGTATATGCTTATATAAACTCATTCTTTCTCATTTTTCATTTGTAATTTATGGACGACAAATAATACAGTTCCCTTTCTGTTAGTTCCTGTATACTTACCTCTCCTATTCTCCCCCCCACCCCTGCCAAAAAATTCTGGAATGCACAAATTCTGATAGCCTTTATACCTTGGTACAAAATTGAAGGACTGCTGATTTCTCAACCAGCCAATGTTTTGTCCTGCAGCTTGTTTTTTTAATTTCTAATGTCATGTGTACATTTGCATATGGAACAAGAACAAAGACTCAAAAGGTATTTTTATTTCTTATAACAAATAGGTCTCATTTTTATTTCATAATGTGAGTTCTTAATTGTGAATACTTATCATATAGGAACATTGACAGTCTATGAATACCTAATGGATGAATGTGACAACAACAAATTCTATCTCTTCCTTCCTGTTTTCTACATGTTTCCTTATGGTATACCATAAAAAAGAATTCAGTAACATTGTGATGTTTTTGTCTTGGATACTTGCTGGAATTATTTGTTAAGGTGGTGTGGCAGCCCTTGATTATTTTTCTTTATTTCTGAAAAGCTTTTTTTATCATCATATAAGTTTATCCCTATGTCACATTGTCTCATAAGTTTTCATAAGTACTGACTTTATGCATCCTTGCCTGAAAATGCTGAAGTTGAGGTGTTTGTATTTTCTCTCTAGAGTAACAGGATCCAGAAATGGTAACTGCTTTACAGGTGAGAAAGCATATAACACCTATTTTACATGGTCTTCAAAGTGCAGGCTTGTCCATTGTTAGACATTACTATGTAAAATAAACCAATGCTGTAGAAATTCACTTGTACTTGAACTACTTGCCAATGTAAAAATAGTGAACTATGCCAAAAAGAAAAAGAGAAATCAGTTGCGATTGATGACACAGGCTTCTTTTGGTGACGAAAAAGGTAAAAGGACTGTATACTCTCAGTTGCTTTTTTGCTGTAAATTCAACAGAATCTAAGGAGAAAATAATGAAAATGTGAATTGAGGAGGAATTGTGAATAACTTAGCTTGAACAACCAGCTCTTCGAGTTTTTTGTTGCTTGATACCTTTCTCACAAAAGTTTACAGAATTGCTTACTATAGTCTAACATAGCAATCAGTTAATGTTATTATGTAATGGTCAGCTGATTAACTCATACATAAATATTAGCTTAATATTTCTAGAGGGCCTATATAATCATTAAGGACTCTGTAAGCCTCAGTATTTGAATGTGGAAATGGCTCTGCAGAAAACCACCAATGTACCTCTGTGTGACCCTTGTGCAGAGTGTGTGTGAATAGTTTATGGCAGGTTATCTGCAACACATTTTCAGGGATGGGGAAGATTTTTCTCTATTGTACAAAATGGCTACAGTTATTCTGCATAGCACACAGCAGCTTATATAGGAATATTAACTGGGAAGTGATAAAATTCAAGGAGCTGTTGCTTTGTCTTCTTCAATCCTCCATTTCTTTGAAGGGCAGTGCAATGGAGCCATGACATGTAGCAGGTGCAGATGCTGCACACTCATTTTCTATTTATGATGAATTCTGTGTTGTGGCCAGCACTTTGGAGCATTTTTTAGAGAAACTGAGGCATGAAGCCTTTAAACTAAAATAGAACTTGAAATCACCAAACATTTCACACGGACTTTTGTGCTACAATATTGCATGGTAAAATCAATCTAAGTTTCAATCTCAAAAATCAATATTAATTAACCTCTTTATTAATTACAAATGCCAATTACTACTTAGCTAAAACCCTGCTAGAGTAATAGAAAGTGTGATACAGTAGAGCAATGTTGACAATGATGCTAAGCACCTATCTACTGCTTGAGCAGGGTCAGTAAGCATAGAAAATTTCACTGCTCAAAGGCAGGAGCAAGATGAGGTCTTAACTGCTAGTTATATATAATTATACAGAAGGCAAACCCCTGCAGAGTGACACAAGGCATTCATTACAGCCACCAGCCACATCCTGTCTTGGGAAATCTGGACATATTCTTACCTTGAAGTCTGCATGTTTGAGATCAAGCTTTCTTGCATACCTCACTAAACAGTCTTGATGTATAGGAAAGGATTTGGTCCTATATATTTAAAAATAGCTTGAAATATTTTTCAACTGAAAAAGACTTGCTGGAGCTCTATCATCTACAATTTGTAGTATTATGGTATTAACTATTGCTGGAAAAACACACAATTTTGATTTTATATATATATAAATACAAATTTGTACATAAGTGTATCTACATATACACTTATATAGATACTGTATATTATATAGAAATATATATATACATACATATGTGTGTATATACATACAGATAGGAAGAGTCTCAGCTATTCCATCATGTTCACTGGAATTCATTTGCCAGGGTGAGCCAAGGTCTCTTTTGCTTTGATTTACTCTGGTCTCCTTTTCATCTACTGCAATGTCCCTATGCCCTAATTCTGATTCTGTGTCTTTTTCATATTGCAAGGCCTGATGCTATAGTCCTACTTGGGCAAAACTCCTGTAAGTCCTCCCTATTGCAGTAATATTTATGCAATGCTTGACTGTAATGCTTCTAATTTTTTTTTTCTTTTTCTCTTTGATGAGAATATAGATAAAGAAAGATTTACAGTACAGTCTTTTTCCTGTAAAGAGATTTTTTTCATAACTAATGGAACATTTATATGGAACACTAAGAGGCATAAATTCTGGTAAGAAGAATGTGATTATTCCAATTTCTTAAAAGGGTCTAATGGAAAACCAACAATATGTGCCTCCAATTTTTAAATATATCTTAAATAAGAGAGTTGTCTTCTGAAAAGGAATAGGAGAATAAAAGCTCATAGTCAAGCACTTTCTCATTATAGGCCTATAATATGTGTATTTTTTCATGCAGGACTGATGCTGTGAGGTGACAAGAGCCATGTCTGTCTTGTCATTCTCAGTGGGTCAGAGTCTGCTTAGGTTAACACCAAGATTCCTGTGGTACATTCTCTGTTTGCTTTTCCACTTTTGGGAATGGTCAGAGAACTGTTGGCTGGATAAAGGCCTTGATGTTTATCCATGATTCCTCTCTTCAGCTGGTAAAAGCTTTGGGTTCTCATTGGATGGTGAACATGGCAGTGCTAGGTTAGCAGTAGAATTTGGATCTTGGGGGTGTTTTCCAACCTTGATGATTCTATGATTCCTCTTTCTGAAATTTATAGAATGGGGCATAATATTTTTATTCAACTTCTTTTAGCTAATCAAGTAGGCAGTGAATGGATGGGATTTTTTTGCTGTTTTGATTTTGGCTCAACTGTCTTTGGTTGTAATTAGTACAATTTTTTGTTATCAGGAATTCTGGTAAAAGGAAATGAGGTTCAATGTTTTGACTACATGCAATACACAGGCATAGGTCTTACCTTTCTTAGCTAATCAAATTGCATACACATGCACATCACATAAGAGTACCTCACCTGTCTGCTTGAAGGCAGTCTTCCTTTTCCCTACACATAATACGTGTGAAAGAGAAATTATAGGAAGTCAGCCTGGATTATATAATAATTGTCAGGAATTGTCTTAAGATATTGTCAATTGCCAAAAAGTTTTTATCAGTCATTTTCATGTGTTTAAATAATCAGGCTTTTAGATATTTATCTTTAAGGAGAGGTTTTTGTTTGGTTGGGTTTTTAAAGGAAAAATGTACAGGAATCCATTGTTTCAAAGACTGATGTACTAACTTTGCAATGACTCTTGCCATCCAGGTTTGAACAGGTAGGCTGATTTTACTCTGCATTGATGATAACACATTCTCTCTCAACAGTAATAATGATAAACCCAAATGCTATGCTCCTGTTTCTCCTCTGCATAAAGAGCTTGGACCCATGGGAGTTCTTGCTGTTCTTGTGCAGGTGAAACTTCATTAAAATTGGAATAGGGTCTTGTTTTGTTAAGGCTCTTTCTCCTGATTAGGGACTAAAAGGATAAACACACTCTATAAATACCAAACTTGCAGTTGCTGCATTTTAAATTGGAAATTGCTTATTTTTAATTGTTATTATTATGACATGGCATGCCTATGGATCTCTCCTTTTCTGCCAGAATTACTGTTGAAGGCCAGCTTTGGCCAAGAGTACAATGTGGTTTCTTTTAAAATAATGCCACAAGTGGGCTACTCATGTGACATCCTGATCATCCACAAGTGTCTGTGGGAATTCAGCTGCAATTAATTTGATGTTTGTTTTGAGATCACTTGATCTTTGACCTTTTATGTAAAGGGTCTATGGTAACAGCAGAACAGCTTGCTCCAAAAGATGCAGTATAATTAGTTTGGTCTGCCTAGCTTCAAATCCTTTTAAACCCATATCTGCTGCATGGCAGGCAAGGTTATAAAGGTTTGATGCAAAGTGAAGTAGGTTTTTGGTACAATTTCACATCTTTTTCCTGACTGGGGACCTGGATGTGTTGCCAAGCAGCCTTCTCTGCATACTCTTTACCTTCATTGGCTAGAGAGCACGACTGCAAATTCTTCCCCAGCTTTTAACCTTCTTTTCTATAGAGTCAGCCCAGACTGAAGTTGCAGTGCTAGTGCTAACAGATGCCAATTTTCAAATGCTTTCCTATGAATATCCAAACTAGTAAATTAAGGAAATCACCAGCAATGCCTTCAGACAAGTACTGACTTTTTGAAGTGGCCAACCAATGGCTGCTAATCTAAAATCTCTGGGCAATACCACAAATAATTAAATCTGTGTATTAATTAAAAATACAATGTTGGCAACCCCATAAGAAATCAAGTACTCAATAGCACAGTCTGCAGCATGATTAAATTAAATGGAAAGTAGTTCCAAGATTGTTTTTTACCACTGAGGAAGACAAATGTTGAGTCCTTCAAATTCTCTTACTCTGTAATTGCAGTTCTCTTCCCCTCCTTGGAAATCTTCTAAGCCATTCTTTTCATTTAAGTTTGCTCAGGCACCAAGAGCATAAAGAGTTAATGCCCTTGTAATGGTCATTTGTACATAAAGTTGTAATTATTTATTTTCTCATTTGTACCATATCAAGGCTTTGTACAATGTTTAAGTTTTGTTTTCAAATTATTTTGTATTTTATTTTTATAAACTGGTTCTAAATAAAATATTCATTCAGCATGCAAAACTTCAATTCTTGATTGTGTTTGTATAATGATTCATTAACTTATAAAGCTTTAGCTGAAATATTTTTCAGTGTTTTTTACTATTGTAACCCTGTAACTTAAAAGGATAAAGTGCTTTGGTAGTGATTATTTTTTTTACATCAGTTTCAAGAAAGTAAAAAACAAACGTGTTGGTACTACTGCAACATCAATCAGATGTTCATATTGCAAATTGAAATGACTGGATCCATTAACTGATTTAGTAGGTTCATGTGTTATATAACTACAGAAAAATCCAAATGGGCTTCCTCAGAAAGCTGAGTTTCTATTTGTTTTTACCCCTTCTGTCTGTATTCATCTAAACAATTAATAATTGGCACAGCCAGATCAGGTCAATTTAGATAACAATATGGTGGTCCTGAAAAGTCACCTTCTGACAGCATTCTTCCCTTCAAAATTGAAGTTTTTTATGTAGTCAGAGGTCACTATAACTGACCTCTTTTGGGGATAATCAACTGTCTGGATGTAGCTTTTACAGTCTCTTGAGGAGACTTGTCTCCCTCCCTCCCAAATTCATATTTGTGGTTTGTGTGCCTGAATATCTTAGTCCTATGCTACCAGAAAATAGTTTGCACAATAGGACATTTTTTTTTAGGGAAGTCCAGAAGAATTGGAGAAAATTCCCTGGATCTCTTTCTCAGTTTTACCACTGTTATGCCGTGCATTCAGGCAAATTTAAAGCCAGATCTGCCTTTGTTCAAATCATTGGCAGTATTTTCATTAAGCTTCATGACCAGGTCATTAGCTCTTGTCATTTATACAACAGCCTAGATAGCTTCACAGGAGAGGAAACAAAATGGGAATTAATTTACTCATTAACAGTCCAAGAAAATTATGTTTCACCTTCTGTTAAGAGCAGCCAGAAACTTAATGGCATGGCTTCTGGATGGTGCCTGTGATTTCCCAACACAAACAATGCATCACAGAAAGGGTGTGTAAAGAAATAGGAACCAACTGTATTAATTTGAAGATGAAAATAACAATTTTTCTCACTCTGTAGTAATGAGAGGTAGCTCAGTTTCTTGTTTAAAATCCGTAAGTCTAGAATGTATCAGAAGTGGAAGAGTGATTTTGATCTGGCTTCAGTATATTTTAGTGGTACAACTGAAACACAGGGAAAGAAGCAAGATCAGAACAAACATGCTGTGGTAGATTGATGTTGAATCTGGTTGTTGTCTGACCACCACAGTGTCTTTTAGCATTTCTTGGCTTGTCCTCATTCATACAGGAGATTCAGTCTGCCCATCCTGCTCACAGGATCTTGCTGCACTTCTCGACTAGCACTGTAGCTGCCTCTCATGTAAATCACTATTGGAATATGACAAAGCAGACAACTCTCCCAAAAAATGCTGTAGTATGTGAAATTCAAGAACTAACAGTTGCAAAAACAATTAAAACATGAAAAGAAAGACAAGTAAGACCTGCCAGTTGCAACCTGGACAAGCTCAAACTGCTGTCCAGAAGGACCACATAGATTTCATTTGCTAATCTACCTGGAATGTCATGGTAGCATGAATTAGTTTCTTTGTCCATGAAAACAAAATACAGAAAACCCTGCTCAAGAGAGCCCATCTGTACTGATGGGGGAGAAATAACACTTTCAACAGGATAATTTGGAAAGCTTTTAACAACACAGACAAAAAAATCTGATTTAGAAGTGTTAATTCTTTGCCATTCTTAAACTCAGCAATTTCTTAGTACCTGTCACCCATACCATCTTTTTTTGTTAAGGTAAACCTGGAAAAGAGAACTTTCTCTTCTTCAAGGCATTAATCCCAATTAACATTGTGCTGTACATGCATACATATTATTTTTGTGAATATATTTGCATATTTTACTCCCATCTGTGATACTGAAGGGAAACACTTGCTAACTGATTGCTTGTGCCAACTGACTGTGACACTAGAGCCAGCTAGTCATTGCTATAGGCCAAATTTATCTGTCATAGTTTTTTTAATGTTGCTGATAAATGCTTAAGAAGAGAACCTGAATAGTCTTTCAAGTAATTGGACAAAATTTCAGATGAGGGTGTTTTTGTTTGCCCTCTGCCAGAACATTGCACCTCTGCTACTTTTGAATTGTTTAAAGTAGAGTGGCTCATATATATAAGCCTGAAACACAAAATAGTGTCAGTGACAATAGTTTTCCCTATCTAAATGGAAAATGGTGATTTTTCTTTTTAGTATGAAGATAAAATGATTATTTGCTTATTTCAGAGTTAACATCAAGCTACATTTTGCTTCAACTCTTCCTCATCTTTCTTCTTCCTTGGCTATATAGTTGCAAGAAAGGAAATGATAATGAAAGTTTCCTAAACTATGCAGGTGCATTTGCTTGGAATGAAGTGAGCCCCTGCCTCCTGTAATTTTACAGGAAATCTGACTTCTATTTCATGTAAAACAATACAAAGCTTTTTGTTCTCTGTATTTCAAATACTGTGGTATTGATTCCATAAGGCTTACAAAAATCAAATGAAGATACAGCCTACATATAACCTACATGTCAGAAACAGACATCACTCATCCATTCCTCATTTTTCTGTATTTCTCTATTTTGACCATCTGACAAAAAAAAAAAAAAAAAAAAAAAAAGAGACTACCCTGCAAGTGCAGTAAAACACAGTGTCTCTGAAAAGAAGATGCATTTGACAAGCTGGGAATGAACAACAGCCAAGTGGAACAATGCTGTATGAATTCTGAGGACACTCATGAATGACTCAGTCCTAAACTATTCCTAGAATAAGCAAGTATCTCAAACTCCTCAGGTGATGCCTTGCACAGACTTTAAGAAACTCAACAACAACAACAACTAAGCAAAATACCCCCAACATTATAACTATTAGAAAAGGGAAGTACTTAAAAAACCAGCTACTTCTGAGTTTGCTTAATCCAAGAACCAAGTAACTTGGGTAAGGTAGCTCCTGGTGGTAGTAACCATAATGTTACTTTTTTACCCCACTTTCATGCCTTTTATTTTTCACAAGGTGACATTAAACAAATGACGATACAGACAAAAGTCTTAGTCAAAATAAATGTTTGGTTTTTTCATGAGAAGAAGACGATAAAGAAAAGAGAGGAAATTTATTAGCCAACTGCAACAGAGTTAACTGGAGACTGGTAATTAGTGTTTAATGCCACCTATAGCAAAATGTTTCCCACTGGGAAAAACATAGGAGGCAAGTCCCCTTTGCTCCTTCAAAGTCACAGGCTGGAGCAGAACATACATCAGCACCCAACAACACAGTCATTTTACATATACTCAAGTTTTACACATCTGCAAAGCAGAAGTAGTAGCAGCCATTTGGATGTTCTTTCTTAATGGTTCTCAGGGGGGGCCTAGGAAACTCGGAAGGACCTGGCTCTTGTGACGTGGAGCTGGAGCTGCAGCTGCTGCTTCTGCTGCTGCTTCCAGCCACCTGTGCTCTAGCTCTGTCCTTAGCAGGGGACAGCTGGGGGGACCCTGGGCTCAGGTACCCAGCTGTGGTCTGAGTAGATGCAGTGGCATGTGTGGTTGGGCCAGTGTTGTTTTTCACATAGACGTTCTTGATAGCAACAAGCGTGTGTGCCATGATGCTGATGCTGTTACTCAGGTCTTGCATGCCTTGCTGCAGCAGCTGAAGATTGTGGTTGACACTGTCAAAGCCAGACTGGATCACTTGTATTTGGGTCTGCTGAATCTGCAGTAGGTCCTCTTCAGTCATTTCATTTTGGTCTGCCTGGGGCCTGCTTTTTGTTTTGGCTTTTACTTTCCCAGAGGAACCACCACCTGATGTCCCCAGAAAAGGCAGTTGTTCTTGACTAGGTGGAACCACTACCATGTCCTCAGAGCTTTCTTCTGGCTCTACCACCTTCACTACTATTTCTTCTTTGAGGTTCATCTGGTCAAGACTGGATTGATGAGATGGGCCAGGACTGCCATTAAACCCTAGAAGAGGTGTGGGGGGCAGGAGGAAGAAAACCAAAGTAAAGCCCATGAGAAACTTCATAACCTCAGGGGTGACATATTTTCTCATCCACTAAGCACTAACATTAGTCCTTGAAACAAGACTCTCAAACTCACACTATGTCATCTTTGATGATTTTAGAATACAAATTACCTTGATAGGTGGTAAGAAAACCATATATATGCATTCACCAGCTAACATGTATCTGCATACTACAGCTCCCTTACCACCACAGAAGCCAAGCTTTATGATCCCAAAGTTCACTGCAAGCTCATTTTGTGCTCTATTGTGCACACAGTGAACAGTAAGGGCATCGCTGAAACACTGTGATTGAAAGAATCCCTTGGTATTCCAGCGTGCTAGGACAATATCGCTGGCACATACTGTACTGGTTGGACCTGCGTGCTGTCGTGGCTTTTTGCATTTGCAAGGATAATTACTGCAATAGTGAAGATCAGTGGCCGGATCTAACGCCTCGTGGATGGGCAGCATCTGCTACGAGATGCGTTTTTTACTCTGGGGTGCTGTTCTCAGGCACTTTTTAGACCTAGAGCACGAAGCCCTACAGTTGTGTGTGCGTGCGTGTACGTTTTGCCTTTCCAAGGATCCGAACCAGCGCTTGGCTGCGGGGCCGGTGCCCTGCGCGCACGCAGCGCCGCTGCCCCGCGCACCGGGGCTCCCGCGGCTGCGGCGGGCGGAGGCTCCCGCACTCACCAATGTCCCCCACGACGGCGCCGGGCAGCTCCAGCGTGTCGATGCCGCCCACGATGGGCACGGCCTCGGCGGGCAGCAGGGAGCCGTAGGCGCGGCGCTGGCGGCGGGCGGGCGGCGCGGCGGCGGGCGGCAGCTCCTCGGGGGCCAGGAGGAGGCCGAGCGCGGGGGGCGCCGGCGGCCCGCAGCCCTGCGAGAGGCGGCACAGCTTGCTGCGGTCCCGCCGCTTCAGGTCCCGCCAGCGCTTCTTCAGGTCCTCCACGTCGCGGGGGCAGGCGGCCACCGGGTTCACCTTGTGCCGGATCAGCTCCCACACCTTCCGCTTCTGGCCCGCGGAGGCGCGGCCGGGTCCCGCCGCGAACAGCAGCTGCTCGTGCTTCAGCACCTGCTCGATCAGCACCTCCGTCTCCGCCTCGTTGAAATTCGCCTTGCGCCGTTTGGGCGAGTCCTCGGCCATCCTCCGCCGCGGGTGTCGGCGGGCGGGCGGGCGAGGAGCCGCGGGGAGGGGCGGGCGCCGCCGCCGTTCCCTGCGCCCCGGCCCGCGGCTGCCGCCGCCGCTAGGCCGGGCCCCGAGCCCTGCTGGGGAAGGAAATACCGCGCATGAGAGGAAAAGACGCGCACGGACCGGCGCAGGCGCCCCGTGCCCCGCGTGTTGACATGGGGAGGGGGCGCGGCCCCCGCCCGCCTCCCCGGCGGGAATCCCCGCTCGGCGCCGCCCCCGCGGGAAGGGGGGACACGCCGGGCCCGCCCCCGGCGCGGGCTGTGCGCGTGCTCGGCGGGAGCGGCGCCGGGAATGGCGGCGGTTTTGGAGCTGCTGCTGCAGGAGGAGGTGCCGGTCAGCGCCGTGGTGCGGTGGCTCCGGCACGGCCCCGGCCACCGCCCGCCTGAGGTAACGCGCGCTCGGCGCCCGCCCGCAGCGCCCCGGCTCGGCGGGGCCGGGCCCGCGCCGCGCCACTCCCCCAGCGCGCTCCGCTGCCGCGGGCCGGGCCGTGCGGGAAAGTTTGTCCGGCCCGCGCTGCTTGAGGGGCGAAGCCCTCGTGGGTCAGCCCGGGCCCCTTCAGGTGCCGTGCCGCGGCTGCGGCCGAGCGTCCATCGAGCAGCCGGCGGCACCGCCCCCGGCGCGGGCGGGCTCCGGCACGGCGGCGGGAAGGCGAGGCCGCCGGCGGGAGCCGCGCCGGGATCTGCCCGGCGGGCGTGTGAAACCCGCTGGAATGCGCGGGCTGAGCCCGCCGGAGCTCAGCGCCGCCGGCCGCGGGCGGCTCCGGCGGGAGGTGGCGCCGGGCGGGAGCGGGGGGGCCCGCGGGCGCGGGAAGCGCCGGGAGCCGGGGCGAAGCGCCGGGAGCCGGGGGGAAGCGCCGGGAGCCGGGGGGAAGCGCCGGGAGCCGGGGGGAAGCGCCGGGAGCCGGGACTGCCCAGTGCCAGCGCTGCTGTGTGCCAGGTCAGAGCACGGGCGGTGTCCTGAGGGACTGCAGTGACACCGGGGGCGACTCTTCCCGCGGTTTTGTCGGGAAGGTAGCGGTGAGAGAAGGACGGCGCTGTCAGCGCCGGGGCTCGGTGGCGGCTCTGCAGGCGCCAGCGCGCCACCCCGCTGGATGCTCGTCCCGCCAGGACCGCGAGGAGGATCTCTGCGGGCTGGGAAACGGTGCTTATTGGCTGAGTTTGTAATAAATGACTACGGTTCCTGTGGAAATAAAAACCTTTATAACTGTAGATAGACTAGGAGTGATTCTATTTCACATAGAGAATAACACAGAGAAACAATTGGTATTTAAAGCATCTTCTACTTCAGCCCCTCGCATAGTGTTACCTAGTATTAAAATCAAAACTCACTGGTGTCACCCCTATGCTGTCATCCTAAACGTGTGGGAAGAATGGACCAGCACTTTTATGTTGTGTAGTATTTCTTCAGCTGTGAGTTGCAGAAGCAGACCTGCTATTATAAAGTTTGAGATCCTGGCAGCTCAGCTGGCACTGTGTGGGTGTGGAGGTCGAAAAGTTTGCCCTTGCAAGGAAACTTCTTGCTGCCTTTTGCTGTTGGGAGCAGTGCAATTGCTTCAGCATGAGAAAGCAAGTGGGAGGTTTGCAGCTGGCTGCTGTTGACAGGGTGCTGTTACCCAGTTTTGGAGGAACCAAACCTTGGTTAACTTGGTTAGAGAAAGATGCATGAAAACAGGTTGTGCTCTGAAAAGTTGGAGAAACTACCCAACCTTATGCATACCAAACACTGTAATCATCCTTGTGCCCCTATGCTGATTCCAGGGGAAGGAAATGCCAGGCTATGTCTTCCTTTAGCTCTCATGATGGTTTTGGACTGGAGATGGTCTTCTGACACCTCATGGTGGTTGTATTCTGACCTGTGCTTTTTCACTGCTTGGCTTGTTAGCCAGCCTGTGTCACAATTCTCCAAGGAGCTGGATTGGTCTCACTCTTTCAAATATGAATTTTAGTATTGGTGTTGAGGATTGTGTGAGTCCAGTTAGGGGTGTGCTTCCACTGCTTTCTTTCATGCAGAAAGCACCTTCAGAAATAGTGTTTGATTTCTTGACTTTTCACTTAGTAGGGTTGTGAATATAACTTTACTGGAGTATGCTTTCATGCTTTCACTATTAGTAAGGAAAAAGTTGCTGCCTTTGAGAACTTCTTCTATTGTTGCAAATGTTGCTGAATCCCATTGAGAGGAAACAGAAGCCTGGTGAAATGTTAGGGACAAAATAATTTTTACCCAAGGTACAAAACTTCAAACTGTACACATAACATGAAGTCATTTTTGTCTAGATTTACCCTTGTAAGATCACCACCACCTGTTTACATTTCAAATGTGTTGAGTCAGTGGTGGGGTTTTTGTTTAAGTTTCTCAAGTATAAATTTCATGTACCTTAAAGTTGCATAGGCTCTGTTTACACCTCTGTGAGGTCTTGAGCAAAATTATTTAATTGAAGTGGAAGAGCAGCTTTGATCTTGTATTTGTCACTGCAGGACTCCAAGTGCTTCAATGGTTGTTATTATAGCACCCCTCTGTGGGAGCAGGTGGCATTCACAGAAAATTAGGGCACAGAGACCTTGCAGATTTTAGATTTTTCTTTTAGAATTAGATGCTTTCAGTATTGATGTTTTCAAAATATTGGACTTAGAGGTGTCAGTTGCTCCGAGTCCTTCCTGGCCATAGCTTCAGTGAGTATTACTGATGTTTCCATGGAGCAGTTCCACTATTTTCCAGTCAGAGACCAAAGTGAATGAGTCCATCTGAAAACTTGTGCCAAAATGGCTTGTGTGTAGGCTGATTTTCAGGTCTGTGATCAGCACTATGGTTGCTTGAATTTCAGTGACCTACTTTGACAAGTCATGTCGGTTTTTATTTTGTATTAGTTACTACTTAGATGTGTCTGGGTATTTGGACGGAAAGAAACAGGTAACATCTTTATATTAATTTTTTGTCTACTTCTCTCATAGGAGAACCACATCCATGACAAGCTGGCATCTCTTAGCTCACTTCAGAAAGATTTTGTGCCTTTTCTGCTGAATTTTTTAAGGGAGCAGACCAGCCAGATCCTGACTAATGGACCCTCTACTCCTGCTAAGACTCCTAATTCCAAGGCCCATGGGAGCCAAAGGACAGGATCAGAAAGGAGGACAGGCCATGCTAGCAGCAGCCGAGTGCAGCTCTTTTCTCCAAGGACTCCAGTGACCACCTGTTCCACAGATACCAGCTTTTCTCCTGCCGCAGCATCCAGCGGCTCCTCCTCCTTTTCTGGGTCCAACCTGTCCAGCCCTTGTGGTGATTTCCCCAGCGTGGTCTCCAGCAGCAGCCCCAGCTTTGGGCACAGCCCTGTGCTGCACCAGGGTGAGAAGAGGTCCTTTCAGAAGCCCAGCCTGGGCAGTTTCCTGGCGGCCACGCCCGAAGCGCTGCCGAGACGAGGCCGGAGGAGGGGCAGCAGCTCGGTCGGTGCCTCAGGCCGGCAGGGAGCTCGGGATCTGGGCTGTCCTCTTGCTGAAGAGGAGGATGGGAAGAGTGACAGTGCATCGTGGAGCGGAGGGAGAAGGAAGTGGAGTGGAGCACCTCTTGTTTCTGCCAGATCCCCACCCAGCCAGCTAAATCTTAACAACCTGGAGGAGTTTCCGCCCATGGGTGCTGCCTCTGGCTGGGCAAAGTAAGAGCGAGTCTGCCTCGCTGTCCCACTGGCATTGTGCTGCAGGCTGCAGCTCCTTGACCAGCTGTTGTGTGTGTCCAGATGCAGAGGAGGCTGTAACACACAATACCTGGCTTCTGGGCAGAACTGCTTTGTTCTGGTCACCGTGCAGGGAGGGGAATATTGCTTTGACAGGGAGTCAGGTTTCTCCTCTGTGGTCTCACCCAAGACACCTCTGTAGCCTCTCACTTGTGCTGCTGCAGTTTGCCAGTGCACAGCCCAGCTGATACAAAGCTGAGCACATCCTTGTCCTTGCATGTCCTAACCAGTCAGCGTTACCTTGGTTCTTCACGTTTCTCATTTAACAGAATACCAGTCGGTAAGGAAGAGCTGTCCTGGAAGGCTCTCCAGCTTTACTGGAGCAAAAAAAGCTTTTGGATTGACCTTTTGTGGCTTCTGGTAGCAGATATGCAGCTTTGTTTGTGCTGTGTAATTGTGGACAAAATAGCAGGCTGTGTTCTCCTGGTCTGCAGCAAGCCCTGGTCTCCTTGGTGACTTTGGCTAAGCCTCTGGGCAGCTGTTTGTGCTGTGGCTGCCTCAGTCCTTCAGTCTTTCTCTTTTACTCCTTAAAATCCAGATTACCAAATATAAAGCCTTTGTGTCAGCCTGTTTGCTCTGTGTGTCAGTCACTGGTCTCTGAAATTGAGACTTTCTAGTTGGACATGCAAAATTCCAGCTGAAAATTATAAAATGTGTAAGTCTGTACAGCAAATCCAAAAGCAGGGTCTGGGTGATGCTCTAGATGATGTTTGATCAAGGGAGATAAGGTATGTTTCCAACACAGACAGCAAGTCTTTCTTCCTCAATTGCATTAATGATCAACTAGGAAAAAGGAGGAGGTGGCAAGTCTTTGGAAATCAATGTTACAACAATTTTGAGAACACCTTAGCAGTTAATATGTAGCAACTAGCATTTCCATGATGCTTTATGTTTCTGTATCCATTTCCACTTTTTTAGTGTTTTTTGCTACTTTAACAAGTCTCCTCCTGAAGGACAAATCCAAGTATTCTCTGCAAGAAGGATGGGTTTCCCTGAAGTCAAAGGGCCTAATGTAACTTGGAAACCTGGGCTCTCACTGATAGACAATGACAACTTGATTGATTTTGGTTTTGTTTGTTTTTTTTTCCTTGTGGTCACATTAGAAACGAATTCGCCACTTTAGTTTCTTACTATAATGTGACATATCATGTCTTTTTAAATTGGAAACATTTGAAAGAGTTGTGTGACACTGTATAATCTGTTAGGTGGCTTGATATTTGATAATTAATTTTGCTACAGGTTCAGCAGGCTGTTTTTAGCAGGCTATATCTCCATGGCCTTTTTTTTCAGTGACATAATAACATTTATGACTGTAGGTACAATTTAGAAATTCAATATCCCACCTCAATATCCATTTTCTTTTAGCATTAGGTTCCTCTTGAAGAGTTGTTTGCACATCTGTCTTGAGACCTAAATATTTTGCTGTTGTTTAGCTTGACTTTAGTGGGATTGCTTCTCTTTTTTTTCAGCAGAAGCAAACCCTCGAGGCGCATCAACCCAACCCCTGTGAGTGCTGAGCGGCCGCTCTCCAAACCAAAGACCTGCTTCACTTCTACACCTGTCAGCCGGTCTCCAGCTGCTCACTGGTCAGCTGGGTCCAGCCCTGAGGCCTTTACTGCTGTCCAGGAGGGAAACCTCTCATCTGGGATAAGCAACAGCCTTCAAGAGGAGAGGGAGATGCTGAAGAAAGAACGGTACAGTCTGAGCAGTCTGAGATTCTTAATTCCCTTGTGTCCTGGCTCTGGCCAGTAGCCAGGAGAGGGCACGGCCAGGACAAAGTGAAAATTACAGAAGAATATCCAAAACAGATAAGCCAAGTGTGTCTGTGGTATCAGACTAGGATATTGATGCATGTAGCTCATGTTTGCCATTTTAGAGGTGTGCTGACTCGAACAGTGACCCTCACCTCAAAAGTGTGGTCAATCATCACTGCTTTTATGAGATTTCCTCTTCATGGACTTGTGTGTGTGGCTGTCTCCTGTGCTTCTTTCCTTAGATTGCACAAGTGAAGCAATTGGATGTAATTAGACTGTATTTGAAGGTTACACCAAGGCACATTGTTTTGGAGAAAATGAGTTAGTGATGTGAATGTATGGAAAGTGTTAATGGTCTTGCAAGGTAGGTAGACTAACAGAAGCTTGCAGTCAGAGAAAACAGAACGTGGGCACTTGAGATTCTGCTTTAAAGATTATTACTGCAGTTATCTGTTGAAAATTGCTGTCAGATGAGGTGAATTCTAGCTTCTAATTCTGTCTCTGCTGTTTGATTAGTGTGTGACTTTCTTTGCTTGTACAATGATATCACCGTTAGTTTGTGAGGATTGATTCTTAGAAATAAACCAAAGTGCAGTAGTTTGCACTATTGATTATTGTTTATAATTGCTGACAGAACTCTTGCTGTTCTTTGTGAGTTTTATTCTTGGGGAAACTCCTCAGGACACATGGGTGTGACTCTTTTCCTGCTAAGTTTTGCAGTTCACTTCAGTGGGACCAGAACTGGCTGAAACACATCCAGTAGAGTCTAATGAATTACTGCTTGTACTGAACCTGTGGCAGAACTGCTCAGGATTTAAACCTGCTTCTCTGCACTTTAGTCTAGCACCTATTCCAGTCTGAATTGTACCTGAAATGGCCCAATAGTGTGTATCAGCTGAGGTCAGGGAAATAGCAGAATGTGGTGGGCTGGATCTTGCCCATGAAGTGACATTCTCATCTGACCCATAATACTTGAAGGCTGGGAGTTGCTGTTGTGTCCTCAGCAGTGGTGGTGATGTGAGGTACAGAAGTAAGGCAGTGTTCAGCCAGCTGGGTACCTCTGAGCAAGGGCAAAAGGTGAATTCATCCTGAGGTAGATGACAACACTGAGGCAGAAGTGCTTTATTGGAACCTTGCCTTGGGTAAGGTCACAAAGTACTTAATGGTGGTCTCATCCCTTGGGTGGGATCACAAAGTACTTAATGAATAATTTTCTTCAGTTGGTTGATTATGTTCATTGCAGGGAAGCTGTTGGTAATCTTTCTACTTCCATCTTGGAAGCAGTTGTTCTTCATCACAGCAGTTCTTCTAGAAACAGGCCAGTAGAAAAAGTTCTTAACTGCAGCTAAAAATGTTTCTGACTTCCCAGAGTCCTTAAAGTGACTTAAATCATTCAGTTTTGAGACGGTGTGCAAGATACAGTGTGATGTTCCAAGTGTAAATATTCCATTGAAATCTTTGGCAATCTTTTGATATTGCTGTTACTGCCTTGTGTCCTGTGTCTCATGTGTGTTATGTCTGCTACTCTGGTGTTGCATTTTGGATGACCTCTCTAGACACAGTTTTGTACCATGTCTGAGTATTTAACTGAATGATTGTTGTTGATTTAGAATCCAGAAGTCAAAGTAGTTTGCAGGAACTCAGGATTTCTGAACAACTAGCCAGTGTGACTATGCAGAAGCAGATTTATTGTTTACCTTTCACCTTATACATTCTAAAACTACTGTCCATGTGATCACACATTTTTTGATTGGTGCCTCTTTCTTGTCCACAAGCTCTGCAGGCACCTTGCAGGAAATGTGATTGGTTACAGTCCAGTGCTTCACTGCCCACCTTGATCCTGGATCTTCTAATCTTGGTATTCTGTTTCTCAGCTTCTTCTCTCCCAATTTAGCAACATTTATGTTTCAGTAGTCTTGATGAATTCCAGAGTGTTTGATAAAACAGCAGAAAAACAGCTAAAAATGGCTCGACTGGTGCACCTGGTATAAACTATGGCCTAACCTATTCAAATACATTGCTACATTGTTCCTTCTGTTGTTCCTTCTGTTTAACTTGCCAGTACAGGATCTCATCAGCTGTTGCATTGCCTTTCCACTTAAGTGGTGTTGGGTCTTCTCAGTGTCACTACTTTACATCTGTACCAAAGGGATGGATGTGAACCTTATTTATATAGATCTTTTAAAATGTCTAGCTGTTAGAAATTGCACATGCAAAGAAGATTTTTAGGACATGGTCTCTAACAGATTCCCTGTCCTTAACAAATGCCAGTTCAGAGGAGAGAAGCAATAATATAGGTTAGTTGGTTAACTTGGTCAAAGTGCTGCACTGTTTTAACAGAGCTGGAATTTGAATGGGATTTGTAGACTTGGGGTTGCTAAACCCAAGAACTATTCTCAGTAAGACAAAGATGACTTGAATTACTGTCATACTAAAAACTGCTTTAGTCAGTGCAAATGACACAGTTTGCAGGATTTCCTTCATGCTGCACTGGAAGAAAAGAGCTCATCTGGCTGCATGGCTGCTGTAGATCATCCTCAGTCACATGGCTCTGTTGCTGCTCTTGAATTTCAGATGCAAATTGCTGCACCAGGCATCTTCTCCTGCAGGGATATCTTTTGATCCTGGTACTCCAACTAAGCCTAGCTACACTCGCAGTGCTAGCCTTCCTGCTGAAAGCCACCTGGTGACCTGTGCAAATCCTGCTAAGGTTTCCTGCAGGAAACAGCTGGAGTGTCTGGCACAGCTCTATTCATCGTGTATAGCAGGTGAGGACACAGAGGGTGTGAGGCTGACCTTTCTTTGAGCTTTGAACTTGCATGTGTTGTGAGAGGGAGATAGATGGGAAGGGGAAGCTGTGGGATAGTTATAGCATGAAGACAAATGACATCTAGAAAAATACACTAAGCCAACTTAGTTAGTACAAGTTTGGGGAAGGAGGTGAGTCTGATGCAATACTCTGAGCTGCAGTGGTCTGAAGTTGTATGTGCCATCTGAAACCAGACTAACACATCTTTCTCGTGCTGATCTGCACTGTGATTGTGTTGTGGGGAGAGAGTTCTTTGCTGACTACCACAGAATGAGAATCTAGCTTTTTACCTTTGTGTATTAAAGCAGGACAGTATTGAATAATCCACCTTTAACATCTCAATTACTCTCTCCCAGAAAACCTGGTACCAAATATTTTTCTGGAACTGTTTTTTGTTCTGCAACTGTTGACATCTAAAGGCACTTCTACTGCAGAAGATGGGGATAGTGACCCTGAAATCAGTGAAAGAAATAGAGGTAAGCAGTAGTAATGAAGGGAAAGAAAGTTGCTTCCATAGAATGATAAAGTATTGTAGAGTAGGTTGGACTGTATTCTTAAATTACATAAAAATGCTTTATTACCACTGTGGGACTCATCTGAGATGGTGACAAAAGTCATGCATGTATGGGATGTGCTTCCACAGTAGGATAGACTGGGGTTGTTAGATATTGTTTGAATCTAGTTATGTGCTATTGTGTGAGATTTACTGTAGCTACTTCCTAACACTGACTTTCAGATAGTAGGACAGATGTGCTCGAGTTGCTTCTCCATCAATCCTGCAACTCAAATGTGCTGTTGACCTGCTATGTGTTTATTAAGCTTCAGGTTTGGATCTGGGTCAGGATCCAGCCATATTGTTGCATTTGGTTTTTGGGAAATTCAGCCTTAAACTTGATGCAATTTGTACTTTGATATGGATATTACTATCAAGAGAGTGGCTTTAGGATGAAACCCACCACATCCTCCTCCACCCTATATGCCTCAATTTGACTGACCTTTGTTTTGATGCTCATTCTTAGGGTTGAGATTAGGAACATGAAATCTTCAGCTGTGGGAACACCATTTTATGATTGTTTGCAGTTGATCTACTTTTCCTGTCCTGTATCTGCTTACTGTTGTTCAGAACACTGAGAAAGTATTTTCTTTCCTATACACATTAAACAATACAGTTTTCTTTAATATAGGAAGGATAGGGAATGGAAACTTCTGAAAATTGAATAGGGGTCTGGAAGATTATTTTTGGATATGTCAGTTCCTACTTTCCTTTAAAGCTAGTTGTTGGTCCTTTAGTTTATAAATGTTACATTGTTGTCTCATGTTTCTTTTTCACCCTTAGATGTGTCAGGGAGACAGCATTTTGAAAGTGTGCACAACTGTGTTTATTTTGCTGTTCGAGTCTTGGATTATCAATATGAGTGAGTTCTTGAATTCTTTTTCCATCTGCTTGTGTCTGCAGTTGTGTATGGGATTAAGCAAGTGGGCTTGGGTTTTAGAACTTTACCAGTTACAGGCATAAAGTTGTTACTTTTTCTTCAAAACATAGAACTTGACCTGGATTTAAATGTCTGTGGGTTTCCTTGCACTGAATCTCTCCACTGAACTTTGTTGTAATTGTGCAAGAATAGGAAGGTCATGAGATGAGAATGATAACCAATACAGACACCAGTAGGATTTCCTGCTGGGTACATGTTGTTTAGGACTCTTGGCAGCATCCTAAAACGTAAGCATAAGCACTTCTTTAGAAGGGATTATGTGTTGTTTATGTCTGTCTGTCTCTCTGAGTTTTATCCCTGTTACCTTGGCAGAATTATTTCCCATTTAGAAAAGGGAATGCTGAAACTTTTGGCCGAAAATGAACGGATTGCATCGTTTTCTCCCACCTTGCACAAGAGGCTCAGACAGGCTTATGAAAGCAGCACAGCCAAGGTAAAAATTGGCAGACCCCAAGTGACATTGCTTCAAGCCTTCGTGTTGTTGTTCTTTTATTTGATGTTAGATCTCATTCCTTCTACTTTGTATTGTTGTGTTGTCTTTAGAAACTGTCTAAAAGCTACTTTGTTTTCCTTGTCAGTGGATGAGTGAGTTGCTGGGTCCAGTGATTGTTAGCTATGAATCACTGCTGGCTAGCCTTGTGTTTTGCCAGGCCCTCACCTCAGTCAGAGACTTTGATAGGGTCAAGTTTTGCTTTTGGAATTCTCACCTAATAAACATGGATCCCAGGAGATTGATTAGTTAGGTGCAATGTCAGAAGATAGTTTCAAAGATGTGGATTTCTTTCTAGATATGATCTCCTTTTAGGCAAACAGCATTTCACAGCAGACAATCCAGACTGAGAAAAATGGTTCCCTCTTGTGATCAGCTGGGTTAGGGATCCAGTTTGGTTGGTAGAAATTGAATGGTAAAAATGTATTTTGTATCTCATTTCATCCATCTTTTAAAAATGGAAATTACTCTTGGCAAAGAAAGGACAGTGTACTGAGACTGGGACATGTCAGTAGCTGAGTGTTAAAGTTGTTAATGAAGGTCTTCTTACTTGAAGAACAGGCTTTTTAATTGGAGAAAGAGTAAGGTAGCAGAAATTGCCAGCCAGGATCCTGAATTTTCTCAAGCCCTGTATTGAAGGTATGCCTCAACTGTTTGTGGGTCTTTCCACACTGTATCTATACTGGTTGCAATCTGTTCAGCAGAGATTTAAGGAGGGCAGATACTTTCTCTCCTAATGTTGAATGACTCTGTCCCCTAATGTAAATTGTAAACTGTTGGTGTTTTTAGCAGTTGGGAAATAGCATGTCTGAACTAGGCTAGTGATACTTGTTTCCTTGTTATGCCTTTTCCCTGCTATTTTCTGGGTCTCAGATTATTTAGGACTTCCATTGGCTTAATGGCTGCCTTTATATTTTTAACAGGTGTCTCTTCTGCTGCCATGCTCTGTGCAGTCTGTTTCTTTTCAGCCAGAAACAGATAATCGTTCTAACTTTCCCAGTGACAGAGCATTTCAAGTGTTTAAGAAACAGAGGTAAGTTTCTTCTACTTTTCCTAGATGCTCAGAGGGTGTAACTTTTGCATGATTGTGAATAAAGGATATTAACAATGTCTCATGTATGTTACATGCTGCAGAAAAAAAATCTTGAATTTTTTTGCACTAATTAAGCAAAAAAGAAGTCTTTGTCCATATTGACTGCAGGAGCTAAATGGTTAATGTCTTTAGAGAAGAACAGGAGTTCTTCAGGAGTTAATGAGACTTCTGATAATGACAGTGTATCTCCCTACTGGATTGCTTCTGCATATAAATCTGGTATGCTTTTATTCTTCCTGCTGCCTCCCTCCATGCTTGCAGACAGGGTGAGGGCAGGATGATGAGTTGTCTTGGTCCTTTTCTTTTTCTCATAGGTATTACTTCATGTGGCTTATTCTTTCCTGCCTCTCAGTCTTCACTATGTCTGTCTGGTAATGGCTGTTTTGGTCATTCTATCATAGATTTGGCATAACAAGCTTAAGCACTTGCTGTCAAAGACATGGAAAAATGGAAACTCACTGAAGTACTGCTAACATTTATGAGTTTTTGAAAGGTATCTGAATGCTTGGAGGCTGGAGTTATTTAATCTGAGATAGATTCTTGCTGGGGAGCTTTGGAATAATTAATATTCAGTTGTTGCTTCAAATTTTGAAGAGTATGAATTCATTCCTTTAAATATCTTGGTTCACAGGGATATATTTTATGAACTTCTGCGTGAATGGGAGGATAACCATGAGAAAACTGTCTGGGACTTTGAAAGAGTTCTGGGCAGCAAGATCAGGTAGGGGTCTTATGCAACTTCAGCTAGCTGTTTGATGTAGCTGATTTGCTGGTGCAGCATACTGCACTTGCCATCCTTTGTTCCATGTTTTGCCTGGTCTTCTACACTGATCTGTAGGGGGCTGTGTGCTGCTTGGAGGAGATGGCCCATGTACACTTGCTTCTCAGTTTAAAAGTATCTAATATTATCTTAAAGAAACAAGCCATAAGTGGCAAGGGCCTGATTTGATCAGTCTTGATGTTGCTTTTTCCCTTTCAAAATCACAGGAAGAGCTACTCTCAAAACCAGTGTTGTTGTCTGAACATTATTATTGTCAACACTTGTGTGTGCATGTCATGTTTTCCCATGTCTGACTCCTCTTAAGTGTGAGCACAAGTGTGTTATGTGTTCAGATGCTGTTAACCCTTCTAATTATTTCAGGGAATCTAGTGCATTGGCTCTGAAAATGAGACAAGTGTTTCTGTGGAAAGCAGACTATTTTATTCATGTATTGCTTTATCAAAATGCAATATATAAAAAGAAACTATTATAGCATTGAAAGCAGTTGCCTTGTGGGTTTCTGTGTTAGTCTCAACCACCAGCCTACTCCAGTAACATGTATGTAGGTGGCTTTTCACCACTAGAGCAAAACAAGGCTGAGGCTTAAACTGAGAAATTTTGGGGCATCAGAAGTAGCACTTTTGCTGTTTCCTTCCTCCCATATGTGTGAACTCTCAACTTACTGTTCTGAGCAGGGAAGAGTGGGAGCTGAATGAGTTTATTGAAGGAAAGGAAGAGATTCTTTTTATCTCTAGAGCTATGTTTACTCTGCAGGTGCTCAGGGAGAATTTTTGTTTCCATGTCAGCAGCAGGTGGGGCTCAGTGCTTGGGAAACTGGGTTATAAAGATACTGCTTTTTTTCAATGGCTTTTGGAGACTGATTTCTTAAAAGTAGGCTTTTTATGCTTTTGGTATTGTTTGTGGTTAGAAAACTGTTTTTGCACTTCAAAGTTCCAGTCAGAATTTGATAACGTTTTCCTTCCCAGGGCCATGATGGCTCACCTGTCTGCAACCTGCAACCACAGCCGTTTTGCCAGGCTCTTTCAGAAACAGCTTATCCAGGTAAATGACTTGGGTTGTTCAATGCCTGCACACATCAAAGCTGGTTTGGTCCTTCCTTGGCCTGAGAAACAAGACATGTCTTGTAAGCTGCTTGGAGATTTTCCTTTTTTGGGGAGACACAAGTTTTCAGGATGGGAGTTTCCTTCCTTCCTCAGAAATAATCAGTGATAAATTACCTATGAGGTCTCTTTAAATCATAAGGCACACTGAGGATATCATGAGCTGTAAGCATTCATTCTTCATGGTTATTTACTTTGACCTTCTAATTTTAGAATAGTTACCGTTTCTGCAAATTTTGGGGATGTATTTTGATGCTTGTGAAGTGCAGAGGTTCCCAGTTATGCTTGTTAGTAGCATGAGTGCAAAAAATCTCTGGTTCTTCTGTGTAACACTCAGCAGGCTGATTTTGGTACAGTATTGCTGGTGTAATTTAGAGGGGGAGTTTTGGCCAATTTCAAGCATCATCTGACTTCATTGTAAATAAAGAATTGAAGGAGGAGAAGAGTCACTGTATTCTCTGTAAATGCCTGGCTTACTGGTGGGCTTTGGAGAGCAAAACAGCCACAAAACATCACCTTGAGTATTAGCCCACACACATTGCCAGAAAGTTTCAAGCTGTTGGACTGTTGTAAATTCCTCTAGTGTCAGGTCTGAGTTTGCATCAGTGTCCTGTCTGATTGTATGGGTGTGTTCATGGAAATTGTGGGCAAGAGGCAAGATTAACTTTGTTGCATCAATGGGGTTTAATTAGTGCTGGATGCTGTATTTCTCCTTTGTATCTGTGCCTTCTTAACGAAGACTGCAGGATCTCACAAGGGTAGCCAATGATCTAAGCTGGTAATTGGGTGTCTTCAGGTGTCTTCAGTGGATCCAATGTGTCTGTCTGGAAAGTGATTTGCAGAATCTTGTGTGTATTACAATACTCATGCAGAAATGAACTGAGACTGAGGACTTGTATCAAGACCTGATCATTTTTTGGTACAGAAGTGTAGCAAGATGTTCCCTTGGGGAAGGAGGATGCTCTGTTTGAAATAAATAGATCTACTGCTTGCTCACTTGGTAGACATTCTTGAATGTTCCTTTTTATTATGATCTCTCCCATTAAAACTATCATGACTTAGGTGTAGGAACATGCAGTTGTCTTTTTGTGTTGCTGAGCATTTGCTAGGTAATGTCTGGAATGCTGTGTCCACTCTTGGGCTCACCAGCACAAAGAAAGAAAGATACAGACTTACTAGAGCAGGATCAGATCAGGGCCATTTTTTTATAAGAGAAGAAGCTGAGAGCTGGGAGTGTTCAGCATGGGGAAGAGAAGGCCTCAGGCTGGCTTAGCCTGTTATAGGTACCTGCTGGGAGGGAATGAAGAAGAGGGAGTGAGATTTTTCTCAGTAGTGTTTACTGACAGGTCGTGAGGCTGACCCTGACTGAACAAGCAGGTTGGATTACATGATCCAAGAGGCCCCTTCTAAACAGTTTTGTAGTTGTGTAATTTTTTGAGTCTTGAGATATATCTGAGTGTTTGAGGCAATGGGGCATTAATTTTTAAATTCTATTTAAGGAGTGAAGTGCAGCATCATGGGCCTTGGAGACTGAGCTAAAAATCCTACTGAGTGGCTCATGAAGATCATGAGAGTGATAGGTATTCTCTCCACACATCCACATATGCTAGATATGCCCTAGGTAGATGTGTAGGATTGGAATTTCATCTCACAAGACCTCTAGGCTGTTTATGGCCAAGGTGGGTAGTATGTTTTGGCATGGGAAAGAGTTGTTCTGTATGTGGGTGCCAGAAAGATCATGCTTGGATTACTGCAAAAGCAGTCTTGTGAGGAAAGGCAAATATGCTGCATGAGAGATAAAGTGAGTGATGCCTTGTTACAAATATTCCACCTTGCTACTCTTTCTGTTTCCTACAGATGTGCAAAGGTCCTGTCGGTGGTGGTGCAAGCTTGGGAGACACTCCAGACCAGGATGTCCTTAATATGCTGGGTTCTGATAATCTGAGCCGTCTGAAGAGGCTGCAGGAAAGATTTGTTGTTCCTCAGAGCATCAGAGGGCCTTGTCCACCCCCTTCGTTCCCAGGGTGCCAACAGTTCTTCAGGGACTTCATCCTCAGTGCTGGAAGGTGAGCAGCCTGTGCTGGCTGCTTCCTCTGTGAGATGTGTGGGCTGTGGAAGCACCAGCATGTTTCCCTTACAGCAGGAAGTTGTCCAGAAAGATTGGGACTAGATTATACAGGAATGATTTTTCTTCTCTAAACCCACAATATTTTCTTGGAGCTGTCAGTATTTCCTAATGCCAAGGCATGCAGTGCTACCTAGCAAGGACACATGACTGAACAAATGCTTCTTGTGTGACAGTGCATGAAGCTGAGGTGTACAGGATGAAACCAAGTTTATGGTTTTGTTTAATAAGTTTTTCACAATTCACAGCATGGGGGAATTGTCATCTATGGGAGATTTTAATCTTAAATTCAGATGTTTTATAGATTCCTCCTTTGGCAAATCAATTTTATTATCTTTATTCTGAGACTTGTTACATACCATCTCTGAAAAAGTACAAAAGAAGAGTGGAAATAAATGTGTTCAGTCAATCCTAAATCCTCTCTTGCTTTCTTATCTGTCTGTCTGTATGTCTGTCTGTATGTCTTGTATGTCTGCTAGTGCTTTTTACAACTCACAAGACAAGCTTAAAGTTTTGCAGTGTGTTAGTTGAGGTTTTACTGCTGTTTTCAGCCCAGTCTGACTCATCATCATCTTTTGCTGAAGTTACCAGTTCAATCAGCACCTGGTGGATAGTCTGTGCCTGAAGATACTTGAATTGAATGGCCTTACTCTGGTGGAGCATGACCACAGTGATGGGGAAACAGATATGGAGGAACAGGTAGGCTTGCTTTGTGCAAAAACATCTGTCAGGAATTTCTCTGAGTTGTTCCAGTAGTCAATTACTGGCTTGATTGAGTTGCTTAGAGCTTCCACCACTGTATTTACAGGACAAGAGCTTCTTAGTTTGGTTTTGTCATAACTCTGCAATTTGCTTATTTGTCTGATCCCCTTGCCACTTGCTTGCATACTTTTGGGTGCTTCATGGAACTGTCATGAGTGCACAATGGTTGTGAAAGTCTCCTCTTTAGGTTGTTATGACCTGTGTTAGGTCAATGAAATAACCAAGTCCAATTGTGGCACCCCATTGCAGTAAGTTCCTTGTTACTTTTCCATGTAGAAAGATTTTAGTTACATTGAATTTGTAGTCATCCCTGTTCATAGGTATACAGGTGTTTCTTCACTCAAGTGTGCATATCAGAGGTATCACAGCTTCTAGCCAAAGGTTCTTGGGACTTGCAGGGTAGTAGTGCTGTAAAGGAGGCAATGGGAGATCAGCTCTGCCTCTCATTGAAAGCTTTTGAATAATTTCTTCTTATGAAGAAGTGAAGCAATGGAGACAGAAGCAATTTAAAATACTTGCTAAACAAGGGTTTTGGAAACTTACCTTTATTAAAAGCAGTGATCTAGCTCCTCTTTTACATGAAGGGAGTGGAAGTTGAGCATAGGCATTTGCTCTGCCAGTGTAGGGGAGCACTGCTTCAGCTTGCTTTTCTTCATTTTAGGATGAGAAGAAGCGTTTCAGCGTGGCCCTGCTGAGTCTCCGGCTCCTCGCCAAGTTCCTGGGCTTTATTGTTTTCCTGCCCTACCGCACTGCGGAGCAGCCAGCTGGAGACTTGCAGGACTCTGCACTGGAGTTGAGAAACCAGGTTAGAAACCCAGCATTGCATTGCCTTTCTCTTGGCAGGCACTGTTTCTAGCCCCAGGAGCATTTTGGGTAGTCATGCACTTTCAAAGTGAGCCAGTGGTTCCTGGGATGGTGCTGCATGGTCCCGTGTCCCTGCTGCATATTCTGGGGTTGGGAACAAAGGAAAACAGACTTTGTGTAACCTTGAAAAGAGGGAGCAGTGCTGCAATGGTAAGGTGCTAATCTGGGTCTGTCATACCAAAACTTTCACCTAGCTAAGACAACTTATATTTATAGCATAAAATCCAGCTATCAGGATTGGTTGTGTTAGTTTTGCACCCATCTCCCAGCAGTGTGTCACTGAATGGAAGCATTAGACCTCGACTCCACTTTTTACATAGTCAGGCTTTTAGCCTTGCATTTGAAAGCCCCAGTGGGACCTTTGGTTGCAGTCATAATTTTTTTTTTACCTCTGGTCATGGGCAAAGAAGTGTTTTCATTAGCCAGAAGTCACCAGTACAGAAGATGAAATCCTAGAAAGAAAAGTCAAAATGCAGATTTAAGTTTTTCTATAAGTATCAAAAGATAACTTCAAGCCACTGGTTTAACTTCTCTTGTCCTTTAAGACCCTGCCTGTACTGGATATATTAAAACTTCTGAGACAATCTATTCGGGACCAACGTTCTATCCTCACTATTCCTTGGATTGTGGAATACCTTTCTCTTGTGGATCATGTTGCTCCTTTCCTTGATTATTACAGGAAAGTGTTTGGTCTCTTGCTGCAGGTATACAGGTAAGAGCCTGGGAAACTATATCTGTAAAGAACTTTTCAGTGAATGTTTGATTTTTATTTTTATTTTTTTTTTGGTGGTGCAAATCATGTGTACTTTTTATCTTACATAAAGCTGCAAAGAGAGCACAGCCTAAACTTGGGGTTTAATACTTGACTCAAATATGTATATATGCATATTTTATTAAGTAAATAAAATCTTTAAATCCCATTTGATCACTCTACATCTGCAGCTGGGATTGACTTTCAAGCTGCAGCTTGAATTTTGACCTTAAACCTACAAGGTTTCCCATGCCTAAATAATCTTCTAGTTTTCTTTCCTATATACATGAGGAAAATTTGAAGCACATTCTAGAGAATGGCTTGTCTAGTGTAGACTTAAGACAGGATTTTATGCAGGTACATACAAAAAAAGTAGATCTCACTCTCTTTAGGCAGATATGCAAGGAATGTGTTCATGGTGATAGTGTAATTGGTAAGTGAATGGTTTGGGAATGTTTTCCTTAATGAAAATTGACCTGCTGAAAACTGACACTCTCTCTTGCTGCTTCTGCTGCATGACAGGTCAATGGTCCTTTCTGAAGACAAGGAGATGAGCTTCCTGAACAAACTGCTGATCCTTGCAGTTCTGGGTTGGCTTTTTCAGGTAGAGTCTCCTGTGTGCATGTAACTCTTCTCTGAAGAAAAAGCAGGGCACAGAACTCAATCCAAAATAGTACTGAAATGAATTAAAGCAATTAAGTTGTTGTTTTATTGCGGGTTTTTTACACTGGTGTGAGGTTTAAACAATATCTATATTTTAGTGGAGAATTATTTTCCTTCAATGGAGTTGTGTGAAGCAACAATTTTTTTCCATTATGAATTGTAATTGCATCTGAAACACATTCTGTAGTTACTAATCTGCAACCAAATAAGAAAATTGACAGCTGATTCCTTTTAGAACTGGAAGCTCCTGTCACAAAGATGGTGTGCTAGCTGTCAGCCTTGAATTACTGGGGAATTTATTGTCTGATAGAGGGATGGTGTATGTGGACTTCTAAAATTCTTTGTGCCTCCAGCTGTAAGCAAGGTAACTACTTTAGCAGGAGCCTGTTGGAGATGTGAAAGATGCTGTTATGGGGAGGGTAAGGAAGGTTTTTGTTGCTGTGATCAAAGTTAGTCTTTAATTTTATGAAAAGTTCTCCTCAGGGCAAGAGGATCCTTAGTGCTGGGGTTCTCTTTTGTGGGTGGCAAGGTGGTGAGATTTTACTGTCCTGTTATCAGAAATGATAGAAGTTACTGACTGCCTCTTGGGTTGCAACTGCTGGGTTTTTGTTTCAGGTTCCATCAGTCCCTGAAGAGTTGTTTTTTACTACTCATGACAGGCAGGAGAGATTTGTGATGGATACTGTGACGTCCACTCAGGCTTTGGTGAGTTAGTGCAGCAGCATGTATTCTGAATCTGTGGGGGAAGATGGACCTACCACTTCCTCAGGAGCTGTAAGATTTTATCAGGAACTTGGCTTCAGGGCAGCTGCACTGAGTATATGGAGACCAGTGGATGTGATGCCCAGTTTGTCCAAGTGCCTCAATTGCAACTGTGTTATGGGTTGTGAACTCTGTGTTACAGCTCTGGGTTTTCTGTCAGGCAGGAGTCATCTCACCTGCTGCAATAATTTGCAGAACAGGTGCCAAGTTATGCTGGAGGATCATGTGCTGTTTTCCTGCAAGGTGAGCTGATAGAACCCTTCCTAGAAATAAGCAAAAGTAGTGGTGAACAGAAATAGAAAGATGGGACTGTAAGAACAAGGTTGCTGTTTGTGAGGTCACTTGTTTTCTAGTGTCATGATAAAGGGTGGCTGAACTGAAAATTATATGAGCAAGCAGGAAAGGAGTGAGGACTCTGCATGTGCAGTGTTTCAGATAATTCCTAGACATGCAAGGGGATATATGTTATCCTGTGGAAAAGGGGTATGGATGCTAAGATACATTGCCTTGGTGGATGGGATCTGAAATTCCTGTTCCTCCCATGGGCCTGCCTGTGCTAATACTGAGGTGACATTTCTCCACAGTGTGATGTCCCAGTGAGTCTGGATGAAGGCACTTGGTGTAATGCATAGCAGATGTACCTTATTTATTTTCCTCCATGGAAAGGTTTCTTCCTTATGAATAGAAGCTGCAGCAACAGTCTTGGTTCCCTACTTTAACCCTGCTTTCAGCTGGGCTTTGGTAGTGGTAAGGGGCAAAGGCTGAGCTACATTAATAAAATGAAGAGCAGCTCATTCTGTGTTGCAGGGCTGGACTGAACACTTGGGCTGCAAAGTTCATAATTTTACTGTGTATTTGGAATCCAGCTATTGTTTTAGTGAAAAGATAGCCCTGAAACCTGCCTGTGACTGCATGTATGAGATTTCTGACTTGAAGACTGTTTCTTTTGTGTGGTATCCTTTCAGCATTTCCTTCATTTTCTCACCAGGACTTTGTACCCTTGGTGGATCAACAGTTACTTTATACCTGCTGTCCCTATCTCGGTGAGTATTTCACTTATTTTTGCTATATGCATAAAACATATTAGTACGTATTTACTTTTATTTAGTCAGTTGTTTATATTTGCTGTTTGCTACTGTAAGTCCTTGGATCTTTCTTACTCCTTCTCACAACTTAAGGTCTCAGTTGTGTATGCAAGAACCTTGATAAGGAGCTGTATTGCAGAAGCTCCTGCAGCTGTGGATAGTACCTGGTGAAGCTGGGGGACTCAGGTTATATGTCAGGATAATTGATCCACACAGCTTGAATCTGGAGGGGCAGGGAAAGCACTGCTTGCCTTATTGTCCTTCTAGACTTTATAGTTCTTGCTTGCCACACTAAAAAGGAATGCATAAAAATTAACTGCTCCTTCATCTGTCTGAACAAGTCCCATGTGCTAGGGGGCTTTCAGAAGCTTCCTCTTTTCAGAGCCTTGCTGTGCCCTGTCAGTTATATGTCTGGGATGTCCCCTCTGCTTTACTGAAGCTTCTGCTTTTGTAGAAGCTGAGAGAATCTGCTCTGGGAACAGGACTGGAAAAGTGAAATTCCCTTTCTTGAGATTTGATATCAGGGTTTTTTTTCTCCTTGCTTATGAGGTTGATGATTGCTTTTCATGTCTTCCTGTACAGGTGAACTGCGTAAACTACTTGCCTCTTTTGTGGCTGGTAGTGGAGGAAAAAATGGTGGTTTTATAAGGAAAATCACTCCCACAGCTGCAGAGTCCTTAGCACCCAAGGCTTCTGTCACACAGCAGAAACTGCAGGTAATGAAACTATGGAGTCACAAGGGGAAATAGGGCAGGAGAAATTTGCTTGTGTGAGTGTAGGATTATACAGTGGTCTCTTAATGCCAAGGAAAGAATGGACCTACTGGCAGGGGGAACATTGTGTTTAACAGTCAGGTATCCTCACTCCCTGTTTTTCTGTTATAGTCATATGGCTGGGATACAGTGTGGGTGCTGAAATCCAGATAACCTCAGTAAACATTCTTGCAACTGGAACAACTACTCTTAGTTATCTGTTTCCCTCTTCTTTAAGATAGAATATTGGTGTGTTTCTCATACTTTGTTTTGGTTAGATTGTAGCTGTGCTTTCCACTGGAAGAAAAACCTGTGTAGGAGCCTAGAGGATTACCAGCCTGTAACTAAAAGAGCTTGTCCTTCCCAAAACAAGCCCTGTGTGGTGACTTACTTACTGCTAGTAAACACTGTCACAACTCTCCCATTTCCTTTAGAGATTTTTTGTAGCTTCAGAAACCCTGATAATGGGTTAAATGGTTAGAAGGGAATAGGGAATAAAACTGGGATGATGAGTGCTACAGTAGCAGAAGGTTTTGTGGAGGCAAATTGTTTTTTAATACATCTCCAGATGGTAGTTCTGTCAATTCCTGTGTTGGTGAGGGGAGGATTTGGAGGAGTGCTTTAATCAATTGTAGTGCTTTCTGTTGAACAGGTAGATTTGGAACAGGCCTTTTTCCACAACCAGCCTCCTTCCCTACGGAGAACAGTGGAATTTGTGGCAGAGAGGGTGGGATCCAACTGTGTTAAGCACATCAAGTAAGTGTTGGTCACCTGTTCTGTGGCTTAAGAAGTAACTTGACATTATAATTAGGCAAAGAGATGATCCTTTAAACATGCATATGTGGGGTAGAGAAGCTTCCCTGGGGTGTGCTGTATAGCAGAGCATCAAGGCTGTGTAAGACTGTGACCAATAACATCTGCCATTGTAAAGGGGAATTTATGAAGGGATCTAGAGAGGAGGGGAATACAATTTGGGACACTTTGTGTGTGAATGTAGTGCAGTGTTGAGGCTTTATAGCTTCTTAATGTTCAGAACATTCTTGCTAATGATAAGAAAATCTCGTATCAGAAATGACATCTGGAGGTCACTTGATCCAAACTCCTGCTCAAAGAAGGCCCAGCTTTCAGGTTACATTTATTGGCACCATTTCCAGTTGGAAAAGTTTCCATCTCTTAAGAATGAGGATTCAGCCAGCCTCTTTCTACTATGTTCCAATGCTTAATCTTCCCAGGCTTTGTGAAAAATGTTTCCTTATATTCTGTCAGAATATCCATTGTTCCAGCTTGTGCATATTCCTGTCAATCTTTAGAAGTGCTCTTCCTGGAAGTCTTATTCTGTCTTCTCTGCAACTTTGCCTTCTCCCTTCAGCTTTTTCTTTTCTCCAGGCTAGGTGAAACTGACTCCTCGTAGGTGTGTGCTCCAGCATCCCAGCTATTTTAATATTTTTTTTCTTTTCTCCTACAGTTACTCAAATTGTCAATGGCTTTCTTGTCCTGAGATCCCAAAGCTGGACACACTATTCCAGATGCAGCCTCACAGTGATGAGGGAAGCACTAACTTCCCTTGCCTTGCTGGCTGCACTGTTGGTATTGTCAGCCCAGTATAAGGTTGGCTTTCTTTGGACACTCCTAACTCACTCACCTATTGTTCTGGGAATCCCTGGGAATCCAGCTTTCTGCAGAGCTGCTCTGTAGCCAGTAGACCCCAGCCTGTACAGCTGCACAGCCAGCCCATTTCTCCCTCCTTTCACAGCCCTCCTGTGTGGCAGCCCTGCCCTCCAGCTCACAACCTTCCTCAGAGTTTGCACTGTTCTGCTGTGCAGTTTGCTGAAGCCATTAAATGTTATCAGCCCCTGAGGAATGGTGGTTGTAATGGGCTGCTGACACCTTTGAACTTCTGAGCTATCAATATGAGCTTCTGAACTATCAATTGAGCATACAAGGGTATTGCTGCCAGAAAGGAGACCTGTTACCAAATAAGTTTTTAGTAAAACCTAAAGGCTTTTGACTCCTGAGTTTTAGTACTATTTTGGTGTCTTCATTGCTGTTTCCTTCCATACATACAGAACAAGGAGCTGATACAGTACTAAATGCAGCACAATTGATTTGTTTTTAGCAGAGTGACTTATTGCATTTGAGATGGGTATCCCCCTAAACTGGGGAGAAGAGCTGGGTACAGCTAGTGTGCTCTGTTTCTTGTATTGTTTTCAGTCTGCCTGATTGTGCTTGGTTTTGTTGCAGGGCAACGCTGGTAGCAGAGCTAGTTCAGAGGGCTGAAGCCATGTTGCAAGATAAAGTGAAGGAGGAGGATGTTAATCATGACAAACTGCTTGAAGAGGTGTGCACTCATCTGTATGAGGAAGGGGCCCAGGCACTCATCAAAGGCAGAGAGTAAGGAGGAAAAGTTATTTAAACTTGTGCCTTCCCATGTCTTCTTACATCAGAATCTATAAGCCTAATTTAGCTTGGCCTATCACGCTCAGGTTCTGGTAATTACAAACCATGCCCTCTGCTCTTCTTATGGTGAGTGTCTGCTGTGCCTCCAGCCAATTAATACTGTGTTTGTGAGAGATAATAAAGTGCTGTGTGTCCTTCTGCATCCAACTCCAAACAGACATCCCCTGCAGCTATTGTATTTCCCCTCTTTGGAAAATTGATATTGCAGCTTAGTTGCTTGTAATTGCCCTTTCCTTGTCTTGTTCTTTTAGTCTGATTTATTACATTGCTACATAATGAACCTAAGAGTGTTGTCCAAGAACTTAGACTAATCCCGTGGCACACTTTCTTTCTTTCTTTTTCTTGCAGATTTTGCAAGAAAAAAGGTCCTGAGGCAGTAAGGGTGTTGTTGCCAGAAGAGACATCTGCAGCAGTATGTATTTTCCCTAAAACTTATTAAAAGCCTTGACTTTAAGTCTGGATCATTAGCATTTTTCCCATTGCTGCTTCACTTCTCCCTTAATAGCTCAGGTCAGGTGAATGGATTAATGGCCTCATGGGAGGACTGAAAGATAGCTAAGGAGAGTCACTTCTGCTGGGCTGCCTGCACATTCTGGGTAAAGTGATACTCCAGCTCATAGCTGACTAATGAGGCTAGAATGTTATATAAATTGCATTTATCTTGCAGTGATAGTGCATTTGTTTTAGCATCAACTTCCACAAGAGTTGATGAGGTTTGGAAAATCGAAACGAGTCAGTTGTATTGCTCAAACCAGCAGTTTCCATAGAGGAAATGGTGCTCAGTTTAATTGTTGCATTCCAAAATTAAGCTTTTTTTCCTCTAGACTTCTTTCTAAATTTTCACTGACTGCAGTGCTGTAACTGACAGTAAATCTATCATCTGTTATCATCCCTGTAAAGGTTTTAAGTAGTGCAGAAAGCATTGCTGTGGAACTGGCTACTGAGAAAGCCTGTGGCTGGCTCTCTGCCAACATTGCAGGTGAGTCTTTTTACCTTGAACTGGGGCTTCTAACCTGTGCATTATATTGTTTTTTCTGAGGTCAAGGGACAGACCCTGTTATTAAGTACTTGGTCCTACTTGTTTTTCTTCTAGTGGAAAGTATGCAGTTGTTCTGTCCCTCCTTTTTTTTGGAATAATAGGAATGATTTCTAGCTCTAGGTACCCTCTTTGGGGATCTTTTGGGCTTGGCCCATGGTAGTGATTTTTAGCTATGGAGTCTTGTATGATGGTGAGAGTAAAAGCTGTGGAAATTCTTCTGGAAATGTCATCTTGGCTGAAGTTGTCTTAGCACTTCCAGTGTATACAAACAACTGCTCTCTCAAACCACCTTGTGGTTCACAGAGTGCTTCTGAAACCTGTGAAACAAACATTTCTGGGACTGGGTGTGTTTTCTGTAGGCTGAAGGTAAATATTGTCCTTTTATTCTGTAATACTGCTCTGGCAACTCTTCAGAGTCTCTGAAAACCTGATTTTTCAAGAGGTTGTTCCAAAAGGCTGGGGAAGAATGTCCAAGTACCATTTGCAGCCACAGGAGTTTAGTGTTTTGGATGGTGATCAGAATATATTTTGGTAGAAGACATATGGCCTTTATGGGCAGAGTTGTTGAGCTGGTATGATCACACTGAATCAGCTTTCTACTTTGGCATTACCTTCTGGCTTAGCTACTGTGTTAAACCCATGGAAATATTTTTATGGGAAGTAAGTTGAGTTGCCATTGGTACCTGGCAGTGATGGTTGGCTGCCTTCTACAGCTGTGGGTTAGCACACCCTCTCCACATCTGCCTCTGCATGTCAAATATAGAGGGGGGTCAGAGAGAGGGGCTCAAAAATGTAAACTGTCTTTTTTCCTTATTTGCTGTGGCCCTTGGAATGATAGGCTAAGAGTGTTTGGAATTGAACCTCTGCTTCAGTGGAGACAAAAACTAAAGCAGGCAGGATTTGTTGTCTATTCTCCATAGCACTCATCAAAAGGGAAGTGAAAGCAACCTTCAACAGAATGCTGAAAGTCCCAGGATTTCCCTTGCCAGGTGTGGATGCTCTGGAGTTGAGAAGGGACTGTCCTCCAGGCTGTCAGCACTGTGCTCCATTTCCCTCCCAGATGATCAATGAGATTAAGGTACACAGTATTCACTTCCTGGCTTGCCTTTCTGTTTTTAACATTGGTATTTTTTGTGGTGTGTTTTTATTGTTATTTTGTGGGGTTTTGTTTGTTTGTTTGGGGTTTTTTTAAGAGAATGTTCTGTTTCTGAGGAGGTGGCTGTGGGGAGTGCTTAGGAAGCAGATGGAAAGTTCTCAGGTTTTTTTAACCCCTGCTTGCTGTGTCTAGATGACAGTTCCCTGTTAGGTGTGCTGTCTCAAATACAGGATTTCAGGTAGCATGGCAAGTGTGGCCTTTTTGATATGAGTAGGATGGAAACCACAGTGTGGACACCATGGTATTGTGCTCAATTTTACAATCATTTAACCTGTGTACCCCATAAAGAAAATAATTCTGAACACTTTTTTACCATTATGTATTCTGCCTATGTGTTTTGCAGCTGTTTGTCTGCTTGACAGATGAGTAATGCTGGTTATCAGTGTCATTGCTTTCCCAGCAGTTGTGTGAAAATGAGTTCACGTCCTTTAATTCTTTCTTGCTTGTACTAAAATAAAAAAAAAAGGAGAGTAAGTTGTGTGAGGCAACCTCTGGGTCAGCACTGAAGCTTCCCTGACAATATCAGAGGGCTCTGGATTTCTGTAGCATTTCTACCCTGAACTTGCTTGCTGTGCTGTCAAATTTATCTAGAGCTTTCAGTGCTAGTACTTGTAAGAAAGATGAATTTATTGCCATCATTGAATTTTACTTAATAACATTAGTGAGAACTGTGCTAGAAAATGAGATCTTGATAAGGTTGTGAAAAATCAGCTTCAATCAGTCTTATTAAATGTATATACTAACTTAGGTTCTGGTTTTGATGAGGGCCCAAGAACTATTTATGAACTGCTCTGTCACAGGTCCAAGGATCTGTTTGTGGAAGAGCAGGATACTAATGTGTGTGCTACTGTTGTCTTTCTCTTCAAGTATGTGCTCTGTGTTGCTGTGGGCCCACGGGAGGAGGGTGAAGTGGTTGACTACGTGTGGCTGGAGTGCTTGCTGGGAAGGTTGAGTCAGACACTTCGATGCAGAAAGGTAAAAAATGTAAAAATGCAAAAAAAAACCCCCTTTGAGTCACTTTGGGCTGTCTTGATATCTCTAAGCTTTTTAATTTGCCTTGTCTCACGGCTGAGTTCAGTTGAGGGGCTTTTATTTGAGCTCATATGTGCAATGTTGCACTGCATTTTTTTATGCTGTGTAAATCTGCTTGTTACTTCAGTTTGCCTTTGTGAATCCCCTTTTTATATATGACCTTTCAGTCTTTAGTGGTCTCCTTATTATACCTCTGTGCTTCTTGCTGCTAAATTGCCTGCTCTTCTCAGATTTTTTTATCCCTTTTGAAGCCTGTTTTGTCCAGTCTCCTGTATGGAGAAAAAATAGAGCTTTTTTTTTGTGTTTTCCAGTTCATGTGTCCCACAGCAGAGCAGCAGCTGGCCAAGTGCACGGTTGAATTGGCTTCTTTGCTGGGTAAGTGAGTTATGATAAGCTATTTAAGACTGAAATCTGTTATTACAGTTCTCTTAGATCCTTGAGGTCAGACATTTAAGTGTTTAGAGCTCATGGATATTTAATTCTCTTTGGTGTCAGTGAGTCTGCAGATTTTTTTCTTTCAATTTGGGTGGTAGCTCTTATTCCCTCTTACATTCTGCAAAACAGGATTGTACAGTGACTAACCACCCCTCTGATCTGTTTCACATCTCTGTTGTTTTACGTTTATTGACACCATCAGTTAAATATGGGATGTTTTCCAGTATTTCTGCCTATGAAAAATTGTGGTTGAGTTGGGCTATTTTTCGTAAAAGGAAGGGCCTTTTCCATTAAATTATGTTTTATGGCTTTTTTTTTTGGAAAGAATTTAAGTAACTTGTTTTCTGTGTATTGTGATTCCTGTGAACATTTTCAGTTCGTTTTTTTTTTCTCTTGCTCTGATGTTCTCTTGCTCTGTTTTTCTCTGAGCAGGAACTTATGATCTCAATGCAGGTGTTTTCTTCATGAACAGCCTTCTAATTTCATGGGTTTAGAACCACCTTTAGAAGTTTTATGCATAATTTGTTTCTTCAGAAGGCAGTTCACATCTGTATATTTTGAAATTTATTCTGGGGTCAGCAGTGTCAAGCTGTCCTGTTCCATTAGACTGTACCAAGGAAGAACTGGTATCTTCTGTTTATATTCATCTGCAGTTAAACACTGTTCAACTTTACTTTCACTTGTGTGAAGTCATGTAACTCTGCCTGTAGTCTAAACTATGGGCAACTGTTCAGTCTGTCTATAGACTTAAATGTTTAACTCTTTAATGTGTTACTCTTCTCTAACACTTAGGTTCTCTTTGACTAAATATTAGGCTGACTTTCAGGGCCATATTCCAACCAATTGGTGTTTTTTGTCTGAGATGTAAATCTCTCCCTATGTCATACTGTCTGTATAGTTTCAAAGCTCATAATTTTCTTTATTTCCAAACTCCAGTCCTCTTAGTTTCACTGGTTTGTACTCCCTAAATGTGCTGCTGAACCAAGATGATGACTGTAAAAGGAAATGATGCAGCTATGGGAGTTCATTTTTCATGCTTTTTTTAGTTTCAGGTCGTGTTCCTCTGAGTGTTGGGATCAAATCCCCAGAGAAGAGCCATGAGAGGCTGCGTGGAAAGAACGACCCCACCTCTGGCCTCCTAAAACTGCTGTTCTCCATCTGGAAGGAGGACTTTGGGACATCTGTGCCTGTGCAGCTGATCTTCAGCAAGAGGAACATTGGTTATCTGACAGAAGCTAAGCAGAGAGAGGTGAGGCTCACTGTGATGTGTGGAGCTGGCTGGCACTGGTGTAGGAATTCTGCCAGCCCGCAGTGCTCACTGGTGGCTCGTGTGACTGAGGCCAGTGAGGTTTGGCCACTGCTGGCCTTGTTCCTGCAGGGCAGTGAAGGAGAGGGGTGTATACAGGGCTTCTCAGGGGTTGGTGCCTGCCTGGGGGGCTCTGGGGAAGGCAGTTTTGGTTAGGAGCCAATGGCAAGATGGCCCATTTGGCCTGGGATGTTGCAAGGACTGGACACACTGGCTGTCATCAGTTGCATTCTTGTGTCTTTTATCAGCTTGCAATTCTATGTGCCTGTTGCTGTTACAAGCACCCCAACAAAAGCTGCAAATCGCCCTGTTTAGTTTCAGGCTAAACCCAGCTTATTTCAGAAGTCAAATGAATAATTTTTCACACTAATCTTGATCAGGCAGGAAATAAATTCTTGGTGTGTTTATAAACTCAGAATTTTGAGGCTTCATGACAGGATACGATCAATAATCAATACAATGCAACTAAAGGAATTCTGTTCACTCATTTTGGATGTTGCTCTTGTCCTCATTGTCACACACAGATAGATAATGTGCTTGCTCCTTTTCTCCACGTTCTGATCCACAAAGAAAAGTGTTATAAAATTATACATGGGTGAAGAAACAAGCACAAAATCCATTTTTTTTTGAGTTGTTGATATTTTCTTCTCTTGTGCAGTGGGATTTGTTCCTATTCTTGCTTCATGGTCTTACAGAACATGAACTAATGAGAACTAGTGAAATACAGAGTTGCCTGCATAGCCTTGAAGAGCTCCCTTGGCCCTCAGTAAGTAATTAGATGTGCATGAACAATAAGTGAAATAAAAAGTAAAGCTATATGAACAGACAATCCTTTTATTTCTATTTCATATAGATAAGTCCCATAACCTTCCCATCTGTTTTCCTGCTTAATGCAAAGGAAGGACTGTTTTCCAACAAGCTTGTTTCTGTTGCTAGTGTTTGGCTGAAAGCTATACTTGTGTGAATCCAACATTGCCCATGCCGTGGAAACATTTCCAAGAAAATTGTAAACAGTTTGGAGACCAGCTGGCTCAGTTACCAGCTCTCAGTTCTAGCCTGAGTGTGCTTGCTGCCTTCCAGCTGAGAATGATGTGTTGAGAAGGGTCTTAACTGACCAGTGCTGCACTTAAATCCCTGTGCCCTCTACCACCAGTGTGAGAGCTGTTAGAATGTTCTAGAGGAGTCTCACAATTCTGGCAACAATCAAAATGTAATAATCCACGTAAGTGCCTTGTGCATAAAATGGACAGTATTCCAAGGCTGGTGAGCACTTGCATGTTGGAGCTGATTTAACCATTTAAATTATGGCAGAGTTCTTGTCTGGGAAGGGTGTGGGGATCAGAGGGGAGACTGAGCATGTCTGCAAGACTTCATCATTGCAGTCAATTCTCTAGTTCATCTAGGTTTTTGCACTGGGAAACCATCAACATGTTTAACTTTGTAAAGTTCTTTATGGAAAAATTAAGTCAGCCTCTTTAGTTTACATTACTAAGCACTCTCTGGTTTGTATCCTTTTGTTACAGGATTTTGTAAAAGACCTGAAAAGGCTGTCCCGAGTATTTGTATCAGAGCATCAGATAGAAAAGCCCAGGACTAACCCTTGTGAGCTGACCAGACAATCTCTAGCTACTGTGACCACACAAAGTTAGCAGAGGTGGAGTGGACTCTGTGGACAGAAATTACTAATGAAGATGCAAATGGAATTTTCAGTGTTTCTGAAAGAACTGGGAGCTCTTTGCTGGGAGCATGCTGAAGAGAAGAGATCACTTTGTGCAGAACCTGCACTGGGCTTTCTGTCATGGGCATTTTGCCATGGTGACTCTGCTGAAGGATTTGCATCAGCACATGGATCTCCAAGTCAAAAGCCTTTTTTAAGCACCTTGATTGTATCTCAGAGCAGCTGTTCCTTGGACTCAGAGACACTTTTTGTATTTGTGCTGCAATAGGCTGTGACCAAACCCAGGAATCAACTCAAGTTACTCTGTGATCAGAGATGGTTTCTGGTTGGCTGTCCCTTAACTCAATGTGACTTCTCATGTTGTCCTTTAACAAAGCCTCTACAGTCAGGGGAAGGTGGAGGTGAACCTATATGACACAGAGATGTGCCTATATTTATTTTTCATTGTAAGCTCAGTGTGGAAGGTTTGATTTTAATTTTTTAAGACAAATTTTAAAAGTTAAACCATATTAAATAAATCCACTAGACCACTGATGGCATTATTCCTAAAGGATGTAGATGCTTAAGTGTTTTTCCATCTCTTGGAAACAGAACTTGTAATTTCCCAGGGCTTTAATAGAAATAAGGGATAAAATATCTGTTTATATTTTTTACTGAAGACAGTATTTTTAAGACACTTTTTATAGTTGTGAACATAAATGGCATCTTGCTGCTATTCACTGGTTTTTTAATAATTTTTCTTGCCTTGAATCTGAGTTTTACCAATCAGGAAGTGCTGCAGCAAGAGAACTACAGCCTGGAAGAGCAGACAAAGTAGTGAAGAAGCACTGTGATGTTCCCTGGAGAATGGGTTTTGAAAGGGGCCTGTTTCTTGGAGGACAGTGGGCATTTTCTGCCCTTACAGACAGGTTGTCACCAAGAGCATGACCTCCTGTTCACTCCCTTCTCCCCAAGTATTTCCTTGAACTGAGGTTTGGGGCAGGGACTGCTGGTGAGTAGCAGAATATGTTTAGGTGCTCATCAGCTGTCTCATGGGATTGCCTGCCTCTGCCCCAAAGCAGTGAGGACATTATTTCCTCTTGTCTGTGGGTGTCCTAATAGTGTAGATTTTTCCAGAAAGCAAGTTCTGTATTATATAAAAACAGCCTCTGGACAAGGTAAAGCCCAGGGCTCTTTAGCTTGCTAATTAACTAACCTCCTCCCTTTATAAGGTGAGAAAAGGTAACATCTTGGAGTTAGTGATTCAAGAAAAACTGCAGACAGGACTACTACTACATTAGGTAGTACTGCTACAGAACTACTAGGGTTCATAAGGTAGAACTGTGGCTTCTGTTAAAATATGTGATACAGAAAGAGAAATCATAGAGACACATTAGTGTCTGAACTACATTGTAATTTTTCGTGTCTTGTTTACTAAGCACTGAATTGAAAAATTTGGCAGGTTCCACCTGCATTCCTCTTTTTAGGGGCTTTCTGATAATGAATGAATGAAAGAGTCCCCAAAAGTAGGCATGCTGCAATACAAATGGAACAACTCTATACAGATTGAAGAACAAGTACACCATATCATGCCATACCTGCTCCCTGAGGTTGAGTATTAGGCCATGTTTTGCTGCAGATCTCATTGGAAATTGTTGTCATAATAAACATTATTAAATGTCTTGTCTTGTGTTGAAGCTGTCAGTATAGAACCTCTTCATACTAGGCTAAAGAACAAAAGGGGTACCTTGCCACAAAGCATGAGGCTGAGAAAGTGCAGTACAGAGCTCCTGTCGAGCTTCTGGTGAAATAGAAATCTACTTTGTTGGGTAAGGGAGGGCAGGGTGGTGGAAGGGGAAGAAGCTGGAATCCATAAGAGTTTTTGAAAAAAGGTGCTCCTGGTTCTGGCATGGATTTTATTTAGGTATTGTAAAAGTGTTTGCATAGTTATCATGGCCACAGGTGTTATTATGAACTCAGTGTACTGGAATTATCCTTCTCTAATACAACATGTTTGGAAGTTTTTCTTTAAAAGGTGACCAAGCCCCAGGAGCAGTTTCCAGCATCCAGAGAACACAGTTGTGCCCTATGGGGCAGAAAACACTTTTGCAGTGGGACCCAGCAGGTAAGAAACACGTCTGTATCTGTGTTCTTATCACTTAATGCAGCAATGCTGCTTCTTGGGCATCCCAGGCACATTTACTTGTAAAACCAGACAACCCCTTTCTGCCAAAGCAGTCCTTGCTTTTGGGGACATCTGTGGAGCACAGGTTTCCTGCCTGTGGACACTGGGAAACCTGCAGCCCCCTGGGCTGGTGACCCTCTCAGACTGAGTCCCTCAGGCGTTGTCCCCCTGTCCTGGGCACTGCTGCTGGTGCCAGAGGTGCTGCAGGCAGGAGAGCAGGAGCTCACTGAAAGCCAGCTCTGAGTGTGGCCTTTCTTCTGTCAGTCTTTCCTAGTGTAAACTCACAGGTCTCAAAACAGAACTAGGATGTTACATTAACTTTTTTCTGAATGTGCTGGTCTGGGGACTTGTGTAACAGGACTGGAGAAGAAGCTCCACCCAACTGTCTGGTTTTTTGGTTTTTTTTTATATCCAAACAAAACCCCCTTTGCTTGGAGAAAGCACTGTCACAGAACCCATATTTAAGCAGGGACTGGCTTCTTGAGTCTTGTGCCAAAAGTTTGTATTCCATGCCCATTCCTCAGCAGGTAAGTAGGAGTCCTACATCTGTTATCACAAACTTGTGTCTGTGTTGTTTTTCTGTCCAGCATAGTTCCATAGATGGGTATCTTAGCTGGAGCAAAATAAGGTGGGGCACATTTTCTTGTGTAGAAAATACCATTTATTGTGGATATGAAAATAGCAACCTTGATTTAGGAGCAGAGATGCAACCCTAGGTGGTACAATACAATTGGTTTGATCATCTCCTGCTCAGCAGTAACTTACAGGAAATTGGTTTTTGCCTGTTGTAGATTACCAAATTTGATATCTGCTGGGCCTTTGTGTCTTCCTTCCAAACAAACCAATGCCATACATTAGCAAGTACCATAAAATGTTGTATTTGCAAAAAAAAAACCATTCATATAAATAGGCTTTTTAGTATCAATTGAAGATTGTATTAAAAAAAAGTTACATTAATTCAATACAGATAAAAATAAAACTTAGCTTTGATAGCTTATAAAAACGCTTCAAACCAAGCATATATAAATAACTTAATTTGTAAACGTAGAAAAAAAAATATTAAGTATATATAAAAATAAACATCTGATGCACTGTACAATAAGACACTATCCTTCATAGGCACTGGCATCATTGATCAACGGGAATCCCCCGAGATGTTTTTCCTACAAAAACTGCTTTATCACTAGTGCCGTGTCCGAAATAAAAGGGAAAAAAAGCAAAGCACTGAGCAAATCTGTAGTGGGTTGTATGAAGACCTCCCCTACCTCCTCTGGAAAGCTATGGAAGCAGCACTGGGGACAGAGCCAATATCCCATGCTGCTGCTTCTGCTGATTTTTTCCTGGGGCTTTACTGTACTGCCTTGTTTGCTTTTCCTTCTGAGTTTCCACTGAAGGGAAGACGTTGACATATTGCAAATCTGGAAATCTGTCATTTTGCTCACTTGCAGAAAACTCATTTTCCTTGAGGGGCTGTGTAAGAGGTGTGATGCTCAAAGTGAGCCATGCTGTGACTCAGGTATTTAGCAAAAGTCTGCGCCTCACCATAAAAAAAAAGAACACTAATATATTGGTGCTAAAATTGCAACCATGACTGTCCAAAGATGAAACAAAGCAAATTTGTAAGTGAAAGGTTTTGATTTCCTCCCTGATCTAGTTTGAGGAGGAAACCTTGGGTGGGTATGTATCAAAACTACTATTTTCTTAAGTATCAATTTAAAATAGCTATTGTCTTTTTACTTAAAACTCACTATATTAGTAACAGGAAGTAACACAGAAGCTGAGAGCCAAAATTTGATCTGTGCAAAGATAAAAGTACATCTTGACTCTTGAACTCAAAGGTGGGAAGTGGAGCTAACTTCACCGTGTGCTGGGAAAATGCACCTTGTACTGAAAGTAACTGTGTTAAAGTAGCAGGCACTGACTGCAGTAGGGTGGATGCTTGAGTACACATTTCTCACTTGACAAATTCAAAGTGCAAGAGCTTCTTGAACAATGTGGGCTTTTTTTAGCTAGTGAAAGCATAAGATAGCAGCTTTTATTGCTTAGATATATCTAAAGTGATTCTGTACTGTTGTGCTGAAGAATTGAATGAAGTTATTTGGATATTTGAGGTGGTTGTGGCTTTGTTTAAATCTAGAAATATGTGAACCAGCTAAGGACTGTGTTGAACCAACATGTAAAGCCTGACAGCAGGATTGTTGGACTAAGTGCTGCAGAAGTCCCATGAGGTCATTGAATGGGAAGAGTCTGTATTAGCTGCAGTGAGACAGCTGGTCACATTATGAACAAAGAAATGCAGTAAGACCAGCCTGTATTTTCAGCTCCTAATGCATTTGGGTGAAAGTTTAGAAGGGCTGATGGAAAAAGCCATTATGGAAAAATACTCCTATTGCAGGATTTAAATTCTGGAAACAAGCTGATTACTGAGTATTAATCTATCCATGACAGTGCCACTGTGTAGAAGGATTTGGTTTCTTAGTTTCAAAGCACCTGATTCTGCCTTACAGTAAAACTGTGTCCTGAGGTATGGTGGTGTCCACTGATGCTGCACAGTGTAGTGGCAATCTGAAACACACTGGCTGCAGGCAGTCAGCAAATACATGAAAAAATCTATCCAGGGTGTAGGATGACTAGTGAATATTGCACTGCTTTGACCTCCCTCTTCAGGGAAAGGGAACAAGCAGCCAGCTCAGATAAATGATCTATCTGCACAGTCAGGAATTCTGCATTTGGTACTTATCACTAGAAAGTGGTTTGCAGCTCTGCTCAAGAGCTTGTAAAAGGTCTCAAGCCATACACATACTGCTTCCAGCCTAAACTTACTTAAAGAAAGAAGTTGATCTCTGAAGCTGCTTGGAAACAGAAGTTAGGTAATACACTCTAAGATTCTGGCTATTGTAAAGCAAGGTGTCTGCCTCTGCTCTTTATAGAGTAGCACACCTTTCTTCTCTTCTATGGATATTTTCCACTGTTTCCAGAAGGAGAAGTTCCCAACTAAACTTGCTGTGTTTCTTATAAGCGGTGTAGGCTAAAGCAAATGATCCTTTTCTCTCACTATTCCATGTAGTCCAGCAGTAGCAGCCAGGCTCCTGAAGTCATGCTTGGTGGTGGCTGTCTCAGTAGCAGCATTTTCCATGGCCCTTGTGACACCTGTGTGTCCCTGTGAGCTGTCAGGGGCTCTGTGGTGGTGCTGCAGCACTAAGCAGAGAGCAGGTGAGCGAGCCGAGCAATCACCAGGGGCTGCCGCTTGGCCATGGAGCTCAGGAGCCTGGCAGGGATGGCTGGGGCACCAAGATCCACCTGCAGGGATTACAGCAAAGGCTGCACGTTGGCTTTGTTTGAAACACAACACTTCTCCAGTCTGGAGTAGCTCTGATGTAATGTATTAGGCACAAAAGTAGTTAACAGCCAAATACCATCATTACTGTGTGGTTTGTATCTTCCCAATACTCCACAGACTTCCAGGACTTTTTCTGATGTTGCTTCTAGCAGGTATGACCCCCATTGCTTTTGAGTTTGAGCTTGGATTAAAGTTTACTAGTTTGAGACATACAGTGTTACTGAAAATGTATATGCATACACTAAAGGACAGTATAAAATGCATATAAAAATTTTAAATGCATATATATATATATATATACTTCACCTATGTATTGTAAAATGCATGTGCTGATTAATGATATTTTTAAAAACATAGCCCTAAGTTTTAAATAGATGAGTTTAAATGACATTTATGTCTGCATAAGCATTTAAATAAATTTTACACATTAAGGCATGTTCTTTTGGACATTTTTAAACACTTAGTAGCCCTGTTTCAGAGCCTATTTTTCAAATTAGTCTAAAAATGGATGATAAGATTATAATTTTTTTATTCTTAATTGGAGTCCTAATCTTGACTTCTCTTTTGTATCTATTAAGTATGAAGAATTAATGACTTTGTTTAGAAAAAATGCACCAAGTATTTTCAGGGGTTTTGAAAATGGTATAACCCAAGGTGGACTTCCTGTGTCCACAGCAAGACAAAAATGCAAACAAGACTCCCCATGTTGGCTCACCACATGAGAACACAACATATAGTAAAATTGCTAATAAACTTTTACAGAAGAGCTTGATATCCAAGGAAACAGCCTTGAACACTGTAAAAGCTTGGGAACATGTGCTTAAATACAATCCTGCTAAGAGTCTCTGCATTGAGAAGTGTGAAAGAAGTGACTTTGTGGTCATGGAGCATAGCATAAGGATTAAGTGTTCTGCTGTGTAAGAGCTTTTTGCATTCACAGTTGGACATACAGAAAAATCCTTACCTGTGCCATGTAAATAACTCTGGTGATCTCTCTTCCATTCACTATGTCAGGTTCCAGTATCCAAGCACTTGGCAGAATCTCCCCTCTCACTGCTTCTTTACAAGGGTGAGGCATGGATGCATCATAGACAGACTGAATAGCCAGGACAGACAGGTTCTCCTGCACATGACAAGGTGTAAAGATGACAATTTGAAAAATTTTATGCATATAGCAACGTTTTCTTCTTTTGCCATGAGGCATATTTCTCACATTACTTATAAAAGTAGTATTTTTTCATGTTATCTATTAAACATGTTTTTGTCAAAATCCTTTGTGTTTGCAACACAATATACTGTGTGACACTTGTGTTACTGCCTGATGGGCCTTGGCTGGCAATTGTCATCCATGAGAGGGTTTTACACATAATTCACTTGAGTGATACTGGCATGGCTTTCCTTTCTGTGCACTGGTACTTCTGCAGATATGAAGACTGACTTCCTTCTCTCCTTTATCCTTGAACCAGAGTATCAGAACAGCTCCTCCTCTGTGCTGCAGACAGAATGTTTACTTTACCTCTTTGGCTTCTACAGTAATGCAGCAGAAATCCCGGGGCTGCTTTAGGTAACACAGGGAGGTGTCAGTCACTAAATATACTGGGGAAAAAAATAAGAAAGGGAAATTAGCCTTTGACAACTTCAATATGGCACAATTTTCCCCACCACTGTAGTATATGATTTAAAATGCTTTTTCAAGACACCTCAGGCTTCTTTTTACTTTCAAACCACTGTCTCTAGCTGCACTTCTCAGCAAGATGTGTTTAATATCAGCCTTGGAAAAATCAAAGTTGAAGCTCCCATATTAAATAATGAAATTGTTTATTTACACCTGAAGAAATTGAACAAGATGTCTTTTCTTCCTGGCTGCCTACATCCATAAGTGTTGGTGGCTGTCATCTGCCAGTGTGAGGATGCTCACCCAGGTGAATGTGGCTGGTCACCTTCTTGTGTATTCGAGCTGTATTGATAGAGCTGTCATAGAGGTGCCTTTTGCCAGGATCTCTCACCACTCCCCACACACAGGGAAGAGGTCTTTCTATCACTCCTGCTCCCAGAAATCCATGCCTTGTTGCTGAAGGGAAGACTTTGTAGTACACCTGCACCTCTTCTTCTGTACACTGGTACCTGTCAAAGGCAAACAAAAGGTACTTGCCCACAAGTGGACCAGGTACAGAGAAAGGCTCCCTTTACACACACCTGCCATGAACTTACTTCCACCCAGCTGCTGCTTGGCACGTGTAGAGGTTCCTCAGGTTGTGAGAGCATGCTGCCATTACCTTAGAAAACAATGACAAATGACACCAGCTTCACTCAAGAATTCCAGCTGACACCCCACACTCTCTTCTGCACCCCATGGCTGCAGCCTGGCTCATATTTACCCATCCTTAAAAATTTTTTAGTGTGTGTATCTGTACCTGACAAATAGGTAACTGATGTAGAACAAGACTTGTGCCCCCCATTTTTGCTACAACTTCCAGAAGGAATAAGTGAAAACTCTGGTTTTACTTACCTCAGTGGTAGCATTAGCCAAGATATGTTTGGACAAATCTTGGTATCCTTTTGTTGAGGAGGAATTGACAGAAATAGTTAATCCATGAGTGAACCTGCAGCTGGTGCCACTTGAAGGAAGAGGTGGCTGAATTCCGCTGGCTTCTGCAGGAAATAAAAAAGCCAGAGAAGGAATAAAGAAATTAAAATATAACCCCACCACTATTCTTAAATTGAAGGGACTTAAACTCTCCACTGGAGCCTCCAATCCATCTGATCCTAATGAAGGAGTGATAACATCCCTTGCCTAGACATTCTGTGTGTTGGTAATTACACTGTGGTTATATCTTGCAGTACTGAAATTTTAATGGTTATCTCCACATGTAAGAAAATAAAATTTTTAGCCTCTTGAGGCTAAAAATAAGAATTTACTTGCACAATTCAGTACTCATTGCAGATTTGGGCCCCACACTCCTTGCTTCCTTCTTTCATTCAAAATATCCTCATATTATCTCAAAAAGCTGTACTTTGATGTTACCACATCAAAAGACCAACTTCAGAGGAAGCAAATCACCATTTCATATTTAAATAAATTCTAAGAAAGCTCTGGCTACTCATTGGTGGTATTTTTCTGAAATCCTGTAAAGGTAGGGACATCCTTGCAAATTAGATTTTGATTTGCATAAATGACAAATCTCATTAGGCTTTGGGATACAACTCAAAAGAAGCAAATGTATGTTTTACTTACCAAACATTGAATCCTTATGCAGTTGCTCTAATGTAAAAAGCTGACTATTTCTAATGGCTGAGCGACCTCGAGTATCTCTTGAAACCAAAGTACTTCCAGAGGAAACCTGATTTAAGAAAGTAGAAGTGGGAGCATTCATTTGAAGTGGGGAAATATAAACTGTGTTGCATAGGCAGTGCAATATTAGTAGCAAATCTGCCTTACAAGGTTGGAAGCCTCTCTTTATCATGAGGTAACCCCTTTGCCTTTCCCCTAGTTATGAAATGATACTTTGACTTGGGAAATTTAGCAAGGCAAGTGTAAGGATGCATGGGTGCATACTTCAAAAGTGACTGCAGGAAAGTCCATTTTCACACATGGAAACTCAAGTCAATGCATGCATCCTTCAGGGAGGCAGCACACAGAGTATCAGATGTTATCACATTTATCACAAGGAAAAGCCTGTAGTTTCTAAGAAATTTGACAGATCTCTGATAGTTTTATGTTACATAGGCAGTAGTAGCTATCTGATTTTTTTAATGTATTAATTACAAAAACAACAAAAAAATAAGTGCCACTGTCCTTTGCAATTAAATTATGAAAAGTTCCCTCACCCCATGTCACCCATCTATGCAAACTTGTCCTGCTTCATAGCTGTGCTGGAATTCAAACAATCTCAAAAACCACCTCTGTTCCTACATTATGCCTCTGTGCTCACAGCATCAGGAGACACCAGTCTCACCCAGCAGTGGTTTCTCACCTGCCCCTCCTGGCTGCTGAAGTTACTTGCAGTGTATGTGGCAGTATTGCTGCTGTTGTAACCAGATGTTGGCCCAGAGGAGAGGCTGAGGCTGGAGTCTGTACATAAAGTGCTTGTACTTGCAAGAGTCTTCAGTCTTGCTTCTTCCTGTAACACAGTATTGCAAACAAGAAAAGCCCAAATAAACCACCCCAGCACTGAAAGTTGAAAGAGGATTCCAAAGAAACACAGTTTCTTTCAAGAAGTGTTGACACAAACGTGCCATACAGAAAGCATTAAATAAGCAGGTTTGTTTGAAAGCCTAAGGTTATATAAACCATTGAGTGAATGACCCTGTAAAACTTGGCAGGCTGGGAAAATGCAGCTATCTCTGTTTTCTTCACATGTAAGAATTCAGACTATCAAACTAATGCTAAGATGCTTTTAAAAGGAAGAAGTTTTATAAAAAGATGCCTTTTCAGTCCCATTTGTTGCTCTTTTTCTACTTCTCAAGCCCCTGACTAAACTTGCTGATCAAATACAGTTGTTAAAGACTGAAGATTTTACTTTACCAATGCAACTACTTAATGCTAGAAGACCAAATAAAAATTATGTACGAAGAAAATTGTGATAATTCAAGATTATACTTTCAATATAATGCTCACCTTCTGTAACTGAGAAAATATTTGTTCCCGTATCCTCCTTTTTTCTTGCTCTGCTCTCTCCCTAAGTTTGTCCCTAGCTCTTGCAATTTCAGTTTTGGTTTCCTCTCGTGCCCTCTGATAGTCTCGCAGCAACAGTTCGATGTCTGAAGGGTGCTGGACACTTCTTCTTTTTGGTTCTTGAACTCTGTAAAAATGAAGTGAGGGGAAACACACATAATTACTTGAAATACCATGAGAAAAATCATATTTCAATTTAGAACAGGAAAACCTGCCAGAAAAGCAATTAAAACCCACCTCATCAGCCTCCAAAAAGCTTCTCTTTGCTCACTAAAGGCTAAGTAGACATAAGCCTTGGAAAATTACTCAGACTGCAAGTCCAGTTTACTACTGAGATTACTACAGTTTCTAAATCAGATCTCCATATGATATAAGGTTATGGCTTTGGCATATCACATACATTGTGTTGGGAAAATAACTGTCTCCTCACCACAAAGGAAGCAATAGTCATTTAGGGAATATGCTGGGGAACAAGACACTGAAATTCTAAATAGTGAAGTGCAGCAGAGCTTTTCTGGTATTTAAAATGAAACAACTCTCTGGCTTTTAAGTTAGTGAAGGTCCTGGTTCCTGCCAGGACAGGGTTGGTTTTGCTGGGAGGGGGCATGGCCAAGACACAGAGGTTATTTTGTACCACTCACATCATTGCTGTGTGGGGGAAAGGTACTTTTCTGGGGAGAAGGGGTTCCTTCCAGCTGAGAGTGGCAGAGGGAGCCATCCCATATTGTCTATTGTCAGGAGGCTTTCAGTGTGAATAATTTCTTTTTTTACATCTTTTGTTATTAATGCTGTTGCTGTTACTGTTCTTTTTCTTATCTTACTGCTGTTTCCAGCAAATGTTCTTATCTCAACCCATAATCTTTACCTTTTGTACCACCAGTTGGAGGGGAAGGGGAAGCAGCACTAATTTTAGCAGGAGTACTGAATTAGAGAATACCATTCCTAAATCACAACAAGGAGTGAAGACAGATTGGTCACTAATCAGTCCAGACTGAATACTTGGCTATCCCCATCCATCATACACATGTAATAAATTAGGCACTTGTTATGGACTGAAAAAGGTTTTAATGAATGTTTTCTAAAATCAGGCATGTGTTTTTCCTGAAAGCATTTTCTATCCCAAAGGTTAATGCACCCACACTGAGAAGAATTCTGCCCCTGAAGCCTTGGATGTTAGTAAGAACCATTAAAGTGCACCCTTTGTGAACACTGTGAATGAACACCAGGCCTGAAGAGAGGATTCTAATGCCCTACCTGGTGTTTTCCACCACATCTCTCCTCAGCTTTTGCAGATATTCCCGGCGTCTGCTGGGGAGATCCAGATCCCTCTGACTTGCATCCAGAGTCTGGGACAGACTCAAATGCTTCTGGGGACTCAGGCTTCGGCTCCTTTGGTATCTCTGTAGCCTTTTTGCTCTTTCCTTCCTCAGAGTTTCAATAGTTCTCATGTGTCTGTCAGGAAAACGTGATTAGAGAGACAAAAATGCACCCTTCAAAGTTACATTTTCTGATTTTTTAAAGCACTCAAATATTAGGTAGATTTGTAATGTAAAATTTTTATAGGAATCGAATACCATCTAATACCCCTTTGTGTACATGCTGAGAGATGATGTAGAAATTTTAAAATGCTTGTCTGACAGCAGGAAATGTACAAGAGGGTTGTTATTACTGCTAGTAATGGCTGAGAGGCAAATTGAGAATGGAGGCTAATGTAGCTGCTTCACAATTTTTTGTTGCCACAGTTTCCCAAACTGAGTTCTACAATCATAAGAATCAAGTATCTTTTTTATTTTTCTTTTGTGTATTTATGGGAGGTTAAAAATTATTTTTGCTCATTCATACAGCAGCATTTATTCACAGAAGCATGAATGGAATATTTCCATAATTAGGATGCATCAATTATTTTTATATTACAATAAATCAATTAAATATATTCCCTCATCACTAGATACACATGATAACTCCTGTGGCTGCTAGGAATTTTAAGAGTGGGGTCATACTAGATTAGAATTACACCAAATCATTTTTCCCTGTTGGAGTAACCCCAAAATTTTGTCCAAAATGCATCGCTTAACAGTTTTTAAAATAAACCTGATAATGTATCTCTTCACATATACTTCACTCAGTGGGACTAAGTGATTAAGATCTCATTACTAAATGTTATGTAAGCTGCAGGAAGTGTGTTAAAAATGCTTAAAACAACAGTACATTAAGTAATTTACCTTTCATAAAGTTGCTGCTTCACTGGAATTGCCCCTGGCTCATCTGCAGCCCCTCTCTGGAGGACCCTCAGCAGGGCGTCTGTTTCCCCGATGCCATAACTGAGCTTTGCCTCGGTCAGTTCCACTGTGAGGGGATGCTGGTGCAGGTCCAGGTGGATGCTGGACATGATCTGGGCACGCTCTCTCTGAAGCCTCTTGATCTCTCTGCTCCTGCTCTCACAGGGCTGGTAATTCCCTTCCATTTCTGTTGATCGTGAGCTTCTAGGCTTCTTTTCTGCCTGACTTCTTAAATCGGTCACACTGCCGCTCAAGCCGAGGAGCAGAGGAGGGGGGCTGCTCCTGAACCCGCACCAGTTGCTGAATTTGTTGTGAATGGGCAAGTCCCGGAGACTGTAGCTGCGAGGCCTGTGTGGCTTTGCAGGAGTCGTGTTCCTGCTGAGAGGAACTTCAGTGTCACATTCGCTGCCAGTGACGGAATCTGTACTGTCCTCTCGGAAGGACGTCTGCGCATCGCTGGCGTCAGACAGTGGGGGAGGGCAGCTGTTCTCATTCTTCCAGAAGAGATCATGAAATTGGAGAGAAGATGCTTCTGCTAGAGGTTCTGAGGACGTGCTAGCATTTGTCTTACTTGAACAAGTGGCATTAATTTTTTGATTAAAAAATAAGTCAGCATTTGGAGAAGGGTAGTTACGAACCAAAGCAGTATCAGAATTCCCAGTGTACTTTTCGTGCCTGGTTCCACCTGAAGAACCTCCTCCACCCCTGGTAACATACATACAATGAAGAGAATGTGCCACTGAGCCCTGGTCTCTGACATCCTCTGTCACAACTGCACTGTGGCCTGACACCTCCAACATGCTGCTGGAGTGATACAGCCGTTCTGCACAGATGGTGGTGTGCGTGTCAACCCTGAGGCTGTGCTGCTGTTCCAAGCCTTTTGAACCACCCTGTCCTAAAAGTTCTTTGGCTGCTTTCTTATCTGAAAAAGTTCCAGGTTTCTTTCTGATGCTCTTGTGTTCTCTAGGGGTGCTTGATTCACTGTCTGTTTCTGTCTGTGAAAAACTGTCCACTTGATGTTGCATGCTGAGCTGTGGACCTGCTCTCAGCTTTCTCTGGGTGTGAAGGGGACTTGAAGCAACACTGGAGTATCCAAGAGGTTCCTTACTAGGGCAGACAGACTTGCTAAAAGCAGTCTGGCTGCTGGGACTAGCACTAAGAGTAAGAATAGGGGAAGAGGCCCTATCGACTAGCAGGGTATTTTTGTACCAAAATTTTCTTTCAGCTGGAGTTTCTGTTTCATTGACACTTCTTTTATCCTGAGTGTAAGACATTGGAGATTGACAGGCGCTATTAGTAGGGCTGCTAACTACAGTGCATGAAGAACCATCTTGCCCTGAACTTTGCAAAGATGATGTGAGAGGTGAAGCTCTGGTACCAGCAAAAGCAACGTTCTGCTGTGCATTTAGGGATGTTTTTTGAGAAAGTAAGGTAGGGTTGGAAGTTTTGAGTAAACAAGGCAGATGCATAAAGGAGTCTTCCAAAATGCTGTCAAGACTGTCATGGAAGTCAGAATTGCCCAGGTTTTTCATCCCTGTTTTTTCTTGTGTTCTTTCTTCAAGAGAGGATGTTTCCTCTTTCCTTTTGGGAATCTCTCCTACTGTATCTGTACCAATTCCTTTCCAATCAGTATTTACTATCTGAGCTGTCCTCAATTCCTTTTCCATTTTTGCTTCCACTTGTTTTTCTTCATGTTTGCTTTGAGGTTTTTCCAAAATCTCAGTCTGAGTGCCTACATCTGCTGTAGTCTGAGTACAGCTATCTGATCTAATAGCCTTAACAGCACCTTCAGTTCCTTTTTGGTTGATTTTGGCATTCTGCTCATTATCTATAATACTCTGTTGGGAAAGGTTTCCCAGCAGCTCAGAAGTGTTCTGAAGAAGCTGTGACAGATGCATGGACAGGTTCTGCATGCTAGTCCAAGAAGAAGGTTGATGAAATAAATCTCTGTTTGTTTCCTCCTTTTTTGCAGAAACATCTGTGTAGCTTCTCTGATGTCTTCTCTGCCTTTTATACCTTCCTGTAGTTGCTGTTTGTGTTCCTTGCTCACATGTAATCCCTGGTATTTTTTTGGAAGGTTTTTCAGACTCTGAAGGATATAATAGTACAATTTCATCGACCTGCATTGAAGAGTTACCAGGTTGTGCAGAAGGATTCTCAAGTTCAGCAGTGTTGTTTTCTGAGTTAGTTTCCAATGTTTCACTGGATATGTTGCTGTACTGCTTGGTACTGTCACTCGAGCATGCTGATTGAAAGTCTTGTCTGACACTGTCCCATTCTTGAAGACCTTCAATGCTGCTCAAAGTGCTTGACAAAACTTTTGCTGTAGCATATGAACTTAGATGAGAACGAAAAGGAGAATTTTGAGAGTTCAATCCATTGTCTACACTGGAACACCTCATAACTTTACGATTTTCCACGTTCAAAGGAATTTGATTGCTAGAGACATCACTTGCACTTCCAAAAACATACTGTTTCCAGCCAATCTTGCAGGCCCCCTCTTGTTGCCATGGGTGAATGTATGGGTTGATATCACTTGATCTAAAATGCATCACACCTTTATTATCTTGCAAAAATAAATCAGATTCTGTCTGGTATCCAGCTTCTTCTCCTTTTCCTTCACTACACTGAGCTAGAGAACTGCTCTTTGAATGGACACTTGCTTCTGCACACATGGAACTGGGAGCTGTGGGCAGTGAGGCTGATTGAGATTGACTAGTACAGTCCTTCAAAGACTGGATACTTTGGCTTCTTGCTGCAAAATTTTGTAAGTTTTTGGGATCACAGCTTGCAAGCTTCTTAGTTTGTGCTATTTTTTGCTGAAATCTGGGTTTAGATTTAACTTGTAGAAAGTTCTTTGATTCCTGCTTTGAAAATCTTTCAATTCCATAAAAATCATCTTCAGTTGGTGATGGAGGCTCTACGCTCATATTCAAATCTTGCAGTGATTTAGATGCAGAATATAACACAGGATCTGCCTTAGATGAAGCTTCCAAAGTATATTCTGTATCAGAGAAAACAGCAATAGCTGGAGCTGATACTCTGTGACTTTGTAAATATGGTCTCGGCTCACTTTGTTTACAGCCCTTTGTACTCTGTATGGTAGAATATGATCTTTTGCTCCTGAATTGCATAAATTTGGATTCTTGAGGAGTTAAATCATGGTTTTCTGGCAAAAACTTTATGGAGGCTGTTTCATTACTTTTTACAGAAAAATTTAGTCCTCCAGATTTCAGTATATTATTCCTCATTATAGTGTCTCCCATTGCTGAGCAAGTGTCTGCCACAGCATCAGCAGCAGGGCTATCAATGCTTGAACATATTTTGTTTTTCTGTTCACTTGCAGTCACATACTGACAATTGTCTTGCAGATCTGCAGGGTTTCTTTCAAAACCCAGGACAGTGTGATAAGGTTGCCTGGGATCAGGGCTTCTGTATGTGGGAAATGTTGAACTAAATGAGTTGCAGGAGTATTCAGGATCCACTTGAACATCTCTTGAATACAGATTTTCCAAAATTGTAACTTCTGAACCTGTTAATTCAGTTGGAGAATTTGAGGATACAATAGCTTCCTTTTGAGCAGGTTCTCTACTTAATGTTTTTCTCTGCTCTGTCTTTACTATAAAATGTTCCTTCTCAATATTTGAATGCATTTCTTCCTTTCTTTCATTAAGTGTATTTCTCATTTGTCCCTCTTTAATAGGAGTTGCCCTTCTAGTATCCCAAAAAGGTAACGATGGTAGAAAAAGAGAATCATTTGGTATTTTCTCCATGTGTTTGTTGCAAGCTTCTTGTGGTGGAACTTTATCCAAATGATGCTGATCAATTTTTGTATCACTGTAACATTCTTTACTATTACTTCCATATGCAGCTCCCTCATCTAAAGCAGAATTTTCATATGAAGTACAATCTATGTCTGACATTGGAAAATGCCTATTTTCTTTTGCAAGAGAAAGTAAAATACTTCCTGAAGCGCATACTGGCTCATCAAATACCACAGCTTTATCAGACTGAGTGTCTTGTATTTGCAAAACAGCAAATGGAGACTGTTTCAATATATTTGAATGTGAAGTATCACATGTGCTAATTTCACCATGGCCTACATCTGCAGTTAAAGGAAATTCTGAAAATGCTGATAAGGCTGGGTAATTGACTCCTGCAAATGATTGGGGAAAATCTCCTCCTTTTATTGAGCACACATCTGCAGAATTGCAGGATGCTTTCTCAGTCAAACAGCTGTCCTGGAGTGAGTCCTCAAGCTGACTAAATACTGGAGATTTTGAGTCCCCAAGTGAAGAAGATGTGTTAAAAGCACCGAAGCTCTTGGAGCTTTGAAATGTTGTCCCAAGTGGAGTGTCTTCTGCAGAGTGTGATGGAAGAGCCTTTGATTCACCCTGACCAGTCTGTCCTTGGCTCTGGAAAGTGAACAGACCCGATTCTGGTACAGTCACACTGTTAGTGTTACTGCAGTGTTCTGAGAACTCATCAATTTTATCTTCTTTTATGTCACCACAATTCTGGAAATAACTTTGAACAATATTCTTCTTTTGCTCTGTTCCTACAACTATTTCAGGGAGTTTATTACTCTGAGCATATGTGGCCTCTGCAACTGCAGAATTATTTTCCTTTCCGTCTCCTTTTTGAGAAACACCAGGAAAAGTTGCAGATACATTTAAATCAGTTGATTCACTTTCAAAGTATTTTGTTTCTTCAGAGAGAATAGTATCATTTTTACCTTTGTCTCCATTGCTGACAATTAAACTACCTGCAGATGATGCTGGACAATTCAGAAGACCAGAAGAACGTTCAGAAGTGCCCAAGTTCCTATTATAATTTAGAATGTCTTTGCTGTAATGTGGATTTTCCTTTGGAGACTTGTTCAAGCCTTCTGAAAGGGCTGAATCTTTATCAGAAAGAGTGTTGCCTGATTGGCCTACATAGCACTCTTCAGAAGCCTCCTGTTCCTGGTTTTCTGTAGGCTCATGCTGATACCCAGCTACACCAGGAAACTCAGGGTTTTCACATTTACTCTTTGCTGTAGGATAGTTTGCACTTAAAACTGTCTTCTCATCATGCAGTGATGAGCCCCCCAAGTGAGGAACTTTCTGAGTTGTATTAATATTCTGAAATAATTTTTGGGTAGAGCTTTCTAGTAAAGAGTGGGTTTTTCCCACCCCTATGTCTTCCATCACTTCTTTCTCTGAGGAAGACAGCAGGTTTAAAGTATCCAACACTAGTGAATCAGGCACAATGGTACCTTTTACCTCTTGGGCTGTGTCTTCTATGGAATTAAGACAGTCTTTTAATAATTTATTAACCATTAAATCCATACTGTGTTCTTCATAAGCATTATTAATATCTTGTATTATATCTTCAGAAGAATCTAATTTTTCCAAGGAAAATGAGCTTCCTTCAGCCCTTTGCTGAAGTACAAGAGCTCCAGACTCAAGACCACCTGCACTGTAGGGAGTGAAAGAGCTGTTCTCATTGTCAGGTTGCACAGATATGGGATAATCAGGTCCATTTTTAAATACAGAGGATTCTTCCTCATGCTTCTGCTGCATGGTCCTGGTTTGCAGAAGAGCTACACTCTTACTTTGTGTTTTACCTGGAAGATGTTCATCTTCTCCTGTTTTGTTGGCAGTAACTGATGTGCCAACACCAATCTCACTCTCCATTAATGTTTTGTAGTAAGGCAGAACAGCTCTAGTTCCAAGACTGCTGTTAGATGGTTTTACACATCCTTTCAGTGCAGTGGGAACATCCTGAACAAGATCGTCACTTCCTCTAGGATATAAAGACTGGCATGGGGAGTCTTGAAGTTCTTGGTTTTTTTCTGTACACTTCTGTGATGTTGGTGGATTTTGTTTCTTGCTAATGTCTTCATTATTTCCAGAAAAGCTGGTAGATACCCATTGACTTTCTCTTAATATTTCATTTAATCTGCTGTCACCATGGGTCATTTGATAGCTGCCTTTGTTTTCAGGGAAGAGTTCATCCAGGTTTTGTAAAAAGATCAGTTCTACCTCCTCCATGTTTTCTACAAATATCTGCTCTTGTTTATCTGCTTTGGCCATTTCTACCAGCTTCATCAATTGCACTTTCTCTTCCTCAGCTCTGGAGCCTACTTGATCCAATTCACAAATATCAGAACTTCTTCTATCTATACTCACATTCAAGTTTCCTGAAGTGCCATGCTCAGGAGATTGCACAGAGCAACTCATATACCTGTGTCTGTTAAGACTTGTAAATTTTTGTTCAGTTCTGTGTTGGTCAATTCCAGCACTATCATCAACTGAATATTCACATGCATCAGCATTTCCTATCTCTGTAGCAGAGTCCACTGAGTCACCATCCTCACTCATTTCAGTGGGGTCATGGCATCTTGAGTCATCTTCTAACAGTGTATTTGGTTCTACTTCAGAAGCCATCAGGTACCTTTCAGGGATCTTAAATTGATCTAAAATTTCTTCTTTGTCCCCTCTGTCACCATACATCTGATGCAGAGCTGGAGACTGTTCATTAAAATAAAGATTTTCCTCTGTGCATGTGTCTTCTTGCCTCATAATAACCAGCTCCTCAGTGTTTGTCATGGTAATTTTTTCTTCACTCCCAGTCACTTCACATTCATTAACCTTGTCTTCCTGGGGCAAACAGTTTGGTACACAATGCTCAATTAAATTGTTAGAATTTATTTGTCCTTCATTTTCAAGTTTTGCTGAGATATTTCCTTGCTTCCTTGGGATTAGTACTGTTTCAGCTACATTCTCTGTTGTTCTGTTCATCTGTGAAAGCCCTTTGCAAGTATCAAGGAATCCCAAAGTATTCTGAATAATATCTGTTGTGTGGGAACTCACAGGTGAAGGGGTGGTTTTGGGAGCAACAGAAAGCTCTGTTGAATAAATACCTGTTTCTATTTTCTCACTTTTTTCTTTTTGGTCAAAGCTGCTTGTTTCAAGTTGGCTGCCAGAATGCACAAGAGCTTTTGACTCCTGAGTATGTTCTGCCCCTGTGCTGGCTTCCTGCAGTTCATCTTTGTCCACCTCTTCATGTGTCAGGCACAGATTTGTATTAAACTCACAGAGAACTTCACAAGCTGCAATATCAGTAGGTTTCTTTGGATTCTGAGTTAGACCAATGTCTTTAAAATCCTTTCCACTTCTGTCTTCACTTACAATTTGGACTTGGGCTGCTGGTCTGTCAGGTAAACTTTCAGTGTGTTTGGATTTAATGCACTTTTCCAATGCACTTTTTTCTAAGTTGCTTAGATTATTGATTGGTTTTATTATTTCTTCATCTCTGGCTGTCTCCGTATTCTGATAAGCAGCCATGGCTTCTTCTGTATCCATTTCTTTGTTTCTGAAAAATTGGGATTCTTTCTTTTTATATGAACTATCCTCTCGAGAAATGGCAGCTGATGCATTTGTGTTGCATTCAAATACCTTTCCCAACTCAGTATTTGCATCATGTTCAACATGAAAGATGTCCTCTGGGCAATCACTTTCAAAAAATGCTTCTTTCTCTTCTCTAGATTCAATTAAAGATTTGTTCTGTGTTTCTGATTCCAAGAGAATAGAAGCATCAAATTCTGCAGAAATATCTGCAGTTGTATTATGTGTAGTGTTTTTCTGCCCTGTTGAATTTGAAGAGCATGTTGGGCAAAGGCAGCCAGAATGTGCATCAGAACAACTTTCTGTGACACTGACTTCCACAGTAAGATTAGATGTAGCATCACAATCTTCTTTCACTATTGTGACATGCTCCAATAGTTTATCACAATTTTCAGTCTCAGATGCACTTTGAAAAAGATTAGTTTTTGTTGAAACTTTGTAAAAAAGGCTTGAATTAGATTCTGGGATAAAATCATTTGTATTCTCACAAATAGCAGCAGGAAAGGACTCGGTGTTTTTCTCACTTACATTCAATAGGAAATAACTTACTTCATTTACCACTGGGGTTTTGTATTTGGATGAAAATTCTTTCTGAACTGCAGCCTGAGAATTGAATACATTGTGTTCTTTGCTTTTGCTGCTTACTTCTCTTATGTTATCAGTGCATAATGTATAATTTTCTGAAATGTGCTGGGATAAGCAACTTGTCTGATTGTCTGCTAGAGCACAGTCAGGGGAATAATCCTTTGAATCAGATTTGCATTTGAATTCATAATGATTTAGTGAAGACAAGCCTTCATCCTTTGAAACGTATTCCTCATGATCACTGAACGAAGGCACCTCTGGCACAATGTCTGCCAAGCTATCTGTGCTTATTTCCATACTGGTTCTCTCTTTTTGAGGCATTTCTATTGGTGTTGCAGACTGGTCAAAGCTTGCACTGACAGCAACAACTAAAGGGTGACATTGATATGTTGTTTTCTGTGAGGAAAAGTCTGTCTCTGCTGTTACTTCTGCAGGTGTTTGCTCACGATCTGTTTCTTGCATTGTTTCCAGATTACTCTCCCCAGACCTGGGGGGTTCTTCTGCAATAGCTGATTCTGTTCCTTGTCCAGCCAGAGTCTGAAGCTTGTAACTGCTCACTAGAGAGCAGCTCTTGTTTAAGTCACTAAGAAAGAAACCTTCATCACAACATGTTGGTATTTTTTGTACTGGAAAAAGCTGCCCACAGTTTCCAAATTGGATGTGTTTTACTGCAGATGTCTGTGTTGAGGCCATATTATGAGCAAGTCCCATGGAACACTCAGCAGCAGGTGCACTGACAGATGCACTTTCACTGCCTGAATCTGTCACACTTGCTTTTGTCATCAAGTTATTGTAGTCATTATCAAGCTCATCTTTTGAAAAACTTCTGACTAAATCATCTTCTAAATCAGCATCTACACAGCCATTCCCCTGCTCCACAATTTGCACAGGCAACACAGAGATAAAAGATGTTTTTTTTCAGAGTGTGATCTTTTGGCAACTCTGGATGAGTTGTGGGGAGAGAGCTCTCCTCTTTCTTAGGTACCAGTGACAGGCAGTCTGCAGTGGAGGTGATTTCCAAACAGCTGAATGTTCCTGCACATTCAGTAGCAGACCTGTAAGTAGACAATTCACCCAGCTGTTCTTGTTCAGGATGCTGTGACCTTGAGTGTTCATAATAATCATGGTCTGCTGAAGTAGGAACAAAAGAAGAACTTGGTCCTACTGAGCTAACAAATGAGGACATTATGTTTTGAGATTCCAAGGAAGAATTTTCATTAGAGTTTGTCCATCCCTTCAAAATCTTATTTAATGATCCACTCTCAGAAGTCCCACTTGCAGTTGTTGTTTCAGGTAAAGGTACTTCCAATGTGTCAGAGGAGAAAACTGAGTTTATTTGGTTTACAATATGAGGACTGTGAGTAATGCTGTGAATCTGCTTAGAGCCAGAAACAAAAGAAACCTCAGCAGCTGACTGCTTTAGATCATCTTTCTTTAGCCAAAGTTCTGGTTTGCTCAAAGAGCACAGATGAGCGTCTTGAAATTCTAAGTTTTCATGGGAAGAAGATGCTGTTATTCTGGGGTTGCTGGTGTCAACCTTTGAGTCACAGGAAGACCAGGCATCATTAGTAAGCAAACGATTTCCACTTGTATAATAGAGTCTTCTGGCAAGAGATCTTTCTTGTTCTACAAAGGAGACTTTTGCCCCTTTCAGCAACTGCTTGCAAGCATTACTGGAAGCAGTCTGTGGCTTGGTGTTCAAATAAAAGGAACTGCTCAGCTTCGCATCACAATTGGTCCCTTCTGTATCTCTGTCGCAGGTCTTGGATTCATGGTCTTCCTCAATCTGTGTAGTTGGTAATTTAGGAGTTTGTAACTTCCAGAAAATCTCTGCTGGTACTTCATCAGATGAGTCAGATTTGGATTCTTCTACCAGATCTTCTGCTGGCATCTCTTCTCCATCAGCTAAGCTGTCCAGAGAAAAGCTTCTTTCAGCCTTTCCCAGTCTCCTGTGGGATGCATATGATGTCACCAAAGATGAAATATGGTTCTCAGTTCTGCTTCTGAAAAGCTTAGCTGGCTCATGATGGGCCTTTAACTTGTACAATTGGCTTGTATTTTGCTTTTTGGCTTTATTTTCCTTTTCTATCAGAGAGTCTTGAGACATTTGACTGTCATCACTCTCAGAATCTTCTGGGTTGGCAAGACATTTATTTCTGTCAAAATCTTCCAGTTTCAGCTTATCTGGTAAAGCTTTTGCATAAGCACAAGAAAGTGAATCTACAGAATAGGAACTGTCAGTATCAGAAATCTCATTTTCATCATCCTCTTGCCAGTTTCCCAGCACATCTGTGGCTGTCTTAGACATTCCAGCACTTAGTATCTCAGCACTGTGCCACTTTTTTTCAACATAAGAGAGTGGTGTCTGTGAGTTCATCTTAGTGAGGTTTCCTACTGATGCTGCTGCCATCAGAGATTCTTTCTGTTCCACTGATGATTTCTCGTGACTTGGCAAGACTGAGTTTTCCTCTCTCTTCCAGTTCTTGACTGTTTGGTTTAGATGCAGTGATGGTGGGTTTCCATACACTGTTTTCTTCATTTGCTTAGGACAGTTTTCTGGAGAAGACCTGTGGCCTTTTCCATTGATATCCATTCTAATTTTTTTATTGGATACCTGAGCTCTATTTTGTGCTACATTGCTACTGGCAGGCTGACTTAAATCTCCTAGCACCTTTGATTTTGTCATTCTTCTCCCTGTAATAAAGGTTTTAGGCTCATCTTTCTCCTTAAAAAGATTAGGAGAAGAACCTTTAGAGGTCTGGTTTTGAGATCCAGCATGCCCTGGGCTGTCATCCAACTTTTCAATTTTTTTATAATTTTTATTGATATAAGCCATGATAGCTGAATCATTAGAGTCTTTCTCTGCTCCTTTTTTATTTTCAATTGAAGATGTTTTTTGTTTTTCAGTTAGCTGCCTCTGGATTGAAAAAGACATCCACTTTTCATCATTAAGGTCATCACTCCCAGAAATGTCTTTACCACTTCTGTAAAGGTATTCTACAGGTGACAACCTCCCTGTTGTACCACCTTTATAGTGTTGGTCAGTATTTGGTGAGGTAGATAACTTCGAGACAGACTCCCTCTTCGAAAAACAGCTGTGGAAATAAAGAAGAAAGAAAGTCCAATCCTTGCTTGAATAACGTAGTTGACATTTCCACCACAGTAATATCTTGCAAATAACAATAGCAATTCATGAAGCAACATTCCCAAAATCCAATTCTAGCAGGGAATAAAAAAATAAATTCTGTGACTAATTATAAAATCCCCTTGCTATCTGGGAAGATGCTCTACACACAAAGGAATAGCTCAATGATATGATGTGCAGCTTCATATTGAATCTCTGTAGGCTCAAGTAGCTGTAAATGTTAATTAAAAATAATAAAAGATAGTTCTAAGTCACAGAAATTCACTTATCAGAGTTTAGCTATTTTCTGCTGTAGAAATAGCTAAGAACCATGCTGTCATAGACACTGTAACACCCCAATATTTTCGCCTTGCATAGAGATATTTATTTAACTTGAGAAAGGCTGACCAGTATAAAAATCCTATCCATAATCACCCCAAAGATACCTGTATTCTGAAGAGTTTGATGGTAATCAAGATAAAATTTTTCAGAAATTAGTATTTACCAACACTCTGAAGGAAAAGGACAGATAAGTCCAGCTTGATGTACAATATAGTAGATTCACTGGTATTGCAGATTTGGGGATTTTTTTCCAATACATTGAAAGGCATTCAGGATTATAGGTGACCACTGAAAACACCTTGAATTCACATTACTTTTGAAAGTGCAGAGGATGTGGCAGATATTAACTTACCTGAGTACCTGGGGCAGGTATGAGTCACAGAAGAAATGCCTGTGCTGCGAGGAGCTCGAACCCAACGATTTCTGTCTCTTCTGCCAGTGGTGATCCAAAGAGGACCATACAGCAATATTGTCACTTAGAGCTTGGGGTTGTTCCACACACTCCTCACTGAGCCAGCAGCTGGCTTCCAGCTGCTCTAGGTTCTGCTTGGCTTCCAACAGCTTCTGCTTCTTGACTATCCTCTCCAGCCGGAACTTGACCTTTTTCCTTCTTATGCTTCTTTCAGCCTTTTTCAAGGAGTACCTCTGCAAGAGCTCCAGCTGCACCAGTCTCTTCTTGTTCTGCTGTAGCAGGGAAAGGCAGGTTTCCAGCCCAGGGATGCTCTGCACCTCAGCCTCTGCACACAGGGTAGATTCTGTTTGCACTGCAAACTCCCTCTGCTGCTGCTGAAGAGCAGCCAGACGTTTGTTCTCATTTATAAGCCACTGCTGGTCTGTAAACAAAACAATGGTTAAAAGAAAGGAAAAAGCATAGGAAAAATATTATATGTTACTATCTTGTTTCTTAATTTAATCAGCCTTTAGAGGTCATTTGAGAACAGAATCTCCATACATGCAGAGACTCAACAAACTATTTAAAGAAAAATCTACTGTTGCTCTACTTCATTGATAAAAGCCTCTTCATTGGGTTAAGGACTGAGGTAGCAGCTGCAGAATATAAGCAGGGGCTTGGCCAATACAGCTGAAGAGACTGGTGGTTAAAACCTTTTCTGTAAGAAAAATGTGGAACAAATGTCAATTTCTCAAAGCTGACTCTCTAATATCACCTCAATTTTGTTAAAATACAGTGGAAGCATGAAAAGGTTTGAGTTTAACTCTGTACACTTTTCAGACACAGGGTATATATTCACAGTAGAGAAGTATGACTTCATTAGCTTTTTTTTTCTACTTCTGCTTTAATTGTTCTGAAGTCACATGTCAAACTTTGTATGGGAAAGAATGTGTGTGCACTGGAAGCAGTGTTAACAAGGGAACTAGAGGATGAAGTTGCACAAATATTTGTAAACCAACATTTCTTTGTGCTTTTGCTCCCATCCTTTCCTCTTGAACTTAGCTAAGTGAAAACAAACCCATCTATATTTTTTCTCACTCACCTCAGCATGCTGGAAATGGCAAAGGAGGGAGCCCAGAGCTACACTAATGGACTTTGTTTAGCACAGGAAATGGCAATTTTTGTGCTCACTGTTGGTGGCAAGTTCAGGAGGCTGGACCTCCCTCTGCCCCACTGTGGCTGGGCCTCATTTGCAGGGCAGCTGACAGGCACAGTCCTGTGGATGGGAATGCAGCCTTCCAAGTGAGCTACAGACCAGGCCACAAGGATGTCATCATATGGGTACCTGCTAGAGAGCTATGGCAGCCTTTCTAAATGCATCAGATGAAGACTTTCCAAGCAAAACAATCCCTGTGTGGCACCTGGCTGTGGTAGAGCAACTACCAGAAATTTGCTGTCTCTGGCAACTGTGGCTGCCCCAATGAGCCCTTGCCAAAACAGCCTCATGGAAATCCACTATCTCAGCATGTAATCATAAAATTACTGAATCTCTAAATGGCTTGGGTTGGAAGGGACCTTAAAGATAACTAGTTACATGTGCATGAAATAGAATAAATACTGTCATGGCAAACATGCAGTGAAGCCAACACAACCCTTAGCTATTGTGACAAACAATTCAAAAAACACAAGTTCACACCACCAGTCAATGTTTCTTTTTCACAGAATTACCACTCTACTCCACAAAAAGAATTAGATTCTCTTCTGTTAATGACCCCTACACTTCATAAATGTAAAATATGTTCATATACCAAGTGATTAACCTAATTTGATAACAAAATATGCTACCTCTGCTTACACACTTAGTCGTCTCTAAATATTCAGAACCTGAACTTTGCAGCCAGTGAGGATGCAGTATAGAACAGAACCATACAGATTTGTTTCAAACCCTGGGTGCAATGACTGCTTTTATTCCATGCAAGGAATGGATATGCTTAGAGGTTTTTCAGAGCACACCAGCTTCAATCTGAGCTATGATGAACTGTAACAAAAGAAGGGATTATTGAGATCACCATGACCAGGTTGTATCTGATGGCCTGAACATGTTCTCTTAATGAAGCAGATTTTTATGCTGCTATAAAAATATACATATTCAGCTCTCTAAGCAAACAAAAAGCCCCCATCAATTGCTGAACAAACAATGTAAAAATCTCAGGCCAGTTCCTTTGCAAGTAGAGCATTTCTCAAAGAACCAGTTTCCCAAAGCACTGCTGTCTCACTAGCAGCATTTTTTTTTTTTTTTTGGCTGAGCTTACTTTCAATGTGCAGTCCTTTACTAAATAAGCAATGTTTCATTGCTTATTCAGGGATACAATAATTAATTCAGAAAATAAGAGGTATTTAAATTTGATGTGATGAATGAGGGTTACCTGCAGCTCTGCACAGCTGAGCTGCAAGAGAGGAATTTGGGGCTCTGGAATTTTCCCTAATGCAAGAAATCATTAGGGCAGAGACATTGTAGGTATCACTTGCTTGATGAATACTGATCTTTTTAAACATACTTCATTAGTGATCCCCACCACAGTGAGTCTCCTGTCCTGCTTGTGTTGGCAGCTCTGCATAGAGCACATGCACAGAGGTAGCAATTCTAGCTCTATAGTTACTATTGCCATTATGTTAATTTTTCTTAATAACGTTTTTAGTTTTCACATACAAAACTTTTTTTCTCAACTTTGTTTCCAGACATGTTGTCTCTAGCATGATTTTAGCAAGCAGAATATTTGGCAGAGCAGTTTCCCTGCAAGAGAGCTGCAAGCTTAAGATGCTAATTAATCTCTGCTCACAAATTTGCCTTTGTCAGGAGCTGAGCCACAGAGGGCACAGAAGAGGTGAAGAACTTTGGTGGGTTGCCAAGCAAAGAATTGTATTTGGCTGGCAAAAACCACCTGCCTGGCTAAGCTCTGCATGAACAGTGAAAACAGCAGAATTAGAAGGAAGCAGACAACAAGTCTACAGGGCCACAAAATAAAGATTTTTGAGGAAAATCTCCTGATATACTGTCCATATATTCTTCTGCCATATCCCATTAAAACAATTTCCTTTTAATCTCTTCATTGTGGCTGGCATCATTAAAAGATAGCTGACTGTGTAAGTTTTGGCCTGAGACATTGAAACCTACATCAAATAATTCATTAAAAGACAAACTAGAGAACAGCAGAGCCTCTGCTGTAGGGAAGCAGGATTGAGATCAGCCTGGGAGAGGAGAGGCTCAGAGGCACAGGGGAGTAGCTGGTGCTGTCCCTCCCAGCAATGACCTGCAGTGCTAATTAAACAGTGCTGCTGGGGCACTGCAAAGGAGGCCCTTTGGTTCTGTTAATCAAAGCTCAGTAACTGCTCTCAAGGGAAAGGCAATTGGAGCAGAAATCCAGTAATTAGCCATAATAAAAGTTCCACTCATAAAAGAAAAGCATCATAAAAGAAAGCATCACTAGGACAAAAAGTGTTGAGAGGATGAAAGCATGCAGTCATGGAAGGGAATTGAAGCAGGGGAAGAGGCAGGTACCCACTTTCTTGGATTTGCTGGTTGATGAGTGCTTGGTCATTTTCTAGCTCTTGCTCTGCTTTGATCTGTCCTCTCAGAATCTGTTGCTTCAAATCCTCAACATAGAGCTGCTGTCGTTGAATTTGTTTTCTGTGGAAAGCTTCCTGGTCTCTCAGTTTCTGCCTGTACTCTTCATGGACAGCATCTATTTCTCTGCTGTTAGAAATGTTGACAGTGAATTTAAACCAGAAACAAATATTATTTGTAGTAAAACAAGCCATTTTACTAAAGAAAGACAGACAATATTCCAGATGTTGTTTTGTTCAATAAGGGTGCATGATGCCAAAAATGCATAGCTGTGTTTATGCATGTCACAGCAGGCTGCAACCCTCTAAGTGTCACAAATACCAGAAAACATGAAAGATCTAGTAGTGAAGCAGGTAATTCCATTATCCAGACTATATCCAGATATGGTAATTCCATATCCAGAAAGATAATAGCAAAAAGAATTTTAAAAAATATTGTCCCTTTCCATTTTGCCATAGTCTTCCACAAATGAAACTGGGGAAGGGATTGTTTTAAGTTATTAAATTTTGTGACCACAATGTAAGGTAATTGTCATTTAAATACTTCAAAGTGCTTTACAAAAATGGCCAACATTATTTTTTTTCAGATCAAAAACTCCAACCTAGAAATATTTACAGGCATTGTCAGGATTACAGTGACAGTCTCTGGCAGTGCCAAGGAAAGACCTTGATCACCCAAATCTCCACTGGATGCAAGAACTCTTATCAGGTTACTGCTTCTATATTTGGAGCACTTTTAGAGAAGTGACTAGCCTCTGAAAAACTGCTTTACAATCTTCTCCAAGATGTTTGGCTCCTGACTGTGTTCCTAAATTTTATACACATGGAACAACAACCAAAATAGTATCTATTTTAACATTAATTCATTATAATGTTCAAGATACCTTAGTTCACTGAAAGGAATATATATTCTACTTGTCTACATGCTGTCATCAAGAAATTCTTAACATTGAAGTAAGATTGTATCTAAAGATTGTATATGATCTTTGCCTGCTAAACACTGCATTATTATATATAAGCTCAGAAAATTAAACCTTTGGGTTCTTGAAAAAACGTTTTAATTATATTTTACTAAGAAAGTAAATTATGTATTTATTATACTTACATATATATAAGACAATCAAAGACATAAAAATTCTAAAGAGTTCCGGAAGGTCAAAATACCTCCAAAAATATAATTTCAAAGGAAATCTTTGGAAATGTAATGTAGTTTATAAAATCACTACCAATACAAGGTCACCTGTATGAAAAGAGTGTTTGACCTTTTCTACACAGGAATAATTTACCATCTTGATTTAGAAATGTAGGCAACAATTTCTACAGCAAAAACTTGATTTTGTGGGATAGTTTAGCAAACAGGACAGATGAAATAATTAAGCAGCCAAAATCTACAAAACTCCTGGAGTACCTTTACATGGTACACGCATTTTGCTTCATAAGAAGTAGTAGGAAAGCTGCAGTATATAAAAACTTTAGGATTTTTCAATAACATACAATATTACTATGAATCTTGCTCACACAAGAAAAACAGAATTCTGTTTTGTTTTAATGTTTATGTAAATCGAATGCTGAGGGTAACTGAAATCTTCTGTTCAGCTGTCTGTCATGGTGCAAACACAGTACAAACTTTGCTGCTGCCATCTGCTAAATGGTTTGTGTCTATTTGTCACCCACACAAACAAATTATGAGACTATGCAGGTCCAAGATCTATTTGTCCTTGGCTCGACTACAAAGATATCAATACCCTGTGATTTGTAATTTTTCCCTCTTAGATAAACTTTAATTGATCCCCAGGAGATAGAAGTGGGATGCCTCATTTCTCATTCAGCTGAAGTAGGTTTGAACTGACACTTACTACAGCACTGAAAGGCTCCTGTGGCAATTACAAATCTCCAGCTGTTCAGGTATTTGTAACACCACCAACCATGGGGGACAAACTCAGAGGTTAGACTGGTTCACTAAAGAAGAATCACTTTCCCAACAGAATATTAAATCTGAGGTACCTCATTTAGGAAAAGCCCCCATGGTTTAATGGTAACTCTCAGGGAGCCTTGCAGCTTTGAGGTTGTCTTCCATGTTTTCTAATTGAGCAACCATATAATCTGGAGGTTGAAGTACTGATTGGATAGAACACTTCTGATTTAGGAGCAGTGACATGACCTCTGTGTCTTCACATCCTTGGCCTCCAAGGTCTTCAGGAGGAGGAGTGCCTCTAAAAGCCTTTGCACTAAAGCTGACAGCCTCTCTGCAGTCTGGTGACAAGATGCTCTTTAACCTGTTCTACTAAAAGGCATATGAAAGCTCTGATTCCTATGAAAGTTGAAAAATATGGATCTTAAATTTCTCACTGGTCTCACATGACCTTGGGCAAGTTGCTTTCTCTGAGACACATGTGGAAGAAGCAAAGTAGATTCATCCAAGAGAAGTGATGGGGATCCACTAGCATTACCAAACATTAGAAGAGCTGATTTCTACTAATTTATCATTTTTAGCATCATTCTGCATGAGACTGAGGAAAGTGAGTAAATCATTGCCAGCAGGCTGTAAAGAAGCATGACACTAAAACAGTAGAGAAAGAATCTTGTTCTGCAACTGCTTACTAAAACTAGATAAAATTCCTCTGATAAAATGTCTCTCATTCTTCCTAACCATGCCTTTTAGCTCTCAGCCAATCTTCCCATAAAATTGTCTTATCAGAGTTCAAACTGTTTACAAACTGAAACCCAGAATATTTAAGTAAATGAAGCAACTCAGTGTTGCATTTCAATCCAAAGACCTAACAATGCCCTCAGGGCTGGTTAGGTAACATCTAACAGTAGGGTCATAAGGTTTTCCTATACTTTCCAACCTTGCTGAAACCACCCCCACATCAAAGAGTAAGAGAATAAGCAATACAATCCCTGCACGTGGCAGTGTGCTGTTTGCTCTCAGCAGCACTAGCATATTCCCTCACATGTGTAGTAATGGCTTTTTGCTGAGCTATCATGAAACTGTGAGATCCTTTCCAACAGCCCTGTGTGTTTGCACACAGCAGAGCATGAGCCAGGCCAAACTGATGGTACTAATCACAGCTCCATATCAGGACTACACCCCAGAAAGGCAGAGTGCAGAGGAGCAGCCATACTCCACTTTAAACCTTGGAAAAACTAATACAGCACAGCAATCACTGCAGTATTCCTTCTGCTTTGTTCAGATGATGTAGCTAGTTGGTACAATTCTCCCTCTGTAAGGTTAAAGTCTCTGTAATAAAATACTGTTGTTCCAGTTATATATACAAATTGCAGTTCTGCTGTTATTTCAGTGTCTCTACTTCATTTCCTTATTTTTAGAGTACAAAGCAAAAATCAGGCAGAGCAGTAAAGCCAGGTCTGAATACAGAGACTGAGCATTAAATACCTTTTTATGAAGCTGCTTCTTACAGAGAGTTTTCTGAAGTGGAACAAAAAGATAATGAAAATCCATGCAGAGCCACTTACATAATACACAAATGCAAGAGGATGTTTTCCCTCTGGCTGGGAAATACTGACAGTGAGAGCAGAATGACTGGCTAGTTTGGGATACAGATCTGTCTCTCACAGAAACTGCTGAAGCCAAGAACATGAAGTCAGAATGCTCCATTTCTAGCTTTGAACATGCTATTGTCATATCAGCACACTTCTACTGGTTTATGGAAATAACATGATAAACTAAACTAAAAAATGACGTGACAATGGTCCAGAAAGAAAATAACAGATTCATGTACACTTCATAGCTGAATCACCTAATAAGCAATTCAAAGAGCAATCAGTTTGTGTAATATGTTTGTATGACTAAACTAAAAACAAGTATCAATTCAAGTAACATAGGAATTAAGCCAAATATTGTAATAAGTAGGAGAGATCACTAATTTTTTCATCTAAACCATCTTAAATCAGATGTACTGTTACATTTAGACATGAAACACTGGAATACTATGAGATAGAGCAAAAAAGCACAGCATGCTGTTGCTCATATTCCTGCTTTTCCACATAAGCAATCTACACTCAGTACAGTTCTGGCAAGAAATAAAATAACCTCAGGACAAACATGAGAGAAACAGCTTCATTTCTGTAGGTATCAAGACACACACAAAGTCTGGGTTTCATGGGATCAGCATACTCTGGCATACAGCATATTAAAAAAAAAGCAATTCTGCAGAGAATTTCATAAAAGCATGCAGATTTCTGGCTGTACCAAATGCAGCAAGAAGTGTCAGCAGTTACCCCCTCCTCCAAGCAAACCATTAAAAGCTGCAAGTAAAATGACAACCAAAACACAACAAAAAGACACCAACCCTAAACTAATCACTAATTACTGAGAAAACATACACATTATACCAGTTCTGCCGGGTTGCTTTTCCACCTCATTTTTCCCTCCAAAGTTTGCAGGATGCATGCTGAATGAACCATCTGTAAATCCACATTTTTCCCAGCCGGTTTTGTTGCCTGCTCTCTGGGATCCTATTGTGCAATTCTCCTCCCCTCTTCCCCAAACACTTCTGCTGCTGATGCAGAGGCTGGCGGCTGCTACAGCATAATGCAGCTTCCAGTAACTATGGCAGCAATAGCTCTGTGCTGAGGCTGAATACCTGCTGCAACAAAATCCTAAGGCTCAAATAGGGAAACTACAGTGAAAAATAACTGCTTCTGGTAAAAGCTGAAATTTGCCAGTCTTCTCCAAGAAAATATCCATCATGCTAGCATCCCCATCTTTTCAACTGCCTAGCGTTCAAGTCCTACTTGCCTTTCACAGATTATTTTTCCCAAGGGGAAAAAGAGTTAAAAATAAAGCAGAAAAAAATATGTTGGCTAGGCATTTTGTGTCCTTGCAAACCCCACACTGGGAGCAGTCACAAGTTAGAGTTACAAGCCTATCCACTAACACACATCTGCACAGCTCCCCCCACCCTCCCCATCCCTATCCTCCCCCTCTTCCCGTGTCCAGCCCAGGGCTCTTCCCGCAGGGGCTCAGAGCAGCAGCAGGCACCACTGGATCTGCATCTGCTTCTGCCCAAACCTCGCCCTCCTCTTCTTTAAGCAAAGGGAAGAGCAACAAAGGAGATACCAGACCTTGTGTTGCCACCTCCTGCAGCCTCCCAAAGGAATGCCACTCTCAGAATTCAAAGCTGGGGAGTGGCGGGCAGGAGGTGAGAGCCAGAAGTCCAAATGGCCAGCAGAGTCAGAAACCTTTAGAAATAAGGGATCTTTGGAAATGTACACACATAGTAATTCTCTTCACAGAGATTACCATCAAGTGAAGGATCCTTTCGATTTTCATTTTAGGTTACCTGGTTTGCTTACAGAAAAAGCACATTGACCTGTTTCGTGTGTAGTTTTTTCAGCCTTTCTATTCAAAACCTCTTTTTCTTTGCCAAAGCCCCCAAAATAACAATAAGGCAATGACTTATTTAGGGCACCCCTTTAAATACATCTCTGAAACAGACCTCTTTTTGGCCAAGGGTCCCAGGCACAAGACACAGCCACATTCTCCAATAAAGGTCAACACTGACTCTTTAAATTCCAGTTCAGAGAACACAGGTTTTCCCTTCACAATGTCAGCTATATATAGAATTAGTTAGTTAGTAGCTAATAATAATAGTTAATAGCTAATCCACTATACACAAGTCTACTGTAAATTGTAAAGTTGCTGTAATTGACACGGTGCATTTCTCTGTGAAATAGAATATTTGAGGTATCTTTCAGTAGATGCAGAAGTTTTCTTTAACTTTTTTGTTTATTTGTTTTCTTAGATTATTTTGAGGTTCTCAGATGAAAGCTGTTAGTGAGAAATTAGAGTATTTCACAAGTATTAGTTGGACAAGTTAACTATACCACATTAGAATAATAAATATGTTGGTTATGCTGTATTGAATTCACCCTGCCTCCCCAGTTTAACAGTGTTAGTATTTTCAAGGAAAGGGATTTCAAGCATGTTCCAAGCAACTAAATAATTCAGCGTACTGATATACCACTGAACTCTAATGGAAAAAATCCTGTGGGTTTTTTATTTTTTGTTTTTTTTTTTTTTCAAACCAGTAAAACAATAAAATCAGAGTTTTTATTTATATGCAGTATGGTATTAAGGCAATGGCAGGAGAAAAACTTATCTACTTATTTGTGGTGATGTTGTAATAACAGATGGCATTCACATGCCTTCTGTGTGTTTGCTGGCTGACAGCAAACATTAGAAATTTGTAGTGCTGGGCCTCTTATGAGTAGGGTGCATGAGCAAGCAACCAAGTAAGAGTATAATGACTCACAATGCCTAAAGTTTCAATATTGGTGTGCAGTGGTAAAAAATAGTTTTCTTTGCATTTCTCAAAATATTTTAATGTACAATTAAAAGTTGAACTGGTAATTCAACCCATAAAATGCAGATGAGAAAAATGTCATCATACTGACAGCATGGGAGATAAGACTCATATCATTAATAATCCTTATTGTAATACATATATTGATATGATCTGAAATAAAAAAATCCAGAAGAAAGCAAAGTACCAACAGTTCCTGATGAAAAAGGAGCTTAAACTCATGGAAACTCAATTTCTGAATTATTCCTGTTTGCAGCTGCTGTGCTTCTTTGCATGAATGAACCACATTCTATGCTAGGAATTAATTTTTTTTTTTGCTTTTCCCTAAAGCGATTTTATTCTCTCCAGAATTTATCCAAGCAATTTTCAAAATACTAATGAGTATTCCTAGTACCTACTGCTGGCACAAAATCTAATACATCTAGAGTTTTTATATGCTGGAAATTGATTCCAAATTCAGAGTAAATCTAACACTAGTTATGGCTTTTAAATGCACTCCACACATGCAACAAAGATGCAAACCATTTGCAAAAGATCTCACATGAAGAAAGAACATGGTTGCAGAGCTTTGCCTGTAAACCAGCTTCATGCACAGATTCTTGTTCCAGTATGATAAAATAGTTTGAATTAAAGCTTTAAGTCTTAGCTTCCAACTCTTCCAGAGGAAATCAGTGTAGCACAGGAGAAAGGCAAAACTAAAGGTGTCAAGAATTTAATCATGATTTAGACACCTTAATGTCCTTACCTTGGCTCAAGAGAACATTTGTTTTCTTCACAGTTTCTACATTTTCGACTGCAAAAATAAAAATAGAAAATCATAAGTATTTGGGAAAAAAAGGCAAGAGAACTTCACTGCAGCCTATTGCACACAATGTTATTGCAATTTTCAGTAGAGGAAGATGCAGATTTCTAGCAGCTGGGAGAGCAGAACTTTCAAGTGAAAGTGGGACAGAGAACAAGACACACACACAGCTTTCCCTGTTATTATATTTTTTCTAAGCAACTTTTCTGACAGAGACAATACCCTGCATGAGGGTGCACTTTCTACTGGTGATCAAATAAACACTCCCTGTGGTTCATTCAGTCTTGTATTAGGGTTTGCAAAGCATCTCACACACACCTTTTAGTGCTTGACATTGACTTTTCTTCATGAGACACCACAGATATAATTTTATTCTTATAATACAGATCTTAGGCTACGTGTAACCATAGCCCCCTCCATGAGCAAAACTACTTGTCTATGCAGAAATACAGACTCACAGGTGACTGCAAAGCAAGGCTCAGTGGATCAATTTAGTTTACCTATGCCAATTAACCATTCAAAAGGGTAAGAGGACCACTGGATTACTTAAGGTAAAAATCAGCTATTATTAGACTTTATTAGATCATTCCTGTAAGAGATGGATATTGATAAAACCAAAGCAAATGCAATACCGTATCATTTTTTATTTTTACTGAAGTAACCATCTGAAATCCTCTAAGTAAGCATAAGGGTAACTTTAAGCAATGTCATATGTTTGTAATATCCTGCCCAAATGATTAAAAAATTGCTAAACACAAACAAATTGTCTATCTGAACATGGTCTTGAAAAAAAATCGATCAGAAATGTTCTGCAGTTTTGACAGGTTAAAAGAGGGAAAACTAAGTGCAAATTTGTGATAAACTGTTTGTAATGTTCATTCTGGCTTTCTCTGGGTTTTTCTAGGTTCATTAAAAAACTTGTGCCAAAACTTCACAACTAATGTTTTAGCAACATAAAGAGCACCTTGGTGTGTGTATTTGAAGGTTATTAGACAAACCCGTATTTTTTTAATTGTTTGTAATTTTTCCTAAGAAAAGAATAGCAATGATGTGTAAAATATTGTTCAGTAAAGAAAAAAATGAAGTAATGTTTTGTATAGGAAGGTCTCACTGCAGCAAATGAAAAACTAATGCAGAGATTAGATACCTTAAAGAGAACATATAAAACCACACTATTCACAAGGTGGAAAGCAAACCACTTGATTAGAAGCATGAAGGATATTTAAAACAGGGATAATAATATATGCTCATAAGAATGAGATCAAATACTTCCTGTGGAAAGAGAGGAAAGATTCCCAGTATGTTACCACACCAAAAACACTCTAGCAAGAAGCAGAACCATCAGCAGATATGAATGAGAAGATGGCTGTTTCTTGCCTTTAACACTTTAATTGAATGGGCTAGGCTGGGAGGAATTGAAAAAGAAAAATAACCTAATTACATTTAATTCCATAATATTCTCTTTTTGCTATTATGAAACATAGCACATAATTAATTTTCCTGATACATGTTAATCACTGTCTTCATCACACCAATCCTAAACACTGAGTATGAGCAGCTCTTCAACACTCTGAAAGCAGTATATGCCTGATTTACTGCTGAGTTTAAAAAAAAACAAACAAGGAATTACATTGGCTTTCTGAGATGAAGGGCTCCATGTGGACTTGAACTAAAGGCAATTTATGAACAAACCTTCTCATTGCCACAAAAAATTAGTAGTGAAAGTCAATTGGTATCCTGAGAAAGCCATTCTGTGCATTGAAGCAATGATATTGTAAAAATTATAGATTAGCTGTAAAGAAGTGAACTGAATTAAGAGTGACAGTCTCATCTGAGGCATTTTATTAACTGAGCATCAATAAATGATTTTGCAGGTTTGTTGCTTGTATATCTTATTGCTCTGTATTAGTTAGCTGGCCAATGTATTTTCTCTGACACTTTTACTTGACTACTTAAAAATATGATGAATGTTATTTTGTATACAGCTTACTTTTGTCTGAATCAAATCCCTTATTTCAGACATCATCCCACAAGAGAAATTGTTTGTTCTGTTACTTTTCCTTAGTTTTAAACTTACTTGTAGAGAGAAGAAAGGATATAGTGTGGAGAATTGATGCAACTTCCATCCAAATTGAGCCAGTCCAAAGCTCCATGACTCAGAGGGGGTGGGGTTTCATTAATCTACAGAAAGCACACAACACAGGACAGGAATTTTAAAAAGTCACAGCAACCCAGGAACTTCCAAGGTATCATTAGTACTGTCATTGTTAACTACTGTGTGCAAGGCTGCATAATCCCTCCCATGGGAGTTTATAATCTCACACTTCTGCTTAGTCTTTGATAATTAGCAAAATTAAGTATTTGTTACTGAGCACATCTCTTTTTGCAGCTCTATTTGAATGCACTGCATGTTTCATTAATCAAGAAATTAAGAATGAAAATGAGGTTAAGCCCATTATCTCAATGTGAGTACAAAAGTATGGAGGACTGGAAAGTATAAAATATTAGTAAATGAAAATCCATTTTAAAAAGTAGACCCTTGCCAATATCAGTTGTTAATACGATTAACTCCTAAATGACAAAACTTGTATTTTTTTAAAGTCAGGTTTTTAGTTATATTTGTCAGTAATTTTAAGAATTACCTCATTTCTTACATGTTATTGAACTAGCCAACCAAATAATATCTAACAGCAATTAGTTCCTGAGCTTAACATGCCAAGTGCATTTTATCTATTTCTGATGTATGTAACAATTAACTGCTTTCAGGGTCAACAACCCTTGAGTACTTAATCCATAAATTTTCCATTTCTTCATTCAAGACAGTGAAATGACAGAGATGGAAGACAACTCAGAAAATTACCAAATGTGGAAAGATTCTTAACTGGTCATTTCACAGCAGCATTCTGCCTTTTTGTTTCAATCCTACTGTAGTCATGACTAGAAATGGGAAACACTAAATTATTCAAGGGATCTGCATCTCTTTTGCTAAGCACATCTGAAGGAAGTGTCCTCCCACAAAAGGTTTAGTGTCATTACAGACCATTAGATAGAGGAAATGAAGCAAGTGAATATGATGATGAGATTAAATATTATCTTTATCAGGATGGTTTTTAAAAAGAAAAAAAAATAGGACAAAAAATAAAAAAAAAAAGGAGAGAAAAACAGTTTTAGAACTTACTGATCTTCTGAGTCTTAAGATAGCAGCTTCTGCTGGGTGGTTGAATCTAAATTTATGAGATTTGCCAAGGACAACAAGGGCACCTGTGGAACCAAGATAATTAGACATTTACAGAGGCATAATTCATCAAACTACTATAGAATAGTAGGTTAAAAAAATCTGACCAACAGCTTTCTGTAAATCACAGAACAGAGGACTATTTTTAAAATTTGCCACTATGGAATGGCAGAGTTATCGATCTGTAATGACAGCATCCAAGCAAACTAATCCTGGAGATCTCTGCAGACTAAATTTAACTGTAAATTCCCTGTTCACTTTAAAGGCCAGCATGACTTCATGCTAAAACCACAACCAAACTACTGCTGAAAACTTGTTTTTAAACTATATTTTTAAGAATCTAGATCACTGCAAGTTCCCAGAATCTGGACTTTAAAAAACCTAAAAGTATGGAAGCCCAATTCTGGATTCATCCATCATTGCCTATGATGTAGTGGCTACCAGCTTCCACCTAAATATACTGTGAACAAGTTGAAGGTTGTTTCAAGTGTATTATATAATTGCCAAAAACACTTTCAGTGGCCAGTCAGCTCAGAGGCAGCCTACTTTCCACACTCATGTCTCTGATAGCACATCTTCCCTTTTCAGAAACCTCCAGACTGCTGCTGCCAAAAGGAGGCAGAATATTGCCACCAAAGTTTGAATTTTACTTCTGTGGCGTGCTTAATTTGTCCCAGCTCACGGAGCAAACCTTGTGGAGCTGTCAGCAGAGAGGCATCTGCTCAAGTCCCATAAATTCTAGGTGTAAACTGCAGAGATAAGGGGGGTTCATTCCAGGATGAGCAAACCTCACCTTGAGACAGGCGGCAGGATCCGGAGACCTCGGAGCCATTGACGGAGCAGCGCGCGCCGGGCACCGGCCGCAGCGTCACAATCCCGCCCTGGTTCTCTATCAAACAGTGATTCCTCTCGATCCACTGGCCCTGCAGGACTGCAGTGTGGAGATTCATCTCACCTGGGGAAGGGGATGGGGCTGCCCTGTTGTCCCCAGAATGGAGTACCACACACTGTTTGACACTATGCATACCCCAGAGAACCATATCACGTGCAAAACTTCATCACAGAAAAAACTTACTACTGAAACTGACTACTGAAAATAGTGAGTTATTTCTGGTGCTCCAAAACTACATATCATCTTCAGATTTGTGAGCTGATGTGTATATTCTTCCATTATGTTGAATTTTCTTAATGAATAATGGCACTAATTTTTTATAATTCACTAATCTACAGGCAATAAATGATCAAACACAAGCAAGCTCAGCAGAACTTAACCAAAGCTGAGATTCCACAGATTTTCCAATTTCAATATAAAATTTCAGTTCTCTATCATAGTATTTAGCTCCTGAATGGACTGCTAAAATTAAAAGCAGAAATTAAATTAAATAAGATATATTCTAAATATTTTTGACTTTATATCTAAAATATTCTGAACAAGTAGAGTTGAAAAACATTTTCAATATCTTGTGATTACTTGTGCCACTAGTTTAGGATAGAACATCAGAGAATTTGGATGTAAGAGGATTGTGATTTTAAACTCTAGCGTAGCATAATACAAGTGAGAAGAGAATTCAGAAGAGATCTGAGGTCAAGTCCACTGACTTTTTGGCCTCTTAAAAAATAATCATTAGTAATTAAACTCTTTTACTTATCTTCTCAACAAATAGAAGCAGTACCTCACTATTACACATGACAAATGTAAACCCTTTGTTTGACCTGACCATATCACACAATAAATTGTAATATCACTCTCTTACCAATGTCTTGATCTTGGTCTGAGTCACTTCTTCCAATTTTGGTTGTTCCTTCCTAAAACAAGAAAATAATTAATTTAAAAATCGTTTACAGAGAAGAAGACTACATATACTATTTATAAAAGCTTTGGTACCTCATTTTAGCAAAATCTTAAAATAAATTGCCTCTGAATAGCGAAATTGTTTGACGTAAATGCTGTGTACTTGTAATATTTCAGTCCACTGTCACCCTTAGCACTGCAATTATTCTTCATCCTGCAGCTATGTCAGCTGCTATGACTCCAGCAGACAAACCTCAGTGGATGATGTTTGGACAGTGCTTGAGACAAATATTTTGAATATGAACACACATCCTGATGCTTTGAACTTTTACAGTGAGACTTGGTGTTTGCTGAAGTGAGATAATTCTTTTAATCAATATCCATGCAGAAAAAGAGAAGCTGCAAAATGATTATTCAATTATCCAGGCTTTTCAAATTTAAAAAGAAATAATGCCTGATTTGTAAGGGCACTTTGTCATACATAATGACCTCTTCATCCTAACTTCTGAAACTTAAATGACATCTATGAAAAGTCTTCATGGTGTTCGTGGCATATGGGCAAGTCCCCAAACCTGAGGATTCAGTAACTTCAAAGAAAATAACTGCCTAAGAACAAGAGTCTCCAGAACAAGAAGAGTCAAACCATGTTACAGGTCTGTAATGGAAGTGAGACAGTAGTTTATGGTTGCCTTCAAATACCAATAAAAAAAGAATAATTTACACAATACCATAAGAAAAAGAACTGCCAAAAAAAGAGGCAAGTAATTTACCATCTGTCTATTACTTTCCATTACCAGTTGTGTGCTTTTTCTTAGGGAAAAAAAGCAAGATAATTTCCCAGTTCTAAAGAGACACTGTAATTGTTTATGGTAAAGTGATTGGCAAATGCAGTCTAAAATTACTTAAGTGGCAAGCCTTTCAGTTACATTAAAATTAATTACAGACAGTAAACATTGTGATTTTGCATTTAAATTAGAACAAATTGAATGTACTCTCTGCTCCAAGTTATGGCAGTGGGTTTGTGCACTGGACAGAAAGGGAATGGTTATCACAAGCTCCTCACAGAGCTCAGCTGTCTGATCCAACTAACAGATCCCCCAGGCAGGAGCCCTGCTGAGACTTCATTTGCTGGGGAGGCTGAGGGCTGGATTGTGCCTCTGCTTTCAAGCAATTACCAAGTCCCACGACAGTTTAACCTCCAGCAGACTCAGCTGCAAAATATCCACCTGGGTTGGCCACAACTTCAAGAAAACTTGTGGTCCATATGGCCTTCAACTTGTGTCACTTAAGTGAATTAACAACATGCATTTTAATCAGAGACCAGTAAACCAGCTCCTAGAAGTTCTCTTTATCAATTATCTTCTTTGGCAATGAAATAGTTATTGTAATTCCAAAATAAATTTTTTACAGGTTGCTAACTCTCTAGAAACAAAATTTAATTAGAAAAGTGTATTACAGCAGTATTGGCTCAGGAAATTCACAACAGCATCACAGTCAGTTGAATGATTCTGGGTAAGTTTAAATCCAACTAAAAATTGCAGGTGGGAACAAGGGTACAGATAAGATACAAGCAATCCAACTCAACCTGAGAAAACAAAATAACAATAACCATATCCCAGAACCATGCTGATTTATTTTTTTAAATGCTATTATTGAGCTAATAATTGTAATATTTATTCTCTTTCCTAATTTAATATTGAGTGTTCCAGCTGCAAAAAGGCAAAGATGCACAACCTGACCTGAGCACACCACTGCACATCTCCACATCTGTTGAAGGGTTTTTTGTATTGTTACCTCTTCTGGGTAACAATGGGTAGAATTCCTAAGGTACATTACAGAACCATAAAGAGTAAGATTGCTTTACTCCTTCAGTTCTGGAAGTACTCTAACTTTAAAAAAGTTTATGAAGTATACCTTTTACTGAAAAAATACACAAATTGTTTTTAAGCTATGCAAAAAGGGTCAGCTAGATCACAGGAAAACATATATCTTTTATTAATGAAAGCCAGAAAATGAAACATAGGCAGAGCATAAATTAGTACAATCAATACTATGAAGTATTAGGGGAGTAAAAGTAACACAATATTTATTTTGCATGATCTGAAAACAGCTGTTGTGATCTCTCTCTAGAAGTACAACCTACAGACCTGTTATATGGTGAAGCCCTGATTTGTAAGGAACCACTAATGTTTTACCTTCTTGCTGTTCAGATGAAGGTAACAGACACCAGAGACTAAAAGATGTAAAGCACAAAGAAAAGGAAAGGCAGCATCTAGAAGCAAAGAAAGAAGGGACAAAGATGTTAGTGTGACAGTCATGAATGACTTCAGAAGGTGACCCTTCAAACCAGGTTATGACATGAAAGTGAATCTATTTAAATTAGGTGTTGTCAAAATTAGTATAGGAAAGTATTAGATCTTTCCCCAATGGCACATGGCAGAAAAACATTGAAGTAGTAGCAGTTGCTTTCAATAAATATTTATTGTTAATGTAGGGTTGAGGAATTGAAGTTCCATGTTGATCAGAACTGGACATAAATACTTTGTCCCTTATAATTACCTGGTACAATTTCTTTGTGTTGGTATGAGAAAAATTAGTCAGGTTTCTCTTTCAAAATGATATAAGAACAACAAGATTTCTGTTTTAAGTATTTCTTTTCATTTTTAAGAGGAATAAAAAATCTTGTGTCCTTAAACTACCAGTTACCACAAAATATATTAAAAAAAAAATGTATTGGTAGACAGTTACATGATTTTCAACTATATTTAATATTTTTTTGGCAATCAGTGCACCTCTGTACAAGTGCCCATCCAACATTTCTTTCACATTAAGCAGCATTGATATTTCAGTAATTTCCATTCATTTAAACATTAAAACATTTAAACATTAAAACTGTTGAAATCTAGCCTGGCACTTGCCATATCAAAAACCAAAAACCCCTAAAACTGTCTGACCCAGCCATGCACACCGAAATGTGCAGTAATATCCACACAATGTTATAAAAGTTTCTTAGCCAAAACCTTGCCTTAAATTAGCAGCTACACAACAGAATGGTATCTATGAGGCCAGGATTTCTATGTGATCTTCAAAAATAGCCACTCAAGCAGTATCACAAGTAATTAACCTTCATGCTACAAACCTGGTATCTACATGGCAGAACTCTCTTAGGGTTAAAAGCAATGTATAGAAGTCATTGCCAAAGTGAGCTATTGTTTCTTAAACCTTACTTTTACCTATACATATCCAAATATTCCAGTCTTAAGTATACAAATGCATAATAAAATTTGGACCATGGTGTCTGGAATATTTTAAGCACCATCCTTTATGTTCCTGCATATACAAACACATAACTGCCCTCATGCTTTGTGGACTAATTTAAATATTTTACTTTGCTTGTAATACAATATCCAATACTTTACACACGCATTCATATGAATTCATATGAATTCTTCTTCTTCTCAGTTTTCAATTATTTTCTGCTTTTCCTCCCCATTATATCTTGTGATCTTCATATTTTGATAGCTGTTGTTGTAATGCAATCCGAATCTCCCTCCATTTCCAAAGAAAACAATATTTTCAAATTAAAGGGTAAAATAAGAGAAGTGACCATATCTCACCCTGAGATGGTAGAGCACCACTCCTGTGCTGAGGATATCATCATCCATGGCCATTAGATGAGGTAAATTAGAATCTATGGTTACTCCAGCTTTTTCCTTGTTGATGTCCACACTGTATTCTTCCATGATGGCTTTCCTGTCTGTCCACTTACTTGTCCAGTCTTTGGTCAATTGCTCAATCTTAAAGAACAGGAGAGAACACAGTTTCATGTACTAAGCAGGCTAATTTTTCTTTTTGATCATGCTAACAAATTATTTTGCCTGTCTTTGGGCAAAACTTGAACTCTGCAAAACCTTTCCAGGCTAGCAGTGGTCGAATCTTCTCAGTAATTTTGGTAAGTGTACAATAATTTCATTTCAATAAATTGGAGTTTATGTTAGAAGGGAGAGACTGTATAATGAATTGCTGTGATATATCTTGAGACAGCTTTCACACAAGAGGTAGATTGTGCAGGCTTAGTGATGCACAATGGACTGTGTCCCACTAAGGACACAAGACTTTTGTCACAAACTGGTAGAACACACTCAACATGAATTAAAGACAGTTTAATGCAGTTTCCTGCATTTGCAGAGCCAAAAGGAAAGGATTAACACAAAAGAGTTTTCACTGCAGTTTAACAACTACAGCAATGCTATCCCCTGGCCTAGTGGAGCAGAGGATAGTTGCAGCATCAGGCAGATCATACACACCTTCATTTCATTCTGAAGGACCAGCTCGGTCAGATTGCCGTCCCTGTCATCACTCCAAGAGGGACTGGAATTTCTCTGTACAAACAACCCAGATCTACATGTTAGTTTTCCTACTCACAACTGGCAGGCCTGTTCTTTCACTCTCCAGCATTTCAAGGTGATGAAAGTCAGGAGAAGGAAAAACAAAATACACATGTGGCCTTCTAGCATCTAGCCTACCTCTCTCTAGCTATTGCATGCAATTTTTTGGCATAAAGAACTGGTGAAAAGGCAAGAACTGAGAGATAGTTCTGTGCAAATAAACCCTGAAGTGTAGTTTCTGTCTCTCTCAAAACACTCTCTCCATGGCTTGGAAAGCCAAGACACTATTATTATTCCAAGCACCAGAGATGTCAGCTGCATTGTGAGGGATCACAGATGTTCACAGCTCTTTTGGGGGGAGAGAGCATGCAGGAAGTGTGAAACATCAATTAATCTCTTGAAGTTTCCCTATCCTTAAAAATAAAATATTTCTATTTCACGGTATTTCTGGAAAGGTAACCCATTCAACTCTATGAAAGACAGGCAAGGGAATAATTTTGAATCATTACATGACTACTTAAACTTCAGATTCATCAGTACAGTGACAGAAAGAGGAGAAATGACAGAAAAGCAGTTAACCTTATAATTGCAAAATCACCTGGAGAACAGCTTTATTTCTATCCAGTTAAAGTAAACATGTAAAGAAAAACAGGTGAGAGGAAAGTAAGCTACCTAAAGTAACACAAAAGCTCCAGCAGGGAAATGTAGCTACATACCAGTTCAAAGCTCATCAGCATAGCTTTCAACCTATCAATTTCTTCTCTCAGTTCTCTGATCAGTTTCACATTTGCATCCTGAAACATTGAGACACAGACTGTTGGAAAAATCAGATTTAAAAAAACTCTGGCTGAAGAAATCAGTGTGGAGATATTCCAAAAGCCAGGAGGAGAGCAGAACAGGCAAACTCACAGCAGTACTCCTTGCTTCACTCTGCCAGACCCTTGAGAAGCATTACCTAGGGACAGGTGTTCTCATCTTTGATAGATTCTCTTTTACCATAAACATTTTTCCATCTCTCTTCTGAACACACACCTACCATAGCATTTGTTCCCATCATGACTAGATGGATACATCACTACTTCTAAGGATTTACCTTCAAAATAGTCACATTACATAAGAAAGATACTGTTACTTAATTCCAGCATATAAAATCCAATTAGGGAGATGAAGTCAGAATGTCATCCAGGATGGTATTAAAAGCCCTTAGAGCTTATACATAAAGAATTTCCTGTCTGCTTGGTGTGGAGGCATCTATCTCACTTCAGAGTAAGCATTTCTACACTGGCAGTTTCTGGAAAACAGCTTTTACAGACATTTCAAACTCTGAAGTCAAGAATCAGCTTTTCTGGGCTGCCAGGTCAATTTACAGGGGGAAGAAGACTGAAGGGCTGGGGTCAAGGGTCTAGCATGGGCTGTGCAATACAGTGATGGGTACACAAGTTGGGAAGTTGACAGGCTGTGTGTGACTTTAGCTTGTCACAGAGCTGACAACTGCTGCTGGCAAAACCAAGCACTCAATTGCTGCTACTATTGATGTTCAAAAACTGCTTATAGGCACTGGTAAATAAAATGCAAATTAAACTTGGGAAACCAAGGATTAGAAGGGTTACCTTCTGCCCAAATTTAAGAGTATTGTTGGCAAAGCAAATAGTGAAGTACTACTCTAAAAGTCTATCCTTTCATCTACAAATTAAAATCTTGATACACTCATGCCAAATCACAAAAGAGTACTACTAAAGCTGTAAAGTCAATGGATTAAATATTAGGAAATGGCTGGAATCAAGACTATTTTTGAAACCTAAATTCACTGTATATTCCTGTGATTCAGTCCTTAAGCTATGAGATCATGTGTAAAGTGAGCCTCATGAAGAATTCCAGGTCAAGAATGCTTAGTTACAGAACTGCAATTTTAGAGTTCTGTATTTCTAGCATATGTGACTGTAGATCTGGATCAGTATGTGCTGCTTGAATTTTGCTGAAGACAGAGTTATGCACTTCCCCATGACTTATTTTTAATGCTGGTTCTTACGAATATAGTATCTAAAATCTCCAGTCTGTTTTAACACTATGTGTTTGATTGAGATGGGTTTATGTTTTTCACATTTGGTAAATGTAGACTGAGAGTAAGTGTGGAAAATGAGAAAAAAAAGCACACACTGAAAGTTTGCCTTAAGCATCTGAACATCTAGCATTGAACAAGAATGGGACAGCAGGGACAGCAATATAATTCAGGCATCCAGTGCAGAACCTGACTGTGTGCTTAATAGTCTGCCATCCTTTAACTTGTGCAGCCTATGAAGGACTTTTGCATAATCAAATAAATGAATCTACCATAAAATCAGAGCTCCTTCCTAGAACAGGCAATGAATGAAGCTTGGGTTCTGTAGCCAAAATTATTCCCATGTATTTAAAGGCTTAATTATTCTGTGTACTGAGAAGAAGATAAATTGTGACTGCATAGGCTATCTTAGGCAGAACTGAAGGCCTTACCTCATTTACTCTAGGCTTGTTAATAATATTTTTGGCATTTGCAGCATATCTCAAGGTACTCATGGTCTCATTGTAGCTGGAGCTGGCAGGTGAGATAGCTACAGACAGAAAACAAATTAAACAATTTTAAAAAGCGTTCAGTTCAACCCATCACTTTTCAAAGGATTTTTTTTAGTCTTACTTTTTTAAAAGATAAACCATAAAATAACCCTAGGATTATTTCATTAAGCTCACAGAGAACATCTTCTCCAGACTGTATTTATAACAGAATGAATCACCTAAAATCGAAGCTACGACCTTGGTGAGACTCTTCAACATAATTTAATGCACTATCAGCATTCATTTTCATTTCCTTGAGTATTCTATGAAGCATTTATGAAAATCTTTACAAGGACAGATTCTAAGTGTTATAGCTGTCTTCTCACCGCAGCAGAGGCGTATATAAAGGCGTATATATAGATATAAAGGTGCATATATATAAAAGTGCACATTAAAATGCTACACAAGGGACAGAAACCGAACTCACTGGCAATCATGATGGTCCTGGAGTTGCCGCCCAGGCTGTCCTTGAGCAGCCAGGTGAGGATGGAGTCGCGGTAGGGGATGTACGCCGGCCGCCTGCTGCCGCTGCTGCCGGAGGGGGGACTGTCCACACGGCTCTCCCCCTCGCTCGGGATGCTGCTGATGCTCTGGCAGCTGCTCAGCATCTGGGAATTTTGTGCTGAGGGACAAGGAGCACAGAGTTTGGGAAACGGGTTGGTTTTTTCCATCATGGCCACTTATTTTTCTTAGATATCATTACAGTTTATGAGGACACCGCACCGCTGCTCTGCTGAGCTTTCTGATGTAAATGCAAATTCACTCAACACACGGTGAGTGAATCATATGGTTTTATCAATACCCTCCAATGTAAAGAACTCATGTGCTTACCTAAAGTGGATATGACAATTCCAAGTGTAACTAATGACTTGTTAATATTGGCACCTTCGGTAATTCTATCTTTACAGTAACTGGGATCAGCTCTTTCACTGTAGCAAGCAAGCAAGCATGAAAAAAAATGCAAAATAAACAAAAACATTTATTTATTAACATACAGTCAATATGAAAACATTATACATTTTCAAGAAAACAGAAATTGTGAGCTTTGCAAATAAAAAACCTACATACTTCAAATATTTTATAATGCCTCTATTTCAGAAAGTCCAAACAATTGTGAACAAGGGCTGGTGGTGCAATGTACTGTTAAAGACCCACCAAAACAAACTCAAATCTGAACTGGGCAACCCAATCATAGTGGTTTTGAATTTAAGAAAAACAACATGGATTTCACAGACCTACAGGGGAGACTGGTTCAGTACAGAAGCCTATATATTCCCTCAATGCCACTTTCTCTGACCATGCATGCATGGTAATTTATGTTCTTGAGAAAACAAAAGTCCTTTTCTATAACTGTTCTATAATTCTACAGCACAACTTCCATCTTTCTGTTTTCTGTCACATCCAGCACAACCATATGTTCCTCACTGCAATGCATAGCAAAGATCAAAGATTTAGGAACTTTTGGAATATGAACAACATAAACAGAGAAATATAACCATTTTCTCCTGCCCATGCTAGGCAGCCACAAGGAACACGTTCCTTTTTCTCCCTCTCTTTTCAAGATCATATTTAGTAATTCCAACAACAGCTACTGGAAAAGCCATTTAATAAGAATATAGCTCTGAATTGAATTACCTTAAATGGATACAACAGCACAGTATTGGTTCTGAGGACCCAGGAATTCCCTTTCCCAGTGAAAACAAATACCCAGTACAGAAGAACTATTGTCAAAGACAATATTGGCTTAATATTCCCTGTTACATAGTAAAGTCAGGTTTAGTGTTAGTTCAACGAATTTTTAAAATATTTTAAAATATTTTTAAACTTCACCTTTTAGGAGAATAATGCCAGCATCTTCAGAAAAAATTACCTCTTTGCCCTTCAGTATATTATTACCTGCCTGCAAGGTCCACTAAGTTGATCTTGCTTGCAATTTCAGAGGGAAGATTGTTCTCCAATATAGCCTGAAGGAAAAAACATCAATAAGGAAAATTATTCCCCTTAATTAACTAATGAAAATAAAATTGATGTGCTCTTTTGTTAGAAGCTGAGCTGTACATATGACTGTCTCACTGCCTTTGTTTGTGACCTTGACTCCCTGACTATGTTCAAACCACTAACTCAACAGCTTTCTCACCCCACAGAGAACTACCTTCTTATGCCAATTTCCTCTCAAAAAAACCTTTACTGCCTAGAGACTGTGAAAGGCTTTCTTGTAGACCTTGCAGAGTTATTTTCCACTAATGTATTCCAAAGGTCCTTTGTGAAACTAAGGAAAAATATCCCAAAATGTTCTGTGATTACGGATGTTAGAAGTGTGAGATAGAAAAGGTCTATTGGATCACTGAACAACTTCCCTGCCAGGGAAGGATGTAATTCCTCCAAAGAAAGGCTGCATTGTCTCAGGGAGAGTACTGGATGCCAAATGCTAAAGAGATGAGCACATCTGAAAAGCTGGACAGATACAAAATTTTGTTGTGAACTAATGCTGTACTTCAACTAAGAATCCTAAACGAGTGTGATAAAACATAACCTCAAACATATTCACATGTAATTTTCACAGCATCTGAGAGGGGCTATTGCATTTCAAAGGGCTGATTAAAACTGAAAACATTTCTTTCAAAAGTGAGGTCTTGGCATCACTTCTGACTGTAAGCTTGCACAAAGGAACAGAGTGCTTCAATAAACACTCAACACATCTGCAGTGTGATCCAAAGGAAATAACTAACAGCTTCCACCATTACTACAAACAGCACAAAACAGTGACAAGTAAACAATGCACAACACAGTGAACAATGCTTTTTGAAAGTGAAGAGGAAGTTGGGTTATTTTTAGCTAACCTGAGTGTAGTGGATGGTGAAGATAGCATGGGATCTGCTGCTGGCATTGTGAATATGTGTAGCTGCTGTGATTCTAGAAAGAAGAACAAACCATTCAGTTATAAAGGGTTACTTCCCTGTATTCAGGGAAATCAAAATCAACAGAAGTAGCAGATAAATGAAAAAATGTGAAACTTGAAGAATATGGCAGGCTGCATTCTTGGATCTGCTCTCTGAGCATTTGGCAGAGAACATGGAAGGGTGGAAACTGAGGATCAATTAGAGGTGTTTTTTTTCCACCAGCAGCTCTCTGAGGAGATATATTAAAGCAGCCTCACAGCACAGGTATAAGGTATGGCATAAACAGGGAAGAGAGCAGAGAAGTACAGGCAGCAACAGCATCCAATAGCTCATCCCCAATACACAGGGTACAAGCCAAACACATCTCCATTAGTCCCCATTTTTATCCTTTGGCATTGCCAAAGGGTTCAAAATCCTTCATACACCACTTCTGGGTTCCTTTACCCTGATACAGCTCTTTTACACTGCCAGAGGAGTCCAGTGAGACTAACCAGTCCACCCATGTGTGTGCTAAATGAAACTGTAATGTAATAATTCCCTGTGGCACTTGCTTGGCTCTCTGGCACGGACAGAGTGGTCAAATACATCTTGTGCTCTGACCCAGTGCACTCTGCCAAGCCTGCCCTCAACAATAGGAAGTAATTTTAGTGGTGCCAGAAAAGGGTTGTGGCACCATGCTTTTGTTACAATGCCACTGTCAGAGCACTGCAGAGACCAGTTGGACCAGAGAGCAGAGAACTGCAGCAGTGTGGATGCTGCTGAGTGCCCAGGGCATGGGGGCAAAGCCAGGACTCTCCTCCCTGTTGTTCTCTGCTCCCTACAGCTCCTCCAGTCATGTGAGTGGCCACTGCCAAAAGCTACAGGCAGCTGAGCACATCTTGCACAAGCAAGCCAAAGCTGAGGTAGCAGGAGAGCATGAACTAGTCTCCAGATGATGGAGGAAGAAGACAAATAATTAGGTAAAGGGCAGAAGACAGAAAACAGCTCTACAGTAGGCAGAGAATGTAAGGGCACAGCACCCAAGTTTTAAAGTAAAAGAGAAAAAGACAGTGCTCCAAGATTTGGAGGAGGAAGTGTTAGTACTCCTCACCTCCAACAATACACAAAGTTGTTATAGAGCACGTTCACATCTCATTTACTCACAACCCACATAATCCATGTATCCACCTGGAATTTTGTTATACTGAAATAGTCTCTTTTTACCATAAAGCTGCATCTATAAATTGCTACAAGCAGAAACAGCAAAACTTAATCCACATGTATATTATATGGGGATTTTTGTAATAATGCAGCTTAGTTTTTATTTTCTTCTCAGCATCACTGTTATTCTAAAATCTTGACTACTCATATTATAAGACTTAATATCAATTTTGGAACTGTGATTAGGATTTGGAGGATCCTTTCAAATAGAACTCTTTTCCATTACTTTAATGGCACCTGTAAAGGTATTTAAGGCTTCTTGTTAAATAGTGTCTTAACTTATGAGAGCCAAAATCATTGGTCTCACCAATATTCCATATCCCACATCTCACTGATAGTAAACACACAATTGGGAGTAGGACCTTATAGAAATAAAACCAAATAATTGCAAACCAAATACTTCTAGAAAATAAATAAGTATACATTATACTTTCAGCAGTTTAAAATTAAAATTACAGGATGAAGTGAGCTGAAAGCTATCCAGTCTAAAGTATCACGAGCAAATGAAGGGGAAAAACAGATGTCTGTTTACAGCAAAATGTTTTCTTGGCTTGCACATTTTATCACAGACAGACAGTGGAATTTTGTGGGTAAATCAACATGGGGGCAGTTTTGAAGAAACAACTTCATGAGTGCTTGTAGCTCTTGTCTGGACAATATGACAGGTAACATCTCATGTTTGTGTCATATACAGGATCACCAAATGTGACATCCTGTCATCATAAAGCACTGGCAACCCAGTCAGCAAAATGAATATCAAAGAAATCAACACACAGTGAAAGAAGAGTTAAATACAGATGGAGCTGTTTTGTTATGTAAAATACCTTTTAGCTATTCCTTCTTCTAGAAGTTTTACAACTTGCTTGTAGTCTGTAACTAAATGCTGAGTCAAACCTGCCAAAGATTCAAGAAGAGTTAAATATTTAGCTTTCTCAGGAATTTTCATTCAGTTTATCCAACAATTTACCCAACATCAGGAGAATAAGGATGTTCTGCTGAGAGGAAAGTCTATTACACAGTAGTCTCTTGACTAGAGTAAATTTTATTAAAAACACAGCTATTTCATTTCTTACAAAATTGAGCAAAAAATCCTAGTTCATCCTTCTGATGCAGTGATGCTAGTATAAAAAAAACACCTCATACCTTCAAAGATAAGAACTTTTCCACGTGTACAACAATGGTGCTTAAAAACCAGTATAACTCTAAGTCCACAATAATAAACTTTCAGCTATGTCACTGTTTCTACTTGGGTACATATAAAAAAGATTTTGGCCATTGCCTCTGGATGATGGCTTTTCTCACACAACTAAGTGAACTATGAACCAACTCCTGTGAATATTTACTACTTAATCAGATAAGCTTTAGCCTGCACTTGGGAATCTTCATGCACTTATGTCCTCAGAGGGCTTTTTGAAGAGTCTCCCCAAACAATGACATGAATCATTGAGCCTTTTCTCCTTTCAGTTTGTTTGTTTCAGGTTGGTTTATATTTGATTGTTTTTTATATTTGATTGTTTTTTAAATTTGATTTTGTTTTTAAGAGGGGGAAAGCCCCCAAAGAAATAAAAGGAATCCCACATTCAGAGCCTGCTGTTTTGGAGAGTGCTCATGACCAAGTGGGGCCCAGAGGAGGGCGATGTGCTGCTGTGCTGAGGCACTGCCAGCTCCTGGCAAAATGCAAATCCCAGCACACGCAGGAAATTATCCTCAGCAGGCTCGTATGTCCCATAAATCCAGTTTAATATGCCTTGTCACCGAGGATTATTTATCATTTGTACTGCAGTAACTCCTTAAAACACACCTGAGTTTGAAGCAAGCCTTTGTCATGTCATAGTTTGCAGAACACGCCTGTGCAGAGTGTTTTATCTCACTTTTGGAATCCTCTCCCTCTGCAGATTTAGGTTTGGATTGTTTTACTACAGACCACAAAAGTGTGGGTGAAGGGAAAGAACTGAAAAAAACCCCTGATTTATTTGGATCAAATAATTTGTCTACAGCTAGAATGTAAGTCAAGATTAATATAAAACTCAACAAGACTGAAATAGGTACTTCTGATATTGTTAGAGTCTATCCTTTCATGATAACAGCTTGCTTAACTCCAAATGAAAACAAAACCTAAGACAGAGAAGGGATTTTTCTTTAGTCCTTTAATAACTGATACATATAAAGAAAAAAGATTTTTGGATCACCCACACATTTAAAAAAAGCCCTGACTGCAGTGTGCGTGCATGAACACTTGCACACACACAAATATAGGATGATTTTCAAACAAAAGTATTTCTTCTGCTCTCTAGTGTCTCTTTACAACACATTAATTCCAGAAGTCATCACATTTTCCACTGGAGAAAGAGGCCCATTATTTTCCCAGCCACACTGGGATCTTCAAAGCTCAGAATATGGAAACTATCATACATTGTTTTCCCAGACCCCTTTTCAGGGTTTTATTTAACAGAATAAAAATACCATTACACAAAGGAGGCACAGAAGAAATTCTTACCTGCCTGCATTTCCCTAAGAACTGGAATTGGGAATCTAGCAGAGAGTTTAAAACAGTTAACTTTTTAATAAGTCTAATGAAATATTTTAAACATTGCTTGAAAAGAAGTGATGAAGTGTTCTGTTGGCTGCCAGAAAAAGAAAGGTCATTTTCAAGTCCTATAGAAAGATCAAAACCACTTGCTCATCTAGAAATCTGCCTTGGAGTAAGAAAGGATCTCCCCCAGAAATCTGTCTCAGAGTAATAAAATAGATTGCATCATTTCCTGATTTAAGAGAGGCTGATTCCTTAACAGTGCAACCATCTGTGAGGGAGAAGTTTGAAACGATTCCAATCCAAAGCACTGAAACACTTTCAGCATTTTAAAGGCTACAATCTCAGCCTTTATGTGAAATAATCATGGGGTGGAAAACATTTAAAATACTTAGTGTTCAGAGCTGGGACTTTCTGACTGGACTTAAAAATGGAAAATGCATTGCCCAGAGCATCTAAGTGTCCTTAAAGGGATTCAGTTTTCTGATTTTCCTCTCTCTCTATTCTTCATCCACAGCTAACCACAGTACTCTGGATGTCATTGACACCAAACACACAACTAAAACTAATGCACACTGAGGAACTCCTCATGGAAACTAACCTTAAGAGTCAGCAAATCTTAAAATTGCTGATTGCTTGCAAGAAATATGATGCAAATACAGATACTAGTCCCTAACTTGCTTGATCTATGGAAAACAATGGAAAATTTCTGAGCCTTGCTGGTGTTCACAAATTTCATTTCTCCCATACACTGAATTGCCTGGAAGTGAAACACAAACCAAGCTCTCAGTGAAGCTGCTGATAATTTTGATCTTAGCTGTCCAGCCATTGGAAATATTATTCTTGCACTCTGATACTGCACAGAGAGACTACGTATAAAATTGCCAAAGATTACTTCAGCATGTAGAAAACTCATTACAGAGCTCAGCAATTTTTGATTGCAGCAATACATTAGTGCAGTTGAGAAGGGCATTTCTAGCAGGGTTGTGAACCTCTTCACAAGAGGCTTTCTTAAACTTGATCTTATTAAAATCAAGCTGTCAATACTTCGAACTTGCATTCAAGTCACTGCTGCTTATTTTTGATGTGAGCTAATGAATGCAGTTCCATCACACTTTATTAGTCCCTGTCCTCAACAGATATTAGGGCTGTCTCAAGTAAAGCAGTGTCACATTCTCAATTGCATAAACTGCACAGGCAAATTTATTAATATGTATTTGTATACACATCTAAAAACACCCAAATTCTGATCTGCTGCCCTAAGACACTGACTCATCAGCCTGAAATTACTTCAGTTTACATGACCTCACAACAGCATCTAATTGTACCCCATGGTGTTTTCAGCAGAGAAATTATTTCATTTTTCATGCATGTGATCAGTTTTTTTAAAAAAACCATGAATCAAACAATTGAAAATGAAGATTTTCTTACAGGCATTAACACAATTATTTTTTGAGGGTATCATAATATACATAAACAAAAAAAAAAATTATTAAAACTGAATTTACAACTGTGGCCAAAAGTGGAAAATATTATCTAGGTTAATCTACTACCATTATCTTTTCCTCTTAGTTTCCAAAATCTAATCAACTGGGAACTTTTTTGGTATATTTCAGAGCTCTAGCATAAAATTGTTCCAGTCAAAAATTTAAGTATAAAATCCTTATTCAAAATGGGTAAATAAAAAAACCACAATAGAAACCAACAAACAATCCCATCCCCCAAGGAACCCAGCAACAACATCAACAAAAGCCACAATAGAATATAAAAAGAACTGACAGAATTGGCCTGGAATCCCAAGATGAAGGTTCCAGATGAAGACAAAACAGTGACAAAAGGCAAGCCAGCCCATTGGCAGAAGCTATAACTTTATTTTCTTTTAAAACAGGGAAACTCCATTATATGCAGCCAAGGAATCACTGGAGATACAAGAATTGAGAAAAGAGAGGGAAATTGCCAAGGAAGGAAGCAGTTTAAAGACCCTTTCTTGTGTGGTGAATGAGCAGCTTCTAAAATAAAATAATTAGTATCTGAACTCCATCAACAATGAAGTCCTCCAGTAACAAACAGGTAGAAAGAGAATCTTGGAAAGCCCTCAATAAAAGCTAAATGTCTATGAATCTGCTTTTCAAATAGTTATATTTTCCATACTAATGAGACCATCATTTCATCTATTATTTTCCAAGTCTCCTTAAAAGAGGATGCTGATGTGCTGGAAAAGCAGAGCTGAAAGAACCAGAATGTCTGATACGCCCTTGTGTGCAGGACCATGAAAGTTCAACACTTTGCAAGTGCTGATTTCAAATTTTGGGAGGAGGAATTGCTAACATCCATGAGTTGTTAGATGTACAGTGACCAATAGAGCAGGTGTCCAAGGAATCAGAGCTGGGCTCCATTCAATCAGGCTCCTTCCAATCACACAGTCAAGTCACTCTGTCTGCTGTCACATCTTCCTTAAATCTCTGGAGAAAGGAAAGCCATGTGATGTGAAATAAAGAAAAATAGGGAGACAAGTCAACCAAGGAGAGCAAGAGAAATTCACTAAACACAGACAAGGACTCTATTTAGAAGTCAGGACAAATGAGTGTTTGCTCTAATGTGGATCCATAAAATTCTATGTGATGTGCATTTTGTGTACTAAGTGCATACCCCTGGTGTTATTACTCACTTGGTGGCCAGCCAAGCAGTGGCAGGGTCAGTGATACCAGAGCCTAATCTGAAATTCTGTCCACTGGATATAAGGCAAGAAAAAAAGGAAATGTATGCATTTACTTTCTAAACAAAATCCCTGTTTGGAAAACACTCTTCCTTCTGATCTTCACTGGAAATCTACTTTGTATGATTTTACACTGACTTTGAGATGTGATTTTTGTCAACTCTTTGTCACATACATGGGAATGTAGCTGGAAAACTTTACACTAGGAGCCAACCAATTTATGAAATACCAAAGGCCAAACTGCATTGTAAAGGTATAAGAAAGGTGAAAGCACCAATCAAAACTGAAAATAAACTGGAAGTAGAAAAACAATGAGAGAGAGGGTGAGAACTAAAGTAAGAAAGACAACTGAAAAAGCTGGCAACTGAAAATCATACTTATGAGGTTTTCACTTGGGTGACATTTTCATTCCTTCTCACAGCCTGCTCTGCAACATCAAACAGTCAAATTCATCTACTTTTTTCTTTTTAATGTATATTCTGTTGCCAAGGTATAAAACATATACGAAGGGACCTTAGGCTGGTCTGGAAAACCCATTTAGAGATAATGTTGCTTGATTTCTTAAGTTAATATTTATTTAAAATAAAAGAAAAATAATATGACTCCCATATGATCTATGGCTGGAAAGGCAGAGAGTGCAGGACATCCAGGCAGTAGGATAACAGAGATTGGATGGATGGATGCATGGATGCATGGATGGATGGATGGATGGATGGATGGATGGATAGATAGATAGATAGATAGATAGATAGATAGATAGATAGATAGATAGATAGATAGATAGATAGATAAATGGGTTATAGAGGCAAAGCTCTCAGTGTACTAGGGATTATCATACACAGAAAAACTCTTGAGAAAAGTAACCCTTGAAGAGCAGAGGCAGTTGGGGTCACTGCAGGAATCCATGCAGGATCCATGCAGCCCTGACACACATTCCCTTGCAGCATGGTGCTGGCTGAGCCATCTCACCTTGCACATAGGGCCCTGTTTCGGGGTGCTCTCGAACCCGCAGTGTGTAAGGTCTCTTGCGGTCCGGCTGCTTCAGCAAGTCTCGGACACGCTCGTTATAGATTTCCAGAAAGCTGAAAAGAACAAAAAAAAAAAAAGGAAAATTAAATTCACTCAACTACAAACAAAACAAAAGGAGTAACTGTATATTTAGACAATGTGACTGACTCTTATGTAGATTTTTTGCACTAGTGGGCTCAAATCCTGAGATTTCCAAACACGATGCTTTATTAGGTCCAAAGGAACAAGGAATAAGACTGGAATGTAGTATTATGGCTCAATTTAGGAGTTCAACAAAGCAACTACATTTTCACTGCATTCCTATTTCAGCTGTTTATACAAAAGTAAACAGACAGCATCCAAAGAACTATACTTAAATGGAAAACTAAACCCTATACTTTCTCTTCATTCACCTGTGTTCTTCCCCTCATTCCAAAACTACAATCTTCTAAGAAAACAGAAACAAAATAGACTAGCCTTTACTTTGTTCAATCACAGGAGCATGCTGTTAAAAGCTTTCATACTATTGTCCAAAACAGTGACACACTTACCTGACTTTTACCCTGCACGATGCCATCTGGTCTGAGTAATCATCCTTCCTTGAAAAGAGGCCCTTCACAAATGAGAAGTTTATGTGAATTTAAAATACATTAAGAAAAATCTAACTTCTTAAGCAAATTCAAGTGAAGAAATAAAAAAAACTACCTCACATATACGAGGTGTCAGCCCAATGGATGCCTTCAAATAATAAACAGAAAAAAAAATAAATAATTTATTTTCTAGTAGTCATGCAAAACCTATTTTTAAACAGAAGCCAAGTTTTAAGAAAAGGACAGAATCATAGTGCAGTAATAACTGTATGGTGGGTTGCAACACAAGCAGCCATGGAGTGTAGTTCACAACAGCACAGCTATTTATACCAAAAGTAATTTTAGAGCATTGATGAGAAGTTTAGAAGCTTGGGTTAAATCCAAAAGCTGTTTGATGTATTGATAGTGGACATGTCTATGTCAGAGGTGTTGCAGACTAGATGAAGTCAGGCCAGCACTCAAACTAGCTTGATTGCTCATGAATAATTTTAGGGTTTTCATATTCTACTTTTATTTTTTCATGTTATGGTATCACAGAGGAGCCTTGGAACAGCTTTATATTCTAGATTTATAAATTTTGTCTCTCAGAGAGAACAGGGTATGGGGCTGCTAACAATACCCAGACTAGGTGATTTAAATTTTGCCCCAACAGTCTACACAGCACTGAAATAACAGTGTGGTTTTGTGTGATTAATTTCCTTTATGACTTGCTTGCTCACACTTTAGTGACTGCAGTGCCAACACACCCTGGGAAAGACACCAGGGCTTAGGTGGATTCTGCTTGCTGAACAGCATGAAATACTTTTCTTCAGAAGCCACACTTGAAACTATATTAAAAGAAGAAAATCCCAGTTCAACAAGTGGACCACCATGGACAAAAGTTCTGTTAATACCAAACACTGGAACACACTCTCACAGTGAACACATGTTATTAAAGATCAGCTCAAAGGAGTATTGCACTGGGGAATTTTTTTAAAAGCAAGAAATCTCTTAGAAACGCAACACCCAGAAACTTCCTAGAAAATAATGATAATTTCAAGGTGTAGCTATCCTGAATTGCTAAGATATTTTCAAAACAGTGTAATATAAATATCCTAGTTGGCCACCCAAATTTTAACTATTCTTCAAGCTTTTATGGCATAAAACCTGATTTCATATAAAATTAATAGAGAATCTAGTAATAATGTAACTAAATCCTATTATTGATGTCTATTGAGGAAATAAAACTTCAAAAATCCAAAATCTTGCCAAAAGAACAAACTATGTTAGAACAGGACTATTATCTTTGGAGTTTAAACACATTTTGCCCTTATTTCACCTTAAAAATTGAATCCCATGGATGTAGAAAATACTGGTCCCCTTGTGCAAATTATTATTTGTTTTTCTTTTTAGCAGTATGTTTCACCAACAGCTAAGAATATTCATGGATAAAAATCAAATTGCCTTCTGTTGCAGCAAAACACAGAAAATCATAAACTGACTCCATCAATCTGAGTAACAAGATTAAAATGCACTTTAGATGATGCCTGGTAGACAATCTCAAAATGTCACAGCTTCTGTAAATTCCATTCAAATGCATGTTAAAACTGGAAGTGAAGTATTACTTTCCACAGACCAATATTACAAGTAATAATCAAGCCTTTTACAAAACTATTACTGAGAATTGTACCCAGTTTTGTTTGTGAAAGTAACTTAATCTCAGCATAAATCAGATTGCCAAAATATCACATAAGAATGAATATTTTGTATTATCTTGGGTTACAGTTTGTAAAATGCAGAACTATTCAGGGGTATTGATTTCTTTTTGTCCTCTAATTCTGTGATAAGATTCATATCTAGTAAGAAGATTATCTAATAGTTTAATCTACACCATACTTTCTAATATTTTTACCTGACACACTGTATTTAACCTAAATGCAAAGACTCACATTTTATATATTTAAAAACTGAATAAAACATGTATAAGCATCCTGCTCAACAAGCACAACCACAGTTCAAAAATAAAACAATATTTCTGCTAGAAATCCTGCCCTCACCCTAAGTTTAAAATGAATGGTGTAACTCACAGGTGTTCCCATCATTGTGTAAGTTTTTCCTGAACCTGTCTGTCCATATGCAAAGAGGCAGATGTTGTATCCTCTAAATGCACCAGACAACACAGAAGTGCCAAGGTCCTGGAACACCTGAAAAGACCAAGAGAAATAAAACAGTCCATGAAGAATACATCTCCCTGCAAACACTCTTCATTGCTTGCAGATCTTGCTCCTGTAATAACTCCATGGGAACAAGGATTTTCACACATTTGTCTTTCTATTTTACCAAACTCAATGTTGAGGGCTCAGCATTCACTTGTTAGATCTTCCTTAAGACACTGACAAGCCAAGCACAGTGCTGACAAGGAGCAGTAGTGTTCAAGTGCTTCCCTGCCTGATATCTCTTATTTTGTATTCAGACTACATGAATTCTTGAGGATCTTTCCTACCCTGAGTGTTTACAGTTCTCATCATAAATGAGAAAGGCATGATCAATGCTCTTTGATGCCATTACAGAAATTCAGCATCAAAATTATATATTGGAAGTCAACTCTAACCTGCATGCAGATTTCAGCCAAGCAATATTTCCATCTGACACATCTGGTCAGTAAGTGAAACCACTAGGGGCTGCATGCTTTATCTTCTCACACCAAACACACAGTGATGTGTCTTTTTATGATCATTGTAGGGCCAGGACTTATTACCACCAAATTCTTGTCACCCTCTCAGGACTTCCAAAGCTTGCACTGGTCCTACTGTGGCTGCTGAAGTTGGGCCAACATTGCCAAAATACCCTTCTACTTTCCCTGCTCCATTTTTTTTTTTTTTTTTTTGTTAATCCAGAGGTGACCCACATCATGATCAAACTCTTGGACTCTATGAAAGAAGATCTCTAGCTCCAAGTCTCAGTTAAAGCTGTTATATTTATTCTATATTAAACATACATGTTTACTCAGACACTTAAATTCAAATATGTTTCAAATCAGACTTTTTAATTAGGCCTTGAGAGAAGACATAATACAAGCAAAACTGGATACTCTGAAAACAGAGACATAACCCTAGGATGGTGATGCATCAGAATTTCAAAAAAATTATTTACTGAACTTCTATTAAGAGTTGATTAGTACTGTCTTGTTTAGCTTCTTTCTGGTAAATTACACTCTCTCTCCTTTTCTAAGGATAAATTACAATTAATTTAATTGAATATAGCCTCAATTTAATCAGAAAAGCCTGTTTGTTTTGGTGTACTGCAGAAAAAGTGGCAAATTGAAGCACAGCAGTGAATTGATTACTTGATTAAAAAGGAAAGAGAGTAATTGAAATCAAAGCTTTTTCTAATATCAGAGGCATTAGTCCAAATACCCATCAGCAATAACAGTTGTAGATTATACAAAAAGTCCTTTGATTAATCATTCTGGGCATATGTACTAACATATTTCATGATACAACAGATTGAAACACAGACTTTGCTAATCACTGGGTGGGGGTGGCAGGGAAAAGATTCCTCCATGTCTCACATTTGAAATGCAGCTTCAGGAAGATGAGGTTTTTCGAGGAACAGAGTTGGATGTGGTTTCCTGCAGGGAACTGCATTTGGCTGAGCCAGCCCTGTGCTCCCTGCATGGCTGCTCAGCATGATTGGCATTGCTCACTTTGTTCCCTGCAAAATGAGCCTTTCAACCAACCCCAACTGGCCTTGCCATGTCCTTCCCCTGCACTTGCCCAGCTGTATGTGGTCCATATCCCATGGTGATCTGTGAAACATTCTACAATTTGTCACTTGTCAACAGCACTAACAGTGGGAAAAAAAAACATGCCTTTCTGAAAAAGTTATGGGAGGGCATTAAGGCAACTGTCAAATTATCACCATTGAGTTAATCCTTTTTACAACTGAAGACTAGAAAGACTGCCTATTTATTTCTTTTGAAATAAAAATGTATTAGAGGTTAAATGAATGTGCCACTCTGCAAATAACCTCTGAAACTCTTTAGAAAAATCTAAAATTATTAAGTATAAACTGTAGTCAGTATGGAACACAAAGTAAATCTACATCAAAAATCTGCAGTTAGTGTCAGGTTACCCTTGACAAGAAAATCAGGACTTATTACTCAATTCAAAACAAAATAAATTTTGGTAGAACAAACTGAGGCATGGTTTTAGGTTGCTTCTTCAAGAATGCTTGAGAATTTTAACCTTTTCACAGAGCTCATTTTTTAAATTGTATATGAGGAATATCAACAGGAAATGCACCTTGTCTTACCAAAAGATAAAAGAATTGAAGGAGTCTAGAAGATTTCAAAGAAGCCTTAGGGAACAGTGATAACCAAGTATCAGAAGATATTTCTTCTCCCTGCTGCATGAACCTTTATAAAGTGAATTTCACAATACTAGAGTAGTAAAATGCTTCCTTTTTAGAAATTGGAAACATGTTTTGCAATTAGATTTGTGAGTAATAAGCATAACACTATTTTTCACTACCAGGAGATTTAAAAGAAGCAAGCAGCAATCCGTTCTGATTCTTTCTCATTTGGACAGCAAAATCAAAATCTTCTCTCAGCTGTCCTTTGCCAGCTTAAAAGTCAAAATTTATAGTGAGTTTTTTACATCTTTCTTAAATAGTGAATTATCAGGACACTGAAAAATAACTTATTTATTAGCCTGAAGTTCTATCACATTTTGTCACATTAGACCTGCATGTCTGTGTACAAATATGTCTTAGCAGATAGATGACTCTATTTTCTTTCTGGAATATAATTCTTCTACTGCTAAAAGTAAAATATGGCATGGAGCATATCCAGTTACTAACCAAAAGGGATAGAATTTTCATATTTTTTTCATTAACAATAATGATTTGGGACTTTAATTTAAACTGAATTTTTTTCTTGGATATTAAAAGTGTGAAGCCTTTTGTTTCCTTTTGTTTTAAAAGGCCTATTTATTTTTGAAAAGAAGTTTTAGCATATTCTGTTTCTCCCAACTGCCTGTGCATATTATAAAGACCTTTTTTCTTTTATATTCTTTGACTCCTTAGTTATTATCAAACCAATGGCCTGTGGATAATCCCTTGAATCCATAACCCCTCTGTGACACACACTAAGACAGACACAAGTGTGTTGACTGTCAGCTTTCCTTTTGTTCCTCCGAAATGTTGGAGGCAATTAAATTGTCCTCTAATGCTACTTTGTTATTTTGTAACACAAGGCTCAGTTAATATCAGTACCTTTGACTTTTTTTTAAATTATTCTGCATTGAATAGATACCTAGCACAGCTGATGACAACAAGTACATACATTAGAAGTTAAAAGGACTCTCTTTATTCTCTGGTAGTGTCCCTCTTAGACAAATAAATGCTTTAATTTCAAAGATAATGGGGTAATTCTAGCAGAAATTAAGATTTGGCAATATAAATTTCCTGAGCATAAAACTTTCCTTTCTTAGTCCAATCAGAGCCTGGATTGCAAGAAGAGAGAAAAAGCATTTGTTTTAACTGACAGTAAATTGACTGTAATACTCTGGGGTTTAATAATGTAAGAAATTGTATGTTTTTTCAAGTCATTTAAGCCCAGTCTCAGAGTCACACAAAAAAAATATCCAGTAAACTTCCAGGTATAGCATGTAATGCCAAGTTTGCAAATGTAAGGGATCAATATTGATAAATAACCATTTTCTGGCACTTGGGGCTTTTTTGGTCTTAAGTAATTTTTGGGAAATAAGACTTGCATTTTGCTTTGAGAACAATGAACAAGCAAGGACCAACTTTGGCTGAAACAGAGGAAAAGGGAGGGGAAAGCAGAAGGAAGAAGCTACAACTTTAAGGAGCAACAAGTTAATAAAATAGTTTATCAAGTCTTATTCGGACAGCACCTATTTTATTATTTGACAATGTCTGAAATGGCCAATGTATAATAGTAACATTAGGACATTAAACCAAAGTTGGAAAGCTCAGAAATTTCAAGAGAGTTTATTTTGTAAAGGAAAAAAAAAAAAAAATTAAAAAAAAGGATTTTTAATAAATAAAATTGCTACATATTATAGGCATAGTTTACAAGCATCAACATTGACAACTCACCAGAAGCAATACAGTTTTACTGCAAAATATTAGGCTAAAGTAAGAATACTAAGATAAATTCCCACAGCTAATAGCCAGGACCAAAATCAAAAGACAGTTTTCTTCTTGCACAGCCCAATTTAAAAACAGCTTTTAAAATACTCCAGTTTAATGAAAGTGGAAAAGACTCAACTGAAGCAAAACACATGGCAAAAAGCTTCTGACCACCAACTTTAATTGACTTTTTAAGTGTTGAAAAAACTCAACAGCCTGATTTCCATTCAAGATTTGCCAAGGGAAAACCTCCTTATCAGTAGATAGAAAGCTTCTGAGTATCAAGACAACTGCAGCAGATGCAGCTACAGAATGAATTAAGTATTAAAGAGGTGCTGTTATTTATTACACAAACGCCATCATACTCAGCAAACAGGGCAGGGCAGCTTGTGTGTTGCATGAAGCCCAAGAGGCTCAGTGCTGTAGTGTCTGCTTGCCACAGATGTGCTGCATTTCATATCTGGTGTGTTTTCCTTCCAGAGTCTTACCTGCCTCAAGCTCTTGCTATTTGGGTTACAACCAAATTGTGTTTAATTAAATTGCTGCTACATCTCAAATGTAGCATCCAAGACTCAGATTTAAGGTGAAAAAAATATTTCATTAGAGTTCTACAGAACAAAGCAATTCCTGCCAAAATGATGAAAGCCCTCGTCCCACAATCTTTACAAACCCCTCAAAATTAATTTAAATTAAAAGGCAGAAAGAGAATGCAAGGAAGGAATATGTAAAAACAAATCTAGGATATAAGGCAAGGCTTTTTCTGCACGTGCTTTGTCTTGGCAATCATCAGCCCCATGTCAGCCGAAGGAAGGGCTGTGTGTGCACGGCCAGAGGAAGCGCCGGCCAAGGGCAGCGCATTGTGCGGCTCGGTGCCACAGGAGGCCGGGCTGTGACACTCGCATTACTTCAGCAACATTACTTCTGGCTTTGAATGGGAGAAGGCGGAAGGGGGAAGGTATCGCTTGGTTAGTTTGGGAAAGCTTTTTCTCTCCTAACAAGAGGGCACAGCTTCACAACCAGGATTATTTCTTTTCCTTCTCTCTGCCCTGCCTTTTCAGTTTCCTTTTCTAGCCCGGTCGGAAGCAGGGCTGTGAAAGGGACAGCTTCTCTCCAGCTCAAGGAGCCTGGCCCTGGCAGAGGCTTTTGCACCAGAGCTTGAGACACTTCTGTTCTTGGCTCAGCCAACAGACTTCCTGTGTGTCCCCAAACCCCTTTGTGCTTCAATTCTCCCTGGGAGAGACAACAATTATTTCTTTGTTCATCTTATCAGGTGTAAATTTTTTTCCAGTGGGAAAAAAAACTGTCTGCTCTGTGTGGTAATATACACACACACTAAATTTGACAGCATGGAAGTTTAAGCTTGATTAAGGTATTTAGGAGAAACCATAAAATAAAAATACTAGAGAAAGTCACAGATAATATGTGACAAATCTATTATTTTCTGGGGGGAACAGGAGGGAGAATATTAGATTCTGATTCGGCTTATTCACTCATTAAAAAAATCTCTCATTTTAAAAAAAGAAAAATCTGTGCTTACCACATCAGCCTCACTTATAAATATTCTGATAGATCCTGAACTTTTAAAAACACTAAACTGCTTCATCATAAAGGGCACAACTCCACTCTCTATCTCTTTTTTCCCTTTCTTTTTCATAAAATTTCTGGTATTTTGCTGTAAACATCAACTTGTGTAATTTTTCATCTACCTGTAGAAAAGGACATACCTCACATGTATTTTCCTTTCCAACAGGGACTCCTATTGTGTTATCACTGATTTACAGAAGAGCAATTATAATGTGATAGCCATATAATCCAAACACTACAGGATTTGACACCACATCAGTATTGATTTAGCACAGTCCAGCTCCATTTGTCATAATAAAGCTTTCTACACTGAAAAACACCTGACAATTTTTGGCTTTATTAATGAATACTTTAAGATTCACACATAGCATTTTGTGATTTTGGGTTCTTTAAAATTAGGTAAAAAATTTCAGTAAGCATTCTTAGGGAAAGGAAGAAGATTGGAAGCAAATGCCTAGCTCCACACAACTTGCAACACTGTCTGCAAACCACTTAATGAGCAGATGAGAAACTAATTGGTTTCATTACTCTGTCCCAAAATCAGGGACTACAGGTTTGAGTGCTGGGTTGGATGTCAGAGGCACAGATTTAATTTCTGTGCATCTTCAACAGCAGAACAGTAACACTGTGACTTAGACCAGTGCCAGCAATATCCCATGAAGGAAAATTTTTCATGAGTGAATTCTGGGCCAGACCATTCAATAATGGAAGCACAGGGGAAGCTAAAATCTTCAGTTTTTCAAAAGGTCTAACAAAGGTTAATGTCACAGCTGGAAGAAGCAACACAATATTCTCTACAGTCACACTGTTTTACTCCATGGCCAGATGTTTTAGACATCTCATTCCCCTGCCCTAGATATCACTTCATGCCAAAAAGATAATGCAAGTTGTCACTTTAAATGTTGTGCTACCATCGTTATCTGTGCCTGAATGGCTACTGAAAAGAAAAAAAAAAAATAAAAAAAAGGGAGAACAGTTTTACTGATATCCTCTTTAAATAAGCAAAATAAATACTGTGACAGTTAAGCATTTTTTTTTAATACTGAATGATATCTCTCTTGCAATGAAGAGAGCAAGGAATAAATAATGGATTATAATGAAGTTATAAATATCCTGCATTTTCTCCCACCGCCGCCAGCTCTTGGCTAAGATCCCAGGTCATTTGTGGATGTCTGTGATTCCATGTGAAAGGAAAGAAAAGAAAAACAACACAAAATTACTATATTTTTTTTTTACAAGACAGCAGAGACAAATACCAATTCTCATCTGTGTCTCTGAAAATAACTTCCCCTTAATTTTGTGAGAAGACTGAGGATGGAGATGGAAAAAATATTATGCCTTCACTTTATCACCAGGAGGCAGAAGGAAAAAGTAGTTTTACATTTTTCAGTAATTCAGTTTGGGCTAACAACTTTTTGTGATACTCAGACAACAGCACAATGACACTATCAAGACAGATTTCTGAGTTTTTTCCCTTCAGCTGGAAATTGGTATTCTCTTTTCATGTGTCATCTAGCTCAATTTGATATTTTTGCTATTAGATCACCAGCTCTTAAAATTACAACACTGTAAAACAATTCTTAAGCCTATGAAATATACTTTCCTAGCAATCAGCTCATTTTTCACCTTCATACAAGAGAACAAAATAAAAATTAAACAAAAGAAAAGACATTGAAAATAGTTATTTATATCAATAATTCTTTTAAAATGCCAGCAGAAATCCTACAAGGCATCTTCTGTTTGTAAAACTATCTGCAGTGACTTCATTTCAATGGTACTCAACCCAAGATACTTCACATCATGCTTCTGGAAGTAATTTTTCTTTATTTGGCATTGTTTAATCTGGGGAGAACCTTGCAAGTGCTCATGGAGCTCTTTTGTGCTTGGTCCTTACTCAGATTTCAGTTCTTTACAATTACAATGATGAGATTGGATCCAACCTGTGAGCTGATTCTACACTACAATCTAGAAACATATTCTGTTTATAAATTGGGATGTTAAACAAGTTGCAGCAGTATACTTTGTTAACAAAGCAATGTTTGTCATCTAGAAAAATTATATGCTGTTACTGCACAAACCAGAAGCATTGGCATTTTACTGCAGCAGTTTCTTGTTTAAAAGATATTATGCCTCCATAACTGAGGAGATGAGAAGGTTTAAAGGTCATATTATAATACACAGTTGTTACTTCTGTTTCACAGGAAGGAAAAAAATATCCTCCTAGTTACAGCCAACAGACTTAGGACTATAATCATCTGAGAGATTCTTATTTCTGTTGCTAGCTTACTTAAAATAAAGACATAAAAGTACATGCCTTCTGACAGGGCCAGTTTCTAGAATATTTGCAGGGCTCCTCAAACCCTGTGCCCAGTTTTGGGCACCTCACTACAGTAGAGACATGGAGGGGCTGGAGTGGGTCCAGAGAAGGGCACTGGAGTGGTTTCTTTTAGTGTGAAAAAAAAGATAATGTTTTCCATGGTATATCCCACAACTTAAAAAAAATAAAAAATTAAAAATGGTTTGGAGCTGTACAAAAAAAAGTCCTTTCTAAATATCTATGGTTTTTAGCAGTTTCCAGGAGAATCCAAACAGCAGGAGGTAATTTAAGGTGACTAATGGGTTCACAGAGAGAGGTTTTGGCATCCTATTCTCAACAATATACTAAGAATAAAGTTTGACAGGGCTAGTGGTTCAGTAAATTGTTATTTCTGCTCTTTGCAAGGTGATTAGAATTCTGTTCACTTCCAACTTACAAGCACTGCATATTTACAGCCAAAACTGCCATGAACTGCCACAGCTTACCTGAATAGAAATGTTGCATTAAAAAAAAAAAAACAGGTGCAGGGTATCAGTTATTTTTATTTAAGCTCTCCTAGGGGCAGAAATTATTCAGGTTGTACAAAAATACTGCTTCATACTGTCCTTCCCTTACCCTTTCACTTCATACCACACCAGCCTTAAATCTGGGCAAGGCATACTATGAAGGTGGTCCAATTGTTCATACTATGCTTTGTTACACCATCATAAAGCAAAAGGCAAGATGGTTCACATCACCTGTAAAACTTCTAAAAAATGTTTGTAAAGTATAGAAGAGCTCAACTATCCCCATAGAGCAAAGGACAACACCATATATTTTCAAAAATTAAAACATGCAGCTCTTCTAAAAATCAGTTAAAAACCCCAGGCATCAGAACCAGGGAATCTCCATGTCCCAATTAAGGTCACATATTTGTGTGTCATTACAAGCCTGGTAATGACCAAATCATTGGTACTACCAAGATGAACAAAGACTATTTGGCAAGCTGTCAAAAAAAAAAAAAAAAAATCATAATATTATGGCAAGGCACTGCCTGTGAAGAAAATACTGGAGTTTCCCTCTCAGACATGATGTTTTCTGGGGGGGAGGAGAAAACAAACAAACTTTTAAAATATTCAGAGGGACATATTTGATCATCTAAGAAAACCAGAATCTTTTTTCCCCCAACTAATAAAATACATAAAAGTTTTGATATGGAAAAATGAGATAGGATGAAGGAATTTCATCAGCATTAAAAGCTCTTGAAGATGCATTAAATTTAATTCCTCTACAAACTAAGATTTTATGCTATGCAGCCCACTAAAATGTGCAAGAAATGAGAAGAGGCAGATAGCTAAATGTTCAGAAGACATAGTCACAAGGGATTGAAATGCAGGACATTAATGCATTTGCAGGATTTAAGTAACTAGCCAACCTTCTACATATTCTTTTCTTATTGGTACAATAGTCTATAATGAGGTATACATTTTTTAACTTATGATTGCAACTTAATTGTCAGTTCTATCCCAACATAAATTTATTGTATGGAGCATATGCTAAATCAATACATTTTAAATGTCTCAATTATTTTTTAATACAAGTGTCTTACTACAATAAACTGATTCAGGAAAAGATTCACATAAAACCTCAGGATGTTCTCAAATATGCCAACCTATTAATCTAAATTTCTACTTGCACTATTTTCTCTTTTGGGTAGAGAACAGTCACATCATTGATTCAGTTAGAAATTCAGATACTAGAGAATATTGCTTCTGTTTCAAAAGACTATTGAATATAATGACCCTGTGCTGAAGTTAGTAGATGATTTCCAAACAGTTCTGCTGTTTAAGATGACCATCCATCTCCTTGGGAATTCAGTTCAGACTTCTCCCTTTTCAGTGTAATGACTTCAGCAGAAGCATTGGGTGTTTCTTACATTCAAGATCTGTATATGCTGCTCTCACATCAAAAGAAGGCCAAAGCATCTGCAAATTCTTTAAAAATGGTTGTCTGCTTTGATCAAAGCTGCCCAAACAGGTCAGAGTAGCACAATGCACTGTACAATTTAAAGCATTTCACTTGTAACACTTCTTTTATTAGTACCTCAATCACTTTGAAAAAGTCAAAGCCTGACTTGAAAAGGACTTTTAAAACCATACTTAGACAATATTTTTCTCTGTGGAAGATTGTTTCCTCTATTTCTGTTATCAAATAATTTCTCTCCCCAAATACTTTTCCTTATTTTTAGAAATTAATCTGTTAATCAGAGTCTGATTGCAAGAAAGGCAGACTCAGATTCTTTCCCAGAAAAACATTACAATGTGCATGCTGCTAGTTATCTTGTGAACTACATATTTTTTAAAAAAGTTATTGATTTATTGATACTCACTATCAAGCATAGCCATGCAAAAAAGGTGCCAAACTGCAGGCAAACTCCAGCCCCCATAATTAACTCACAACCCACAACTCTTCAGCCAGCTGCCATCAGCAGCAATTTAAACATGCCCAGCCCATATGGCACAGAACAGCCCAAGTTCAGACTCTCAAGCACTCTCAGCCTCCAAGGAAGGGTGGCCACATGAAAACTGCCAGCCAGGAATGCCCCTGGTCCCTGCCAGCTGCTGGGCTGTGCCTACAAATCATTACAAGGTACCAGCCATCCCAGGCCAAACAGCACCAGGACCCACAATAACAGTTTAGCTCTGTGGATGACCAAGCTGCTGTGCTCATGGAATATTCCCTGCTCTCAGGTACAACCTGTACAGATACAGCTTCAGTTTACTATAAGAAAAAAAACTCAAAAAAACCCAAAAAAAACCAACTCTGATAAAATGAGGAGCAAAAGATGACCTTCTAATCAAGATGAACTTCTAATCCTTTTTGCTTCCTCTTTCAACTCAGCATGCCAATGAAATCCAGTGGCAGAAAGCCTCTTGCATTCTTAATAAATGGAATAGAAAAAGATTACATTCCATATATTGTAATAAGCAACAAATTTATGCAAATGACATGCTGTAGGAAGTGAGACAATAAAAGCATTGTGGTGTACTGAACAGAGTCAAACACACAGAAATTATGTAAAGGAGGACATGAATAGCTGAAAGCAAGTTTTTGCAATCCTCCAAAATCTTTGTTTTCAGACTAAATGTATCTTCAAGACATTGACAGTTGTTTTGAGTTTCTGCTGAATTTAAGTTAAAAATATAAAAGCTACCTGAGCCCAGGCTTTAAATTATCTGATTTTCCAGTGATAAAAATCAAAATAATTGCTAATTTTCTGAATATGAATTAAAAATTCAGTTTTAATTTCTTGCTTTAGAGCTATAAGACACTCTAAAAATAGCTAAGAGATACAGCTGTGTTAGCTGTCAAAAAAAAAAAAAAAATTGAAAAAGTAACAGCCTCAAGTTGTGGACTAGAGCATTTCCCAATCATTGCACAAATAAGACTATGTTTTGCTTTTAAATGATACCTAGCTTCACCAAACCCTTTCATTTGATTGGAATTTCAATGTACTAGAATAAGAAAAAAACCATCACTGCTTCAATGATAAATTTGTATCAATCCTCTCTCTAGATCTTTAGCATGATTCCATCTTTTCTCCTACTTCAAAACAGCTATGAGAAATGCTCTTCCTTCCAATAAAAAAAAAAAAAAAAAACCAAAACAAAACAACGAAACAAATGAAAAATCATAAAAATACAAAAGCAAGTGGGTTTCAGACCTTGCTTAGGTATTGAAAAGGTCAATAAATCCAGAGGGTCATACATTTCAAAGCAGAATTTGTGTTCTGTTAGGAAACAAACTACAACATGTGTCAATAAGAAATACATTAGTCACTGATGAACTACACTGACCATTACTTCCAGTCACTACGAAACAGGATGAAACTTAGACCATCAAAATAAGAGACTGGGGAAAAAACAGCCTTAGAGGATTAACTAAAGCAGCATGAGGACTTCATGCATGATGCAGGGTAACCTTAGCTGCCCACCATCACCAGCAGCTGCCTCTGTGCAGGGAGAGATGGAGTGTGCAGGCAGGTCCAGCTCCAAAGCACAAGGGAAGCAAGCCCCAGCTTGGGGACCACAAGCTTGATCAGCTGAACAGCTGATACCAACAGATGCCAGCACTCCAAAAATTATCAACCAGCCATTTCACATGACAGTGGTGTAGTTTGGTCAGGCATCCCTCAAAATGCATTTGTAAATCTAAAATACAGAACATCATCTCCCCTCCTTCAGATGAGAATGTCCTAACAATGTAATACTGAAGTTATAAAGAGTGAGAGCTTTCCCACACTAGTGTGTACATCTGAGGATGAGAAAACCTAAACTGATACTCAGAATTTCAATTTTGATATTTTGAGGCAACTTACAAGCATTCCTAGACTGAATTAATTTTGTCTTACACAACATAAAGGAACTGCCACCAGGAACTACTTTGTCAGAAAAGCCACAACTGAATGGAGATGTTAATTTTGCTTTTCACATACAAGGTCTCAAGGGCAGGCTATTTGGTTGATTAAAAACAAGCTGATTAGGGAGGCAACATGCAGGTCCTCAGATACAGCCAAAAATATGATTCATTCAGTTTGTGTTCAAGGCCACACACACATCTCACTGAGGCATATCATCTTAGTTAGCAGAAAAATATAAAAGTCAGCTACCATTGAAGATAGTGAGCACAAATTTACATAAAAGGGAAGGGTTTGTTTTTGCTATAATACAAATGATCGACTGCTGATCATACCAAACACTTTAATAAACAGTGAAATTGGACACATGTATATTGCTTAGGTTTATCAGACTTCAGCTACTTATATGTGCATGTCCAATCTCATGCCTCCAACATGTCAGAAACAGGGCTCATTTTCAGAGATAAATAAACTGGCTGTGTGGAACTCAATCACAGCTATTGCAATAAACATACCTCACTATTCTATGCTAGCACAGCCCTGTCTCTTAAAAGAAAATAAAACCTCACACCCAGAGAATAAAATCTCCAAACCTGGCCAAGTCTCCCAGCAAATCTATCAACATCCATCTATCCAGTGACTATAGAACTCACAGACCTACATGATCTTGGAGACTTAGCTGAAGTTCAGAATAATTTTTCAATCATTTCATCTCCCAAAAGACAAGTCTAACCAAAGTTCACATAGCATTGATAAGATTGGAGAAAAACCACTCCAAGTTAGAGACTAATCTTGGATCAATCTGCAGCCTTGGAAATACCATGAATATGACCTTCCCTTCTGTGAGTAGCCATGCTGTGGAAATTCTTACAGATGAACAAGGGAACCTATTTGCAAAACAGAAGGAGTATGAAATAGTCCTTATTCTAGATTAGAAGAAGAAAGGAATGCCACTATTTTATGAACATGGAGGAAAAACTCTGGTGTGATTAAATAGTGGAATTTAAACTGTAAATATCCCTATGCAAGTAAGAAAGAACAATCAATATTCACACACCATTTATTTATATAAAATATATTTTTCTTAAAAACATCTGTTAACACAGTTAATTTAAAAGTAAAAAAAATGTCCATCCAAATAAACATATTTTGCAGGTGACTTCAGAAAGTTTGCAGTTCATTGTACAAGTCCTTGGCTTTACTTGTAAGACATGCAAGAATCACAAGGTTTGTAGAAGTAGCTCAAGAATGCAAATGTGCAGGTTCACTGCAAAAATGCACAACACCTGACAACACAAAGAACTTGATCCTTTTTTAAGTTGCTGAAGGTATTTACAGATCCTTTCAATATTATTTAGTGGGTTATACTGAGTGCCTATTGCAAAGAATGTGCTCTGTACATCTTGTAGGCAGTGATCAGTGCCTAGCAGGGAAACAATCAGTGAGCATGAGCACTGGCAGATTGAATAGTCAGAAAATGTCTCATTTCATTGTTTGTTAAACAGTTTATTGCTTTCCCTCAGCTTAATTCTTTCTCATGTACTCTGGTTTAGGCTTCATATTTGAAATGTATCTGCTTTAGGCAATAGCTGCCTATGAATGCATACAACTATACAACTATTTCTATCAATTAATTCAATGCCATAATAAATTGAAAATCAACTTAATTCTTTTTGTCTTCCAACAAAGCCTGTTTTGAAGTTTGCAATTATTCACAATAGTTCCCAGAGAAGTTTTCAGCAAAGAAGTCTTGGTATAGCCAGAAAGAATGACCTTATTGGATCACAAACTGAACACAGCAGCTGTGCTGCTGGCAGAAGATCTATAACATGCACTCATGGTGGCTTCCCTGCCTCCACCATAATCCACTATATACTGATCCAATTACCGCACAAAAAGCCTTTTTCTTATAGCACACTCTCCTTTTCACTGCTGTCTCACTCTGGATTGGAGAAAAAAAAACTTAAGGATGGAATGCTTACTGCTTTTCAAATATTTCGTGCGAAAATGCCATTTACACCCACAGCTGCTGCTGCCTTCTCTTTCTCCCTTTTACAAGACAAGAAGGGGGAGAGGACAGAAAGAGGAAAAAAAAAACCTGAAGAATTTCTCAAGATATTTAAATTAGAAGTTCATTGTGTTACATTTTTTATAATTAGGCTCATATCATGGATAACAGATTTTGATTTTGTCCCAATAATTTACAAGAGAATTTAAAACTTTGTTCTTGCAGGAGAGGCACAGAGACATGGAAGTTTCAAAGCTCAGCTTAGAGAGGAATGATCTCTCAGGTAAAGTTCTTAGAACATGACTTTGTTTTCACTTAAAAAAAAAAAAAAGAAGAAGAAGGAATACAGTGACTTAATTTGATGAAGAGTTGGAAAGTATGTTGCAATATTTTCCTTCCAAACAATACTGTTGTGTAACTTTTCTAAGCTTTTGCAGTTAACATGTAAAACAAATAAACAAATCCCTCAGAAAAAAAAAAAAAAAAAAAACTTAGTGCCATATTTGAAACCTTGCATCCTAAACATCTGTTTCCTTATTCACTCTTCAGTTATGCTCTGACAAGCAACTAAAGAAAAAGTCTGTCTGCCTCTTTCCCCAACAACTTTTCTTAGCTGAAAATAGTATAAAAACTAACTATGCTGCGAAGCCAGACATGATGGAAAGCACTTAGGATACTTTTAAACAAATAAGAAATGAAAAAAACTCTTTCCAGGGCTCATATGCATTCTATCACATGAGCCATCAGTAACACCCATTTCTGCCTTCAGAGCAAAGAATAATTTTTCCAGTAAATCTATTTATAACCAAAGACAGAAGTAATTAGATAATGTGCTTGAAGAGAAAGGAGCACTTCCTAGCTGGACATGTGGAATGGACAGACAGGCAAAGAGAGCCTGTGCTGTTTGCTATATAAAGTTTAGAAATGACCAACCTTTAACTGAACATGTCTTACTTTTGAACAATCTTGTAAAACTCTCAGTGGTTCAAATGCACAGTGGAAGAGTGCCAAAAAAAGGATCACTCTTGTTTTTTCCCTTCCATGAGTAAACCAGTGCTGAAGAATAGGAAGGAGCACGGTGAGAAAGTCAAGAAATTACGAGCAGTCACTAGATTGGCAATAAAATTTGTTTTTTATACTCTCACTTCTTTCTTAACATAAAGCCATCCTGACTTATTAAGATAATACTCTTCACATGGCACATCACAGTGCATCCTCCACATACAGGGAAATCCATAACAAAATCTTGCAAACAATATTTTTATTCTTTGATAGGCAAATACTTCTCTTCAAAAAAGACCATGTATTCCTTCAGGGAAAAATATGCAAGAGGGTGTAATCACTCAGTTATTTAACCTCAGTGCACTCTTATGTTTCTTAGATTTACCTCAAAGCCAGTTATCTTTTTGTTTGGCCATAGCCTTTTTGGTCAAGGGCTTTTATGGATGTATCTTAGAAGGGCCATTGAGAGTCACAGCATTACTGGAAATGATAACATTCAGGGAGACACTGAAAGAATATTCACACTGCCATAAACAAAATATACTGTGTCAAACCAAAATGACACACTTATCAAGTCAAGCCAGAAATATAAAATTCTTTGACCAATATGCATATAGTTTATTTATCTCTTTAGAAAGTCTGAGGAAAAAATTCTGAAGTCTAAACTACTATATCCCTTTTAAACACTATCATCTCCATTAAACCATTGCACTAAGGTACAAAAAAATTAAACTACAGAAAGTGTTCCAGGAAAACCCAGTCAGAGTTTTGGATCCCACTGAAATCAGTGCTGGTTGGGAACTTGAACACTCTCCTGGATTTCATTATATCTACCCCTCAAAGCCTGTCAGTCATGGAACACACTGCTGTTATCAGAAGGAGCAGAGTGCTCCAGAGCACCATGTGTGGCAGCCCTGAGTGCAAATAGCTGCTGGCACATCCTGTGGGTCAGTGCCCACCGTGGGCACCGAGCACACAATGCCCGGATGGGAACCGGGGCTGGAGGGCAGCTGGGGACTGGGACTATAGCAACCAGCTACACAACAGCTAAATGCTTGCATGTCTTCCTGTCTCACCCTTCTGCAAAATACCCTCATGATTCTGCTCAACTGTGCTGGCTGAAATATTTTTTTCCAAGCTGAAATGTATTTTTTTTTCATCAGTACGATTTAAATGGGCAGTTACATAAGTTTCGCAGCATTTTTAAACATTTTCTTTTATTTAGTGATGCTAAAACAGTTTCAGGGAAACATTCACTAAGAGCTACTTTAGGTTTTACAAGGGAAGCTCAAAAGATTGAAATGTGCTCTTCTATGGCAGACAAAAATTTGAGTAAGCTGAAATTTAGATGCTTGTTTCTGAGACAACTATAAATGTCTCACAGCACTTATATACTATCACATTCAACCAGCAGAAACAATCAGAAAGCTTGAGTCTACCTGTAAGAATAAAAATTATAACCCTAAATAACATTAAAACCACATTATCAAACAGTATTTTTACTGCAAAATGAAAATATAAAATGAATCATTCAGAAAGGATTGTCCCATAATTATATAATTGCCAAAGGGGGATGGATTTCCAACATTGTCTTTGGAAAACAATCCTGAACTACATACAGGTTCCTGAAGATATCTGAGCAGGACGGGAATGGGAAGGAAGCAGTAATCACACAAAATGCCCCACTTCACTAAAAAAAATAATTTTTTGCACTAAATCAGAAACACTTCCCAAAAAAACCTTGGTACAAAAATACAGGGAGAGATGACAAAACTGTTTCATTGTTTGCAAGTGGTAAAGCCCAGGTGTAGACAATTGGCATTTTCCCTCTGTGAGACTGAACTAATTCTGCATCAACCTGTGACAGAGAAAATCTACACTTTGTCTCAAAAATGGCAGGAAAAGGAACATCACCTCACCTTTTGTGGCTTTGGGTTTTTTTATTGTGTTTGTTTTGTTGAGGGCTCTTTGTTTTGTTTTGTCTTTTGAGTTTGGTATTTCTTTTTGTGGAGGGATTTATTTTTTTTTTAGACTATAACTGTAGTTTGACAGTGATGTTTTGGAAAACTTCACTCTTTTACAGCCATGGAAAATGCATGTAACAAACTGCAGAGTTAAGATCAGAAAACCATGCATGACCTTTTTCTCTTAAATGCCTATAATATTTTAGAATTTCAGTTTTTTCCTCGCTTCATATTTTGCACAAATGTTCTGTCCCTGGACCTTTATCCATATTTATTTGTTATCTTTTCTTTCTCTGGTCCCACACAATTTTTTGGTCTTTCTCTCTGGCCTGTAACCCTGCTGCCTGGTTCACCTCTCCCTATTTAGAAGGATTTAGCAGATCTGCTTCCTTTCCCTCTTCCTTTGGTGGTTCATGGGTTTGGTTGATTTAGCCAATAAGACTTCCCTTATGGTGTTTCTTGATTTCTCTACTTTGTTTATACATCAACAAATCCACTTAGGAAAAAAAAACTCTTTAAAACAAGGAGGTAGAATTGCTCATCTGTGAGCATTGCTCACTTCAGCTCACTATCAACACAAAATATTCAACTTCCCAGTGAGAAAACAAAAGCAACAGGCTCAAGGACCTCCAAAGTGGCTCCCTAAAAACCACAGGTCATATTGTAAAATTCAGCTTATTTGGAAAATGAAATAATGCTTGTATAGCTGATCTATTTCAAAAATCTTATATTTTGTGAAGAACTTATTCAACTTATAAATGAAACCTAAGAATTCAGACCATTTATACTGGACTTCTAAATGAAGATTATAAATTACTGGATGATCCTTAGAAAGAGTATGTAACTTCATATTTCACCACAGTTAGGAGAGAAATAAAAATACAAGAACTTTGGCTCTTATCTAGTTCCTCAGATGTTTGAAATGGGAGAATAATCATAAACAGCAGTAGACTATCCATGGGTTCCTGAAGCCATCTTCCATAACCAACATTTATCCAGCAGGTTACCTCTGCTAAGAAGCCTCTTTCCCAGCCACCAGCAGAGATGGGCTTCTCTTCCAGTAGTCAAAAACAGCTTTATTTTTAATTTAGCAAACTTTCCTCTTTTCAGAGACAGAAGGTGGCTTGCATTATTTCTATAATCCTAGTCAAGAAAGCTTGTCTATATATACATATATAATCATGCAATAATTACTTTTAAAATTCAGCCCTAATAAATATGTATGCAATAACACTTCATAAAAATAATTTATATTTCTGATTATTGGTCCAGCTTTTTGAAGGGAAAAGAGCTTCTGGTTTCAGTGCTGTTAAAAAATAAAGGCAAAGGCATATAATGTCACATGAACATTACAGATTTTACTACATGGGTCCTCCTCAGTTTACTGTATTGCAAGGACTGCTTTTCCCAAATTAAAGTGAAAAAATACTTTCCCTACTTTTTTTTAAAAAAATAAAGATACTTATGGGAATGTATTATGAAAAACATACAAGATGGGCAACATGTAGTCCCCTTTTGGAAAATACAAATAAAGCACAGGTGAGAAAGAACAGCCTTTGAAAGGACTTGCACACGTGAGGCTTAAGCCTCTTACAAGTCCTGGGAAGTATTTGATCAAAATACATAGAGAATAAAATGTATTGTGTGTACATGTCTCTGAAATGCAGGAGAGAGGAATCTGGAGTGTATAATGTCAACATCTGCAAGAAACTGTAAGAAGTATTCAGAGAAGTAGAATTGTATCTTTAAAATCCTACTTAAACACTAGGATTTACAACCCTTCCACTATTATTACACTATCACAGAGTACTTAACCAAAGAAACTGTGAGGACTTGATTTTTATACATCCATCTACAGGGGGAAAAACATTAGTCAGTTTACTAAAAGACAGCATTCTGCAAAAACAAATCTCAAGACAGATACTTTTATCTCTTTTCATCCTCAACCAATACATCAATCACATATAATAACACTTGGCAGGACACCTTCAAGGGAAAAGCAATCCAAGGTCAGCTGATGAAAGCAAGCTTTTACAGGATGGCAGTGGCACTGCCCCTTCTTTGGCTGCTGATAGCATCACTGCTGTCAGCCCAGCACTGCAGCAATGGTTCCAAGCATGGCATCAGTACAATAAATTCATTCATGCAGTGCAAGAGGGCAGGAAAATGCCCCAAAGCAGGGTAAGATTGCAGTATTACAGAAGCCTCTTCTCAAGGACATGTGAAGTACATTTTATTGGTTCTACAATCACAAAGACAGGCAAAAAGCCCAAGAAACTCCCTTGTGACTCCAGGCTTTCCAAAGCACCAGTCCATCTTTTGACTTCCCTTATCTCACATGAGAGATGTCCAAGGCTCATAACCCAGCAGTAACACAGAGCAGCCCTGGGTGTCCTTTCAGTCAGCATCAGGCACAAGCAAAGAAACTACTGCCCATTTCTCCATTTTCTGTGGCCCCATTTTGTGTGGTTCATGTTTCCCCCTCACTGTTTTTATCAGCTAAAACTGTATTGCAGGATAACACAAAGCTCTCCACAGCATCTGAAATAGCTACTCAGCCTCAGCAAGGAAGCTGCACTGTTTATGTTGCATTTTACATTCTTTTTCAGTCACACTTGTATTTAATAACAACAAGAACAAAAAATTCACATTTGTAGCCAATATTTGTATTTTCCATTTGGCAGTCCTGATAATTTCTCTCCCAGAGTAATGCTAAAACTGACTTGGCAGGCTGGATTTATCAGCACTTCATCTACCAAACCATTCCAGCTAGAAAGCCAACCATATTGCCAATGATTTTAAGAAGCAAGCTTCTACTTGTATATGTGACAAACTCACAAAGAACACAAAATCAAAACAAACAAGAAAATATAAGCAGGGCTGGGGGAAAACACAAACAGAGCAACATTTAAAGACTTGTTTTTTTGTAATGCCTAAAATAGAAGTTTATCTGGTGCCAAGTACTTCAGAAAGATAATTTTCTTTCTAAACACAAAATACACTTCCCAAGTTCACAGAGCACCTTTCACACTGCTGTACCAGGAAGGAAAAAAGGACAGTTGAGAATTTCACCTACAGTTATGGTAATAGCCAAATGTGACAGTATTTCAAATATTGACTCCCAAAAGTAAGAACAATCCTGCCTCATCACTAACAGAAATACAAATTGTATAGGAACAACTTGGTCTTAAATTATAATTTCCGTGAAAAACAACACAATTATACAGGTCAAAATTTCAGGAACAGTTGTACTGACAACAGACAGAAATGAAATTTGTATAATTCTGAAGACAAAACACCAGTAAAACCAAAATATATATGCTTATATAATGAAATATTTGGATAGTTTTGCTTTGCACTGTATTTAGTTGTAGATTTAATAATTCCTTGTTTATTAACAGAGTTGTAATGTCATTCTATTTCAAGACCAAAACCTTCAATCTTCTTTTTTAATCAATCAACCAAAGATCAGATCTGAAGGCAGGAAGAGTCTCCATTAGTTACAAGAGGTTTCTGATGCTTTATCAAGGAAAATACCTCTGAACAAGAGGGTAAAAGTAAAATTTTCTGTCATTAAAGATGTGACTACTTCACTGTTGATCCTCTCAGAAGAGTCACCTCAACACTTTCTTTAATTGCTTTCTCCCTCTTGATCTTGATACCTGCTCCTGAAAAAATTCTCATTTCTAAGCTAGAGTCCTTAGACCATTACCATTAACGATCAATACCAAATTTAACATTTCTAAGGAAAGTCTGCATTGGTTGACAAACAAGGATATTGCATTCCTACTGCACCTACTTCAGGCAAAAGGACTGAGTGCTGTGGTATTACAAACAAAATAAGAAAAAGATGGGGGGCAGAGCAGAAAAGGAAATGTCGTATTCTACATCTCAATATGCTCCTGAAGATGAAGGACAAAATGGGATGGGAAGATGGATGTGAAGCATCACTCACCATTTCCTGAGATGCATACTTTGGATCTTCAGGATCAACTGACCAGTAGCAGTAGTCAAAGCTGAAGGACACAGTTTTTTCTCTTGAGTCCCAACTACTGTCAACCTGACAATAAAAGGAAAAAATCAGAAAGACCAAGTCACTATGAAGCTGACCATAAAAAAAAAAACATTTTCCAAGTCAATGGGAAGTTTATCTAGGATATGTCTTGTGGAAAAGAAATAGCTAAGAGTTAAATCTCTTTATGCAATTTTCTTTGGTGCTTAGAGGGAGGTGGAGACATCCATGACAAACCTGCTAGAGCATTTTTACTGAAGGATTCATTTACTACAGCTAAGGCTCTCCAACACACATACAATAGGCATAATTCAGCTAATCTTCATAAATTCTTTTGGCAGGAAAGCTTTATAAACCTTTTGACATTTCTCTGAAATTCTTCTGTTTCACAGAGAACCACATCACAGAAATGAGGTGCCAAGTAATAAGAAGAAAATAGTTTTCCCACTGCATAGTTGAATATGATCAAACAGCCAAGAAAGCAAAGAAAATTATCAGGATTCTTATATAGAAAAGAAGAGACAACAAGAAGCATACCTTTATATTTCTGACTTTTGCCACTTTGTCATCAACTTCTACAATCACTCTTCCTCCTTCTGCTCTCTCCCTGGAAACAGAACACATTTTAAAAATCCATTTAAAATATAAAAAACTAGAAAGGTGCATGTCAAATTTCTAAACTTCAGAAATTTGTGTTTATTTTAGCAAACTGCAAATCAGAGCTATGAAACACACTCCAGATATCAGATATATACAGATCATGAAATACCATTTGCAGGTCTGCATACAGGCAAAGGGCCAAAAAAACCTCAAGATGGTGGTGGTTAAAGAGTTTTGAAGTGTTTTTCATAAATAATTGTGAGGATTTTATTTCTGTCTAAGACTTGTTGCTTTAAATTACTTTTACAAAGAAGTAGAGTGGAGCACTGGTAAACTGGCTCTGCTTTATGGGGTGGGGATCCATGTCACAGACTTGTGAGCCACAAGAGTCATCAGGTTGTACCATTTGATCCTTTTCCCACTTAATCCAAAGTGTTTGTTGTAATACTCAGAAAAGTAATATTTAGGAAAAAATTGGAACCAAACAAACAATAAAACCAAAAAACTGTCCTGAAATGTAAATGGACAGGATTTAAGTACAAAAGATCATGCATCCATATAAACTCTCTAAACCTGTCATTGGAAGAAGCTATGACTGTCTACTACAGACAACTTCCACATCCAAAATGAGTCATGTTATAAAAGAATGGGAAAAAAAATGTCAACAAAACAAACAAAGAAAATCCTCCACAAAAACAAAAAACTCAAACCAAATTCATCTTATTTCTTATTCCTGCTGACAGCAGGATAGCTACCTGAAAATAAGGATGCTATTATTTATCCCTCTCAATAATTATCATGGATTTTTTAATACATAGTAGGATAGAACAGAGGAAGAAGAGGTCAGTGTTCTATTTCTCCAACTTTGGTACTGAGAAGCTAAGAACAAGACAAAGATGTTTTATATTTCCTCTATATTTTGTTTTGATACTAACAAATCTTGTAAACTTTCTGATAAAGTTTTGATGAAGCCTAATAGGTTTGTAAAGCTGTAAGAAATCGGTTTATAAATAAAAACAATTCTGTCCTTAGTGCAGTTTTGCCAGATTGTATCAAGATTAAGGTGAAGACACACTGCCATTTGGGGTTAGATGTATATATATCTCATGATAATCAGCTGGATCAGTATCATGAGGTAGTTAAAAACTAATCAAGATAAAACAAGAGTTAGAAAATTCAAACCCAACTGACAACTGCTCATTCCTGGCCCTAAGACCTTTAACAGATTATTTTATATGTGTGCAGAAGTATTTAGTCAATTACATTAATTACAATCTGCTTTCACTGAGGACTCTAACTTCCAGGTGGCACAAAGCACATCATCTTCTACCTTTGGGTCTCTCTACTTCTCAGTTTTTGACCCATGCTTTCTGTTCCAAAACAAGATTCAAAATAATGCCTTAGGGCACTTAAGGCTTCCATGAAGACAATCACTGCAGCATTTGAGCTTTCCAAGCATGAAAAGTTTTTAAGCACATTTCTGAGCATAGCTGTTCCAATTTTGCACATAGAAATGATGTTTTACCTTAAAGTCTCTTGCTTCACATTACTGATTTTTGAGATACCCTCCTTGAGATAGACTGAACTTGGTACTTCCTGTAGTACATACCTGCACATGACTCTTCACATAGAAAATACAAAGACAGCTCCCAGAGATTTTAGTTAAGCTGTGAGTGTTCAGCACATCAGTCACCCGAGCCCCAAGTCAGATCCCAAGAGAAAGGGAAACACATTATGGACATCAGAGTACAGAACAGAGCCTCATAAGGCTCCCTAAAGAATAAATGAACAAGGAACAGTGCCTAAGGATACAGACTGTGAGTACCTAAGCTAGAAATGTGCAACTGATGCTTTTAACCTGGACATGTGTAACTTCATAGATGTTCTGACAAGCAAATACTTTCCAGTGTAAGTTACTTAGGGGGCTTTGATATCCATGTACAAATCTCTGCCAGGTGAGCTAATGGACAAAGCTGAAAATTACCCTGTAGAGCAGATGGGATTTAAGAGGCATTGAGACATTTTGACAGAATTTCACAATATTTTGAGAACAGCAGAAGACAGAGGGATCATTTAGGAGGGAGCTTGCTTAGTTACACATACTCTGTTCTTCACTGCCCAAGTATGATCTTGGCCCTATCCTGCTTCCCAATCCTTAATTTTCAGTCCTTAATGTTCCAGTCTTACCAGCCTAAATAGTTCATTGAGTTCACTGAGTTCCCATCCTCCTCCTATGCTCACACATCATTCCCTTCAGGTATGTGCTTTGTGTTCTCACTGGCATGTCCATCTTGCCCAGGGCAGTTCTCAACTGCTCTGCGAGTCTTGTTTCCCTTCTCCTCCTGCATTGCAGCTACTCATGGACTGATGTCTCTGCTCCAAAGATAAATAATCCTGCTCTTCTTGTCAGTTCTTTCAGTGTCTAACCCACGTGTACTTGTACACTCCACAAGTAAATCAGTGTTTCCTCCTGGACATGTGCTGAGGTCAGTAAACAGATTACTGAGAACAAATGAGTGAGAAGACCCTGTCCTCAGGTCTCATTCCTGGGCTTCAAATGTGACTTGGACAACACTGAGCTCAACTTATTGAAGCAATGCTCGAACCATGAGGTGTTTGTTTTTTTTTTTACTTAAGGGGATGATGCAAGCATGATTTGGTCAAAACTAGAGAATTCAAGCTGAGAAAAAGCAGATCCCTTAAAATTTTTACCTGCTACACTATTACAAGTCTTCAGTGATCATGTTAAAGAGTTTTAATTATTTAGAATTTGGGCAGAAATGGGAAATCACATCAGATTTCAAGTTTTAAGATCAAGTGGGGAATGCAAATAAAAGGTCCCCCTAAGTAGCTTTTATATGTCTTTAAACATAATTTCCCCATGACCTTATCTCCTGCAGCAGCTGAACTGTTCTGGGTGAAGCTTAGAAATAATTGTAAGCAACCTAGTCTGAAGCAAGCATTCATGAATAGAACATTTGTGTTCAAATGGGTGAAATCTGGGAAAGCTTTTAATCTTTTTAAATGCCAGGGTATTCAAGTTGTATAAGTAAGGCAACCTTAACAACAAACTATGATCTCAACCCAAGCTATAATGATTGCATGAACCTCACTGCCTTCAGTCCACACATGTTACACATAACTCTCTGAAAAAGTGACTTTACTCTGTGGGTTCTTATAGACTGATGCTCTCACAGATTACAGTCATTACTAAAGATTAAAGAAGAAATTCCGAATATAAAATCTTTGAGATACAAAAAAGTTCTGGATATAAAAACCACAAACTTTTATTTACATATCTATTTATATTAAACATAAAACTAGCAAATACATACAGCACAAAATGAAATTGCCACCTTTTACCAGAGGGTATCAAAGATTCCACACAATGTAGTCATAAAGCTTAATGCATCATCAAGTATCTTTGTTTGGGTCTCACAAAACAAGAAAGCCAGCAGAGAACAGGGTCAGAGCTAAAGTCTCCCCTAGCTCTGGGTGAATATTCACAGCACCCAGACTTTTATCTTAACTCCAGACTGTTGCTGAAAGATGTAATTTCTCTTTTCTGCTCCAGCCTCCCACATGTGTTTCTACTTTCTAGCAATCACACACCCATGAAATGACTCAGATCATCTGTGATCAGGAAAAAAAAACCTCACACCAAAATAAATAATCAAAGTGTCACAGGACTCTCAAGCCTTCCAGAGCACTGAGCTCAGCAGTCACACAACCTGCTGAGCCAAAGCAAGAGGAAGGGCAGGAGCACGTGGTGGTGGGAATGGAGACCCTTCCCTTCTGCTGCAGCTCACAGCCAGAGACCAGGGAGCAAGAACAAAGCAACCTGCCAGCTCTACAGACTAGGCATTCAAACTCTCTGAAAATACACCTTTATATCATGCCTCATTTAGGCACAAAACAGAGAATTTGGGGAAAGAAAGCACAGTTTCCTATCTAAAGCCCATGAGGAAAAACAGGCTCACAGCTCTTCTAGATATTTTGATCTTCAATACAAATTGTAAACACTACAAAAGCTCTCTCAGCAAAACCTGTGTTTGCAAGTACAGTCTTACACACAAGTGCAACAGCTTGCCTTTTAATGAAAAAGCATTTATTAAAAAAAAATCCTGTGTTTTTTGTACTAATAAAATCAGCTTCAAACTACACTTCCCATGTAACATGTTTGTAGAAACATATTTGAATCCTGCTGCTCAGAAGTCACTGTGGTCCTGACATTTAGTTTCCCAATCCTCTCTTCTCCCCCACTTCTTGAAAAATACACTCTGTGTTTGGGAAATGTCTCTCCTAAACTACTGTCCATGAAAACAAGTGACCTGTACAAAGACAAAGCTCTACAAACACCATTTAATGGTGCCTGTCCCAGGAAAGACCTGCATCTTCTCAGCCACAGAAAGCTTTAGAGAAATGCAGACCCAGCAATAAAACAGTGAGATAAGTACAGAATGAAGTGGCAGGGCTATAATGGGGAGCTACAGGGGAGACCTGGCAGAAACAAAGCTGCTGCAGCAGTCCAGAAAATAGCAGCAGCCCAAAGGGAATCTCATACCATCTGCTGTTGCTATGAAAAATCATTTTGCAGTCAAGATGCAAAGCTAATGCAATCCCCAGAGACTGCAAGAATGAGTGGGAAAGAATCATGGGAGGATAAGACCCCAGAAAGGGACACTTCCACAGCTTGCTGAATCTCAGTGAGAGGAGTTCAGACACAGCAGAGCTGGAGGAAGCAGTGGGTGGAAAGAAAGGGGGAAGTTGTTTTTTTCATACATTCTAAAATTTGCTCGACTTCTCCTCCACCCTCTCAAATGACAGGCACTTGGAGAACAAAGGAAGCTGACTTTTAAAAAGTTCCTTGTTTGTTTTAGCAACATGCACATGTATAAAGCAAAAATACTGTAGTCATTAGCAGTAGGCATATCATGCACCAAAACAGCTTCTACAAATACAGGCCAGCAAAGCACTTACCAAAGTAATGAAATATATCAAAGCAAATATATACAATTCAAGTACAAGAAAATTCTTAAATTATTTTTTTAAAGAAGCTTCAAAAATAATCTTGCACTGTAATCATGTAAGTAACCCTGGAAGTAATGATCTAAGTAACTTAATACTTTCCTGCCAGTTCCCACCAGTCAAGCTAACTCCAAACCCAATCTCAACCTATACTGAAATAAGCAGTGTGTCAAGAATATCAATCCCTCCCCTCTTGGAAAAGCTCTTCCAGAAAAAAAAGTAGCTTTCTGTGGCAGGATGTATACCAGCAGTTACTCCTGCTGTCCCTAGGACTGTCACTTCCCAGGATGTGACCCATACCCATGGCAGCCTGTAGGTAAGGCAGGCATTTACCACTTGTGCCTGGGGACACTTTGTGCCATCTAATGGCACACCTATGCAATCACCATGCCAGTAGCTTATCCTGAAAAAAAAAGTCTAGGCCAAGTATTTTCTTGGTCATGAAGTCTAAAGATTTTTTGGGGAAAATTTCAAGTTGTCAGATTTATCTCTTCTTTCCATTAACAGTATGTTGTACAATGTCCTTGACCCCTGTTTATTGGCAGCCTTGGCAGAAGTATCTTTGAGAAGCTGCCATCTGACAAACCTCAGCCATGGAAACAAAGAAACAGACTACCCAGGGTTTATTCTCATCTTTGCCAGTCTTCAGAGAATGCTAACCCAGGAAAATGGGTTGAGGGCATACCTGCTGGAGACCAAGGGTGCAATGAGAAGAGCACCAAGAGTCCATGCTGCTGCATCAAAAATTGTAGAGAATGTCAAAGCTTTCAGCCATTGGAGTTTCTGCTCTCTACTGACAAGTCAAGGTACTTCCAACAACAATTTTCCCAAACACAGCATCCCTCCACAACAGCAGCATAATATGTATCCTTACACCTGCTGCTGTGACTTGTCAAAGTTGAGGTGTTAATAGTATGAACATCCTCACTTTGGCCAATACAGGATTTTTTAATATGTAAAAATAAAGTATCAACAATTAAATAAATTCATCTAAGATTCATTTTCAGTGTTTCTCATTACTCTTATTACCCAATACCATTTTGGATATTTCTCTTTAAAGTCAAAACTGTTTCACTGTGTCTTGCAAATGGGAGTGCACAGCTGGTCAGCAATCCTCTGACCAAATTCAGAACAGATGTTTATAAATAATTCTAAACTCTCTACTGAAGCCAAGTACACAGAGTTCACCAAGACAGCACGCTGCTATACGAGACATGCTGCTCAAGTAATTTTTTGAGGCTACTCCCAGCTGCATGGAGCTTTCATTGGCTCTCATAATGCCTAACACAATCTGAAAGTCAAAAATCCCCAGTCCTAGTGATTACTATTATTCTTGTCTGGTTTTCCCCATTCTCCTTTGCAAATACTATACAGCAATAAAAATATGGACATTTGGTGCAGATATAAACATAAGACATGATAAATTCAAGTGAGAAATACTCCTGATTATACAGCAGTGCTTTGATTTGTGGAATAATGATGTTTTCTTTTCATGCAGAGACATGGAGGGGAGGAGGCAAGAGGAGAGGAAAAAGTCTTTTCATCTGTCACACCACTAGCATTTAAAGAAGCATGAAATAAGGATTTAAAACAAAGCTACAGTCCAGTCAGTGCAGTTTCATCCACCCTTGATTTCACAGCTGTTTACTGAGCAAATGACATAGTAGAATTCAGACTTTTGCATCAAATGGATCCCGCACAAATGCCATGTTTTCCATGCAAATCAGAATGTGGATACAGAAGTCAGTTTTCATCCCTTGAGACCAGCTCCTATATGAGTGGTCCATACAGTGGTCAAACCTACAAGCCCAGAGTTATCAGCACCATGCTCTGACCAACAGAGCTCATCTCAGGGTCATGCAGAGTTCTGCTCTTTTAAGAAGCTAGAAAGTTTGCTCTTTATCAAACTTAGAAAACTTGGTTCATCCAACTTCAAGAAAAATACATCTGGGAAAAGCTGCTGATGCAGTACCCTTTATAAAGTAACAGATGTGGCTTATGGAAACCACTAATGCCAAGTACTGATGCTAAGAGAAATGAGCAGCCACCTCAATTACAGCTTACATGAAAATTAAATAATAGACTAAGTAAAAGAAAATAACTAATTAGACAGAGGGGTGGGGGAAATGTCAATATAACCTTAATAGGATCTGCAAATGTTAAAATACATTTGTTTGGAGAGAGACTTTTCTTTACAAAACCAAAATTAAAATCTCAACTTTTCTTTAAAAATCCTGGTTCTGTTGTGGCAAAGAAGCTTGAAATTATGAGCAATGCTTAGACAATGCAGTTCACACAGATTTGCAAGGAGCAAAAGACTCTTGGACATTTGAGACAACTCTCTCCCATCATCAGGTACCAATCCCAAAATCCAGGGCTTTTGAGACACAGTTTAGCTATGACTACTTAAAGAAAAAACTCTTCTGTAACAGAGGGATTCAAAGGAATGACACACTCAACTACCATAGCAGATAAAAGAAGATAGAAGTTTGCCATTTATCTGTGTGAGGGGGCAACAGCACCAAAGTTACAAGGAATATATATACAAAAATATACAAGGACAACAACAACAAGCTCCAATCTGATGTCACTTTAATTTTATTTTGATAAAGGATTTAACATCTGTTATGCATAAGGTTCAAGGAATGTTGTCCCTTAAGAAATGTTTTCTACTAACATTACCACAAGTTATCACTTTTGTTAGCAGTAGACCACATTGCTGTATCTGAGTTCTTGTGGTTACACACAAGCATGTAGAATAGCTAATAGCACAGTCTATAAAACAGCATTAAGTATTCCTTGCAAAATAATCCTTCCTTTGTTTACTATAATGGGATTACAAAGAACAAAGGAGATAAAGCAGAGAAGAGACTAGTTAACAAAGTAAAACCAATAGTGATTTACTTTGCATCATTTCTAAAATGATCTGAAAGCAATTTTATTTTTCCACATAGCTTTCCTTTAAAATAGAAATAGATTTAAAATACATCACTATACACCCATCAGTTGAGATTCTTTCTCAGCTATTCAGTGAAGCTATGCTCAGCACACTGCTGAGGTCAGCCTCCCACACCAAGCCATTTTCTGGAAACTCTGAGTGAGAAACCCTCCCTAAAATTCCCTCCCAGGAATGGGCTTGTTCACCTGAGTTCTTTGGACCTCAAACTTAGCTCCTCCTTCCCATGCTATCCTCAAGCCTCATTAACTGCTGCATTGCAGGAAGGCAATTAGAGGAATATGTCATGCAGAGCAGCAGTAATGAGGAAAACAACTGTTGCAGCTCAGACTATGACAGTAAACACCTGCACAGCTGGAAGTGTGGTTCAGCTTTGCCACGTGGGACTACCCAGACATTTCTTTGATGCTTTAATTTGCCAGAGTGTGGAGGACAAGGTCAAGAACAGGGACTGGGGAATACACAGCTGGCCAGGAGGCTTCAGGTAACGGCTCAGAAACAATGCAAAGCAGAAAAAAGACAAAGGGCATCTTTTGGATCAATCAATCTGTTTAGCAGCTCTTTCAGGTGACATGCCTGTGAGGGTCATAGAGGATGGGAAAGTTCATTGGTGAGTTAGTAAAGACATCAGGAAAGACTCTTTCAAGTATGAGCTCTGTCCTTTTCCAGGCCAGAGAAGCAGCTGAAAAGTGGAGATGATATTTCCACCACCAGAATGCATTTTGCTCAGTCCTGCACAAGTAACTCCCAAACTTCAGGGTACTGTCCCTGAAGCAAAGTACTTTAAAGTTTCAGAAGCCTCACTACTTGAATGCCCAGTGTCAAAGTTTTAACTAACAGCATTATAACTTTACAAGTGAATCAAATAAATTTGCTGTCAATGATTTCACCCAGGTCTCAATCCACAATTCATGAAGGAATGTCTTCTAGTCACTGCTAAGAAAAGAATTCCATAGGAATGCATGAGACTCTTCATTGAGGTACAGACCACTGTTTAAAAAAAATTCTTCTTTCCTATCTCTGACCTATGCAGCAGCTCTCAAAAGACTCTGTGATAATGGACTGAATCCTGGGAACACACAAATGACTGAGACCAGCTGGATGGAAAGGCATGAGGCTGCTGTGCTCCATCCTGGTCCCAACACAATACTGCCCTGCTCATGTGGGTCACACTCTTCCCAGAGGGGTCCCAAAGAGCCCTCCCTCTCTCTTCTTATCTGACACAGGGCTGAGATTCTCAATAAGAGCAATCAGCAGCCCCAGGTAGGTACTAGAAGAGTGATGGGTTATCACAGCTAAGGGACAAACACTTTTGAACTTAGCAACATTTAAAACTAGCATTTGTTTCTGGTGGCCTACATAAAAATGTAAAAGGATATGTCCAACACTGCAGGGGTTTCTGTAGCATACAAATATCCAACACAATATTAAGAGAGTTACCCAGGCACAAGCAGAGCCCTTTCTCAGCCAGTCACACCATTTCCAAGTCTGGAGGGGAAGGTCTCCTATCTTAGCACCACACTGCAGACTGCAGGGTTGGCATCCTCCACAGAGCAATCAAAAAAGAAAGAGGAACAACATTCCTAGTCCACATAGTTACATACTAGCATTCAAAGTGTTTCCATCAACAGCTTCTGACTGACAGCCAAAAACAACATTACACTCTATTTACCAAAGTCTGACATCCAATAGACCAAGAATTAAGGTGTCCAGAAATAAACCATAAAGGGATATCACCAGTTCCCAGCTCCTATTTAATACCTGATTATTACCTATGGCTATATGACAATTTAATGAACCCATTCAGGCTTCCATATCTCATTCTAAAGGAGAAACGTATTTACACAGAGCAAGTATCCATGTAACCACAAAGGAACAGATCTTCCATAGTATGTAGAATAGTAAATGTGTAATAAAGACTTTCAAATCTTACTCTGGGAAAAATATTGGACTGAATTTACAACCAGTACTATATTTTGGTGATTAAAAAATCATTTAAACTGTTACAGAATGACTGACAGCATTACGAAGAACACAGGTTACAGGCTGTTTAGGCAATGGAAAAACTGCATTTTGTGTAACTATGCTTGCATTATATCTGTCATGGATTATTCAGCATAGGAGTTCTCTGTCAAAGAATGCACAGATGGGCACCATATAGGTGTAGAACAAAAGGACCACTCTTTGCCTTATGCCAAATAACAAAATTTTGACAGCTCCTGCATTAACATTTTTTAATGTCTGAATTTTCAGTAAATTTTTAGATGCAAAACCAAGGTTCATCTGCCATTGTAAATTAAATGAAGAGGAGCAATGAAATTTTGCATGATAGTCTAGAAAGAACCAACTGACCCATGAGTTCTAGGCTTTACTGCAGCTTTCCAATTTCTGGTACTCCTAAAAGCCAGGTTTAGTATTTTTGGCTGGAACTGAGAGCATACAAATTACACTACTTGACTCCAGTTGAACTGCAATTTTCACTGCAGGAAGTCTTCCTTTTTAAAACACCTAAAAGATCACAGAAGCCATGGCAATATGGGTACCCTGTTGGGGCAATTGCAGAGTGTGTATATAGAGATAGCAAGAGATTTGTGTGAGGACAGTAAGGAAACAGTATAAGAAGCTGGAAGAGAGCAGACCTTTAAGCCCACTGAGAGTTTTTTCAATGTCTATCAAGGTTACTCAAACCCTCATATATTTAGTATTTGCCTCTAAGTCATTACATTTGAACAATTTTGTTCAAGGCTAGAAAGCAAGTTCATGTCAGAGCCTTCACACAGAATATACAACCACTTCCTCTTCCCATTTATAAAACATAAAAATCCATTTTAGAACGCTTTTGCTGACCTCAGCTGAGGCAGCACAGTAGGAGCAACTGGCCTATATCCTTTGGGATCAAACACCATGAGACTGGTCTTTGCTTACCTTCCCATCTGTTACACCATCACTAGTTGAGTAGATGGAATTACTTAAGAGTTTCTCCCTGCATTACCCTCTGAGTTTCCACTCTCATCTTCATACAAACATTTCTGTTTCAGCCTCAGATTAGCTCCTCCCATGTGCAGGAAGCTGCCCACCTCTCTGATCCTACCCTCTCTCCAAACTACATCCCTCACCAAACAGCTGGGCCCACCCTGACCACATCAAAGGTTTTCCTGTGTATCCCACCTTATCTGTCAGTTACAGGTGCTGTTTATTGCTATAATGACATATTCACTATTATGCACTATTTAAAGCAACCCACCCAGGAAAAACATCAAGACAGAAGTGAGGCAACACACCACACTCTCCAGTGAGAGAGAAGATTTTGATAAAAATCAAATAATGTATCCACCACTAAAACAACACTAAGCAATAAAAGGTTAAGCTTAGTTTATTTCAATGCTGCAACTCTTCTTAGAATAGGCCAGTATCTATTAAAATGTATTTCATTGACAGCTGTACAACAAATCAGAGCTATATAACCCAAGCATGATTTTAAATAAAATTATGGAGAGAGTATTTTAAAATCAGTTAGTTTTGACTTATAGACAAAATGTATAGAAAACCTGTAAATTAGTTTGTGCCTTTCCCTTTTCTGTTAATACCACCAGGCTTGAGTGGGATTTTTAATTTTTTTTTTCAAAATTCTCTGGTGTCTTTTTTTGGAAAAAAAAAATTTAAAAAAAATCCATGGCCAAATAAGAACAAAATAGTCCAAAACACATTAGTGTACTGCTGGCTAAATGACGAGGTTAGTTGTCTGGCTGGGCAACTCTTCAAGAATAATTTTCTCTACTGCATGAAAAAGTTATTTATCACAAAAGTCCGTGCAGTCAGAAGACAACGTCAGGGACTCGTGCCAAAAAGAAAGGCAGCATCAAATCAAAGTCTGGCCCCTAGAGCTTGTACCACTTTTCAAACCATTGCTGTCTGGAGCGCTATAGCATTTCTCTAACAGGAGGAGTAAATCACCAGCCGCTGACATTTAGGCTGCTCGCTTTTTCTCTTCCTTTTTTGCTCCAAATTTCCAAGGTCTGCAGGGTTTTAAGCATGTATTATAGACAAATAACACCAGAGCATTGCGCTACGGCATCTTCTTGTTTGTGGGAGCTGTCTTCGAGCTGTAACATATAGTTTTTGGGATTTCCATTGGAGCCAAGCAAGCCGGGGAGGGAGCGGAGCTGAGCGACAATGGGAATATCCGGCTCTGCCTCCCGCTGGAAAAAACAGCAACGACAGAAGGGGAAGGGAAGGCTCCTGGACACTGTATGCAATTGTCCTGCTTTGGGGAGCTCGGGAAGAGGGAAGTCAGCCTAGCAGCTCCACTGGGTGGTATTTCTAAGCAAGCTTTCCAAGCTGTGTAGCGGGGCGGCGAGAGGCTGCCGCTCCTCCCGGCGCTCCGCGGAGCTCCCTCCGCAGCCCTGCCGTCCCTCCCTCAGCCCCGCTCCGGGGCGATCCCGTCCCAGCCGGCAGCGCCAGTGTTCCCGATCAGCTGCCGCTGCCCGGAGCCCCCCGCGCCCCCGCACCTTTTGCTCAGCGGCCGGACCCGCACGGCGACCTTGACGTTGGCCATGGCTCGGCTCACGCCCAGCGGCTGCGGCCGCCCGGCCCCGCATCCCGCCCCCGCCCGCCGCGGGGAGGAGCGGAGCCGCCCGGCCGGCCCGTGCCCTCCCATCCCATCCCATCCCATCCCATCCCATCCCATCCCATCCCATCCCATCCCATCCCATCCCATCCCATCCCATCCCGTCCCGTCCCGTCCCGTCCCGTCCCGTCCCGTCCCGTCCCGTCCCGTCCCGTCCCGCCCGGCAGAGCCCTGCCCGGGCAGCCCCCCGGAGGGAACGCACGGAAGCTTCCCCGGGCGGAGAGCAGGCGTTTTGGGGCTCTCTCCAGCATCCAAACCCGCTTTCCCATCTCAGACAGATCTGCCCGGGAGAGCGCCACCCGCAGAGAAAGAAACGGGGATTTCGCGCTCCCCCCCAAACTCTCTGCCCCGCAGCAACCCAGCGCGGGTTTCACCCAATGCCACCAGTCCTTTCAAGAGTGCTGCCCTTAAAGCGCTCACTATGGACAAGCACTGTAAGCCCTCCACATTAATTTGACAGGAATTTAGGGAAGGCAAGCATCCCTTCCTTATGGTTTTTGATGCCTTTGGAAACATCCCATTTTTGTGTGTCGTACTCATTTTTCCAAAAGAAAATTTTGAAACTTCTGAAGAACGTTAATTGAATTTCGTATCTAGCTGTTGCACTGATAAAAGTTTCTTACTTAGAGTAATATAAAAATCACAGAAAGTTTTTAAAAAATTTATTTTGCAATACTGTCTCTGTCAGTTATTTATGTTACCAGGAAGATGCAAGAGCAAGGAGAGTTGGCATAAAGATGCCAGGCTCAATAGGCAAATCCTGTCTGGTTTTGACAATTCCATTTGCCAATGCAAATTTTTTAATGGATTTCTGGTTTTGCTTTTCAAAATATGATAAACTGAGTTACATCTGAATATCATATATGAGAGTTTTAGAGTCGTATGTGATTTTTATATTTAAACAACTTCAGTTTAAATTGACTTTTAACTGCTTTTTTGTACTTTTTAGTACAGTTCTTTTCATGAGACAGTTTGCCTTAAACTCCAGAAGTGTTATATCTAAATGAAAAAGTTACCAAATTTCAGAAGTTTTCCCAAATTAATGATGGGATAGATCTCTGGGACCCAATACTCCATTCACCACAGAGATGCTAAAATGGATACATACAAGCTATGAATTGCTGTAAACTTAATAGATTTTTCCCTCTAAATCACACTAAAAAATTAATTGACACATCACTGGCAAATGGCCATTAGCTAAACTTTACCAACTCCACAGTCAACTCTTCAAAAGCAGATAGAGTAAAAGAAGAAAATATGCTCAACTCTTTGGGATATAGCAAAACCAGATATTCCAAAGAGTTCCAATGAACAAACTGACTAGAATGCTTTCATTGTGCTTTAAAATTACTAAACTACAACAGCTTTAATGTGCCTGATCCGAGTCAGCACTGTATGACATTGAGAGTGAGAGGCTGAGCCTAGAATAGATGCAGAGATAGGTGTTGATCCACAAAAATGATAGAATCAATTAGGTTGGGAAAGACCCAGCTCATTGAACCCAACCTATGATCACCTATTGTCCTGTTTTCTCCCATGTCACCGAATGTGCAAAGCATTTTCAATAAAAATGTCAGCTTCTCTGCAGTTGTGTGGAAGACCTTCATTTCCACATCTGAAACAAGTGACATGGAACTTTGGACTCAAATTCTCTAATGACATATAGCAAGTGTTGACACAAAGACCCCATTAATGCTTGTGGGACTCGAACACCAGCTTATATTCTTAGAGACTACCTAGTGACGTTCTGCTTAAACCTAATTCAAATTGTTTTGATCCTCTTAACATTTCTCAGAAGCAGAGGAACATCAGTTATAGCTTACACAGTATACCAGAGAATTGTTAAATGGGATGTCCTGTCATCACACTCTGCAGAATGGTCACAAAGATTAAAATGAGATTCTCAGAAAAGTTCAAATATAAAATAGACCAAATACGAATAAGTCATAATAGGGTATGCTCAACAAAGAGACAAAGATTTCTTCCTTAATTCTGCTTTAAGTTTATATGCAATAATCAGAGAGACTTGTGAACTTTGTGGTACTGAGCCACCCAGTGGTTACTTTGCAAAAGCAAAATGCTCTTTTTTCAGCAACAGAAATCAACAGGTGGATGTTCACGTAACAAATGATACAACAGTAGAATGGAATACATCTGCATCACTTCAGTCTACTCCTTATCCTGAGTACAAAACTGGGCACCCTCCAAAGTCAACACTCCAACCAATCCTGGTTTACAGATGTCCTGCCAGTGACATTGTACTAACCCATCTTTTCATGAGGGTTACAAGCTGGAACAATCAATGGTTTTGGTAAACTGTTAATCTTACTAATGGAACAAGGGTTTTATTGTAAGTGGGACACCAAAAAACGGGCAAGCAACAGAAAATCTGAAGACTAAATTTATCACTATCACTGAAGCATGGTTTGCAAATCATAGACCTGCCACATATTACCAAGTCTATTTCCTCCTTTCCCACAAAACCACATCAGTCATAACAAACTGTAACTTAAAACTAATTTAATTTCTTGATTGGAACTCCTACAGAAGAATAAGCTTGGACCCAAGACTTTGCTCTGTAATTTTAATTATAGGATTTCTATACAAATTTAAAAGCAAGAAACGGAGCCTTTGAAATCTAGTGCTTTTATTAAAGTTTTATGGCAACATACAAAATACAGTGTTTTATCAATATGTTTACAAAACTGAATAAAGATATTATAGCAAGTGTAAAAAAAAAAAAAAATCAAAACAGTTTTCCATTGAAGATATAGGCTCCACAGGACTCTTATCCAATTATTTCAAATAGGAACTCCTTAACTGGTTTCTCAGTATCCTGTCTTCCCATGAGTTAATGCTCCTTGTCCTTTTTTCTTCAGTAAATAGTTGGAGAACTGTTACTTAATAACAGAAATATAACTACCTACAAAGTCTCTGTTAGATTGAAAGACATCAACATAGCAGTTTTTACAGAAGACGCTAAGAATGTAATTTTTTGAGTAGTCATCCCACTTGAGGAAAATGATTTGTTAGACTAAAGATAAGCCAAAGTCCAAGTCAGCAATATTGCATACATTGCTAGCATACACTTCCTTTTGCAGTTCTTTCCATTTCAGTATTTGCTCTGTCAGCTCCTCCAATTCTATCACAAGCATCTCTGTTTTTGACAAAGTGTTGTCCTGAAACAGAAAAGGGTTGGATTTAGTCTCCATACATCCTGCCAGTCTATCAGGACATAAAAGTAACCTAAACAACTGAACAGCATTGCATTTTTCATCCTGGAGAAGACAGCTGGTTCCAGTATTTTACTACTCACCATATTGTTCATCATATCAGGTATCTGAGGGATGCTTCTCACAGACTGCAAATGGCTTTCAAGCTTCTCAATGAAAGTCACAGCCTCAGTCAACAACTCTACTATACTCCTGTAACCAAAGACAAGCTCAAAAGTTGTGCTAAACAACAAGAGTTTAATACTTACAAGTCTTTTTTCATTGCTTTGCTTTTCTTAGTCAGTTTTATACAAGTTTGTAACCATCTAATTAATTTTTCTGCAATTACACTTCTTATATGACTCTTAGCAACAAGCAGGGCAGGAATTACAGAAGTGAATAGCCATTCCTTCAATAAATCTACCTGGGCTAGACTTTTAGACTGTAAGAAGAAAGACTATACTTTTGAAACATGCACTATGCATGTCTGGGAATCATTCATGCTTAGTTCTAAGCAAGCAACAATGGAAGGAAAACATGCAGTGCTAAAGTAACAACTCCTGCTTGGGAGAAGCATAATAAATCCAGCACCTAACACATTTGTTTAAAACAAGAGATCACAACTTGTTCTGTAGACTTCTAAAGACAAGACCAGTAACCTTAGTAAATATTCATAAAATATGCATCACTACTTTTGTATGAATTTATTAATGAGTAAACCACTGGCTTTTACCTAAGGTTCTGCTACCATTTTTATGTCTATTTTTACCAGTGGAAAAATTATTGAAAGCATATGATGTTTACTGTCTGTTAGTTCAAATTAATTGGGACTCATGCAAACAAGAAAAATTACTTTCTGTGTGCCTACTTGTGAAAAGTAGCCTCAATAGGCAGGCTTTCTTGACATCTGTGTTTGATCAACCTCTTTCTGAGATCCCTCTTCTCTTTCAGTATGGCTTCCAGATGCTTGTTCATATCTTGCAAAATTTCACACTTTTTCCCTATAAAATAAAATTGCAAAGTTGAACCTATTGTACTGCTAAAACAAGAGCAAAATTTCTCCTGATGACAGAAAGAATACTGATCTATTGCAGTGGACAGCTTACATCCAAGAGACATTAATCAGAATGGCTTTTCTTGAAGCACAACTGATTTAGTATCAGCATGCACTCAAAGTCACAATACCCACTTTTTAGAGACAGATATAATTGTTTTACATTATCTATAGTTTTAAGTAAATTCTCCTTGAGATGAAATCAACTATAGCACTGAAGTATCACAACAGATTTCACTAGTCTAGCACAACAGTAGCAAGCTAGAATGTTTTTAAGCACACGTAAAATCATAGGGGACAAAGTGTGCAATAATAAAGAAATCAATGCACATGCTCCCCGAGTGTTACATTAAATATGTAGTAAGTTTAGGGGAATAGAGATGTAACAGAAATACACTGAGTTTCTGGAAAAGAAGCAGAGTAGCACATGGAGACAATGGTTATTGATGATCTCAGAACTGATGATGCACTGACCCTGGGGAGCTGACCACACCTCCCACACTGTTTTGGAGAATGAGTTACACACAGAGCTCCTACGAGACAGTAGAGTGGCAGTTCAAATTGTATGGAAACATGCTTTAGGTGTTAATAAAGCACCTATCACCTCTAACAAGTTACTCAGAGATGACTGCTGCAACAACTTCTAGAAGTGTCATGTACTCAGATGAAACATCAGTCTGCTGCTAATAACTCTTGGTTTTTCTACGGTACAACTGCACTTACCTAAGTAAAAATGGTGAGTAATGTCTGCTGTCTGATTCTCCAACTGCATCATTTCAGTTTTCAGCTTTATCTACAACAATAATAACATCAAATGAAAATGCATTTTAACATACTTATCCAGACATAGATGACTCTCTTGGGATGGAAGAGGAAGTAGAAAGGGAGAAAGTGGCAGCATAAGGAGAGCATGTGTGTGAAAGATATCACCCACCAGACCAGGCTGCTCAGAATCACAGCCCCTATAACCTGAACACTTTCAGAGATGGGGCATCCACAACTTCTCTTGGCAACCTGTTCCAGTGTTTCACCACCCTCACTGTAAAGAATCTTTTCCTGATATCTAATCTAATCTAATCTAATCTAATCTAATCTAATCTAATCTAATCTAATCTAATCTCTTTTATTTTAAAACCATTCCCCACTGTCCTTGCATTATCTGCTTGTGGGAAAAGTCACTCCTTCTCTTCCCTTAAGCCCCCTTTAAGTACTGGATGGCTGCTGAACAATCCCTGCTCTCTCGGTCTGTTTTTGTAGGAGAGGTGTTCCAGCCCTTGCATCACCTTCGTGGCCCTCCTCTGGAACTGCTCCAACAGGTTCACTTCTCTACTGCCCTGAGGATCCCAGACCCGGACACAGTATTCCAGATGGGGTCTCACCAGGGCAGAAGAGGAGAGTCCTCTCCCTTCCCCTGCTGGCCATGCTGCTTTGGATGCAGCCCAGGATGGGGTTGGTTTTCTGGGCTGTGACTGCACATTGCCAGGTCATGTGCAACTTTTCATCCACACGAAACCCCAAATCCTTCCCCACAGTGCTGCTCCCTATCTCCTAGTCTGTACTCCAGTCTGGGATTGCCCTGACCCAGGTGCAGGACCCCACACTTGGTCTTGCTGAGCCTCATGAGGTTCTTGTGAGCCTTCTTCTCAAGCTTGCCAAGACCCTCTGCATGGTATCCCATCCTTCTGCTGTGTCCAGTGCTCTTCTCCTGCCAATTCCTTAATCACTGAACAGTCTACCCTTCAAACCCATGTCTCTCCTACTTGTATCTCTCACAAAGCAGTTTCACAGTCTATGTGTGTGTAAACCAACATTACAAAATACAACAGCCAATGCAATACAATAGGCAACAGCCAATTAAGGCAGGACAAAATGTCTGAGGTTACCACCTGCTAACCAACAAAACTGCTTATAAAGAGACACATTTTTGTGTACTCTTATTGTCCAGTTTCCTCAAGAAACTTCAGGTAACACTTTAGTCAAAGGTGCAGCCTGCTGAATCCTTCTACTTACACCTTAAACTTTTGTTTCATTGTTTTGTTTTCTTTATGACAACTCAGTCCACTGGGGAAAAAGGTAGCAACTAATAAACAGCTGAACTGTTAACAAACCCTTCAAAACATGAAACAACGTGGCAGTCTGATATTTCATCGGGGTCCTGTATTACCTCCAGGTATCGAAGTACTGAGTGTACACTGACAAGAGTGTGACAAAAGGCTGTACCTCGTTGATTTCAGCTTCCAGGTTCACCATTTCTTCCATCTCTGAGAATTTCGCAAAGCATGGTGTTCTTCTGGAAGTTAAATCCAAGGACTCCTTTGAAGGTAAAACAACAAAACAATGCAGTCAGCTGCACGAACGTAGCCAGCAAACGCTCCCTAAGGGCTCTGAACAGTTTAAAGCAGCTCCTCTCCGGCGCTCTGCAGCACAGCGGCATTCCCAGCGACAGTGCCGCTGTCCCCGCCGTCCCGGCCGTACCTGGCTCACGGCGCCCGTGGCCACGCAGCGCTCCAGCAGCGCGGACACGGCCGAGCGCTCGCCGGGCTCCCAGGGCGCGCTGCCGCCCTGCTCCCCATCGCTCTCCAGGCCGAGGCACGCGCTGCTGTCCAGCTCCAGCTCGGCATCGCCGCACAGCTCGGAGCCGGAGCCGAGCGCGGGCCCGCCCGCCCCGCGGGGCCCGGGGCTGGGGCTGGGCGGCAGGGTCCCGCTGTCCCACAGCGACAGGGAGCGCCTGGGCGCCGCCATGGCGGGCGGGGCAGGAACGGCGCTGACACGCGTCCGCTTCCGGGCGGGCGCTGCCGGAGCGGCGGTTCTGGAAGGGCGGAGCGCGGGGGACGGGCCGGGGCTCCGCCGGCGCGGAGCGTCTGCCAGCGGCGCCCGGACAGGTTGGTTGGGCCGGGCCCCGCGGTGCGGTGCGGGGGTCGGCGCGGAGCAGCGGGCGGGGTCGGGCGGGGGCACCGCGGCCTGCGCGGGTCCGGGCTGGCCTCGCCCCTTGCCGGGCGGCGCGGAGCGCAGCGCAGCGCCTGTCGCGGCTGTTTACGTGCTGTGCCCCAGGCTTGGATCGCACCGCCCGGCTGCCAGCCCCGCGCTAATCCCGGGCCTGTGACCCGCGCCCTGCGATTAAACCCCGCTGGCCTTACCGAGGTGGGTGTCGTGTGCCTGCTAATAGGCACGGCGGAGGAGTCAGTTCTCTAAATAGAGCTAAGGTCTCGAAAAAAGCAGATAACACAGTAGCATTGTCGGCAGGCCAGCGCTGGGAGATGCCACAGATATCACAGATATCACCGTCTCCGTGGAGAATCTCCTTATGCTGCGGGGCCTCGAAAGAGGCAAAATGTAGAAAATGCGCAGTTTTACCAGTTAGTTCTGTGCTTGTTGTAGTTTCAGTAATCAGACTGCTGTAAGGAAGACACCTTAGTCTAGGTAAACCTTCAGACTTCTAGGTTTTAGTTATGAGGGAGATGAAAACACAGCCGTGAAATTGCTCGGTGTGTCAGAATGCTTGTAGCGTTGAGGGCAGTGCACATAAATTGACTTTCCGTTTGCTTTATCACAGAGACTTTGGATTGCAGTTCTCTAGCCCAGAGTAAAACTGGCTGACACCATCGCTCGGGCTCCGTGTGCTTGACAGAGAACTGTTAGGATGGGAAATAGTGCACTGAAAGCCCACCTGGAGACAGCACAGAAAACTGGTGTGTTTCAGCTAACGGGAAAAGGACTTACTGAGGTAATGACATGGCTGTTTGTGTGTATGAGTGACACTTCTGAGGAGAAATTCCCACTTGTTGTTATAATGCACTTGCATACATGTATTTCTTATCAGCAGTCAGGGAAAATATTCCAAGATTTCTTTTTTTCCATTTTTGCTTGCCTTGTCTTCTGATTGAGGATTTATCTGTATGCTTATGAGCCTGTGCTTTATAGTGCATATAGGTTCAATAAATACTAGTTATGATGTTGTGTTTTTAGAAAATAGCTGTAAACTTGGAGGAGGGCAATATGAATTTTATAACTGTCTTGTAACTTAGAAAGATACTCCACAATTTGTCACCTTTACATACTTATGCTCTATTTAACTGTTGCCACATGAATAGTCTGTGCAGGCTGTTCATTGAGCTTGCAGCAAGCATCCTAAAAGTTTATTATATTGGAAATTACCTTAACTTGGACTCAACTGTTAGAAAAACACAGAATGTCCTGGCCCATAAGTCAAGCAACAATTCACAGGATAGCCAAAAATAACTCAATATTGCAGTAATTTTCCCAGCCTTTTCTAACATACCTTCTTCCACTGTCCTACATCTTCACTTCTTCTCTCTGTCAAGCCAAAGGAGGATCAAAACCACTGGTTTATTCACCAGGACTCCTTGATTGTGATTGCCAGGTTTTTCTTTTATTCACCTGAGTACCAAGACTCAATACAGGATGTAAATAAGAATAAGAAAAATGGTTTACATAATTATTTGAAAAGGAAAGCAGAATACTTTTCACATCATACTCTGCTAAAATATAGAGTTATTAACTGGCTGTAGAGTATTTTAAATGGCAGGCATGTTTAAGAGAAGCACATAAGAGGATGAAAGTGTAATGTTTTTAATTTTACTTATTTGGATGAAAAAAGTACTCCTTCTAGATGTGTTTTCTTTATATCCCCTTTCCTCTCCCCAGTTGAAAAAATATTTTTAAAAAGATGTGTTAAACAAATTTGCGAATCACCGTGGTGTTTGGACATTGTGATACATATGACAGTATGTAACAGTGAGACAATTAAAATTTGAATTGTACAACCTGAACATTCAAATTTGTATCAACTCTTTAAATGCTGTATCTTTTTCCCCCCCAATAGTTTCCTGAAGATCTGCAGAAGCTAGCAAGCAACTTAAGGACAATAGACTTGTCGAACAACAAAATAGAACTCTTGCCACCTCTCATTGGAAAATTTTCCATTTTGAAGAGCCTTGCTCTAAACAACAACAAACTGAGTATGCCTGCTAATTAATATCTCTACTGATTTTTGAAATAATAACTTGTTTTCTTTATCAAAAACTAAATTTAATTATCTAACTCTCACAAGATATAAATGGGGAATTTAGTCATCTAAACTGGTATTTTTGGAATTCATGTACAGGATAAAAATCTCTAAATCATAAATTCCACAAAACTAGTTGCTGTTTAGTGTATTATCAATTTTACAATGACACATGAGTGCTTTAACCCATAGAGGTTTTGTGCTGTGACTGACCTGAGGGTTTGCCAGAGCCAGATGGTTTAGTACTTGCCCAGGGCACCAAGTAATGAAGATGACCTGTAGACAATGTTGCTCACCATTCATCTGTTGTTACTGTTTCTATTAAACAAACATCCATCATAATGGAAAAATCACAATGAAAACACTTGGGGTTTTATACATTAAGCATGTATTTTCTGCCTTTTTGAAAAAACAAAGGTAATTTACAAACCTCATTGACTCTGTAGTGCAGCTCAGGAGTGTTAGAGGTTATACACATGTGTAGGTGGAAAGAGGGATGAATGGATGCCAGCAGACCTTACCTGGTGATATTTATATGCTGGTATGACACAGTATGAATTATCTCCTAACTTACTTCTGTAAGTTGAGTAATACTTTTAAAGGGCAAAGGTGAAGCTGTGAATTTTGTGGTATTTCATGTGTCATAGAGCACACAGCAGAATGTTAGTAAGGACCATAACTGACAGGCTGAAGTCTTCCAAACACTGATTTGAAGGTCTGCCTTGTCTGCAGATTATTTTTAATACATTTATGGGTGATAGTTAAAAAGCACGTGTTGTCTGTGGGTTGAAGTTTCTGTGCAGGAATCTGTGCCTTCACTGGAAATTGGGGAGGAATTCAGTGAGGAATGACTTAATATAGCACTGTTCTCCCTGCAGAAGCTTATTTGAATTAAATGGGTATGAATGTTTACTGCTCTTTAGGTCATACGTTTTTCTGTCATTTTTCTCTAGCTGCTTTACCTGAGGAGCTGTGTAAACTGAAAAAACTGGAGACACTACACTTGAATGGCAATCACTTGAGGCAGCTACCGGCTGCATTTGGACAACTTTCAGCTCTCAAAACCCTGAGCCTTTCTGGAAACCAGCTTCGGACTGTGCCTACACAACTCTCTGGACTTCGCCATTTGGATGTGGTGGATCTTTCAAAAAACCAGATCCAAAATGTCCCAGACACTGTGGGAGAACTGCAGGCTATTGAGCTCAATTTGAATCAGAATCAGGTCTGGTAACTGAGATGTTGTGGGAATGTAGATTTAGGACATGGTTTATCTTGGACTTAGTACAGTCATGGAACATAAGATGAGACCATCAAAACTTTATAGCTAAAAGCCATCTGGACATAACACAAATGAGGAATCATAACTAGAATTTGTGTACCAATGCATCCAACTGCCTGATTTGATTAACTAAAAAATCCTGAATTTAGTCATGGAGAAAATTATTTGAACAGTTCTTGAGTAGGAATGTGATAAACAGATGTGTAGGTTGTTTGTCATCATGGAATAAAAAAATGTTATTTTGATTTTTGATAATTTGTTACTTATGTATTGTTTTTAAGTACTTACTGTTAATGCAGTTTATAGTTACAATATGGAAGTTGTTCTGTATAAGTCAGAAACAGATCACTTAATAATCATTGATCACTACCATTTAAATCCTATTTCTCTTTTTATTTCCACAAGATTTCCCAGATCTCAGTGCAGATCTCCCACTGTCCACGCCTCAAAGTCTTGCGTTTAGAAGAAAACTGTCTAGAACTCAGCATGCTGCCTCAGAGTATCCTCAGTGATTCCCAGATCTCACTGCTTGCAGTAGAAGGCAACCTCTTTGAAATCAAGAAACTCAGAGAACTGGAAGGTTATGACAAGGTTTGTGTTTTGTTTTGGGCTTTTTTCTTTTTTCTTAAAAATAAACTCCTGGTGAAGTCCTTACTCAGAATACTAAGCATTTATGCTGGTGAATAAAAGCACTAAACAGTCCATTGGTGGTGCATTGCTACTGGATTCATAACTAACCTGAAAACAACTCCAGGAGTTCTTCAAAGATAACTTCCTTGTAGGATTTGGGGTCAGTGTTCTTTCATCAGCATCTTTTGAAAGGTAGCTCATAATGACAAGCATGTCTTCACTTTGATGTGACAAAAAATGCTTTGAATTTTACAGCATTCGTTAAGTATTTAGTATTAGTTCATCCTTAACACTGGAGATTGACCATTAATCTGAATTGCAGCAAATGCCAGAAATGTTTTGGGTGTCTTTGTTTGAAATTAAAGTTCTAGTAGTTATGCCTGGGATATAAAAATGTGCTTTAGATGCAGAATATTTTTGAGTTTGAGAGCAGAAACTCAGCTGCTTTTAGTAGTAATGAATCATCTAATTCCTGAAAAAATCTTTGATTTTTTTTTTTTTTGTTTTCTTTGTAGTACATGGAACGATTTACAGCTACAAAGAAGAAGTTTGCATGATCACTATTCTGACCATGTATATTATCAGTAAGAAGACTTAGACTAGAAGCATCTGCTTCACTGACTTGAACCAAGATCAATGAAGGAAATGATCAGAGTACTCCTCTTCTAGTAGTCTGAAAGAGCCTGTTAAGACCACATTGAATAAACTTGAACTAGAGAATATAGGTATTGAATTGATGAACCTGCCCAGGGGCCAGTTTTGATTTTTGTGCCACAATAGCTTTTAACACAGTACATGTTCTCCTTTGTCAGGGCTTGTTCTTTCACAGAGAAAGGGAACAAGCATTTCAAAGTTGCCAGTTCCCTTTTGTCAGGAAGCTGGCTGTTGATTTGTAAGAGGATTATTTCTTCTGGAAACATTTTTCTGTAATAGCACATAGAAGTTCTATCACCAAAACAGTGTATGTCTTGCAGTAAGCACTGTTCTGCAGAGAACTTTTACAAATAAGATTTTAGTTTATAACTTGTGTAATTTTTTCTTTTTTTTAAATGAAGCACAAATAGTTGTGGTTAAGTTAAATGTTTTATTAACAGCTTCCAGTAAACAAATTGTGGTTTGAGCATCCTTAATTTATATTTTACTCTACATGCTTTCTTTTCCCATAAGCAAGAATTGCACTACAGTCCACTTTTGCTAGAGCTGTATCAAATAAAAATTAGGTTCATCTTCAGTGTATTCAGTAAAAATGTATATTGCTAGAAAATATAATATCCTTGCACTGACTCCTTGTGTACAGAGCAATGCTGAAGGTTTTAGTCGTCACCTCAGTGCTGCTGCCTTATTACCAAAAGCACCTAGAAAGAGCTAAAAATGTATGCAATTATGTAACTTATACTGAAAAGGAAAATGTACTTGTATATTTTAGTAAATTATTTTCAAAAAATCAGTTCAAGTTTATTTGGTGTAACTGTTGTCATTTTATTAAGTAGTACTATGATGTCACTGAAAGTCCTCACTTAGCTACTTGAGTCTGTAAGTTATTGGTAACAGCTGCTCTTCAACATCACACCCATAATTATGATTAGCAGTAAGTGGTTCTTTTGTGAGATGCTCAGATAGGTATTTATTTCCCTGACACTGTTGCCATCTCATTTCCATTCTTACATAGTAATACCTAGAAGAAGAGTTTTATAGGACATCAGCTCCTTATACAAAGGATGGATGAAATTCATCATTTAACAGTTGTGCTTAAGAATCCCCATTCCAGCTATTATTAAATAAAAAAACTACTAGCTTCTTAACAGAAATAGCTGACAGTGTTTATGAGACTACTTTGTTTTGCAAGACATAACCAGGTAAGTGCTATAAGAACCCTTATGTGTTACCATAATGCAAGGCCCTGTATAACCAGAAATCTATTCAACTCCATACTAACAGATTCCACAGATTAGAACATGCAAACTGAGTAGTGAATAAAGCCTCCACCCTTATTTTAAATTTTAGCTCCTTCTACTTGATACCTAAGTCCTGTTTGAAGTACTAGCTTTTTTTTTCCTGGAGCTTTGCTGTGCATGAGACATCATCAGAACAAATTAGCAGTTAGCAGATTCCCCCTTTGCATTCACCAAAGGAGTGGTCTATCATCAGTATGTACGCACTTGGCAATACCATGCTGTGGTGGCATTTTGGTTTTCCATTTTTTTTACTGAAGGTATCTGTGCTCAGAGATGCTGCTTCTCTCATTTAACGTGTTTATCAAGGGTTTTTCTATTCAACAACATGTAAAAAGAGATGGTAGAACAGAACTGTTGACAATTATGGAGTTAGCATTGCTATAAAAAAAATCTTAGTATTGTGGGAAGTATTTAAGTAAACATTTCTTTTTTTGTGATCACTAGTACATTTAGAAACCTTTAAATTGTTCACTGTTAGGCTCTTTTACTGTCTTAGAGGTATGACAGCTATCAAAGCTTTTGTAGAGCAAAATGGAGAAAGCACCACATAAAATACTGATTGGAACCGAGTTAGTCCTAATTAACTGAACTTGTTCCAGAACAGAGGAAGACTAATTTCTGTTGCAAGGAAAAAAAATAATTGGCCGCTGCCCTTGCCTGTTGTAACTCTCAGCAGTGAACTGTGACTAAGTCACATAGTAGAATGCTGTTCTAGACATTTCAGCACTCTAACCTGAGTTTTACAGCATCAAACTTCCTGTTTTCCCTTCTCATCACCCCCACCCTGCAACAAGCAGAGCCATAAACCAATTTTATTTCTGTACACAATTATGCTTGCAGCTTTTTCATTTTGGAATTACCGAGGTAGAACATTACTCTAGTTAACATATAAACCATTTGTGTATTTTGTTTCTGACCTATATCACTTGCTCTCCAATTTTCCATTGCAGTAAGACATGTTTTGTCCATCTATTCCACCACCATTTAGACACTGCATTGCTTCAAATGCAGCAAAGGTCAATTAGCAACTGCCAGTCAGTGTAGTGTGAAGAGTGAGTTGTTCCAGCATATTGCCTACACAGAAATGAGTTCTGCAAGTAGCTGTACAAGCAGCATGGGCTGCAGTTCATACTACAGTTACTGCTGTGCTAAAAAGCTGTCTTTTATTAAGGCATAGACTAGCTTGAATTTACCAATTATTGTCCTTTAAGTGTACTCATGGGACATATGCTGCCTCATCATAATAATCATCTAAGCAGGCTGTCCCTAGTTTTTCTTTTCCTAGTTAGTGGAAATACTTCTTCCAAGCTATTCGTAGGTATGCTAGTCTCCCTTGCAGCTCAGAACTGTTGCAAGTCACCAAAAGCCTTTATTTCCACCCCCCTTAAGAGTGTCCTGGGAATCTGAGGTTCTGGTACGAGCAAATATACAATTTAAATTGCCTCACAATTGAAATTGTATTTGCAGTAGGCTAAATCACTACATTTCATCTACTGGACTAGTTATTTGCTTGGCATCTGTTACCAATACTTACTTAAGTTACTTTACTTTGTTCCTTTATCATCCTCAAGTACACTCCCATGTAGGTCATAATGTTTCACAGAAGAGATGGACACAGTTCACTGTCTGAATTTAAGAGATGCTGATTATGTAGAGATCAAAACTAGAGTGTTAAAGACCACAATACTCCTCCCAACCACACCCATTCTTTTCTTAGCATTGGGATTTCTGTGAAATAAAAATAGAAGAGGAACTTCCTAGTTGCATAGCAGCAACTAGCTCTGCCAAATTTTTCAAGGACAGGAAACTAAACAAAGACCTAAGACAAAGGAGTTTTAAAACACATTCAGTTATAAAAGTATGTATTTTGTGCACAATATATAGTTTAACAATCAAAAGCAGAAACTGTAAACCTTCATTCTTAATAGCATTCAGACATACAAAGATGTACAAGGGTCGATTTCATACCACAGATATGGAAATTAAGCATCTATTCTATAGACAACAGTAAGACATGCAAGAAGCAAACTGTTTTTGACTAACATAAAGGCACTAATTCCCTCACAGATTTGGCTCTTGCTGCATCAGAAAATTGTATTGATAAAAAAAAGTCTCAGAAATTATTTCCTTGTGTAGTATTCACTGCAATAGTACAATTTTGATAAACCAATCACAGCATTTTATCAGCCAACATGCTCATTTATCATTAGAGCTCAGGCAAGTCAAGAATAAGGACTTGCAATGGCAAGGGAGAAAAACATTGCAATGTTTAGAATGTCCAAATGCTACAGAGCAGGCTTGCACTGTGTAAGCAGAATAAGATAACCACTTCACTCTTCTGTTCCAGGAGACAATCATAAATAGCACATACTTTGCTTTAACAACTAGCAGCAAATATTCCTTAAGTTAATCTGAAGTTTTTAAGAAGGAAAAAAGGGCATACAAAGTCCCTATGCAGGTGGCTGTTCAAAGTTTACTATACTATGTTCTTGAAATACTTCTTTGCTACTTGCATTTTTAAGCACACAATCTTCATTTACTGATTGGGTAGCTAGTGAGCTTTTGAAATTCATTAGCATTCCAAAAATTACTGGAAGCTAGAGAGGAGCCAACCTGCACTACTCGAGTATCTAGTCCCCTAAAAATGACTCTACCTTATCCACATCAGGCAAACTGCCACTGGCCTATTTTTACATGCAGCTGCCCCATCCTTTGGTCAATTGTTTGGGGTTTTTGTTTGGTGGGTTATTGTGGGTTTTTGTGCGTGTGGTTCTTGGTTTTGGTTCTTTTTTCTTTAAATATCAAGTTGTCCTGGGAGCGAACTGAGAAATATACTAGTAACACTGACTATTTCTACTAAAAAGAAAACAGAACAAACACTGTCTTCTATTTCAGTGGATTAGTGTCATCTCAGACTCTGGGGTTCAATTTTAGTAGCTACAGGGTATTTGTGGACTATCCTTCAAAAAAGCACCCCATAATGCTAACAGTTTTAATTATTCCTCCTATCAATTAAGTCTGAAGATTTCTGCCATCCAACACCGAGTATCACAGGTTAGTCCAAAGTATCATTTTCAACTTTAAAAGATGCATAATATATTGCTGGGTGGAGTTACAATATTTTAAGTGACTTGTAATTTAATTACTATCAAGATTTCAAGAAAATCTTTTTATATTACAGTAAAAACAAACTATTTCTCTTCATGGGAGAGTGCTTTACCTCACCTGGTCACAAACTCCTCTATTCTGCAACAGATTAAGACCATTTTATTTGCAAGCAACTTGGATATGTAGTATTTCCAATTGCCAGTCCCAAGGTCTGCAATAATAAACCAGCCAGGAATCTATTTAGAACTAGTTTATTTAGAACTAGCTTACAGTTCCTAAATAACTACTGCTTCTTTCAGACTTGTGACAAAAGTTTCACAAATAAGCTTCTCTGGTTTTGGTAGTTTTAAGAAGCACTCCCAAAGCCACTGCTGAGAGCGAATTCTGCACCAGATCTCAATTGTAACTCCAGTGAAAACTGGTCACAAGAAAATAAGATATGAGAAGAAAGCAAACTGCATGCTCTTCTACTCAGTTTCTTCCAGTTCAGATCCATCATTCAAACAAAAGCTTTTAGATGAGGGGTGTCAAATTTTCTATCAAGTAAATACCTTGCAGAGATAGCTTTATAATCTACTTGTGTGCATGGAGTTTAGATCAGATATACACACACAACAAATATTATCAGAACAATGCAGCATGATTAGTCTTGGCCTCCAAACCGATGTCAATTTACAGTAAAGAAATGGAAACCTTATATCCTTCTGGTTACCATTACCTTAAAGTTTGTGTGGTTAGGAAGTGTTTTAAAGCCCTCAACCCACAAGCTGTAAGTAATGGGCCTCTTCAATTCTGTGATTCACAAGGTCAACTCCAAACTAATTGTGTGGTTTGGAGTGTAAAACTATGGTTAGATGCTAGAGATACAAATCAGACAATGTTCACCTAGTCCCTATTTTAGTGAAGACACTCAACTTATGAGGTATTTCAAACAGTGCAAAGTGCCCTCTCCAACTTCCCACAACTGTGAATTCAGGTTACCCTGCTTGTTCAACTTAAATAAAGGACTGAATTTTCGGTGCAGGAAAAAAAATTTTTAAAAAATTATAAAAAGAAATTGGGAAAGGGAATAAAACATGCAAGAAGATTCTCAAAGCCCTAACACTTTTAGCCCTGAGCATTTAAAGAAAGTGAAGGCAGATGAGTAGAAGGAAGTTGGCTGCTTTCTTGGAGTCAACAGGCCATGTTTACATGAAGCAATAAAAGAAAACTAATCCCTACAGAAGGGGTACTGCTTCATTTTTCCCAGCCCCTCTTATTTCAGAATAGAAGTTTCACAGATCCATGAATATGGTGGCTTGCAGCTGGAGAGGCTGTCATTGAACAACGACAGCAGGCTTTAATTTTCAATTAGTTTCTTGGCTCTGATGTTTGCATGCTCAATGCGTTCCCTGTTTGTATCAGCCTGGAAGAGAGAAATTCATAGGTCATTTGCAGACTTGATGCAAAACAATTGCAAAATTCAAACTGGTGTGATCTTATGAATTGCAAGGTATTACCATTGTGGTAGAGAGAATGGGAGCAACTTCTATATGCTTCTATGCTGAAAGTAATTTTTTGTCCCCTAGATAGCACGTGCTGTCAATTTCGGCAGAAACAACCAAGAGAAAGGTTTTACTCTTTAGCTGACTTCTAAAACAAAGCAGCTTGCCTCAGCTGGTCAGGAAGCATGTTAAGAAAACAAGGGAATAAAAATTCTCTCCCAGTGTTTACACACCTTAATGACCTCTACAGAGCAACAAGGATGCTCTGAGCTAATAGTCATCAAAACTGGGCCTATGGGCATGAAGTCAGATTTATTTTGCTTTGTGCAAATCCACAGTTTTCATTCACATCCCCTCCAATGTCCTAGTGCTGTAACAATATGGTATTTGTAAGAACATGCTTTAGATTTTATTATTGTTTAATTAAAGCATATAATAAAGCATCAAAAGTCAGGTCAGGGTATCTAGGTTGAACAAGTGTCAAAATATAGTTTTACTGAAAAGAATGATAAGGAGTTTATAAGTAATTCCCCAATTATGCAGTGTGCTGTGGGGAATGTGCAGGAAGTGTCATAAGCACAAAACCAGCCTCTGCCCTCACCCTGAGTGGAACTCCTAAGAAGCTCAACCTGTGCCAAGTATTAGCCATTTCACACCTTTGTCTTGCAATGGGCTTGGCAGAGCACACTTGCAGTTCAAGTCCTTCCCTCATGTTCTTTTTTCCTGCCTTTCAGGTCAAGGGGAGGGGATGGGACAAAAACCTACTATAGAAAAGAGAGACTCTGATCTGTTAGCAACACTTTGGAAACACTAATCTAGTTATTAGATCTTCTAAGAAAAATCCACTAATATAAGTTCCATTACGGGCTTATTCAGACTAGCAGTCCTGCATAATACTACCAGAACCTCACCCAGTCAAGTCTATTTCCCAGGTGAGTCAGAATTTTAAAAGAAATAAAAGTAACAATTCTATTCTGAAGTTGAGCTTAACACTGCTCTTTGTTTCTTTACATGATATTGTTGTTTGGAGATTTACAGACAACATTTGGTTTGGTTTCTATACTGTTCACTATATTTAAGAAGTTATCAGCATAAAAGGATTAATTTAAATACCCTGAGACAAGTTGACAGTCTCAAAGCCAGGAATTGCATTTGCATTTTTATTCTGGTTTGCAAAGCAACTCTAACTTGTATACACCATATTTTAATAATTAGTAAGACTTGATCAGCAAGATTTATTCAAATCACTAAACTAAAAGAACATCAGGCCAAAACAGATGCTTGAACCTACTAGAAACACTGTTACTAAAAAGACTAATTCCCACTTGCAGTTTGACCAGGCAGTTTTCAATCTGTAAAAAGAATTTCACACCTAATTTTAAACTCCAAGAAATTTTCTAGTGTACTTTAAACAGTCTGACTTTAACATGGTAATCAGTTGTGCAGTTTCAGGGACAGTTAAGGTATCCTTCATGTAATTACGTTGATTTGCTTTATCAATACCACAATCCCTTAATTACTAGACAAAATTGAGATGCTGACACAGGTGCAACCAGCATTTTTGTCAAACTAGAGGAATTCGGTTCTTCTTGCTTTTAACCCTACTGCACATTTTAGTGAGATTTTTGAATTCCCATTTTGTCTCAATACTGTAACTTCACGGTAATTGGTGTTCACTTCTGCTTCTTGAAATCTTTAATACACACTATTCATTAAAGGTTTTGCTTCCTTTCTCAACCAGGATTACTATAAAATAACTTCTTCTCATTTCAGAATATGCCTACTCTAAAATAGACTTAGCATTTTCATTAAGCTGCCCTTTGAAATAAACCTCCCCAAAACACATAATATGATTAATCTGTTTGGAGAAGATAACACTTATGTAATAAAATTATATTTAAAAAAAAAGGAAGTGACTGACTAACTTCATGTGCAGACCACTTTCCTGTGCACCTACAAACTCCATTATTCCAAAGCCTCCCCAGTATTAATTCATCCACAAGAATTAGGACAATGAATTACTTCTGCTTTACTTTACATTCATTATAGTGACTTTTTAGGAACTCCAAAAGAGCCTTGCTATTGCTAAAAACACCTACTCCCTATCACAAGGAAAAAATATTTCCTGCAAGCAATAGTCTCCCCAGGTATACCTCAAATGTTTGTACTTTTGATCCCATGAAGTTTATTAGTTTTCAGAGCAAGTAGTAATCTGTGCTGTATATTTAGGTTTCCTGACACTCAAGCATTTGAATTTTAAGCTATATACCCTATATGTATCCAGATGTATCTCATTCAAATCACTGCAACCTAGAAGATTAGCATATCCTTACCACATATTTGCTGCAAATACAGTGAGCACATTCCTAATAACCACTCAGTTACAGCCTCTGAATTGAAAGCAGACAACGCCTTTGGCACTTACCTTTACATTTATCCGGTCTATTTGCTTATTCTGGGCATCAATCTCATTGCCCATATCCAAAGCCATGTTTTTCAAATTCCCAAGAATATTTCCAACTTGAGTAAGATTTTCATCCATTTCATCTTCTCTGGCATCATTGGTTATCCTGTTCAAGTAATTAAGACAGTTTTAAGAATCAAGAACTTGCTTTCATCTAGCCCAAATTTACTCTAGTAGAACTTGTTTGTTGCACTATGCATTAAAACCAAGGTATATTTTTCCCTTTAAAACTCCCTGTATTTCAAGTAAGCATTAACCAACAATAAAAGAGTGTTAAGCTAGCCACTACTACAAAATTAGCCTTAAAAATTAAAATAGTCATCTGAAGTTTAAGATATGAGTTTCCCTCAAATAGACTTTATGACAGTAATAGGCCTTGATACTTTTAACAGTCCCCTCAATAATTGAGTACTAAGCCTTACAGCTCTCACACTCAAAAACATACTGACAATACCACCATGTAAAAAAAATAGAAGTGCAAGATGAGCACTACAACTGAAGGTGTAGTTATCTGCCATCTCCACAATTCCTCCAAACAATAGTAAATTTTCTATTTAGCAACTTGACCTAAAACACATCCAAAAAATTAACAGGATTTGCTGACAACTAGTAACAGGATTTGTGCATTTGAGATTGAGGAATATGAGCAGAAAAACCTTGTAATATATCCACCACTTGGTCCTCCAGAAGTCTGAGGCTGCTGCCGATTTATACTTCTTGGCTGCATGGATATCACGTGATCTGCTGAGTTCTCTGTTCCATCTCCCCAGGTTGCTCTGTATGCTTTGCTGGCCTCAAAGTTCTTTGTCCTACTCCATAAAAATAAGAAATCTGAACTACTACATCAGAATTATGGCATCCTGACTGAAATTCAGTATTATTCTAGAATTATCAGAAATATTTGTCTTGTGCCCAAAAGAGATTAAATTTTGTACAGATAAAACTTTGTCTATATAATAATATTTTGTATCTTGATAGTACAAAGACAACTGAGTTACTCTAAGGACAGTGACAACTGTGGTCTTAAGCTTTAATACAAGACCAGTCATTTGCTTAAAGCAATACTTTACCAGAGGACAGAAGCTTATGACAGTCAAAGGAAAGCTTACCCTGTCATAAAACAGAGTTGCACTTACAACAGGAATTAATCTAGAGTCAAAACTGGTTACCTTTCAGGAAGAAATGAGGATGAATGCAAAAACTCCCTCAAACAAATACCTATACTATGCAAGAAAACCATTAGTTGCTACTGCTTTTTCTCAAACATTGAAAAAATTACTTGGCAACAGAAAAAGTTAATGTTTCTCATGTTAACTTTGATTATGAACTAACAGTAATGATGTTTAAGTAGCTCTTTCATTCTCCAATTCAACTGTACTAACTTCATTAAATCAATAAACCAACTTACCATTACACTTTTTCCATGTAATTCATAGGAGAAAAAAAAAAAAATAAAGAAAGCACACTGACACAAAGCAAATCTCAAGAATCACAGAGCCATAAAAGCAAGAGGGGAAGAGAGTCTAACAAAATAAACTCATCTAAATTGGGTTTTTTCTCATGAATCCTAAAGAACTTATTTTGAGAATATTCTCATGTTCACCTTGTTTTGTGGCATTTTCAGGTTTAAGCTAGACATTCCAGACACTGCCATTTTTCTGTTTCTTTAGGCACCTGTGAAAGGAAATCTCTCTCTCAGTACATCTAACTTTGCAATCACAGGCAGTCATTTCTAGAGGTATGGTGCCTTTCAGTAACCTGGAAGTTTGAAGAGTTCTGAAATTAGCTGCAATGAACAAATATTCCCCCTCATTCTGCTGGTGTTTACATATTGAATATGTGAAATTATGTCTCATAGGTCAGATTCTCCAAGAAGTAATCTAGAATTAATATATTAAAGGGGAAAAAATAGAATCATTTCTCAATTCATAATAGAAGTGTTGCACCCAACAAAACCCTGAAGAAACCTAAACTAGTCAATTCTAGCTCCTTGTATATACACAGGCCTAAAGATCTCTTAAGTTACTACAACTAGACTGAGCATAATATTTTAATCTCATTTATACTAAAGGCATCACCAGAAGAGATCTTTGTATGATTTGGTTCTGGAGAAGCAAAGTCTTGGGTGCCACAGGCAACTGTGTCAACTTTATTAACAAAAAAACTAATGACCTGAAGACTAGTTGCACTAGATAGCCAGAAAAAGGAATTATTGTTCAAAATAAGCACAGTTAAGAAGAAAACATCTCACCACCTGTTTTTAAGAGCTGTTTTTCAAATTACTATACATTTACATTTCTCAAATTTCATTTCTGCAAAACTAAGGCAATTTACACAACCTGTCAAACCAGCAATGGCTCAAGCAGTTGTTCACCATTTCCACAGATAATAATACCCTCAGCAGTAATGGGCATTTTCTATTCACGTCAGTATTACAAAACATCACAGTCACAAGGAGAAGCACATGCAGACAGACATCATGAGCATGCAAGCACAAATGCAATAGAAACACCACTTCAGACAGCTGGTAAAATATGCATCTGCACTACTAACACTGACCTTGTCCTAAAATCCACTTTCACCAGCTTAAGTGAATACAGCTTCTTATCCTAGTCTTCATTTTTAGAAAGCAAGCATCAGTGTTAGGAGAGAATAGAGAAGAAAGTAGTAAAGATGAACAAAAAGGTAAATTGTTATTAGTACATAGATTGTATAACAGAACTGCCAGTATTTTGTGTTTTCACAAGCTTTTTATAAATAATCTAAGCCTTGGAAAAATTTTAAAAAGCCCAACAATTCAGCAAGTGTTCTGATTTGGCTTATCTAGTTTTATGCTTTTATGAAAAATATGAAAAGCTGTGGAGGTAACTGGTTGACAAATAAATCCGACATTGACAAAATGGCTGGTGAATCAGCAGACAAATGAAGGACATTCACTCTTTCTTCCTGGCAGCCCTCTACTTACCCATTTTTTCTGTACATTACTGTCCAGTTTGGTCCACAACTATTTCTGTTCTCATTATCTGTGTACTTGGAATGTCACAAGAGTTCCCAAATTTTGAGCTTGCTCAGTGTCAATAAGCTGCTTAGGTTCAGTGAAATAAGACTACTAACTACAAAAAACAAAGACTGAGTGTGTCAAAAGGCTCAAAGTCCTCCAGCTTGAGCCAACTAATATAAAACAGTAAGTATACCTATCCAGAGCTCAGGACATCTGCATTTTCAAGGGACTAAAGCACTAAGACTTTCAGCCCTGGAACTCACATTCACAGCCATCCTAAATGACCCTTAAAGCGTTATTCTGTTGGTTAACTACTCTCCTACTCCAAGGAATTTTTATCTAAACTTCTGCTACTTCTCCATTGAATGATAATTTGTTTTGCTCATGCTAAAAAGCAACAGCCAACAAATGCACACACTATTCACTTCAGTCATCATATCCAATTTGTACCTCCTTCATTTGGAAGGCCTACGATGACATCCAATTAACAAACAATTTGATACTTTACTGCTTAAAGGTAAAGCTAGGACACCATCAAAAATAATTCTGACATTGTTCAGGCTGTTTACTTGCTTAAAAGTAAAAATCAAGCGCTGTTCTAAAGATTAGATTACTCAACTGACTTAGATATGGCATCCATAACACTGATGTTACAAAGATACCACCATGAAGCAGATCTGCAAGACTTTATGGAGTCACTAGGGAAAAGATTAAAGCTTTAACACCAGTGTCTGCTCTGTTCTCACCATCCCTAAAGCATGAATATCTTCCAAATGCTTAGAGAACTAGTATTAATTTCTTTCTCAAAAATGTAAGTTGTGTTGCTTTTAAAAACTGCAAAAGTACTGTTGTGAAAAAATGATTTTTTGGAATCAAATTTCTAACAGACAAGCACTTATATACAGCTATTTGCAGTCCAATTTGGTCTCATCTGTATGGATATTGATAGTCTTCTACTAAATAGAAGCCTTAAAGATATTAGAACAGAACTGTGCAGGATTTTACAGAGTAGCTATATTTACAGTAAAAGGGGCACAATGATACATGTAAGCTTCAGTTACTCTCATACAATTTTAAAAGGATGCAGCTCTACAAACAAAAACAGAGATTCAGCATTTTTTAATTAGCTCTTCTATGAGTTAGTATCTCCTGGCACAGTAGATATTGGGAATATTCTAGAACTCCAGGCCCACATACCAATATAACTGACCTGTTACATGGACAGACACAGAGCCCACAACATTTGTTGAGCTCTGTCAGTGTCTTCTCAGCTTCTCTCATGTCCTTATTTATCTGGTCCATGCCCTCTTCGATACGATTTAATTGTTCTAGAAGAGAAACAAGTAACCTGAATAAGCATGGATTGGAGAAAGGTGGGGAAAATTGACATTTCTTTATAGCAGGAACAAGCTTGAATTCTGTCTTTATTCCAAGACTAATGACTTTTCTTTCCTGCTTTCTAGGATTTTTTTTTTTAATTTTTAAAAAAGATACAGTGAGAGGTTTTGGTTACTACTTTGCAAATATCTTCCTTATCCTTACAGCTGCATTTCTGTGTTACTTTTAGAAAAAATGCAGATATTACATTCATGCCATGGTGGAAAGAAGCAGCTTCTGTAGCAGAGCTGTATTACACTGTAGTTATCATGACCTCTGAACTACTTTAAAATCTCTTAAATACTACAAAAACACAGGAATAACCAACTAGGAGATCTCATTTGTACCTAAATAGTCTTTAATAATAAGCCTTTAGTTTCAGCAACAACTCTATGATAATTCTTTTCTTACACTGATGACATTCTAGTGTTAGGGAAGAACTTACCTCCTTGTTCATCCAGCATGGTAATAGTTTTGATGCCAACATCCTGGGACTGAAGAAAGAAATTTAGTTGCAGATATAAAGTGAGATTGCAATGCAAAATCAGAAGATTTGGATACCAAGTTTGATAATCCAACCAAGTTTTATTATAAAATACTGTACTTGAAATAACACTCTAGTAAAGCTTTTAGAGGTCTCAAATCATAAGCTAGGCTGATAAGCACCTTACCTGTTACACTAGCTCAATAAGTGGGGTTTTCATGGTGTTTTTGTGAGGTTTTTCTTACATTACAAGATAAATTTACTGTAATACTCAGATTGAACTGTGACAACATCTAGCTAGAAAAGTAAACCTAGCTGTGCTTCATTTTGAAAAGTAACATTTGGTTCATTCATCCCTACATCCTTCAGAAGGGCTTACAAGGCCTTTAGTCCTGGGAGCCAGAATGAAAGAAGGCAAAACAAAGCCTGCAAAACCATTCCTAAGAATTCAGCAGTGAGGAATATACTACAGCAGAGCTCTTTGCTGGCTCAGTCTTGGATCTAGCATGCAAGCTGCACCCATGTTTTACTGTAAACTGGCAGCACAGAATGAATCACCAAACTATGACTCCAAGAGAAAATATGTTGGCTCAGGACATGTACTTAACACTTGTGTGTGAGGAGTATTCACCAGGCTATGGTGAATACAGTAACATCTGTATCTCTGGTAACAGTAGCATCTTCAGCAAGCCAGAATTGTGCAGAGGAGTAGATCCTCATACAACTTCACTTTGATAAATCCAAAATACAGACTTGTTCCAAATCATGTAAAAGGCTGTTAAGAGTTTTGTTATCAGTTAAAACTGATGAACAGATTGTAAAAACGTGTGTAGAATTACTTGCTTAGAACCAAGAGCAGTCATACTCTACTACCCCACCCAACCAAGGCCTACTGTCATAGCAAAACTCTTCCACAGTGCTCACAAAGTGAGCTAGAAGACTAAGATGAAAGATGTTATGAAAAGCAAATTATGCAGCAGCCAAAGACATAACTGACCACTAGAAGACTTCTTATAACAAATCTATAGCATTGGGAGATTAGATCCTTTTGCTTAAAAAAAGTAAAAAGGATATTGATTCTTCTGTAATCTGATACTAAGTGAAAATCATTAAGGTCATGTCATTCTAATGCTACTATTGAATCAAAACAGCAACTTCTAATAATGAAGGCTCTGTGTGTCTTGAGAAAGACAAAAAGCTACTTTTTATACTGAATGAATCCAGAGAATTCAAAAGCTTTTCCTTACCTCAATGGCCAAGCCAAGAATCCTCCTTGTGCTTTCTAAACACTAGAAAGAGAATTTTTAAATGAGTGTGTTAATTATTTATATAAACATCACTGTCTGAAAGTATTCTCTGCCAGTTCATCGTAGTAAGGCAATAGTATACTTAAGGATCATCACCTTGTCTATATTTAAAACATGCTACTACTTGCTCCTAGTGGCAGCACATTAGTTTTTCTTGACTCTTAGTCCTTGCTATTATTTTTCTTGGAAAGTCATTATAAAAGATGGCACATTCCAGTGAATTTTAAATAAGAAAGCCATGAAGTATCAATACGATTAACAATGCTGTAGGTAATCAAATTCCATCATATCAGTAATCAGGACTGGCTGATCAGTATACAGTTAAGCAAGTGACTTTAAAATTCAGCAGTTAAAATGAATTCTTATTTTTAGGAGTAGTCTCCAGTACTCACCAACTAAAGTAAAAATTTAAAACATACAGCCAGCCATAACCTCACAGAATTATTATCCTGCTCTGTCTTTATTTTCAAAAGATACTCTAATCTTGTTGGACAAGCACTGTAATCCCAGATGTCCTCCTGTAGTATTTACCTCATCAGTGACCTGGTGGGCCCTCAGCTGAATTTCTTCAGGTGATAGCTCATCCATGATGAAATACTACTTGTAAGTAATGACGTTAAAGAGAACCTTCCCCCTGTAATAACAAATAACAAGTAAGCATCATAATTATACTTTCATCAGTATTTTGAGTTGAAACTAGAGAGTAGTTCAAAGAATGAGAGCCTATACATTTCATTCTGCATAGCAAAACATCTCATTAGGACTAGAAGACACTTAAATAATTATTCAGCTGATATGTCCTAACTGAGGAGCTAAAAGAAATATAGGAACAATCAGTATATGAAGCAGTTTTCTTTCCAAGAACTGGCTTCCTAAACATTTTTGAAATTTTTCTATGGCTACTTAGGTAAAAACCAGGAAATAAAGTCTTAAAATAACAAGCTTCTCCATGCTGGAAAAAGACATTGATCTCCCCAGTAATCTAGAAATTAATTCATTAAAGCATTTCAGTTATTGGAATAAACTTTAAGTGTCCTTTCCATTGCAGAATTTTGATAGCCAGAAAAAGGGGCAATATTTTCACAGATGAAACACCACCCAAAATGATTCCAAGTAACACTCTAGAAATGGTTGTTATTATTGTATGGTGAATTGTTCAAATACAAAAGGAACCACAAAAGTTTTAACTAGTATGTCTGCAACTGTAGCAGAAGTTTTCTAATCTACCTTTCTCATAATAAACACAGGATCATAACTGAAGTCCCAACACACCATGATTTACCTTTTGCTATAAGCAGAACATATATATTTTGCCTCAAATACAAGGAAAATAAGCAATCCCATCAATAAATATATTTCTATAAGAGACAAGTTTTTCAGATCTAAGAGTCTGCATTTCTGTTGGAGGAATGGTAATAAAGCCAACACTCCCAGCAATGGGAAAACAGAGCTCACAGGCTATACAAGAATTTAATGAGATAGCACATAAGATGAAAAATAAAAGGATATTTCCCCCCCCAGATTTTCCCCCTTGATTTTAAACTAATCCTTGATCTTTCACATGAGTAGCTTGCAATTACGTTCACATTACCCACGGATATAATTCCAAACATCCTCCTTGACTTGATCCACTTCCCCCAACAAGATCAGTATTTTAGAATATATAACATAAGTGATTACTTCTAGGAGGGTAAATTTATGCAGATTTGCCCAACTGTTACCCAACATCTCTTCACAGGATGTGTGCATAACTCTGATAGTGAATTGAAATCAAGACACCTAAATCCCTTACAGCTGAAGTTCTTCAAGATTAAAAGTATATTTCAGCATGTTTGGTTTCCAGCACCTAGCATAGCCTGAGATTATGGCTCTAGGAGATTTTTCTAAAGTAGATGCCCACGCAAGTTTGTTTTTGCTATCATGAGAAAAAAAACCAAACCCCAAGATATTTAGAGGCCTTGTGTGAGAATAACTCTGTTTTCAGTAGTCCAGTATCAGTGTACAATCACTGAATTATCTTTCAATTCACAGGCTTAAGTTGCTTTCATAAGGTTTATTTGAGGCAGTCCCAGCTTTGAATCTGTGAATGTCCTTCAAGCTGATTTGCACAGCTAAGGACCAGTAAACCTGGGACAGGGAGGAAAGTACCTATTTTCACTGAATTAGATTAAGCAAGTTCTCTGGGAAACCTGTTCTAGGCCTCAGTCACCTGCACAGTAAAAAAGCTTTTCCTCATATTCTGGTGGAACTTCCTGTACATCACTTTCTGCCCTTTGCCTTGTGTCCTGTTGCTTGGCACCACTGAGCAGAGCCTTGCTCCATCCTCTGGCACCCTCCCTTCAGATACTGACAGACATTGATGAGGTTCCCTCTCACTTGTCTCTTCTCAAGGCTCAACAGGCCCAGCTCCCTCAGCCTTTCCTCACAAAAGAGATGCTCCAGCCTCTTCAATCATCTTCATAGCCCATTGCTGGACCCACTCCAGAATCTCCACGTCCCTCTTATCCTGAGGATCCCCGAACTGGACACAGTGCTCCAGATGTGCCCTCACCAGGGCAGAGGGGCAGGATCACCTCCCTGGACCTGCTGGCAATGCCTTCCAGGACACCATTGGCTTTCTTGGCCACAAGGGCACTGCTGGCTCAGGGACACCTTGCTGTCCCACCAGACCCCCCCAGGCTCCTCCTGGCAGAGCTGCTCTCCAGCAGGTCAGTCCCCAGCCTGTGCTGCTTCCTGGGGTTATTCCTGCCCAGATGCAGGACCTTGCACTTGCCTTTGTTGGATTTTAGACAGTTCTTCCCTGCTCATCTCTCCAGCCTGTCCAGGTCCTTTTCAAGGGCTGCACAGCCCTCTGGGGTATCAGCCACTCCTACCAGCTTTATGTTATCATCAAACCAGCTCCACAACTGACAGACAGGCTTGGTGTTCCCCTAGATTGCTCATATCTTCCTGAACAGCTCCACTGCCAACCAGCAAGAAGTTCCATAGAAACACACAGCATTCCACTCACTTTTGCCCTAAATCAATAGTATTTGGTCTTGAAACTGCTTAGAAATTGACCTAACAATGAAGAAATCCAATCTCAAGATGTGGAGGAAAAACCCTTCCAACACAGAGGGGGGAAAAAGGATTCTTCAAAGCTGAGGTGTGCATGTGCTTATCTTCTGATGCTCATATTTGGATACTTGTAGTGCTTTGCCTCTTGTGAGATTAAACCATAATTTAAAGTGATGGCTCATATAATTGCTAGGATAAATTACCTGTGAGTAAGCCAAGTAAAACAATTCAGAACACTTGATTAAGAGAAACATTCTGACAATCTTATCATAGATAAAAGATTCAGTTATTTACTGAAATTTTACGATAATTTATTGAGGTCTTATATCACTGAAAAGTGAGAGGACCTTTCTTTCTCCAGACTTCTTAGCAAGCTTATCCACCTTCACTTTTCAAACATTGCTATTAGAATACGTAAAACAAGACATATTAAGACCTCCTTATTAAGGCAGGCATAAGAAAGCATGCTTCTCAAATTAGTTTGATTGTAATACACTTTTGAAGTTGAATATCCAAGCCAAATGCATTAGACTCAAAAACCTCAGAGTTTTATTCCCCTTAGTTTGCAGCACAGTTTTTGTAAGCACAGACAACCTACACGGTAGCTCTGCAGAGGCAGTTAGTGCCATAAGGTGAAATAGAAAACACATTCCCTAGGCAATAAAAGCTCCTCACCACACAGTAGTTTAATACATCAGAAAAAGCACACAACACTAATTTAAAACATTTCCAAAACAGGCTGTTTCTGAAGATGTAAATACACAGTCAATAGTTGCAGGTCTAATTGGAATAGCTGAACATAGCAGGTGCCTTTCATGCAAGAAACCTCAAAAGAAATTTTAACAGCCAAGATGAGGCCATTGGTACTGAAATAACTCAGCTGTTCCAAAAGACCACAGTATACATACATAAAGGACACTTGTTTCCCCATCTTTCTGCCTAGGGATCATAAAGCATCCTTTGAGGTATTCAGCTCTTGTGCAAATGGTATATTACAAAGTTGTTTTATATATGAGGCATTAAGATTACTCAAAAAAGACAAAATATACAGAGAGAAAATTTGATATGGCTATGATAACATTTGCTAAGACAAGCATTTAGTTTAACATTGATTCTCAATGTCTAATTTCTTTGCTTTCCCTCTCCTACCATTTAAAAGATCCTAGCCACAAAGTAACAAGACAACAGCCTACAAAGGTATTTCATAATTATAACAATATTCTGCTATTTTTGTTTAGTTTTTTTTCTAGACAGGCAAGATTTAAACTGCCTGAATACAAAGCAGTACTCCTTTAAGGAAGGACGTGATGTCAGCTTTGTTTACTTTTTATTATCAGTTTTCTGCAGTATTTGCTCAGTTAAACACATTTCAGTACAACTCCCCTTCTGCCCCTCTCACAGGAAGGCCTGATACCCACAGAGTATGCAAAACTAAACTTGCTAAAAAAATGTATTTTCTTGAAGTAATTTGGCTCATTAAACTTTTCTACTAGGAAACAGACTAGAACACATTCATTACCTTAATTATCACTGCTTTGTAAAAAGGAAGATTCGTTGAGCAGCAAGGAAATAAATGCATGGCCAGCAAATCATAAGAATCTGATTTTTACTGCCATGCTTTATTTGGGAGATTGTGCAAGATAGAAAGAGTTCTTTGAAATTCCAATTCCAACATAAAGTTTTAGATGTCTTCACAAGACTACTCATGTTGGGCTAAGCCATCCTATAAACTCACCACTATAACACATATCATAACTATGACATTGCTGCCCAAGCCAGCTGAGGATGGATTGAGGTAAGTTACATTTATTTCCTGAAGAAGAGGAAACAAACTTATATCTGCACAGCCTTTTTTCCAATTACTATCTATTTAGTCACGGCTCTGAAAACCTTTCAATTTGCTCTCCTATGTGAAGTTGTTAGGTTGGAGAGGACTGAGAAAAAGACAAAGCAAAGGTTATTGCAAAATAATGAGGGACACAACAAGCACTTTTGGGCTGATTTTATCATGGTCCATTCAAAGCTTAGCCATCTTAATTTTGTTAATCAACACTCAAGAGAGCCGCTGAAATATTTTAGTGAGTTCTTTGCTAAACTTTAAAACTTAACTCTGTCACTGGAAGGTGACAGACTGATGTGAGCTATGGCTAGGTCTCTAACAGCAGGAGGGTAATCCCATGACAGTACAGTACTGATTTTTGCTTGGGAAAAGTACTGCTCACATTGCCACGTTTGAGGTAGATCAGTCACAAGCAGAGTTCTGTCCCAACTCCAGCTACTGAACTGAGAGCTAATATCTGCTAAAGCAGAACTTTCATAGTGTGAGAGGAGGAAATTCAGTTCTACCCATGGTGACCTGTCTACACTACAAGCCCCCAGGTTTAAATACCTGCTTGTGATCAGAAAGCTCTGAAGTATCACTTCATCCAACAGCAGTTCACAGCTGGATTTCCTGACAATAGGCACATTAAAAACTTTGGGAAGGAGGCAATAAAGCATTTGAATGCAAAGACCCTCGAGAATAAAGCATTGCTGTATGCAGCTAGCAACAACAACCACCTCTGCAACCCACCTTCCCAGAGCACACTGTAAAAAAATTAATATGAAATCTTTTTTTGTTATCTCTCTCATTGGCCTAAAATAATCCACTGCACCACTAAGGGTTTTTCTTGCAAGTGTTTTCTTTTTCATTCAGAATTACATGCCAACTGGAAGCCAACTATTTATACCAACACATCCAGTTTCCAATGTAAACAAGTTTCAAAAGCCATTACAAAGTGACTTTGCACAGCATTTTCAAGGGTTTTTTTAATACCAATAATCTTCTGGGATTTATAAGACACTTCCATGGTAATTAAAGCCCTAGTAGGCAAGTTACATGATTTAAATATGCTCTTCTTCAGCACTTAGCTGAGAAGCTATTCTGATGCTTATTGTATCTAGGAAAAAAGAAACTTAATTCCTTGCTTTTGACAGTCACAGCACATTAAGGCTGTGCTATCCAAAGTACTCAAAACCCCTTCTGATCTTTATGAATTTAAATTACTGTAGGGTGCCACAAGGCCTGATAAAGTGCTTGTTCAACTCCAATTACACCATCTACACCTGGACAGCGAGAGGCTGACAAAAGTGACCAGTTTTCTAAAGCCAGACAGGTCTATTTGCACCAGATCAATGTTGTTTTGATTGCTGGCACTTTCACAAGCCCACCCTGAAAAAGATTTTTGTCATGCATCTCCAGCTGACAAGCAGCAGTTTTGAACCTCTGATAGGCTGAATGCCTTTGAGAAATTTGTGATATATCCATTACATTTGCTACATATCATAAACTAGTTCCTTACTCACCATCTGAAGGTCCTTAATTTGCACCCACCCCTTTTGCTTTTATGTTAAAAGTTATGCTTTTAATCAATGCTACAAGCTTCTCTTCCTCCTCCACTAATAACTCGTAAACTGAGGGGCAAAGGAAATAGCCTATCCAGTGCATCAACAAGTATGATTGAGAAATACAGCCTATGCTTTCTTACCACAAAGATAGGAACCAGCTGGTGATACAACCCTGCTGTTGCAGCAACTCACTGAAATCCAGTATCTCACGAGCTGTATGTTTAGCTGTCAGTGAATTGGTACAGCCTCAGGTGATTGCAGATGCTCTCAGTTCCTTCTGTTGTAAAGGGAACTGTTGCCTTCCCCAAAAGATGGAAGAATTCACAAAACAATATTCTTAGATATGTGAATATTAACTATAAATTTCCTGTGCATGCTTGCAAAGGTCAAAACGACAGAGTTCATTAGACAGCTTTGTGTTGAAAGTCATGGAGGTTTTTTTTGTTCTCTCCAATTCTTCATATCACTAATAGAGAAAAGTTGGCTTTTTAAAACCCTTCCTTAACACAAACAGTTATCCTACTTGCTAGTTAGCTGAAATTCAGCCCAGCTAATGCAGGGTAGCACAAGGTATCAGCACCAGAATGTATTCCCCCAGAAAATTATGTCTACAAGATAAATGAATAAAGCATCTGCAGCCCTGGAGGAAGAGGCCAAGGCCCATGACCAAGACACAACTCTGCATGCTTCCTGCTTTCTCTTATCAGCTTCCTGAACACACTGCACAGAGGTGATAGCACAAAGAATAGGCGCCACCAATGCCACCTCCTCTGTGCACCGTGTTCAGTTCTACACTCACTACAACATCTCATTTTTGTCCCTGAAAAAGCCTCATGAAACCTCCTCTGAATCAGGTACCGGCCAATCTAAATTCACAGTCAAACTTTGACGCACTTACGGACAGTAACAGATGCATTTCTCCTAAAGACACAAGCTGTGCTATATAACAACATACCTCAAAACTGCAGAGCAGAGGAGGTCAGACATATAGACCGGCTACTAGACTGCCAGTAGGCAATAAAGTGCTTAATTAGTTCACTCAAACAAGCAATTGATATCACATGTGGCTTTTTCTTTGTCCCTAAACACCTTTGTATATAGCTGTTCCCTCTACATCACAGAATCACGTTTGTTTATAAACGGGAAGTAAAGCAACACCCTTAGCTCTGAACACTGAGCATCTAGTGCCCTTTCTAAGGGAACAAAAAACAAAAAAAAAAGTTAGGCAAATAGTTAGAGAAGTTGCACAAAGAAATTTCCGAAGTTCCTTTAGGTCATTTACTTACAGTGTCAAGTCATGCACTGACTTCACATTAAAGGAAACAGAAAGAGAAAAAAGGAAAATAAGGGAAAAAATAAAGCTGACTTGTCAGTAGGTTCCCAGAAGGACCAAGGACATCGAGACGTACAAGAGAATGAAGCACAAAAGCGCTTCGATGCTTATTGTTTGCGACATTAACACGACAGCATCTTACAGATTAGTCTAAAGGCAGCAGGGCACAACACATAAGTTTAAGAATAAGCAACAAGAGGTAGATTTTCTCCTGGACCTACTAACAGCTCTTACCAAGCAAATAAAAACCACCTGGACAGGGTTTTGCCGCCCCCGCTAGGGGCGAGCCCAGGAGGCCTCCCTGCACACGGGGGCGAGCAGAGCCCATGGCTGAGGCGGGGGCTCGGGGAGCGTGGGCCCGGGCCCTCGCCGCCCCCTCACCCCGACGCAGGACGGCAAGCGCTGGGCCAGCGCGGCCGGACCCGCCGGGCCCGCCCCGCCCCACAGGGGCCGCCGGCAGCGCAGCGCACCGCGGCTCGGAGGAGCACACGGAGCGGACAGCCTGCCGCCCCACCCGGGCCGGGCCGCCGCAAGCTGCCAAAGCCCGGCAACACACCTACCGGCACCGCCGCCGCTCCCTCCCGCCGGGCCGGGCCGCCCTTTAAGCGCCCATGTCCGCCCGTCCCCGGTGCCCAGCGCCGGCCCGCGCGCGTCACCGCCGCCCCCGGAAGCGCGGCCGGCCCCGCCCCGCCCCGCTCACCCGCCGCTCCCAGCGCGGCGGGACGGAGCCGGCGCCCTCGCTCGGCAGAGGGCGGGAGCGCCGGCCGTGTACACCCAGCATGGCCGTGGCAGCGCCGCTGCGCCTCCTTCCCTGCCCCTGGGGCAGACGGCGCGGAACTGTGGCGTGTGCGGGCTGCCGTGTGGAGCTGCGGCAGCAAACAACGCAGTACAGAAGTGGGGCTATTTGTATCAGTGGGGTTTCTCTCCAGTTACTACTCCCTACTAGGACGATGCGTGTCAGCCCCCTTCTGTGACCAACGCGGAGAAGGAGGCAGAAAGGGAAAGCTGCTGTTCGCAATCACCGATCTCATCCTTTGTAGCTCAACCGCGCAGCCTTTCCTACAGTATATTCTTTCTCGGGTGTGGGTAAGTTCTTCCCTGAGGCTGCTGTCAGATCTCGTACCTGCATTAGCTTACTGCTAAAGTCCCTCTTCAGTGAAACTGTTGCGGTCTCAGAGCCTCAGGTCTTGGTTTCTCTCCTGTCTTTCTGAGCATCTCGGGATGCTCCAAGCCCCTGCGGACTTTGGCCTCGTCAAGGGTCCCAGTGGAGTATGGTTTATTGCACACTGCACAGCCCACCCCCTTCTTCTCCTGCCTTAAAAATCGCCCCTGGAGCAGATTTCCCAGGCGCAGCTGCTCTGGCCGCTCCGGCCCAGCGTGATGTACCCGGCGTCTCGCTGCTGGGATACCCGCTGTCTACAGCCTCTAATTTGTAGAGCGGTAGCCCTACAAATGCAACACTATGTGTTGCATTTACACACAAAACCAATAACGGCTGTTATCACTATCTGTTGGTAAATGCCCCCAGCTGGCCGGTGCCGCTGCCCTCGCCATGAAGTTCGTGCCTCTGTTGGCCGCCCACCTCTGTCCCGCCGCCGCCAGGACTGCATTTCCCGGCAGGCCCCGCGGGCACGCAGGCGTGCCTCCCAGCGTGCAGCGCGGCCCCTTGCCGCCCGCCCATTGGTGGGCCGTGCTGCGGCCCCGCCAAACCGCGCGGTCCTGCGGGCTGGGCCCGGTGCGGGCGCCGTGCGGCCGCCGGTCCCGGGGCGCTGGTGGCCGGGGCTCCTCGGTCCCACAGGGGAATGGGCTGCCGGGCCGCTGCCCTGGAGAGGGGTGCGATCCGTGAGTACCGGAGCTGTAGGGGGCAGCGGGCGTGAGGAGCGCTGTGGCGGCGGGGGCGATGGGGAGTGGGTGGCCTGTGGAGGGCAGCAGGGCGAGCCTGGCCTAGAGGGGCTGCAGCAGGGCATGTCGCCTTGGGGCGGGCATGCGCTTTGCTTTGCCTTGCCTTGCCTTGCCTTGCCTTGCCTTGCCTTGCCTTGCCTTGTGAGCATCCCCTAGTGCTGTAGTGGTCCCTGCTGTAGAACAGCTTCGTTAGAGCGGAGGACTCTCTGTCCCAGGTGTGTAGCAGCCCTGCTGTCTCTTCATACCTGTCCGAAATGTTTTCGGGGGATGAAGCGTGAATGAGTACAGAGTTGCTGCCTTCCTCATAAGCAAATAGCTAAAAATGTGTTGTAGTGAAAGCATGTATGAGTTTAATGAATATCTGGTAACTTAAATGGAGTGGGACTGGCAGCGTGAAACAAGTCATAATAGTATGGTGAAATATGAGGTGTTTGGATTTAATCATTCATCATTGGACACAGGGGTAGTTCAAATCCAAACTTACATTAAGAACTGTTCGGGGGTGCGTGTGAACGTCAATTCGTAAAAGTTTATGAAACATTGGATACAAGCGGCTTTGATAATTAAGGTTCATGCTTCAGTATTCTTCCTTGACAGAGGTTCGGTAACAATCTTCTCATGCAAGTAGAAAACTTTCCTTTTCACCTTCCCTTCTACACCTGATGAAGTGCAACTTTAAAGAACAGATAGGTCATCTGAGGTGGTGTGACCTGAGAGAGAAGAGGACTGAGGATTTGTGGACTTTGTTTTCAACATGAGTTTCCGGGTGTGCATTTCCTATATCTCTGCTGTTTATTGTTGTTCTTCAGTTATTTTCTGCTTCTTTCATTTAAACTTCAATTGCTGCATTAAACTAATTGATTGTTTTGCTGGACTGAGAGATCCTGGCCTAAAAAAAACCCCAAGCTCTGAAGCTTTTCAAAAATTTGATTAATAGCTTTTTTTTTTAACATGCTTGCTTGACTTAGCTGAACTGACAGTATAAGGCAATTGCACTTGCACTACTTTGTATGTTCCACTAATGAGTGATTTTTGTATGAAAGTTAGCTAAATAGGTGCTATACACTGGCATTTTCAGTTTGGAACAAGACATGGGTTTTACTCAAATTATGTTTGTTTATAATTAGCTAAGTCCGTTGGTCACTGTGACCAAACTTCAGGTAACTTCTATACCCTATGTTCAAAAATGTCATGTATTTGAAGAGATGTCAGCTAAAGACATGTTCATTCCTGCAGGGCTGTGAATCCAGTACAGAGTAACAGCAATCACTGCCCTCTAAATGTGTACCTAAATTGTGTACAGAGATACTGCCACTTGTACTAAAAAAAATGAAAAATAAAATCATAAGATATCCAGAATAAAATTTAAATTTGTTCAGTATCAAATTGAAATTGTTAAAGCTCTTTTTAACATCTGGTAATCTTCTTCTGTGAACTCTGCCACCAGATGGTGTCATAAGATTTGAGGTGTTACCTGACTCCAGCTGATTCTAGCAAAGTAAGAGGGTACTATACCTTACTAGTAACTTCTTTGTTTTTATAAAATGTGGTTTATATTTATAATGTAAGGATTTTGGGTTTATTTCATCAAGTCCTAGGCTGTTTTACGTTTTGATCCTATTGTGGTAGAGCTGCTGGTGTTCAGCCCTGGGACAAAGTGCAGTACAGAGATATGATCATTTAGGCAGAGCCCTGTATTTTTATTATCTGGTCATTAATGACTACTGTCTAATGTTTGAGATCATTAACTCGAATTTTCTTGCCTTGAAAGCTCTTTATACTGAAGAGTGACTGGACTGCCTTGATTTGAGTGCTTCAAATCATTCTCCAGTGATTCTGCCCTGAAATGACACTAAATAGGAGAAGCCCAATTACTTACTGAATGCTCTCCCTGCTGGTTCTCCTGTGTCTGTACAGATCTTTCTTAGGGAGTCTGAGTTATTTTGACAAGGTCAGGCACCTGCTTCTGTGGACCTGCAATAGATAGGGTGTCTGCAGTAATCTGTTTTGATGTGGTTTTTGAGTCCTTGTTTTTCAGTTATTATCAGTGGAAGAGACATCATGTGAAGGATATTATGAGCTTAAATAGCCTAGGAAGGGGAAAGAAATTATACAACTAAATGTTACAGAAATAAGTGTAAAATGAAGTGTAGAGTGTTTCTGTGTTTCTTAAAAGGGTCTGTATAGTGAAGACCCTTTATAAAGTGACTCAAGGTTGCCAGAATAAGCTGATGTGAATACTTATGTAAGTCACAGAAATATTTAAATTATTAGATTAAAATATTTGAACATAATATTTAATTAGGTTGTTTTCCCCACATCTTGTGAATCACTATGTTGCTTCTTGGTAAGACTTTGTCCCAGTCATTATTAATTATGTTTGAGGCTGTAATAGTAGTAGGGATACACAGACATCTCCCTTCTCCTTTGGGTTATAGTAGGGGTGTTAGCTGGAGTTCTGTGTCTAGTTTTGAATGATTCTTTTAAAGTGCTTTGGGCAGTTTGGAAAGGGGAATAGCCATTGTAGTAAGCCCAGGAAATGTGGTGTTTGAGGAAAACATCTGAAGAAAACAAAACTTGCATATGCCTTAAACCAAATAGGGAGTGTGGGAGAAAATAGAAGCTTTCCAGGTATGTGGGTTTTAGGTGTTCTGAATGACAGCATACAGCAATAATGCTGAACAGCTCTCCATTTCAGTTTGGACGGAATATGTTCCTGAATCTTGTGGTGTGGGGAAAGCTCTTGTGAATAAAGCATTTAGTTTCAGTCGAGAGAAATGATCATCTTGATTTACAGCAAGAAAATTTACTTTGTGTATTAGGAAATTATTAGCATTGTGTATGTATAGGAATTGGAAACATGAGATTTGGTTGTAGCTTAAAGTGTATATGTTCTTCTGGTCTGTGCCCTGTCCTTAGATTTACATTAAATAAAAACAGTAGTCAGTGAAAACTGTATTCCTGCCAGGTGTTCTGTGCCTGCACTAGTTTAAGCTGTTTCTCTGTGGTGTCCTTATCTCCAACAGACTTTTTCTGTATATTGTAAAAATCCCAGCCATACTCATGGGATAGCATTCCAACAGTCTGCTAGATGTTTTCTAGGCCAGTCAGTGAGGTAAATTTTATTGCTTTTAACAGAGCTTAAAGAACTTTGATCTGTGAAATAACTCTTCTTTCCTGGCTTGATGTCAAAACAGTTGAGCACTTGTCTGCCCAATTAAAACATTTGCTGTGTAGCGGTGCTGCTTCAGTGCTCAGGGGTCTAGACTACCCTTAGTTTGTCACATGGATTAAATTAAATCTTGGAAAGCAGGGAGAAATTAAAAGTTCTGCTTCTGGTACAAGTATTTTAATTTCTGGAGTGTAATATAGTTTTCTCCTTTGCCCTGTAAAAATAAGAAACCAACTACAAAGTGGTTTGTACAGTGCCTGACAGAGTGCTGGAGGAGAATCATGCTGTTTGGCATGGCTTAGCTTTAGTAAGGCCTTAAGTTTTTGTTTGTTGTCTGGGTTAGGTTGCACAGGTCAGTATCTCAGAAGGAAAATTAGTGCCTCATACATGTACCCAGAAGGAGGGCTAAGGTAATTAATAGAAGTTATGGTCTAGTAGGGGATATGTGGTGAATTCAGATGCTTCAGGGGCAATGAATCTTGGAAGGGAAGATAGTCTGTGAATGCTGGTGCTTTATTTAATGTAAATTCTGCTGAAGGTGGTGAAATTGGAGCATAGGGCTCTGTATTATTACTATTCTACAGTTCAGCTGGTATGTGTGCAGTTGGTTACTGCAGGAGACAAGTCAGTAAGGCACTAAGTAGTGACATCTCCACAAGGAGCTGAGCATGTTGCTGCAGGACATTCTGCACAGTAAATTTGTAGCCTCCTGTTCCTCTCAAGTGTTGAGTTTCCACTGCTCTCTGTAGGGACATGTAGCATTTAGGCAGGCCTTTAGACAGGCCAGCACTGCTGATCTCTTTGAAGCCTCCTGAGGATTTCTAGGCAGCTGGAATGCCAGGCTGCACACCCCACTCCATGGCACTTGTGGCTTTATATAGTCAGACTGTTCAGCCACTAATCTGTGGCAGGTTTAATCTTGACGTACATTTTTAATGTATGTTATCCGGTAAGGTTGAATAACTATGGACAAATGGATGCTGTAGCAGGAAGTAGTCTAATGCCTAATTTTCTTTTTTAGACTATTTTTAGTTGTGAGGAAGGTTCTCCAAAATCTCTGTAGCAGACTTACTTAGTTTAATGAAAACTGTGTGGTGTTTCCAAGCTCTGTACAAGTGCTGGCTATGGGCAGGTTGTGTTTACATGGCATAGTTGTAAAATACATCCCTTGCCTTTAAAACAAATGAATAAATCACCCATAGAACAGTTACACTCCCTCAAAATATTAAGTTATTGTAATATCTCATTTGTTTCAAAGGCTTTACATTTTGCTTTTAAGATGTGTTCTTTTTATATGGTGGCAGGATCTTTTTGGCAAAATCTTACCTTTGCTTGCAGTGTGCTCATTTTTGAAGTAGCTCATCTTCTCAAGTCTCTTAAAAAGTTATTTTCTGTGTTACATAGCAAGTTAAGGATTTCAAAAGCAAAAGGTGTTAAAGCTGATAAAAGCTTGAAAGTTGTTAAAATATGTGGAGGTTTTTAAGAATTTAAATGTGCCTCCATTTATCTAGAGAGAGCTCAGTTTCTGAAGTTTCTTCATGAAGAATGGCAGTTTTGAGATTGAACAGACCAGTATATGATGAGATGAAATGCAGTGACTACGTGGTTCAAAAGCTGTCTGATTCTTGTTGATTAGGAAATATCTTTGATTTATTATGTCATTCAAACTACTTCATGGAAGTTCTTTTACAGTAAAATTGAAGTACTTAATTAAAGTGAACCATGGGGTTTATAGGTTTAGCAGCATTTGGGAGAAAATTAAGGATGATGGGAAGTGTTTTTTATCTATGTAAGACAGTAAGTCAAGAGGTGATCTGGAAATAGAATGTGTGCCTGTGTTCTCCCAGTCCCTGTAACATCTACCAAATCTCTTTATTTCTGAATCCATGCCTCCAAGGGCTTCTCTCTGTAGAGTTGAAAGTTTCCCTTTTCATAGTGACATCCAATAGCATTTGAATTCTGTTAGTATTTTTAGTACTCTGTCAGAAGTAATGCCCAGCTGATTGGGCAGCTTGCCGAAAACTCTTCCTGTAATCGTGTATAGTTACTATATGTTTTAATTAGCCAAAACAGGTGTAATGTTAGCTCTGCTGGTGGAAGCTTTTTGATATTTCGTGCTAACTGGCCTGCTTTTCCTGATTTAAGTCCCACACTGCTTTCAACCCAGTGCAGAAGGGATTCTGTAAATACTTGGGTAATCTTGAGATCTTGAGCACATGTAGGGTATTACTTCACTAAACTACAAAGTAGTGCCAGTGAAGAATGTTGGGGGAGTACAAAATATTTTAATGTAAAAGGAAGTGTCTGAAATTGGTGCAAGGATTAGCAGCCTCGCTTTCCATGAGTACTTCCATATTAATTGCATTAAACCAGCTGTACTATGTTGGATAGGCATCTAAATATTTGTCACTTGTGTATGATCATTAATAATTCCTTTAGATCTGTTGCAGCTGCACAGGTCTGTTTATAAAGAATATATTGATGATGTGCTTCTACATTCACCTAATAACTCACAAGAGGATCAGGAGTCTGCAATATCTTATTTCTGTCTCTACTCATATTAGCTTAAATTTTCCTTAACTGCTGTCTCAATTGAAATATGTTTAAAACTAAGTTATGATCTATCTTTATAAATGCTTTCAAAATAATTTGTTCCAAAAGATTGTATTTCTGTATCCTGACCTTCCATGATGGCAAGTGCTTTTGCATGCATGAATGTCACTGACACTATATGAATTTATATGCAGGCTGGTGCAAAGTTTTGAATAACCTTATATCTTTGTTGGGGATTATATGTCAAAATAAATAGCTGCTACTAATGATTCAAATATATCAGATGCCCATGTGATGAAGCTAAAAAATGCATATTAAAACACTTATCAGATGTCTCAGGGAGATCAAGAATGGTGGCTAGGGAACACAAGATGACTGAATCTCATGCTGCGTTTTAAATGTGTTTTAGTATGACAATGGGGATTTTTATTAGGGAGAAAACTCCTTTTCTGTTGTCTAATGGTGAAAATGCTATTGCAACTCTCAATTTCTTCCCCTTTAACCTGGACAGATGCTGTTACCTTATGTGTAGATGGACATGCAGATCTGTGGGGAAAGAATAACTTGTCAAAGAGCTATGTTTTGGACTTAAAGGGTTGTGGTTTTACTTGCTGATTTTTGTTTATAGGTATAGGAAAAAACAACTGAATATCAGGCCTGCTTTAACTCTAGGTAATCTGGATTTGGTAAAAATCCTGTTCCTGCCCTTTGCTCACAGCTTCTAGTCAGTACCAGATTTGGAGGTCTTCATGCCCCTGATAAACCAGGTCGATGTTGAGTAATTAGAGTTAATTTGTAGTTGTGGAGAAGAGTTCTTGAAGAAGGCTCTTGCAGGTTAATTTTGCTGTTAGCTAAGTTAGCTCTGAAGTTGGCTAATATAAGATAGCTAAACTTGAAAGGATTTGCATTTTTCCTTGCAAATACAAAAATGCCGAGTATTAAAAGAACTCGACTGTACAAAAGGGGCATGTGTTCTCTTAAGCTCAGCACTATAGTTTTCATAAACAGTAACTTTGCTGACTTTATTTAATAAAATAATAACCCTGAATGTTGCTCATTTTATGATTGTTTTTATTTGCAGGTATGGGATAAGATATTTCCAGAGTCTTAAGCATGGTTCAGCAACGAAAATGTGCATTATGTCACATTGTGTACAACTCAAAAAAGGTAAATAATTAATGCTTGACATGTATCAGTAGATATTAATATGAAATATGAATGATAAATGCTTCCATTTGAAAATTCTGCAAAGTACAATTTCTTTTCACCAGATATATATTCCCTAAGTCTATCTCAAATTAGAGAATATATTTGCATATGCTTTGGAGTATCTTTCTTGAAGTGAGCTGTGCAGTATGCTTGATTTTGAATGTTAAAAATAGTGAGGTCTTTGAGGTTTTTTATATTATTTTATAAAGATACTAAAGGGTAAAGCACTATTTGGCTGTAAATTCTGATATGGGAAGAATACTGTAATACATGATTTTTTTAGATTCCTTTGGGGTATCTGTGTTTCCATATGGAAGAACCAAATGGAATTGTGTAGCACAGCATGTGTTTTCATTATGTGTCAGCTTGGTGTCCATCTTCTGTGTGCTGTGTATTCATGCAAAGTCTGCATTGAAACTGAGTGTTTTCTTAATGGACCTTCATGTACTGTTTAGCCACATGATGTGGAGATGTGGCAAATGCCAGTGTTTTAATTCACACAATTCTTCAAGGTTTTCCCTTTGCAGGTAGGATTTCAAGGACTAAAGAGGCGAGTGATTAGTATCTGGTCTTTGAAATTCTCCAAACACTTTGGGTCAAGCACCAAAAAGAAGTTAAATCATCTGGACTGCTTGCTTTTGCTGAGTGATCAATGTTCTTTCTCTTCTGGCAGCTCCCTTTCAATAGTAAATAATTATAACAGTACTGCAGTTCATGGATCAGGACTGCTGTAAACAACAAGCTGACATGTATTGCTCAGTTTCTAAAGTATCTAGCTGAAGGAAATAGTATTTGATTATGAATTTACAGCTTTCTTATAATACAAATGCAGATAAACTGCTCAGATTGCACAGGGAAACTGTTTTAAGTACTGTGGTACTGAAGAGTGATATTAATGAGACTTTTAATTAAAATTATTCTCAACAGTGATTTGTCAAAAATCAGTCTAATAAACTTTGCTTCATGCACTGTTATTTGACTTTCTCTTGGAATTCTGCTTCCATTTTGTTGAGTTTTAATGGCTCATGTGTGTTCTTCTTGGAAAAGGTAACATAACTTCCTGCAGGTGTGCCTATTTGTGCTTTCATAGTCACAGAAACAGGAATGGCAACTGCTACAGCCCTGCAGGAGTAGAGTACACCCTTGTGCAAGGCAGGAGAATTCTCAAAAACGTGCTTTTCAGACATGATATGGTTTCGACCAATATTTTTTTTCTGCAGGAGATGGAAGAACACATGAGAAGCATGCTTCACCACAGAGAACTGGAAAACCTGAAGGGAAGGTATGAGAACAATCTTGCATCCTTCTTCCTTGTGACATTTTGTATGTCACTTTCTGGAAGAGCTCCTGACCTATTTCCCATACAAGCTGAATTGCACAATTTATTTTTACATTTCACTTTAGTAGCGTGCCTTGTCATACAGCTGGCTATGAACATGTTCTCATGATGTCAGAAACTCAGAAGGCAAACGATGTGAAAGAAAGCTCTCCTGCATTGCTTTGGCAGCAGTGAAGTAAAATTACTTCATTCTTGGCAGTTTTATACTTGCTTCTTTTTTTTTTGCAAGCGCTCAGTTTCTGCCTTTATCAGAATTAGGTACAGTGGTATTTTTATTTTAAATGTTTTGGGGGGGGGGGGTTTAAGTTTTCAATGATGTAAAAACAATTGCTGATCTTTTAAAGCACTGTGAGAATGATACCTGCATGAGTGACTATCATTTGGCACCATGGTCCTGTTGCTTGATTAAGAGGCCTAACCATGCTGAATGGTGTTTTCTTTAAGATTTTCTTGTATTTGAAACCTTTAGAAAGTTGAAAGGGGAGTTAAGGGATATTCAAATATTCTAGTAGCAGGGAATTAGGTTGCAACCAGACTACACTTAAAAGTTATTTCAGGTGTATGGATTTTGAGATAGCCACAGACATCAGATGCTGTCAAATACTTGGGTATTTGATCTACAAATTAATTTCTAATCATCTTGCAGCACAAACTTTAACAAATAACAAATCTGCTTAAAACACCTTCTAAAGGACTGAAAGTAATCCTCATTCTGCTCTTTGAGGTGTGAGGGATTCATTTTGTCAAGACATCTGTCTTATACACAGGGAAAAAAGCCAGAATGCTCTCTGCGTTGGAAACCGACTTTTGGCTCCTGGTCAGCTAACTTGTGGAGCACTTCTGTTCTGGACTGTCTTCTTCTGACAATGATTCTGAAATTTCACTTATTTTGGCATCTTTTTTTCTGACCTTCTACATTTTATTTTTGTTTTTATTTAGTTATGGCTCTGGAAAGTACCACGAATTTCTAGAAGTTATATATTGTGTCTGCAGTGGCTTGCAAATTATTGAACAATTTCTGGTTTTGCATTTCCATAGGACTGATGTTCATCATCATTACATTTTTTGTTACTAATGTAACTATCTGTCTTCATTACTCTTTCAGAAGAATGCATAGAAGATGTGTGTTCTCAAAATAATGAACTTAATTTTTCACTGTGTAATAGCAGCCTTGTTCTCTCTCTTGTGCCCCTTCTTCTTCCTCCCATTTAAATTTAATTAGAATCTTTTTAGGGGTCCTTTACAGCAGTGTACTTCAAAAAGAAAATGTGAAGCAAAAGCAGCAGTCTCATGAGTGTGGCTGAATTGTGTAACAGAGGAATAATAACATTAATGTGTGTAGAGTATCAACATCTTGCTATTTGGAAATTTAGTATCCAACTAGAAGTCACTGTACAGACTTCCTATATGGAGGAGGTAAAGGAAATGCACACATCAATTCTTACTTTTTTTTTCCTTTTGAAGCTATCTTAGCAATCTCAAGGGCTAGAATAATTTTCTGGAAACATTTTAAGACTCTTCTCCTTTTCTTGAAGTCTTACTCTTTGTGATGTATAAGGAGAATTGGATGCCAAGTACAAAGCAGTAGCATATTTGGGTTTTGTTTGTTTTTAGTTGAAAGTGAAATAGTGCTCTTGTTACAAGGGGCATTGAATCTACATTCTGAAGTACGCATGCAGTAAATAAAGCTCTTGGATGTTTTCATACTGAGAATGCTTTTGTTGTGTTTACCTCAAACTTCTTTTGGCTGTTGTGTTGAACATCTAAGGTTATATGGTGTTCCTGTATGGTAGGGGAATGTGTAGACATGATCAGTGTCTGTCATGGACTGTGCTTGATCTGGATGGCATTAAAGGATGTAGGAAAAGTATAGAGCTGCAGGAAATCTGAATTCTCTGAGTGTAGCTATCTGAAATCCTAGCCAGTTTATCTTCAGTTAAAGCAGTTGTTCAAAAAAGTCTTGTTTTTTTCTTTAGGCTCTTATAGATTAATGGCAGGTCAGAGAAGTCTTGTCTTTTCAGACTGTCAGTTGGTACAAGAACCACAGTTTTGTAATTAATAACTTGCAAGTTAGAAGTGCTAGAAACAAGTTCTTTGTCCTCATTCCAGCTGTTTACTCACTGGCTTTGTCCAAAGTAAATAAAACTTTGCATTTGTTAGTCAGTCTATAAATGAAGATGGTAAAAGTTTTACGAAATAATTGAAACATGGGTCTTTTGAAGGATGTGGATTGTTCTTTAAAACCTAATTACTACCACATTAGAACCACTGGGGTGTGTTTCTTGTTGAGAATCCTTAGGAGTGAAGTGGAACGTTATGTAAAAAGAACATCTTTTTCAGTGAGAAGCCAGCTTTCTATTTGCAGTTTGCTTTGTGTGATGACCTAAGTTAAAAATAAGTCTATGCACAGCTGTGCCATTTATGAGTGTGAAGAGGATTCTTCCAGTGACATTAGTCAATAAAATATACTGGTTTGGTTATCTTTATTGCATTAATAAGATAGCCTAAAGTACAATGTATAGGATATAGGCATTGAATATTTATTAGTGAGTGTCTCGTGTTCAAAATTAAGTACTCGTAATTCTGGAAATTACAGGCTCAATTTGGATGCTACTGACATAATAAATGAAATTTATCTTAATATTTAATCTGAAATTAATTGAACTGCAACATACAGAATAATTAAACATAAAAAATCTGTTTTTTAATACTTAAGCTGTTTAAAATAAAGCCATCTCTAGGTGGGTCTGCATTGAAAAAATATCTCTGCTATGTTAGTAGAGAAAACCACTGATACCCAGAATAAATAAAATATATCTGATGACACTTGATTGACCACTCCAATAAGGATGTTGCCTTAATACCTTAAGTGAATGTACATCTTTTGATCTTTGTCTCATTTTATTTTTAACTGTTCCCAAAAAAAAAAAAAATGGAAAAAAAAGGATTCATGTTTGTCTTTTTCCTTTATGGACCCCATTTTCTTGACACTAGTCATGAACTGTGTGTTGTATTGCAGTGCTTCTGTTCTATGACCTTGGTGTCAAGTGCTCCATGGGTACATAGAGATCTGCTTTTATGAATTAACTGGCAGAATTGAAAGCAACATTGTGGAGGCAGTCAGTGAATCCCATCTTGGTCCTGCTGAGTTATTTGCAGTGGAATGTGCTCTGATTATTTTTTTCTGATTTTTTTTTCTGGTTTTTTTTTTTTTTTTTAATCTGGTGAACATATTTTCCTTGTTTAGGAAGTTAATAATGTACTTCTTTAAGTACATTGGAGTATTGAAAGAATTTGTCAGAAGAACAAATGTGGTTTTAAAAATCTGAATTTTTTAAAAAGAAAAAAAAAGTTAAAGTCTTGCAACCTTAATCCAGTAACATGAGTAAAGCCATTTGTCTGATACAGCTGTCAATTTTCTCCAGCTGAAATTATTTCTATATTTTTTTAAGATAAGTCCTCTAAAGTAGAAAGCAGATCTCATGCACACTTGAACCAAATAAAGTACAGTGAACTGAAGACACCCTCCAATCGTTACTGTGCTGTGGAGTCTTTGGATTCCAGGCAGCAGTCTCAGCTGTCCCAGTTTAGGTTATGTTGTATCAGGATTGGCTGTATCCATGTACTGCCTCCTCCCTTTTCTAAATTTCACTGGGGGAAGGCTCAAGCAAGGATTAAATGTAGAAGCTGTCACCAGGCTTCCCCAGTGCAGCTGGCAGCATGGATGGGCTTCAGAGCTCCTGCTAGCTCTGGAAGCCTTTCATTCTGCCTCCTCGCTCACTATGTTTCCTCTGAATAGATTTTGAGTACAACAATTCAAGAAGAATTCCTCTTCCCAGTTAACACAGCTTTATTACCAAGTCTTTTACCTCTTGATTGTTGGAAAAAAATCTTGTAAAAACTGACCATCAAAAAACTAAACCTTGAAAGAAAAAAACAGAGAATCCAAATAACTTAAATATACTGAGCACAACCTAGTTGACTTGAACTCAAGCACTTTCAGAGGAAACAAAGTAAGATCAGAGCTATCTGCCATGCCAGTTGGCAGAGTTGAAAGTCCACCCTCTGCCTCTCTTCCTAGGGATAGCAACCATGAATGCCGGGTGTGCAGGGTGACACTGGTGGGTTTGTCAGCATATGCCAAGCACATCTCCAGTCAGCTGCACAAAGACAACGTTGATGCCCATGACAGAAAACAGGAAGAGAAAGAAGAGGCAGAAGAAGAGTACCTTGACAAAGAACTCATTCAACTAATCAAGCAAAAGAAGGAACGGAACCGGTGAGTTTTCCTTTCTCCACTTGGGTCATAGAATTGCTTTTAACACAGTGAGGATGCACTCCTGAGGTTTAGGTGCTCATGAAATGTAAACTGCCTGTAGCCAGTGTCCTTGTGAGAGCAGCCAAAGAGATCTGTGTGGATATTGTAGGTTCAATATGTAAACATGACTCTGCTGAATGTTCTTGTCCTGTTCTTCTACTACTAGTACAGAAATACAATACTTCTCCATTATGGGTAAAAACAGTCTTGTGTTGTGAGAACCCTAATGTGCTATTTTAATATTTTATACCTTTTTAACTGAAGGCTTAATTAATGGACAGTAGTGCTACTGTTGTTTATGGAGGAGGTTATCTGTAGGAACCTGGCATTTAAGAAACTGCTGTTGAACATGTTTTTTTTGTAAAATGAATTGGATTATTCTGTAAACGTCACACAATTGCCTAATCCTAGAATGAAATTTCTTACCTCTTTTACCTTGCTGCTTACCATTAGCTAAACATAGTTCCAGTGGTTCACTGTAAAATAGAAGGCTGTAGAAAGCAATAAATACTGCCTTTAGTTTTACATGATGATCTGTACGTGTGCATTGCTTGTGTGATGTTCCAGTTTGGAATATATTAATTGATTAGATTCATGGCATAGTGATGGTACTAAAGGGGCATATGACTTTTAAAAGAAGCTGTTGTGTTCTGTGGCTAGAAATTTGAATTAGTGTTTCCAGATGTTGAAATCTGTGGAGATTATTAGGTTTTGACATCACTCTGTCCTACTAGTATGTCCCTGCACTGTGCAGTGATAATGTTTATACTTGTTAATGCAGGTAGCAAAAACATCACTTTCCCTTTTCATTTTATGGAAAAGGAGCAATGCTGTCAGTGCAGTATTGTTCTGAGGCAGCTAAAACCATAGAAAATCTCTACTGGGTGCTGGTTTGGAGAGAGGGAAGACCAGAAAATATAAGGATTAAGTTACTAATTCAGCAAAATTGTTTCCATTAGATCATAATCTAGTTGAGTCAGCTCTTAGATTTACTGTGTCACTTGACATTGTTTTGAATTCATGTCTTAGAACTCAGATTATTTTGCACAGTAGACTGTTTTCCATTAGATAGCAGTTATTAGTGAATCTTTTAAAAGAAATGGAACATATTAAAAACCTAAAGGGTGATACTCAAATCAATTGTTTTGGAGTAGTAGTGTGAAAGTTTACTGTCTTTCTTGTCCAGGGATCTGGAATGAATGTATTTCTGTGATCAGTTTCTGCAAAAAAACTTTCAATGAGAGCTCTTCATTTGGTGGGATAAATTTTTAGAATGTTTAGACTACTGATCCCTGGGAATAGCTGTAGCTGTTAAGGTAGCATTCCTCTTTAAATGTTCATGTGATAGTTTACCACGTGTTTGTGATAAGTTGCCAAGCACAAGGGCTATCCAAAGGGCAGTTGATAGTGCTGCTGGGGGGCTCATACAGACTCAGCATTGCATGCTGTGGACTGTTCCAGTCTCTTGATTAAAAGAAGACAAATTATTTTTGTATCTAGTACATCTTCTGTGGGTGTTTTGCATTTTAACTTAACCTTTATAAATGGAGCAACTATGTCAATTGTTCCATCCGGTAAGGTTAATAACAGCTTTTGCAGCCTAACTTTCCTGTTTTGTATCAGTTCACTCTAGTTACACCATCTAACAGAAGCAGAATAATCTTCAGAAGAAATTATTATCTCACTACCGCGTTTTCTATCTATTAAGATCAAATTATGAAGTTTATATAATGTAAAGAAGCTTTATTTTTATTAGTTTCTTATTAGTCCAATAGTAAATATAAGGGAATATTATCTTTCAAGTTAGAGAGAAGTATTTAAGAATTGGTCTATTGAACTGTCCCTGCACCTCATCGGTTGTTCTTGTAAGAGAAATTTTGAAATTACCATGTTTAAGTAAAGATACATCATTAGTTTTGAAAGTCAAACATCACTGAAGCTTGAACAGCAAAGCTTCTAAAAAAGTTTCTTTTTATAATAAATAATTTAAAAAAATATTTTCTTTCCAGTGCAAATAAAACTCATGTTGGATTTTAGTAGAATAGCATCAGAATTTAGGCTTTTCTCAATTCTTTTGTAGGCAAGCTGAACCAAGTTGTGCAAATCAAGAATTAGAATGTGATGACAGGAGATCACAGAGAAGGCGAGAAGATAGAGCTGCTTACAAGGAAAGAGAAGCTTATGATCAGTCTTCATGGCATCATCATAATGCATCACAGAGGGACTGGAAATGGGAAAAGGATGATTATGTTAGCCCTAGACAAGGCAAATTTTCACACTCTCAGAGGAACCTTAATATAAACAGACATTCAGGTGGTGCAAGGGGGCGCCCTGGCTGGCACCAGAATGTTTCAGGAAGCCCTTTAAAGCGTCATAACTGTGGGAATTCTGGAAATGCTTGGCATCTAAGTGGGCGAGGAGGAGGAACATCACATTGGCATCATGGCACCAGGGAAAGAAATCCTACTTGGCACTCAGAAGAAACAGGTCATTTTTCTAACTGGAATTCCAAGAGTTATGGAGGAAACTGGAAACCTCATGGTGCAAATGGCTGGAATTTTGGAAACTCAGGAGCTTCTCAAAGCTATCCATCACAGCCAAATGCATACAGTAAGGAAAGGTACGCATGGCAGCGGCCAGAGAAAGGTGATGTTCTGCCATACAGAAATCAAAGAAAGAGGGATGAGTGTCAGGATTTTACTAGTGATAAATTCGCTGCTGAAGGGGTATTGGATTTTGGTGCATCGAAACAACCAGAAGGCAAAACTTCAAGAGCCAGTGGGAAAAGTGTCAGTCCTTCCAGAGATAAAACATATCGCTGGACTCCCTACCCATCCCAGAAAACTGCAGAGCAGCAGCCACGGTCTGAAGATAATGTAGATAAAATGGATTCTGTTCTTAGGCCTCTTACTGATTCATCAACAAAAGGAAAAACTTGTGAAGCTAATGTTACCCTTTCAAAACTTAGACATGAAGCATCTTCCCCTTCTAATGGAACCTCAGATCACCTTGATTCTTGCAAGGTTATGAAAGACTCTTCCAGTGGTGAAAAGCCTGACAAAGATGATAGCAGAAGTAATAAGATGCCATCACTGAAATCCCCTCTTCTGAATATCACAGATATGAAGTTATCTTTGACAAAGCAAGACACGAACAGTCTCTTAAAAAATGTCAGGCTTCTGTTATCCTCAACTAGTGGTGAAGAGCAGGATCATTTGAATGCAGTGAACTTGGGAACAAACAGTTTCTCTTTTTCATCAAAGCTACATGGTGCTTGTTTTGGTAACTTACAAGACAACAAAGATGTACCTCATAGCAAGCTTGGAGAGCCTATTAATAGCTTAAGTGAAGCAGAACAAAATCCCAAAGGTGTTCAGTCCAACAGTCCCTTGCAAAACACTCCCTTAAGCTCCTGCAAAGGTACAAATGACCAGAATGGGGAAGAAACTGGGAAAGCATTGCCAAAGAAGGAGTTCAGACTAGATTCATTAGAAGATGTGAGTGGTGATGATTTAATGGGAAGTGAAAAGTCAGAAGCAGGAGTTAAAAAATTGGATTCTTCTGTTGGTTCTTGTTTACCTTGTGACACTTCTGAAGGTAAAACTACCACCTCTGAAAAGAAAGATGATGAAAAGCCCTCTGCTTCAAGTATTGCTTCTGCTCAGCTAAAAAATTTTACGTTTCGGATAGAGCCCACAGTTTCTTCATCAAGCAGTCAGGACCGTTTGCATGTGGATTTGAAAGCCTCACAGGACAGGGAAGGGAATGAAGAGTGTGTCAAGTCGCATGATCAGTTTGAAATAGAAGGTTTTGAAAATCCTTCAGATAATGAGCTTCAAAAAGGAGGAAGCCAGTCAGGTGGCCTTCTTTCAGATTTAAGCAAACTTGGCCTGCCTGCTTCTCTGCAAAGAGACCTGACACGGCACATCAGTCTGAAGAGCAAAGTCGGGACACATCTGCCAGAGCCCAATCTCAACAACGCACGTCGCATTCGGAACGTGAATTGCCTGCGGAGAAGTGAGACGGAGAAGGAGTCAGGGCTGAAACCTACCCTCAGGCAGATTCTCAGTGCTTCCCGGCGAAATGTTAACTGGGATCAGGTCATCCAGCAGGTCACCAAGAAGAAGCAGGAGCTTGGCAAAGGTTTACCAAGGTTGGTGGCTTTCAGATCTAGCCATGCCTCTCAGGGCATGCTGAGGGGGGATGGTTGTCGTTTTCTGTATCTGAAATGAAGTCCAAAATTCTAAAACTAGAGTTCATAATGAAGCTTGCTGTGCTGCGATCTTTTGCAGTTTTTGAAAATGATGCCAATTTTTTGCAAATAAGGCAGAGTTTTTATTGATTGATGCTATGAATGAATATCAGTCCATAGATAAGTAAAAGTAATCTGCTCAGACAAGATTCTAATCAGTTAATAATGGTTTATATCTGAATGTGGATTGTTACAATGTAGTTTCTTCTCAAGTTCTAGTAATGGAAGAATGTAAAAATGCAATCAGGATGGAAACAATGCTGTGAGAGTTGCCTATTTCCTCATTTATTTACAAGAAATGCTTGCTGTGCTGCAAGCAGTGTAAATGCTCACTCTTCATTTGTTAATCTTTTATTCTGATAAGCAGTTTACTTTTGTATTTAAGGAAGCAATTATATAATACTGCATTTTTGAAACTTTCTTTGAACCTGAAGTATTTAAAGTGTTTTGAATACATGTCTTGCTTGGGAATAATTTATAATAACATGATTTCTGACTTGAAAATCATGCTACCAGTTCTTAGTCTGGTTATGTGATACACAGGAAATGTTCATTGCCAGATGAGGTAGAAGGTACAGAATACCAGTGTAATGATATTAAGCCTACTGCTTAAAGTACTAATGTACATTTGGGCAAGGGGGAGTCTTTTCCCTATGTGTAGCAGGCTTATAACTTGTTTATTTTTCTTTTTATCTTGTTAAAGGTTTGGTATAGAAATGGTGCCTCTTATTCAGAATGAGCAAGAACTCAGTGAAGAATCTGATCCATCTACTCTAGAAGGATTCCAGTGGGAAGGGATTTCCTTAGCAGTGTCTGCCTCAGCCAGAAAACGTAGCTTTTCTGAAAGCAGTGTCATAGCAGACAGAAATCCTTCTGCTTATAGTTTTTTCAGTGAACAAACCAAAATTAAAGAAAGTGGGCCAAGGCAAGTAATTGCAGCCAGCCACTCACATCATATAACATCTGGATATGAGGCAAGCACTGACATTGAGGCTGATCAGAAAGAGGAGGCACCATCTCTTGCTTTGTTACCTTTTATGTCTGAAAGAACTGAGTCTAGCAGAAGTCACAGCCTACAGGCCACCTCTGAGATCATAGGCCTCACAGAACAAGACCAGGGGAGCCCAGAGAAGAAAACACCTCTTCTTGCAAAACAAAATGTATTAGATATCTCAGAAGAAAATCGTCCAGCTTCAAATAGTGCTTCACTTGTGGCAGTGTCTAATAACATTGATGCAGCTACAGACAGTAGCTGCACATCTGGCACTGAGCAGAATGACAGCCAAGGAATTGGAAAGAAGCGAAGAGCAACTGGAGTAAGTGTGCAGTTCTGTCCAGCTTTGATGAAAAGGTTCTTTCCCTGTCAATGGTCATTCAGCTTTGGAATGATCTGTGCAAGGAGAACTTTCCCCATCTGACAGTCTTGTACATTGATAACATCAAATTAATTTCTTGTTTGACTTAATTTTCTTTAAATTTCTGCTTTCACAGTACAGAACTTTTGATAATTTTTTGTAATTAGTAGGAATGACAAATGCTTTTTTTTTTTTTTTTTTTTTTAATTTGCTATCTGGTACACTATGTTGGTAAACAAGTGCTGTTAAAATATTTCTGTGGAAGTACTAGGTTTTTTTAGCAAGAATCTTGGTGTTTCACAACACAATTTAAATGTAAGCTAGCCTGTAGTAAAGTTTGTTTTCCTTAGATGTTTCTGATTTTATGGTTAAGCAAGGAAATAAAAACATTTTTTAAAATTATATATCTAAAATTATGTTCTTAAAACTTGTTTCACAGTCCAGTCGTAGACTTACCCAAAGGTTAAAAAAAGTCTTGTTGATCAATTTCACAAAATGCTTTTGCAGAAAGCAATAATTTTAATTCCTCACGGTTTAATCCTCTACACTTTCAGCTAAAACTGTAGAGCAGAAACTCTGATTCAAGTGCAATCTTAAGCATCTGAACAAGAGGAAGGCTGTTGGCTAATTTAATATTTCTTCATGGTTGAGATGAAAACATAGCACTCCCTCTTATAAGGGAGGTTGTCCTCCCTCTTTTAAGAGCAGAGCAAATGATGAGTTATACAAGAGTGTTCAAGCTAGTTTTGGATTCTTCTCTGTGCCTACAACTAATGATTGAAAAGATGCTGGATGTTCAACTTCTTGATTTAGGCAAAATTCTTGTTACTTTTTAATAGATGATTTTACTTGCAGGAGGGATCTTCTCCTGAAATCCCTAGTCTAGAAAGAAAGAATAAAAGAAGAAAAATCAAAGGTAGAAAAGGTGAGTGAATATCAAGCATGTGTGCATGTGGTATAGAGGCTATAAACACCCAGTAGTATTTTGACTTGGGTGAAGTAGTAGTTCCTTAATGTTACTATGCTGCTTCTTGGGCTTTTGCTGAAGTTTGCAGTGTGGGCTGCTCACAAATCTACAACACATTCATCTCTGAAGACCTTTATTTTTATTTTTTGTAAGTTATTTCTAAGGGAAAGGTATGTGCATCCTTTGTGCCTCCAGTTCATATTCCTGATTGTACAAATGGGACCTTTGCTTTCCCTCTGTACAGGGTACTGAGGTTTGTTACTCTTAGGTGGAAGTTCTTAAGGGAGAAGTCCCTAGTTAACTTCCTTCTAATTTACCATGCTGCTTTCCCTTTCTAGTTCTGGGTGGTCTGACCAGAAAAATTGTATTCTGGTTAATTTGGTCTCTGTTCTGTTTTTGACATCTCTGGCAATACTTTCTACTTTTTTAATGTCCTTAGTGGAAATGAGTGTGAAACGCCTCTCTCCTTCCTGCTCCTGACCAAAGAAAGCTCTTATTCTGGCATTGGACAGATTTTTCTAAACATTCCTAAAACATCCTCATCACCATGTCTCAAAATGAACCATCCAACTATAGTGTTTTAGGCAGAATATTATTACTTTGGTAACTGAGCCATTTCTAGGAGCTTTGGGCTCCAGAAGAAGGCTTTCAAATGTACCTTTTTTTTTTTTTTCACCATTATTTATTTATTAAGAGTTTGTTTATTTATTTATTTATATTTTTATTTATTTTTATTTATCAAGAGTTGTTTGTAATGTAGAGCAATAATGTGACTCTTCTGTGGGATTGAATATTTCACTACTTGAAAAGGTGAGGGGTTTTATCAGCCTCTGTCTGCAATGACCAGTGTCTATTATAGAGACACATAACACATTTTACTTAGTAAAATCTCTTTCCCATTACTTTTCTGTAACATGATTGTTTTTGTAGTAAATTTGCTAAAGAAAACTATAACCTGAATACAATTAAGCAATGCCCAAATGGAAATTTGTTTTGACAATCTCTGTAATGCCAGAAGTCTCTAGGAGGGCTAGGGGACCTTTTACTGAGTACAGTGCTGTCTTTCTCAAGAGATTGCAAACACCAGTCTCATGGTCCAAAATGATCTTGAGTACTGAACTGGGTTTTTAATCATAGGATTCTTTTTCTCCGAAAAAGCTTTTCCTTGGCCTTTGCATTCACAGAATAATTTAAATCTCTTTTGGCTTAAAGTTGCCTTTGCCTTTTTGATTATATTAATGGCAGGTGTGTATTTGAACTTTTTATATACATGTACTTCAATAAAAGATCTTTGTGAAAGAGAATTACTTCATTTTTTAAACTAAATCTGTGCTGGCAAAGCTCTGATGGAATTAATTACTGGAGTCAAGGTTGAGGTTCCTTAAAGGGGAGCACTTGACTTTGCCCTTCGTCCATGTAGACCTGTTCATAAATACTCCTTTTCAGCTTGTATAATTATTGATGCTTGAATGCTTGGCCTAATTTATGTGATTTTTCCATTCTGAGGTGGTATTATTTATTGTGATAACATAAGTAATGTATCTTAATGTATTACTCAGTGCAATTAGACTCTACACTTTGTTTCCTTTTCAGAGCGTTCTCAGGTTGACCAGTTGTTGGCCATTTCTCTGAGGGAAGAGGAGTTAAGCAAGTCCCTGCAGAGTGTGGACAGCACCCTCATACAGGCAAGGGCTGCCCTGCAGGCTGCCTATGTTGAGGTTCAACGGTTCCTCGTGTTAAAGCAACAGGTAACAGTGGGCTTTGGAAACTGTCTGAACTAGAGGTTAGCAGCATGAAGAACTAACTGCCTGTTAAATCAGTGGGACTGATATAAGCCACAACTGTTTTGCAGATAACTATGGAAATGAGTACACTGAGAAGTCAGAGAATCCAGATCTTGCAGGGGCTACAAGGTACAGGATACCATAGAGCTACAACAGTGGAATGCTTACTCTCCTAATCTTTGAACTCAGAACCTTTTAAAAACTGCATTTAACTTGAATCTGCTAATTTAAGCTACAACAAAATTGTAGACTCTCAAAATGAGGCCTTTATTGTGAAGTGTGAACTGTCAGTTTTGGTAGTTCCCTCTAGTGTCTTTTTTTTTTTTTTTCATAGTTATCTCTTCCTTGACTCTGTGTCCACAAAAAATGACCTCCTGGTATCACTAAATTTTATTATAAAATACAAATATTTTTATTGCATTATTTGCTTGTTTGTTTAATGTATCTCTTCTTTTGCCATTAGAAACATATGAACCTCCTGAACTCTCAGAGCAACTTTCCTGCAGTGCCGTAACTGAGAGACGAAACAGCAAATCTCAGCTAGCAGCTGACTCAATTCCTTCAGGCTCTCTCCTGCCCCTTTTGGACTCTTTGTGTTCTTCTGTACCTCCACAAGGAGCTTCTGTTCCCATAACCATGCCATCACCATTCCAGTCTTCTGGCAGTACACCTTCTGATACTCCTGACTCCTCAGTACAAGTTAAACGAGAACCTGTGTCTCCAAAAGGCACAGAACTAAATGTGAATTCTGTGCTCCAGAGCTCTCCATGTGCTCCACAAACAGAAGAGGTGGAACAGAATGAAGGTACATTTGTATTTTCACTTTAAGATAGTTAGCTGTAAGAAAATAAGGAAATTATTTTTTTCCCGAAAAAAATGTAAATTGTGTCTCGACCTGCAGTCTGTCAGGCAGGGGTGAACTCTCATTGTGTAGAGAGTGTGTAGAACTTCCTAGTTTTGCTTTGAAAACAGAACAGACATGAATTTGGAGGTTACATCCTCTTAGAATAATTTAGTTAACTAAAAAACCCCAAAACTGACACAAACTGACAAACCTGAGAATCCTCTATAATTTTTGTCTTCTAGTCTGCATCATTTAATGAGCACTGGTAGCAAAAGATCTGCCTACAAAGCAAAAAGATGTGCCTGAAAATATTTTTTTAAAAATTGTGAGCAGCAACATCCTGATTATTCTGTGTTTTTCTTGGGCTCTGCTGGATAAGCACAAATAGTATGACTTGTAATATTAGAAGTAAAAATTTGTCTTCTACTAATTGGCTGTTAGGCACTGTTCACTCATGTGAGGGGCATAGGAGGGCTAGCATTGAAGATAGGGTTTTACTTTTATCTGTAGGGGAAACTGCTGAATTGATTGCTGAGGCAGGAGCTCTCCCAGTAGCAGCTCAAAGTGAGATCTCAATGATTACAGCTGAAATAGCCAAGTCTTTATTTAGACAGCTCAAACCCCATAAAACTTGTGCTCTGTTGTCTTTGGTCAAAGGATTAAATGCTATTGCTAGTTTTCTCTGCAACTTGCTGCTGTGACTGAAGGTAAAAACTGAAGATTAAAAGCTCATGCCATACTTTCATAAGAGCCTGTGAAGTCAAGCAGGGTGGCTCTAATGACAGTTGTCTGCTATAACAATGTCACTTACCCAGACCTTTAACTTAGATAATTTGAGAAAAACATTCAAAAGATTGATCCTTACTAAAGATAGCCAACACAATTTCCCCCCCCTCCTCCGACTGAAGTACAAAACACTATTGGGAAAAGTCATGTTCTACCTTTCTAAGCTTTTTTTTTCCTCAAGCAAAAGATGAATGTTGGCTGGATTGAAGTTTAGACTTCCTTAATTAAAAGAATTTGATTTTTTAATGGTTTTTTAGTTTGCTTCAGCTGTAGAATTGCATATAAGTAGTGGTTTTTGTGCCTTTTTTTAAGTCACTTAAATAATTACTTCAGAAAGCTCTTAATCACATTATTTTTCTGTTTCCTACAAACTTAATTTTGATATATTAAAAGCAAGAATTTTTTACATTCATTTGTAAAGTTACCATAGTTTTGGTACTGATGAACTTCTATATGTGCTACATTTAAAATGAATTTGCCTTGAGATAAATTTAGTAATTTGGGGGGAAATAAGTATTTGCCTTTAGGTAAATTCTGTAATTTGAGGAAGAGGAATTTGCTCTGGGGAAGACTGTTTGCTTTTTGGGATTGAATGTTTAGCTTGTCAGCTTCCCATTGAGGTTAGCTGAGCCTTGCTTTGAGGGAGTTGGTTGCATTTGATTTCCCCTAAATGCCAGCAGTGTGTCCCACCTGTGGAACTGAGTAATTCTGTTTTCTTACATTGGCATAGTGATTTCTCCTTATTTTTCTAATACCCACAGTACTTCAAGTGCTGAGAATTAATAACTTTTGGGTTTAGAAATTTAAGTGGTATTATTTTCTTGTTGTAAAGTGACCAAGTTACTACTTTCCACTTTCCAGTGGGAAATGAGTGGCATATGATATTAGAGCCATATTCAGAATTTAAAATTTGTGTGCTTTCTTCCCAGCATAATCCAGCACAGTAACTTGTTCAAACTTCATCTAATTATTCATTTCTTCAATGCAGAGGTTTTTCTAGCAGGTTTTGCAGTTGTGCATGACAGTTACATGTTCAGGGAAAAGCTTCTTCCTGTTGATTCACTTTAAATGTAGCATATCCTGTGCTGTCAGCAAGTTCTACTTTTGTCTTGGAATTCCCCATCTGAGGAAGGTGTGGGCAAGAGCTGTTCTCATTTTAGCTTGTTTTGGTTGGATGTGTAATTCCAAAACATCAGATTTGTCCTGTGATGTTTAATGTGCTTTTGGCCAAGCATTAGTGTGATTTGCTGGCCTCTGAGAGGCTGGAAGAGGGAAGTGTTTCAGATACTGCCAACTTCCCATTTGCATTGCGTGATCCCACCCTAGAAATGCAGTGAACTTGAAACATCCTGTTGTGGATTGTAGTTATTGAAAGTGTAACTGGGGAATTTTAGGGTGTGGGTAACAGCTGTGAGATGCTGCCATTAATCTGTCTCAGCTGAGAGGTTGGATCATTTTGTTTATATTAGTTCAGTCACAATTAAATGACAGGAAGAGTGTGTTGACCCCATTACATAGTCCACCACAGATGAATTAACTAAATAAAGCCTACCCTCATGGCTTACAGTGCTGCTATTCCCAGGATAAAGGTACAATACTGCAGAGTGGGTTGTGCATAGTTACCTACCTTGAATTAGGTCCAAGTAACTTGGTAGAAATAACTGTTTATAGTGGCTATAATAATTCAGATGTGTTAAGCACAAGATTTTCTAACTGTCACTGAACAGCTGAGTCATACCTGGCATGCATTGATTAATATAATTTCTACAGCAGTCATGACAACTGCTAAGGGAGCACACAGAAAGGGGTGGTAGCATCTTAAGTCAGAATATGTACTTCACATGCACAATTAAGTGTAAACAGAAAATACAGGGAGGGACATTTTGCATGAATAGCTACTGCTGTACAGATTGAATGTAATGCTATGTTGTTTTCTTTAGAAGAGACCAACCAGAGAACTTCAGTGTATCCAGTTATCACTGCAACCATGTCCCTAGCAGGGCTGGCAGCTTGTTTCCACCAGACTACTCAAGATGTCCACAAGCCTGCTGAAGACATGGGACCGTCTGGGCTTCCTGAGAACTCTTCTCCTCCTTCAGGGTCTGTTTTCAGCAAGAGAGAAGCAAATGAAAATGATACTGCTGCTGAAAGATTTTTAGTGGATCAATGTAGCACTTCTCTTTCAAAGCATTCGCTCCTTCTGGAAATGCCAATGGATAAAACCCCCAAATTGTCAGCAGAACCATCTGAACAGCACTTGACAGTGGCTGCAGTCCCAGCAGAGAAAGGGAATAGAAGGAGGAGAAGGTTGAGGAAGAAGAAAACTCTGAGGGCAGCCCATGTGCCAGACAACAGTGATACAGAGCAGGATATGATTGACTTCAAGCCTGTCCGGAAAGTCAAGGGTGGAAGGGTTCCTAAAGCAGAAAAAGTTACTACATCTACTCCACCAAGAGAAGAGGGTGGAGTTACTGCTCAAGCAGCAAGAAACAAAAATGAGAATGATAGTGATGCTTCTCTGGAACTAGTGGAAATTTCAGCACCTCAGTGTGAGGTGGTTGATGTTGGTTCATCAGAGTCAGATGAGAAACCAGACAGTCCATCAAAGAGGGATCCATGCAACTCTGTGGATCAAGCAGTCCTAGAGGCATCTTGCTCTGGTTATGATGAAGTGAGCTCCACCAGTGAGATTGGCACAAATTATATGAATGATGGGAAAAGAAGGTGAGATTATTGTGGATTGTGAAATTATTTTACTCTGAAAAGTAAAATTATTAATACTACATAGTATTTATAAGAGGCCTCTCTTTTTCTTTTTTTCTTTATTCTTTTTTTTTATTCAGAAAGTCTTATGTCAGTGACTTCAGGAGTGAAATAAAAGGGAAAATAAAAACTGACTTGGCTTTTTTGGTCAATGGGTGAATGTGTCTTGTTACCTACTAATTTCTCTTAATACTAAAACAGGGCTGTCCAGTTTGGTTTTGAGCTTATCTGTCACAGCATATTTTCTAGTAAGTGCAGTGTCTTGTGTTTTGGAGTATTGCCCCAATATTTTGTCTTAAAATGAACATGTAAAGTCCAATCTTACTACTGATTCCTTTTGTCTTACAGTGTGGCTGAGACACAGTCTTTGACACCATCCCTGAAAGGATCAAAGAATTCCTCAGGTATATCTTTTAAGCTTTCCTTCTGATGCTTTGTGTGTAATATCTTGCAGGACTTTGAGTAAAGTCTTGATCAGCCTGCTTCCATATGGGAATTTTGCCCTGAAGATAAAAGCTTGCACTCAAAACTGAAGTGGGAAGTGACATATACTCCCTTACATCATCTTACATTGAATGCTTTGTGTCTTGACTCCTCCACATCCCCCTGCCCCTCCCACATGAACACTATTGCTCCACAATCTGTGTAGAGCTCTAGGAAAACAACAATACAATCTCTTTTTAATTTTAAAGATAGTTCTGGACTTAGTCATATGAAGATCTTTTTAGCACTTTATATTGCCCTCTGCTGCATTCACAATCCTGCTGGGATCCACAGTGAAATTTGACTAAAGGTGCTGAGCCCATGAAGTAGTTCTGCTGCTTGGCAGTACAAACCACAGCAGTGTGTTTTCTTGATTGTGTTCCCATAGTTGAAAGTACACATGTCTCTGTCCACAGAAGTGTCTTCAGAGCCAGGTGAGGATGAAGAACCTACTGAGGGAACCTTTGAGGGACACTTGGCTGCAGTGAATGCTATTCAGATTTTTGGGAATTTGTTGTATACCTGCTCAGCAGACAAAACAGTTTGTGCCTACAATCTCGTTGTAAGTAAGGTTGTGGGAGTGGTGTTATGTTAATTCCAGTCACAAAGTTGTCTTGTAATGCCTTACTGTGTAGTAAAGGAAGCAGCTGCTTTTTCAAGCCCCTAATTAATTTTATTTTATTCATTATTTATTTATAATTATTTTATATTTTTATTTATTATTTATTTATATTATATTATATTATATTTTTTTATTATTATTATTTATTTATTTTATTCATTTCTTTTCTTCAAACCTCTCTTCTCCACCTCCCCAGCCCCTTTGCCCTATGAGAAGGACAAGAGAAGATAGATTGTCACATATATCCTGACTTTTTAAACTGCCCTACCCTGTTCTGTTAGGTGCATATCCCAAGAGGTATTATGGGCCTTTATGCTGACAGACTCTATGCTTTCCTTTTTAGAGCAGGAAGTGTGTGGCCATCTTTGAAGGACATACTTCAAAAGTGAACTGCCTTCTGGTCACTCAGACAAATGGGAAGAATGCTGCACTCTATACTGGCTCAAGTGACCACACTATCAACTGTTACAATATCAAGGTACTCAAACTCTGTGTTGATTTACATATGCTGCATTTTATGCAGATCTTTCTTTACAGATACAAATTGTAAAAGCCTTTTAAATCCATATGATCTGGACACGAACACCAACAACTTCATACCTCTTTAGAGCAGAGTGGGGAAAAAATCCTCACAAACAAAACAGCAAACCATTAACTGATTTACTGCTCAAATCTATTGACAGCTTGTCAGTCGAGTTTTTCCCAGAACAGCACGGCAAAATCCCCAAATGTTGGGAACACCAAAGTGCAGGGAAGCTGTTTGGCTATGAATCTTATTTGTCTTCCTGTATTTTTAACTTTGTTGCTTATGGAAGGCATTGCTCTCTGCTCTATCTTTAGAGCAGCCATAGAGAGAACAGGTATCTTGAAGGCATATGAAAGAGCAGTCTGAGGCTTCCTGAAGGAGGCTAAATAATAAAAATACTTGCCCAACTTGTGACTTGAAGGACTTAGAGAGCAAATATCTGCTTCAGGGAGGAAACTGCCAGAGGTTTTACACCCTTAAGTTCCCTGTGGGGAACAATGGGGAATCCTCAACCATTTAAGAGGTCGTTTTCATATGTGTATGTGTATAGATATATAGTCAGTAGTCTAAATTTCTATACACATTAAAGGTTGTGACTAGGAAAAAGTTATAGTTGGATGCTGAACTACAGTCAAGCCTTAGAGATGGTCCTGATTAAAATCAGGATCAAACTGCCATGTGACACCAGACTCTCAAATATTTTTCTCCAGTTCTGTTGGTTTAGAAATGAAAATCATTATTCATTTCAGGCTTTTTTCCTTGAATTGTTTAGAGTAAATGAAAATCTTTATGTACTTCTTTCCATTGCTAGACCAAAGAGCGCATGGAACAGTTTAAATTGGAAGATCGAGTGCTCTGTTTACACAGTAGGTGGCGGATCCTTTATGCAGGTCTTGCAAATGGCACTGTGGTTACTTTCAACATAAAGGTTAGTTTGTTTAAATATTGGCACTTGAAAGCCTGTTGTGATGCTGTTTCTTTCCTCTGTCTTTCTTTCCATTGTTTATCTACAGTAGTAAATGTGTTTGTAATGAACAAATGAATGCATTTTGGTATAAACGGTGACTGTTGGTCCCTTTTGGTTGTTTATTTTGTCCATGCATGAAGCTGTCCTATCTGCTTGTCTTTTTGTTTACCTTTAGATGCTGTATTATGTTTTTCCTTAAAGTTCCTCCTGATCTACATAAGGATTTGTTTCTTTAATTTAGAAACTTGTTAAGATGCAATTCTTACCACTGCTATTTTGTGTGTTACTAAACTGAAATCAGATACCATATAACAAGCACAACACAAGAAGCACCCAATGGTCTAGTCAGTGTCACAACAAAAATTTAATGCTTAAATATCATGTCCTTCTTCCCCCACCAGAATAATAAACAAGTTGATACCTTTGAATGCCACGGCCCTAGAGCAGTGAGCTGTTTGGCCACAGCTCAGGAAGGAGCACGCAAGTTGTTGGTGGTGGGTTCCTATGACTGCACCATCAGCGTGCGGGACGCGCGGAACGGGCTGCTCCTCAGAACCCTGGAGGGTCACAGCAAGACTATTCTCTGCATGAAGGCAAGTGTCTCTGAAAATACCTTTTGGACAAAGAATGCTTAAAATGATGAGCAGATCGTGATAGGAAATAGAGAGTTTCTCTATTTTAAATTATGAAAGCTGAGCAAGTTGGTAGGGAAATTGTCTGTGTTTGCCTGCCATAACTCATGTTCCCAGCTTTGTCTGTGTTTTGAACACTTCAGAAACAGTGGTTCTGTCACTTTCCTGGGGCAGCCTTGATCATCCTTTCAGTGACGAAACTTTTCCTAATACCCATTCTTAACTTCCCCAGTGCAACTTGAGGCTTTTTCCTCTTGTCACTTGCTGGGGGTTAGGAGCATAATTTTTCTTATATAAGCACCGTATAAGCATGCAGCATGTCCAAAATTTCCATGAAACATTGGGCTTTACTTTGCACGTGCAGAGCAGCATTCTGCATCCAGTTTGCATGGTCCCTGATTTGCTGCTGAGCTGTCCATGAAATAATCCATAAGTAGGATGAGTTAGCCTGTGGGACGGCAAGTTTGCAGTTTCTTATGTCAGTTGTGAAATGTCAAAAATTATTGTAATACATTTTCTAGCTGTTATGTGAAGAGTTCAGTGCATGATTTTCCTTTCATACTCTTGATTGATTTTAAGGCTCTCAATTTTAGGAAATATTGCAGCACAATTTTAAACTGAACAGTGTCTAAGCATTTTGCCTGCCCATTTCCATATCTGTTACAAAATTTTTTTTTTTTTTTTTTTTTGTAAGGTTGTGAATGATCTGGTGTTCAGTGGCTCCAGTGATCAGTCTGTCCATGCCCACAACATACATGTAAGTCTCATATGGAAAAATGGAATTACTTTTGCTACTAAGGCACTGAATTTCTATGCTATAAAGTCAGTGTTTCCAGAATATTTGACTGGTGGGGCAGATTGCTTCCAGAAAAGGAAGTCTCAGGATTTTGTGAGTGGGACTATGGACTATAGGTAACTCTGGAGGCATGAAGGGCCTCTTCAAAAATCTTCTGACTCTTGTCACATGATAGGCAATGCCTTTTTATCTGGGCATCTTGTTTTTTAAATATAACTACAAAATGCTGATAATATGGAAAAGATTGAGAGAAAAGCCATGTGAGGTATTCTGGTGGGGAAAAAAATTCTTTATTACTGAAAGAACTTGAGGAACACTGTGTTCCAAGCTAGATGGTTCAAAAGCATCATGAATGCTTTGTCTCTAGCTTACCATTCTCTCCCTCTTTTACACCATCTTCCCTTAGTCATAGCAGAAGCATTCATGTAGTTATGCAATAAGTTAGATTAAGAAACTTAACAGAGGGAAATTTTAGTTGACACAAAAAGAGTATACTTCTGTGTATTTAGCTGAATTTGCTAATTGATCCTTGTAGTTACATAAATACTGCTAATAGCATGGTGAGTAGTGAGCACTGAAGATAGCTATCCTGTAGGAGTTAGGTAAAACCATTTTGTTCTTTTGTTTAAGAAAAGCCAAACCAAGCACCAATTAACTTTGCTTTTCCTTGATGCAGACTGGAGAGCTGGTACGGATCTATAAGGGCCACAACCACGCAGTAACGGTTGTGAACATTCTTGGGAAAGTCATGGTGACAGCATGTCTGGATAAGTTTGTTCGTGTTTATGAACTACAGGTAAGAAAATAAGTGGTTACTAATGACTTTTATCTAATATGTAATCATTAATTTTGAAGTCAAATAAAAGTCATCTTTGTACTTTCTGGTCTCTTGTCCGTCTCTCTTTTTCCTGTAACTCAGTATATATCATTGTCTCACCAGTCAAAATACATGGTTTTTAAAGAATATAATCTAAAACATTTTTTAGAACCTGGGTTATTACAAGACAATGACAGCTCAGAAAAGTGGGAAAATGTTAACTTTGTCTGCTGAGAGAACAAGTACTTAGTTGGACAAAAAGACTCCCAGAAGCAATGTAAACAAAAGTGAACTTTCAAGGTGGCTGTAAAGTTTGGAATCCACCACAGCAGTTTAGTTGCTACCAAGGAAACTGCTCTTGAAAGTATTATCCTTTACATGTCTGTGAAAAATGGCTCTTAAAAAATGTCATGCTATTAAAATGTCTATTTCTGTTTCTTTCAAGTCACATGACCGCCTGCAAGTCTATGGAGGCCACACAGATATGATCATGTGTATGACCATCCATAAGAGCATGGTAACTCCCTTCTTTTCACTGTTCTTAAAGAGGAGGTTGTAATTGCCACAGGTGCATACAAGGCAGTTTAATTTCTTCAGATAAAGAAATCAGCCTGCTGTTTGGCTGCATTTCCAAGTTGCTCTCAGTCAAAAATTGAGTGGCTATAACACCTTTATACTCACGTAATATTATTGTCTGGGGAGAAATCACTGTTCAGCTTACTGTAGTCTTAAAAGAATGGGGTTTTTTTGCAGTTATGATTACAATGAGGACACTAGAAATAGTAAAATACTTCTGCTTTTTCAAATGTCAATCCTGTTTGACTTTTACTGAAAGGAATCACTCCGATGCTGGAGAAGAGCTTCACCCACAGCCAAACCTCTAGCAACCTTTGAGAGAACATAAACAGAAATGTGCAGTTGATTCATGTGTACAGGCTTCTTCATACATTTGCCTGCAAGATAAATTCCAAAAGCATTTCCGGATAAATATTTTTTTAAATAGTCTTTAAAAGCACTTATTTGTCTGCATGTCTAGGAATTTGTTTGCAAAGTTTCTTTGAGACTGTAAAAGGAAAGGTATAGCAGTGATCTGTAATTACAGAAGAGCTAAGTTCAAAGGAACAGATTTCCTACTAATTGGAATACATTCTGCCTAAGCATCACATCTCATATGAGTCCAACCTGAGGCTTAAACTGTGTCCCAGCAGTGGTCTGTTGTGGACATTCTCAAATTAAAGAAGGGTTCAGATGAGAAGTTTAGTGATGAGTGGAAGGATCTGCATCTGCATTTCAGTCTTTCTGAAATTGTGGTGTTCTTCCACACACTTCTTCTCCATCCTGTTTTGATATTTTTGATAAATCTATTACTGCTTAAGTCCTGAATTACATTCAACTTAACATTTTCACCTACATACTTTTTAACTTTAGTGGATAGTACTATAATTTAAACTTAATGTCACACACATGACACTTTCAACAATAGAGGTTATGGAAGCATTTCTTATTCATTTGTAGGTTTTTGTGAACTATGAATGCAAATAGTAAGAGAATTTGGTTATACCTATTTTTTTAAAGTAGAAGCCTTGCATGCTGATATTTCATTTTTTTAACTTACACTGAAGACTCCTCCAAATTTTTACTTGTTTTTTGTATTTTTTTCTTTGATTCCCAGTTTGTTTATTCATAAATGTTTCTTTTACAGATCTACACTGGATGCTATGATGGCAGTGTCAGAGCTGTGAGACTTAATCTGATGCAAAATTATCGATGCTGGGTAATTAGCAATTGTTTTTAGCCTTTATTATTGAATTTTCTGGGGGTGGTCTCTAGTCACTTAATCCTGGGTAGCTTGACCTTAGATTTTTCATAATTCATTATTTTTCAAGATATGTATGTATTCTTAAAGTAAATGTCACTTAGGTATATATCACTAGTTTCATTTTTTGTTGTCTCTGCTGTGTGTGTGTGTGTATATATATATACACACATATATGTATACAGACATATATACATTTATATATACACTTATATGCACTTTGGGATAAGTTATTACTGTAAATTACTGTTCTTTCTGGCAGTTTTTAGATGTGTGACTGTTTAATGCCAAAAACTTTGGCTGAGTGACATAGAAAAGCTGATTTACTGTGCTAGATAAGTTTAAATAAATTCCACATTACTTTGTCACAGGTAACCTTAAATCTTGTAAAGACTTAGTTCGTCTCTTCCTCCTGCCATTCCTCCTGTTGATCTAGGTTTGGCTAAAGGCAGGAAAAATTTCTGTAAAGCTGTAATTAAAGGAATTGAAAATGGAAAATGGGAATACCATTGATAATGAAAATTGCATGAGATAAAAACTTTCAGGAGTTGGCAGGCATGCTTACCTTGTCTTGGAAGAATATTGTGAAATTGCAGGAAGAAAAGCATTAACAAAAAATTGTATTTCCTTGGCTTATTCTGGTGTGTTGCTTTTTTTTCTCCCAGTGGCACGGATGCTCACTGATCTTTGGAGTTGTGGACCATCTGAAGCAACACCTGCTAACTGACCACACCAATCCAAATTTTCAGACCCTGAAATGCCGTTGGAAGAACTGTGATGCTTTCTTTACTTCCAGGAAAGGTTCCAAGCAGGTAAGTGGTTGAAATAACATGACTGTATTTGGTAAAGTACTTTATGTCACCACAATTAATGGACTTGATCCTATTTCTCTTAAAAAGGGTTAAATTGTTGTAGCTTTGGCAGGCTTAACTGCAGGTGATCACAGTCATCTAAGACTTAACAGGGTTCAGTTCAGCCCGTGGCAGATGAGCAGTGCAGCTATGGTAATTTGACATAGGGTTAATTTAAAACAGTTTGATCCTAAAATATTACATGGAAATGGTAAAGTCCTTAAAATATTAAAGATATTCTACTCAAGATATGAGGAAGTTTTTGAAGGAAAATGTTCTTATAAGGTTTCTGCCTTGAAAACAGGTTTTTATCCTTTTAATTTTTATGCATTGCTACTTCTTTCTTTGTTATTTGTTTTTCATGTGAGGTTGTTAGCAAAGCCAATTTTTAAATAAGTAGTGCATAAAATTCTGCATAGAAGTTGCACAGAAGGGGGAAAAAATGAGGAAGGCATAAGAGTTGGATTAAGTGATGTGGAGAGGATTGGGGGATTGGTGTAAGGAGAGTTGTTACCTATAGACTGATAGATAAAATCTACATTTTAGTCCTTGACAATATAAACTGCCTTCCTTTGAATGGTTTCCAAAATAGGGGAAGGATGGAGGTTTCTTCAAGTCAAGAATTAATGAACAGTAGAATCCTTAATTTCTATTTAAGTGCTGGCTTTGGATGTGATGTGTTTATTTAATTTGTATGTGATTTGGATAATAGCTTGACAATGATAAATATTTATCTTTTTAGAAGCTTTAAGCCAAATAAATGTATATTATCTAGAATATCACTTTGACTGAGGCTTCTAGAATCTTTGGCAAAGTTTTTGTGGGGTTTTTTTGTGATAATCATGATTTTTTTTAATTGACTTCTCTGGGTCTTTTCTAGGATGCTGTAGGACACATTGAAAAACATGCTGAGGATGACAGCAGGATTGACTCATGAAGCTTTTCACCTCCCACATTGGGAAGTAATTTTGTATATCAGAATTATTCCAAATAACATCAGTTTCTTACTCCAGTCTTTCCTCTTTATTTTCCCATTTGGAATGCAGAAACTGAATGGGGCTGAAATGCATTGCTACAGAGACTGCAGATTGTGTTGCTCTCTGCAGAAATAAGGCTGGTAATTAAGACTTAGCCCAAGTTCCTGCAAGTTTTTAATTCATTGGTGGACAAGAATATTCCTTCCTCTTGTCTGCCTTGTTTTTTTGTTGTTTGTCTTTTTCTGGTGGTTTTATTTGTTTTTTTAAGAAGCATAGTCTTTGGAAAGTCCAAAGGGGTGTTGAAAACTTAGATTACAATAGGTGCTGCTGTTTGCAAACTCAGTCTGAAGCCTGTTAAGTGTCTAAGATGTGTCTGGTTTTGTTATATCCAATTTTTTAGCTGATTTAAATAAAATTCTGCAAACCAGAATATCACAGATGTTAACAATGTAACCTGAATATCCAGTGTACATTTTTACTTTCTTCATAAAAAGAGAAGTTATTATATGGAGACTGGAATAAATTAATTTTTTAATGTTAATTGTAACTTATTTTTATTCCTTGTGTAAAAATTGCTATAACTGGCACAATATATACAATGATAGATACCATACCTCTTGAGGTATTTTGTTTATTTTGAGGAAAGTGGTTATTTCTTGAGAGAGATGCCAGTAGCAGCAAGGCAGCTCACATGCTTTGCAATCTTAGTTTTTTTCAGGATATGTCCTAATGTGTGGGAAAGAAGTATGTGATGTTTGTTTTTCTTTTACTTAAAGTGCAGCAAAACCACCACTGCTGTCTTCATAAAACACTATAATTGGATTGCTGGTTTTATGGAATCTTAGTGACTGTGCTTTGCAGTCCCATATCCTCATGGCACAGCAAACCAAGAGAAATGCACAGGCACTGCATGTCTGAGTGCATCCACTTTGGTAATGTTTTGTTTCTGTTGTGAACTGGCTTAATTGGCTTGGGCTAGATGAAGTTCACAAAAACTCAACTGGAAAGAATGGAGCAGGATTTTAAAGTCTAAAGTGCTCAAGCAGAAGCTGAGGATATGAAATGCATATCACATGTAAAAGTCTTATTTCTCCTAATGCACAGAAAGTACCACAGAGGCCAGTGCAGAAGGAAAGACTGAACTTGTCAGGGCTCTCCTGCAGGTGTCTCCTTGAGCAGGATTGCTTCACCTTGTCAAGTTCAGTGAAATGCCCTTCTGGCACTTGCCATCCTCTCTCCCCTAATGACACTAATTCAGCAAAGAACTCTCTTGACATTGAGACTAATCTAGCAAGGAGCTTTGTGTTCACTTTTGCCTAACTTGCTGCTCAGGACAAAACAAGCAGAGGTTTTCCTAAGCTGTAAGAGAGGGCAAAGACAGCGAACTGGGCTGCTTATACACTAATCCAGTGCTTTTCAATAAAACCTGAGTGGGCTGTTTTTACTGAGTATCTTTTTCACAGCCACTCTCAGACCTGTCAACCATAGACCAAATAAGTTTTATAGCCTCATTCTTTGGCTGTAAAGAAGCCTTTTTAGGCCAAGAAAGTGAATGATTCAGGAAAGCCCATGGATGTTCCGCTGCCATCAAATCAAGGAACTTCAGGGCCTTTTCTGGAGCATGTTGGTTTTGTATTATCTTAGCAGACAAGCAGAATTGCTCTTACACTGATTAATATTTTTTGTGAGACAGTAGTAAAATATGAATGAGATGCAGTAGCATCCTACTTCAGAGACATGGGAATCTCTGAGGTTCCACTGCTTTTGTGGTGATTGATTCTGTTTGTTTACTTTTTATTAAGCTGTTTGTGGATAGCAGAAAGCCCCAATATGTGGCTCAGACCTCAGGCAGTTCTGAGGGTGTTCTCTTGTTTTGGGTTTTGGGGGATGTGTGCTTGTGGTTTTGGTATTGGACTTTTTAAATATTTCTTTCTGTGGACTGTGGATGAAGCAATTCAATAGAGAATCAAGTTTGAGGGCTTCTTTAAGCAGTATGGGTGTTTTATGATGGAGGGTGTAATGCTCTAAAGTGTGAGAGCATTTGTTTGGGTTTTTTCATGACCTAAAAGCAGAAGACTGCTCAATACTTAAACCATTTCCAAAGGTGTTGATATTCAGGAGTTCTGGGAGTTTTTTGAACCACAATGAGGGAGCATATAAGTGTGGCATAAACAGGGTGGGCATCCTAAGCTGTCCTTTATGGACACCTGCACTGTCCTGCAAGTGAAGGTGTGGAGGTGTGTCCTGAGGACCAGCCTGTGGGGCATTAGTGGCATTCTGAAAAATGCGTGTGAGAGTAGATTTTGTTACTTCTCCCTTGTGATTCTTTATATTCTTGCTGCTGTTTTCAGGAACATACAAAGATTTTTCTCACTAGATGTTGCAACAAACGCAGTTACTACACTTTATTTGCATTCCCATTTGCTTGTTGGGTTTATCTTTTCTAGTTGGTGGAAGCGGTCTTTCTTTTTGTGTGGTCCATGATATTTCCTTATCTGTCCTGAAAACAAACCTCCTGAAAAGTATGGACTGCTGCAGTCCTGCTTTAGCAGTGTGTCTTTTGCTACTTTGTAGGTCATTTCAGATACATTGTAAGAATCCTAAAGTGAGCAAGAGGTGGGAAAATAGCAGAGCTGCAGGAGTGAAAAATTTTGCTTCATAAATCAGAAACAATTTTTTTAGATCCTTGTGGGTTCAGAGGAAAATGCTGTACTGTTTTGTCATGAGGATATCTTAAAAGGATTTGCTATAAAGCTGAACTGTGGAAATCCCCGGGCTTCTCTGGAGTTCTGTTGAGAAGTTTCCTATTTGTTCAGCTGGAATTTGGTGCAGATTTCACAATTGGCCATTTACTTCTTCTGGAGGCAGTTGAGGAAGAGAGATGCCAAACTAATGTTTGTTTGTTGGTATTCATTAACGAGATCCTCTCTGATCTTGCAGCTTAGGGTGTTGACTCCTGATATACCTCTAGTTGAAGAATGTAATAACTTTGGGAAGGTTGGTGGTTTGTGACATTTAACACAGTAATACTTGCATGAAAGCAGTACTGCACATCTGAAGCCAGTTTCAGGACTATTTATTTTTGGTTTTGGTTTGTTCTTTTTGCAAGTAAAAGTTGTGGGTGGAAGAGTGAATAGAGTGAGGATTTATTTTGTGGTTAGCTGTGGATTTTTTATTAGTCAAGTATTAAAAAATGAGTTCTGGACTTGCTGTATGACTGACTACATACAGCAGCCCTTTAGGGGCCTTTTTGGATTGGTTTGTATTAGTTTCTCCTTTTCTCCCTCAAATTTCAGAGAAAAATAATAGCTATCTGGCAGTGCAAAACACTCTGGCCTAACACTTCTGTACGTGGAAGGGGACGGAGGGAAAACTTCTGCATCTCTTGGTACAAAGATGCATCAAATATCCAGGCTTCTGCTTACTATGTGTCACTTACATGTGAATTACTAAACATATTATCAGCACATAAGTTGGCTCCTGCAAAATAGCAGGAGCTTGGCTGTATGGTGTGTTTGAAGTAGTGCAGTTCTTAATGCACATTTTCAAACAGTACAGTCATGCTGGATCAAGGTAAATGATAACAGCAAACTTGCAATAAATGGTAGGGAAAATGTTTTTGTTGGGAAAATATTTTTCCCTTAAGTTGAATTAAAACATAGGTACAGGTGAATCTTGGTTTTCAGGCTTGTATTGTACTATAATTCAAGCAGTCTAAGTTGTCCAGAGTTGCAGAATATGTGAGGAAGGATAAGGAAATGGTTTCAGCTACTGTTTGTAAAATAATTAATCCTCAAAGAGCAAACTGTGTAGGTATATATTCTGTTATATGCACCTGCCAGCATCTCAGATTTCATTTTGCTGTAATGTTAAACAGAATGGAAGTGGAATAAAACAGCTTGATTGAATACTTAATAATTTAAGCTGTGTAGAACATGTGCACAGATTGATCGTGGTTTTCTTCTCTCACTTTGGTACAAAGCTGTAGTCTAATAATGAAACTTTACATGACGAAAGAAGAAATGAAAAAAATAAAGTTCTTTATATTGTTATGGTTTGTCTGTTTCTCCTTTGTTTTAAGTAATATGTTTCTTTCACAGGATTTGGTAGAACTTGACTTTGTTCTGGATTTTTTTCCTGTTTTTTGAGTGCTAGATGAAATCAGACAGGGCACTTGGAAGCTTCAGCACTGGCAGGAGTGTTACAGGTATGCAGGAACCTCAAACCTAGTCATTTGGCAGGGAAATGAAACTCTCCACCCAGCTGAGGCCTCCCAGATGTGCTGCCTGCCTTGCTTCCTGGCCCATTGCAAGGGAAGTTCTCTGGAACTTGGTTGTTCACTCAGCAGAGCTGTAAGGACCAGCTTTGAGTGGCCAATTAAAAATCCCAATTTTGATCTTTTGACTGATAGATTTTTTTTTTTTTTCCTCCGAATACCCCAACTAAGAACATCTCTGCCATATTTGTATGGAAAATAATAGCTCAGTGGAGGTAAGGCATGACTGGAAGCCAGGGCTCCAAGTGTTCCAGTCATCTTAAAAATTATTTGGATTTTAAAAAATTGAATTTGAAGGAGAAAAATTTTTCTTTAGATAAACGGTAGGATTTTCTTCCTCTTCCAGAATAAGTTACAGTGCAAGACAATACTAAGAACTTTATAGTCAAAAGGTTTTCTGCTTCTTAGTGGCCTTTCATTTAAATCTACTACTCACAGGAATAACTGAGTGGATACTATGATTTGTTTTTGAAATTTTGCTTTACATTAGTGGATTGCTTTGCTACTTTTTGCCACTAGAGAACTAATTAAAAGGTTCTCCTGACAAAGTCTGGTTTTCCTTGTATGTTTTGGTTTTCCTTCCATGTTTTATAATGTACTTGTGAAACTTGTGAAAACCTGTCATCCTTTAAGCTGGTAGCAAGGGAACGTCTCAAGTGCTTTTTTTTTTTTTTTTTTTTTTCTCTAATATGTTCAAAGAGAAAATGTTTGAGATACTAAGCTAATTTCACACTTGCCATAAACTCCAAAAGCTGCTGTATATTCAGGAGAATGACAGAAGAGTGCTCAATTCTTCATCTGTTCTTTCAGAACAAAACCAAAAAGCCTAGGCCAAAATGCAGTTGATTTTATTTTTGGTTCCATTAAACTACTTGTACTTGTCCATTGGGAATAATATTCCCGAAGTGGTCATGCTGACTTAGTATCTGATTCTGCTACAAGTCACCTCTTACAATAAACAAATGCATGGTAGTGTTGGGAAATAGGACCTGGGGTGGGGGAAATATATGTCTGTAGATGTATAAATTTGTATATATAAGATATTTTCTGCCTTGAATTGCAAATAAGTTTCTCGGTGTTAGAGGAAATGCAGTTACAATGAAAAACCCTTATGATGTCTACATTTGTAATTAGGATGGGTACTAAAAATGAGAGCCAGTTGCTCAGTTCTGGTACTTCTGCTGAGGCATTAGATGAAGCTGTACTGTGATATTGCAGTCTGTTGTGCCTTACACTCCCATTTCTACATAGCAGAGATCCAACCTGCACAGCCAAATCTGTGAGTCATTGGGTTGCATAATATTAATGTAGCTAGCACAATCTCATGAGAAATATTCAGTAAACATTACAAAGAGATGAAAGGATAATACCAAGAGCAGGACAAACAGTTAATGACCAATTACAAGGTGGCAGTAAACACCTCTGACATTCACAGTTAGATGCAGTCCTAGTTTCCTAGTTTCTGTCTTGAGGGAAGACCTTTCCAGTTGTCAGCACAAGTAGAACAATTATGCATTCTCCTTGTATTCACCATGCAGAGAAAGCTTAATTCAGTCATCAATAAATTAATCCTTGTTGCCCAAAGAAAAAATATCAAGATGCTGTAAGAGTAGTTACAAAACATGCACGCTGTCCTGTCTGTTGGAGTGTGGTTATCTCTCTTTCCAAGGGCTTCTTCCCACATGCTGTTCATCTTGGCAAGTGAATGATGTAATTAGGAAGTACTCTTGTTTGTCCTTGGGGTGAATGGTGCTAGCTCCTTGGAAATCTTCAGTGTGTTCTTGATGGAGGTGGCCGCTGGCTCCGGTGTTACGCATACAGTGTGAGCTGCAACCACTGAAAGAAGAGTTGAAAGATGGAAGAGTTGTTGGCATCTTCCCACAAACTGTGTGAGGACACCACCATCTCTAACTGGAAGGCAGCTGCTTGCTGTCACTTAGCATGAAGTAGAATGACAGTGGGGAATTTTCTTGAGTATTTTGTTCCTATTTCTCCTTCCCTTGCAAAAAGTGAAGGGTGTTTTTAATGGTCTCCTTAACAGAGGACACGCTTTGAAGTTGAAACTTGCTAATTCTTAATAAGATTTTTAAAAGTAAAGACTTATGCTTAGTCTCATTATCATTTAATACCATATCATTGTGTTTGATCTAAATTGCCTCATATAAAAAAAAAATCTCAAAAGTTTTTTGATGGACTTTAAAGATGTTATTAGGAGGCCGCAGCCATGCTCTTCAGCACTTACTGAAGTCTTACAGAGCAGCTGTTGCTGGCAGATCATGGATATTTTCTGTGTAAAATTGGTAGCAAAGCAAAATTTTAGGAGGTTTTGGGGTTTCTTACCAATTGGGTGACAATATTAGATGAACTCAATTCATAGAGTTCTCCCTTGAAAGCATGTACAGTGATTTTAAAACATGTTCAGTAAAAGCTTACCTCCAAGACATTGAGCTTAATGATGCCATCTCCATCTTTGTCGAAGGCATGGAATGCCCCTAAAAGGAAACAAATACAGGGAGTAAATTAGGTTACTGTGTGGGTAAAGATGATTCCCAGACAGGAAATCAAACGGTGCTCCCCCTTGTGAAATACCAACTAGTGTGGGTCTTTACTTATGGGGTCAGCCAGTGTTTCTACTGCATTTCTCCTTAGTTAATTCAAGGAGAGACACAGTGGTTTCTTTTGTGTTTGTGTGACAGAAGTTGTCTTAGATTCCCTAAGCCCATATCTGTAATCATTAATACCCTACATATGCAGTAGTGCTGTGAACAAACTTTGCTGTGAGCACAATGGGGCTCTGAGCCGTGTGGTGCAGTGCAAGGTGTCCCTGCCCACAGCAGGGGAAGTGGAACCAGATCACCCTCAAGGTGCTTTTCAAGCCAAGCCGTTCCATATATCCGTGTATCCGTGTATCCATGGCTGTGCTCGGGGCGGGAGGGAGGCGGCGCCGTGCAGCCAGGGCAGCCACTCACGGAACATGGCGTCCAGGCGCACGAAGCAGCAGATGAAGCTGTCAAAGTCGATGTTCATGTTCTTGTCGGCGTAGCGCATGGTGATGATGTCGTAGAGCTGGTTGTTCAGCCGGAAGCCTGCAGGGAAGCACAAAGGGCACAGCTGGGCCTCGGGCGGGAAAGCGCTGCTGTGAGGGCTTGGGCTGCAGGCATCCCCTGGCCCAGCCCCAGGCAGGCTCGGGATGGAAGTCCTGCTGCAACTGCTGAAGAAAATGGAGCGAAGGTACAAGGAGCCTCGCTGTGTCCTGCTGCCTTCCTAAACCAGCAGCAATGTGTTGAAGTCACGCTTTGAGAGGACCTTAGCACGCAAGTTACCTCAGGCTGAGTGAGGAGAGCAGCCCCATAGGGCCTGGTGCTTCAGCTGGGCCTGTTGAGGGCAAATCAGCTAAAAAGGGGACACAAGTGCTGTAAAAGCACAATTAAACAGCAGTCAGAAAATAGACAAGGAGGCAACTCCTTGGTGTGGTGGGGACTGAACTTTGGCACTGAATGCTGCAGCCTGTGCCTTGAAAGGGTCTGTCCCAGTTTTTTTGGCCAAATGCAAGGTCACGCACAGCTCATGTGCTGGAAGATTGGAATGTTCTTAGTTCTAAAGTCAGGCCAGCAGGTATTTACATATTTTCTCTTTTTATAGTGACAACTTCCCTGATGAGAACAGAAACCTAGAAAATAAAAATTACCCATATTTCTACCACAGCAGAAGTCCAAATCTAGGTGTAGTTTTGTTTTCGACAAAAGATTACAGAATCACTGAGGTTTTGTAAAGTACAAGGTAGCCATTTGTTTCTGTTCCTTGACGTGCCAAAATGCTACTGAAAACAAAAATCACTGACATCATCCTATCTAGGTTTATAGTGATACTACAGATTTTCTGATCAAAGAAGGTGTCTCGCTCCCTTAGAAACCTGATAAAGACATTTGTGGGGAGAGGCCAGCTCCCCAGGGGAAGAAGCACACTGCTGTGTCTGAGACAAGGAAGAAAAGTCCCAAGTCTCTCTTTTCAGAATTTCATTAACTGCAAGTTTTGCAAAAATACTTTTTTTCTTATTGTGCATGTAGAAGAGGCTGAACCCATAGTGGCTCAGTACTGGAGAACATTAGCATGACTCAAGAAATGTCCACCCAATTGCCTGTGATGCAAACTTGGACATGGACCTGCTCCATCCTAGTTTTAGTGCCTGCACACTTAGGTTGAAGGTTTTCCACTGTTCTTTGTTTGTTACTTACACAAATGTATAGAATCCACAGCTTAAATGAGAGTAAATGTCTTCAGCACCCCCTGGTCTCCCTGAATATCAGGACCCTGAGTAGGAGATCCTTAAAGACAGCAAAGCATCACTCATTGCATTAAGAGGAGCTGAAGAGATCTATTTGGCTGGCAAGATATACAAGGCTTGCCATTTGGATATTTGAGAAGTTCTGTTGGGGGAAAAAATATTTTATAATTTCTCTAGGATCTGTCCTTAAAAGGCAGCACTGTGTTCAGTGATCTCACTCTGAGATGCACCAAAATAGAACAAGGTTTCTTCATCTGTTGGACACTGCACAGGATAAATACCTGCATCATTGACAGCATTGCGCATCTCGTAGCTGTTAATGGTTCCTGAATGATCCGTGTCATAACGCTTGAAAATTTTCTGGAAAATGAAAAATAACACATACACAACACTAATAAAAACTTGTACTTCTCCTGTATGTACCCACTGAGTGGTTATGGATGTGTAACTCAGGCACCTGGAGGCTTTGCCATGTGCCTTATATTGCCACTGCTGGGCAGTCTGGGTTGTTATCATAGAGTTTGTCTCAGTAGCAAATTAAAATAATTTAGATCCAATCTCTGGGAAGTGAAAAAGCTCTCCCCTTGAGAGTCTCCTTGTTTGCCTTGAGTGTATGCTGGTAATCCTCCCTCTTAATTGCATTAACTATTGAGGCCTGATTGTAGTTCCCATCATTCTCCTCCAGTTTGTATGCCTTTGTGCTATTTGTATGGGGGAAGGCTGTGTATGAGAGATTCAGGCTATTTGCTTAGGCTGTGAAGTAGGATGAAGAGAGATATTTTGTTTTCAAAGCTAATTCACAATTATTTTTTAGCCTTTTTTTTTTTATGGAGTGTATGTGGAGAGTTCTCATTTTCCTTTAGAATATTTGCACTGCAGAAGCTTTGAAAAAAGCTGTGAAGATTCCAGCAATACCTGCCAGCTTTTAATCTTGTCCCAGAGATGTCGAAATTCATCAAAGTTTATCTTCCCTGAGCCATCTGTCTGTGATGCAAACATTCAGGTAAAAAAACCACAATGTTTTTATAATAAAATTAATTAAGTCTGCAACTACTGGTGAAGGAATGAATGTGAAACTGTGTTGGGGATCTCTTCAGGATTAATAGTTGACTCAGCTGTGCAGTAAAATATTTGTAAACATTTTGGTTATAGTGCTTAGCATAGTGCTTCATTGTACTTTGTGTAGAAGCAAACTTCTGGTACAGGATACCCCTTGAACTCTGGAGCTATTCTAAAAGTGCATGAGTAGGATGTTTTAGTGGGCTCTTCTGAAATACCTCCAAATATGAAGCTCACCCAATGCTTTTTAAGACAGCTGAACTTTACTCTGGAGGGGAGCTCTTTCTGCCTTGCTTCAAATGAATTGAGAAATATCCAAAATGTTGAATAAAGCTCTTTACAAAAATGTGTTTAGGCTCCAACCATTATGGCTGTGGGTTGTAGTTACACTTTTGTTCTGATTATGTTTGAATGCACTTACTTTCTCTCAAAATTGTGTCATGTCAAACACAAAAATTGAGGGTGGTTTTGTTAGAGATAATTATGTGGCATCTTGTAGTGTGTTTTATTGCACTTGTTCCAGATAAATTCTGCCTGCATTGCAAGCTGAGCATACAGTAGAATATGTGATACATTGTAAACTTAAAGGGATGAATATACTAAGTTTATTGGCAAGAACTATGGTTATGTTGAGTTTGTTTTAAATATAGTAATCAAAAAATAATCAAATAATCAAAATATAATTACAGAAATGTGGCCAGTGTCTGATACCTAAAGAAGAGTGTCATACTGATTTATTCTGTAGCTTTCTTTTGGGGGATCTTTTTTCTCTATCAATTATGCTAATGCTGAGATGACTGGAATTCAGATGTGCCAAAACAGGAGTGCTTTTTTAATCTGACTACAGACTACAACTACTTTGCTGTTTTGTTTCCCTGGCTTATTAAATTCTGCATGTGTGTGTGATGGTGGGAAATAGTGAACTTGAGTAGTTTCAAGCACTCCCTTTTCACCAGAAAAGGATACATCCATTAAAGCAATCATGCTGCGGCAGGATTCCAGCTCAAACCCTTCTGACCTTAGGTCCTTATCTGAAACAAATGATCCCAGGTGAATACAAATCATGCAAATCAGCAAGTGATTTTCCTCTCAGGTGTAGCTAATCAAAGTAAAAGCCAAACCTATTTCCTTCATCCAGTAAGAAGTGAGTGGCAGAGAAATCTGGAAAGACTCTCAGTAATGTTATTGTCTGTGAATTAGATATTCATTAGATTGATATATTATACACAATAAAAAACTCTGGAAAACTCTAAACTAGCTTCTAGCTCACTAAGCAAGTCCAGGGTCTGCAGGTTAAAGTTTGCTAAACAGAAAGAAAGGTCTGCCTTTTTCAGCAGAAATTGTTTTAAAGGGCACTCACAGTCTGTGAGAATTGCATTATTTTCCCATGTGGTAATTCCAATGAATGCATCTGCTTGTTTCTAGATTATCAGTAATAATAATCTGTAGAGATAATCTAAATAAATTTAGCTTGTTAAAGTCTCAGATGCAATGTCCATGGAAATGTGAGTAGGAAATTTCTGAGTCTAAAGATGTCAGTAATTTTTGGAGTGCAATTCAGGGTGGAGAGTTAATGTTCTGTTACAATAATTTTTATAACTCGGGGTGGGGAGTTATGCTCTGTTACAGATTTCTTTGTCCAGGGTTAGTAAAAACATGTTCAAACTCACGTTTTTTTACGACATTATTGAGAACATTCCTAAGTTCCTCAGCATTGATCTCCATGTCCTGATGGAAATGTGGTGAGAATATCATTGGTTACAGCATTCTTTATGAAACACAATTTTATGGATGGATATACTAAAAGTATGAAATCTTTGGTCACTTTTCAATAAGGCATGTGCATGTTTCAAACCAGAGGGCATTGTACTTCAAGTGAACATGAACTCTTTCTTGAGGCTGCAGTACAAGCTAGACCTAAAGTTACCATACAGTGTTCATTAAACTACAACTATAAGAATGACTGTTAATTTCAAGCCAGTATATAAGGAAAACAGCAATATCAGAAAATTCCTGTATCCATTTGCAGCCACTTGATTTATGCAGTTCTTTGATCTATTTTTATCTTCCTTTGTTAAGCATGTACCAGAGGGCACTGCATTTCTAACGTATTTATACTTACTGTGCAAAACAGCACGTTGTAGGAGAGATAGAAGAAAAAGGCTGAATTTAAAAAAGACTGCCTCAGACACAGTGGGAATAGCTTATACATGCATATGAGGATAGCTGTATACTTAATGGGGTTTTATTTTATTTTACTTATTTTGAAATTGCAAAGAGAATTTGATGGGAGGACATTCAAAGGAAATTTTAATATACAGTATTTTGAATCTAAGGAGTAGTTGATTTAGGAGCTGTTGTGGCCAGGCTGCTTTGAGGGCAGAAACAGGGATTGATTGCATACTCACATCCCCTGCAATCTGTCGGAAAATATTCCTGAATTGTTTTTGCTCTTCACTCTCCTCGTGAGCTTTTGTTGAAGAACGCTGAAAAGAGACAAGCAAAGAAGAGATTGAAAGGGCCTGGATGGTTCACTTGCCCTTGTGAGAGGTATCTTAGGGAATCTGGAAGCCTTTGGAGGAATGAGTTGTCCTCCCACTCCTTTCCCCATGTTTTTGGTAGTTCTGTTCCTTAAAACAGCCAAGTATTTAAGTTCATCCATTTGTTCCCTTTTCTGTTTGAAGGAAACTAATTACTTCCACTAGCAGTTATGTTCTAATTTTTTGTTCCAAAATGTTACAAAAGAAAAGATTGGAGCAGGAGAAGCATATCAGACAATCAAAGAATAGTTTTGGTTGAAAGAGACCTTAAAATCATCTTGTTCAAGCCCCCCCTGCCATGGGTGGGACGCAGTATCTGTCTCACAGCTGCCCTGTAGGCTATAAATGGCCATGTGAGAGCTCTTTATGTTATGGGGGGCCCCTTGCTGAAGACAAATAGCCTATGAGACAGAGGAAAACAAGGAACATGAAGTTTTCTCAGACATGGAAAGTGCAATGTTGAACTTTGAAGCTGAAGGGAAATGAAAGTTATAGCTAAAGGAGTGAAATTCTTGGCTTAGTTCTTGTTTTCTTTTGTCTAAATGCAGAGGAAAGTTTAGATTGGATCCCACTTCATCCCCTGCATGCTCCAGCAGTCATGCAGCAGAACAGCACCCTCCCTGTAAGCAGATGCTCCAGCCATGCCTCCAGATGCCACAAGCCTGGAAGTGGGATCTGGCTGCTAGATATGTTGAGTCTTACCCACATGCAGGAAGAAACTCTGAATTTACTACTCTGTTTTCCTCCTCTTTGAGGAGGAAATGGGGAGCTCCTGGGTTTACCTGTCCTTTATCCTCTGACCAACACAAACTAGGATAGAAGTGTGTAGTTTGTAACTACAAATTCTACAGATTCTTGTATGAGAGAGCAACCAGGAGACATTTTCAAGCAACTAAATCTTCCTACAGAGTTGTTAAATAACTGAAGAGACAGTCTCTCTGTGGTCATGCTCATTAGATCCACATAAACCAGATGCAAGTTGTGTTAAGATTTGATGAGAAGCTGTTTAGTATCTCAGGACACCTCTTTGCCCTATTTGTATGCTCTCCTCAGCCACTCTTTCCTGCTAGCCAGACCAAGCCTTATTTCCCCCTCTGCCACTTGCTGCAGAAACCTTTTTCCCATCTGCTTGGGTTTTTTCACCATCTTTGCCAGCATTTTCATCTGCTGTCAGCTCCTTATTGCTGTTCGCTCTGTCAGAAACGAAGATGATAGGCTAGAAAAGGAGAGCAAAAGAGAAATGGAAATTACACAAGTAATAGTGGAAAGAAAAATATTTGGTTATAAGCATTCCGTGGATAGTGCATGCAGCAACAACTCCTGCTCTTGAATGTATAAGAAAAGCCATTTCTTGGAATGAAAGAAAAGAAAGAATGAAAAAAAGGTGGAAAATTTTCTGCTGTTATTGCTCTTCTCATGCTAAAAAAAAGCTGCAAAGTCTTTTTGCAACATAGTGCAATTTCTGGGTTCTAGCTTTCCTTGTCAGAAAGACAGTAATTGAATGTGTTTGGTTTGTTGTGGTTTTGTTTAAGGTTTTTTTTGTGTGGATTTGCTTCATTTTTGGTGTTTTAATTGGTTTTTAAATTATTTTTGGTGGAGGTTTTCCCCTGTTTTTAAGTAAAATAAGCCTACCAGATTCTCATCACTTCAATTGATGAGCTTGCCCCTCAGTGAAGGACAGTAGCACTGAAAACAAACCAAATGTGAATTGTACACAGATAAGAAGTTATTTATGTTATAGCTTGTTAGTTATGTGAAGCATATGTTCTTTCTCTGTATTGACTCACTCAGCTGTAAGCAGCCACATGCAATTGTTCTGGTTTGGTGTATTTAAAACAAAGAAAAACCTGCTATATGATGTGAATATATTACTCTGGAGTATTAATTACAATCAGTCCGTCTTGGGATTAAAATATCTGATTACATTTTCAAGGTCCAAAATGTTGTGCCAAATCAAAAATAGAAGCCTGGACTTCGGTGAGCAGAAACTTCAGGAAAGGGGATTGGCTGCTGCAGTAGGCAATGGAAAGCAAGTGTGAGGGCACATGTCTGGAGAAGGGCTGCTTTTCATTAGCAAGGGGTGTCAGGTTGCCGGTGAAGGGGGCAGGAAGGAAGAACAGTCTGAGCAACCCAGAGGGCTCAGATGATAAAACTGAATAGTTTGTTACCCTTTTACCACCCCTTAGAGTGAGAGGAGTATATGATGCTAATGCTATCTAATGTAGGAAGACAAAATCTTTGCTGCATGCAAATGGCCTTGCATCCAGTGCCCTTCACTAACTAGGTTGGTTCCCAACAGAGAGAAAATTATAATACTAAGGAATTCTGCCCCTGCTCATGCATTACACATGCTTTTTGCCTTGCTGGCATTTAGCACATTGCACAGGTACCTACCTTGCCCTTTTTCATCTGTGTGAAGAGACAAAATTAAAAAGTGCTTGATTAGATTATGCAGAGCTGATGGCAATCTTTTCTTTTATTTTTCTCTTTCTCATATTTATTTTTTCAGTTCTTATACTCATACAAATTTTCCCTTTCCTACATTTATGTAACTTTCAAATCACTAAAAATGAGAGAACATGCACCCATCAAGAAATGGCATAGTGAAAGAAACACATTGCAGAAATCATAGCAAAACTGTTTCATCTCATCTGGGGCTTTGTCTGCTTGAATAAAATCTCTTCAGCCCTGAGTATTCCTTTTCTTTTTCCCAACCTGCCAGTGCAGTGGAGATTTAACTTCTATGCTTATAGATCAATGATACCAGAAGTGACAATTTAATTCCCTCATATCTGGACATTTATTTTTGACTATGATAGCAAACAAAAGGGGAACATTTCTGAGCAAGATTTGATGGAGCTCAGTTCTGTGCAGCAGCATTTCTTCTGTTTATTTTTTTCAAGACTAATTGTCCTGTTAGCTCTAGTATATTCTCACAAAGATATGTAAAACTCCAGGGTGAAGAGTTAGAACTAGTCATGGATGCTGTTTTGAGTCAGACTGCTATTAGAATCCCTTTTCAGAAAGCAAGTACTTCAAAATAAGGCAGTTTTTTCTTTTTTAGATGAGATGCCAATTTCACAAAGAAAGTATCTCAGGGCACAGAGTTGGCCTCCCTTGGTAAATGGATAATCTCCATTGATGGAGCCAAAGTCAATGCTTAGCATCCAGCTTCTTTATGCCAGGACCAGATTTCAAATTTTCAAAAGCACTTTGGTCTGAATCAAGTTCAGAAAGTAGCGTATATAAAGCAAGTGTCAACAGAAGTATCTCAACAGGAAAAAAAGATGAGAATTTGTTGATAAAGGTGCTGTCATGTAGCTGCAAATGGTTTCCTGCTGTAGGTTTCTCTAGGTATCATCTTCTTTTTCTCTCTATCCCTATACACAAAAGAGGACCAGGACAGTACTTACCAATGGACGCTCTGCCTCAATCATGTTTTCAACTTCCCTAAGTAGAAAGCAGAAAATAAATAAATCAGGAAAGTGACTGTTCCCAAAGATGCTTGTTTCTTTAGGTGTTTTTTAAGCAGCCACTTGAACTTCCCAAGCAGCCAGTGGTGTGAGCTGCCTTTCAGCATTACAGCTGCAGGCTTTAGGAGTAGCTTTTTCCCAGTTTGACCTGAACATCCCAAGTACCATTTCCGGGATGGCTGCTGCCTGGCTTACCCCTGTAAAGAGCCTTGATAACAGTGAACTGGAAGCAAACCAGAAGTTCTTTGGCCTTAGTAAATGGCTAATGGTTTGTTTGCAAAGGATATCCTCCTGCAAGCAGTAAGCTTCTCCAAAGACAATTCAAAGCAAGTTCTTGTTAGTCTATAAAGCAAGCTTGTGGAAATGAATTTGCAGCTTGGAGTTTCTAATGAGATTAAGAAAATAAAAAGCAGGATGTAGCAAACTGGTAACATGACTTCAGCAGAGTAGCGAAGTCACTCCATATATGTAGCCACATAAATATTCCTTACTTATTCCTTATTCCAACTTACTCTGACAGACTTCTTTTCTCTGAGAAGACCCTGAGGATGAATTCTCCCTCCTGGTGGGGGTCATATGTGGATGGGATGATGACGTACTCGCTGGGAGGTAACCGGAAGCGTTCGGAGATTTCTCGCATGTTTATGTAGGTCTTACTTCTAGCTTTGGAGGCATTGTAGAGGAAAAAATCCTTCTGCAAGTGGTGCTTAGTACCATGCATCTGTAGAACAAATTAGTAAATTTGTCTTCAAGGAAGTCTTGCCCATTGCCCAGGGGGTTGCAATGCGGGCAGTGCATGGCTGGGACAGAAAACGCATGAAACAGCAGCTTAGCAGGCAGGGAGCTGAGGCGTGGTGGTAGCTGGTGGCAGGTACAGTCTGTCACATTTAAGTTGCTACTGACTGAGTCTAGTTTGCTTTTCCAGGGCCCACCTGCAGATTGTGTGGCTGACTTCTGCTGTGCAGACATTTGCATCTGACTCTCTTGCTAGATGCTGGGTTGTGTGTATTTGAATCTCAGCCACTTTCCTTGGAGGGTGTATGGCAAGGAAGGGTGTAAGCAAACTCCTACATCAAAGTGGTAAAGTGAAGCTGCCTTCAATGGAAATGTGTCCTTGTCTAGAAAAAACATCAGTTCTTTATCTGCTAAACAAATGTGACAATCAAACATTGCATTAGCTCAAATATGAAAATTAAGCCAAGAATTGTAGGCTAAGAACACTTGCAGGCTGGTTTTTTTCAGAAATAACCATCTGTAAGATAGTTGGCAAAATCAACATTCAGTCTATCAACCTCATGCTTTCAGGTAACAGCCTTCAGGTGAGCTTGTTAGCAAAACTTTTGATGCCAATGATTCAGTAAATGTCAGGGTCAGAAAAAAAAGTAATCTGTGTACTTTTAATAAGCTTTCTTCAATGGTCTGTAAATAACAATAATTTTCTAAACAAATTCTAAGTCTACAAAGAAAACTGTGACTGCAGAATGTAGATCATTTGTATTATTTTTAGGAGGAAATGCAAGTGGCTTAGGGTGGCTCTCTGTGGAGTGCAGAGGCTAAGCCCTCATAGGCACTGCTTCCTGTATCTCTGACCAACTGTTCAAATGATGGCCAGGCCACCACAGAAAAGAAAAGAAGCACTGAGGAAAAGGCCTAGTGAAAATGGGATGCAAGTGACAAGGAATTCAAAATTACTCACAAAATGTTACTAATAAACACTCAAAGCAAAAAGGTTAGCAGTTCTACTGCTGTTGCATCCCTGAAAACAAACTTGGCTGGGCAGTCTCCTGCTGACTTACTGACAGGCACTACAGTAACACTAGCTGTGGGTATACACCAAGATGTCAGTCTGGCTCCGTTCTGCGCATACCTCTTTGGGCACCTTAGGGAGAAACAGAGAGATGAAACAGTCAGAGCTGCAAGGGGAGTCTGCATGTTTGTAGGTCATACAGAAGGGCATTCACCTGGACTTTTGGGGACACAGTAACTAAAATGTCCCTAGTTAGATAAGTACTTTCCCTTTTCCTTTCTAGATATCTTGGCATCTATACGAATTCAGCTAAAATCTGAACCAACTATATTTGTGCAAGGGATTGAGTAAATTGACTTTTTCATCAAGTCAATAGCACAGACAGAGGTTAATTGCTATGTATAAGTCTTGGATGTCTGTTTTCTTTTTCACACTCTTCTGCCAATTAAATGCTTGGTTTTAGAAAAGACAAAAGGGAGATTGAAGAATATATAAGAAAGAATATGCTAAAATCTGACATTAGGTCACTATGAAAGCCTAAAAAGTGTCTTACTTAACAGATGGGTAAACCCTGACATTATTATGGTACAAACAGTTAGAAAGACTTGAACTTCCTTCGTCTCAGATTTTTCTGACCTCCTTGCAAAGCAAAAATTTCAATTGATGTAATCAGCCTGAATGATTCAGTGACTCTCTTGATAGATGCATAGTGTCAGGATTTAAGACCACAGTGCAAAGAGCAAAATCTAAAGCTGTTACCTCATAGATGGCAAAGCCAATGGTGTACAGGTTGGCTCCCAGCTTGCGCTCTTTCCTCCTGTTTTTCTGCATCAGTGCGACAAGGAAGCTGCAGATAACCTCTTCATCCTCAGGATCATCATCTTCCTCCAGGAGCTTCAAGCGATACTGGGGATTGGTCCAAAATGTGTCTGTGAAGTCCCATCAGCAGCCCAAAGAAAACATGTAAAGCTTCAGTCTTGTAATGATGCTCATTATCAAAGAGAACTTTTGAGTTCCCTGCCTATGGCTCCTGAGGGAAAGGTTAAAATTGGGCTAAGACCTATATGGTTTTTTTTCTTTTTTATATATTATGGTTGTTAGTTTTAACAACTGCATAGCAAATGAGGATATAGGGGCAACTATCATCTGATAAACTTCCAAAGTCCCTAAATCTATTGTTAATCCACAAAAATGAATTTCCCACATGAAGTCTAACTGTTAGGGTGAAATTTATCCCTTTTACATGGGACACTGGGAAGTATTTGAACAATGATTTATCTTTGCCAGGGCTGCCTTTTAGGTTTACAGTGTTCTATTACAGCATAGTGACAGAAGATTTCCAGCTACCAATCACATGCCTTGTCCACTGAGGAAGCAAGGCTTTTCCTGTGGTTGAGCACTAACCAGGCTGTGGTATGACTTAGCCTTTGGGATCTAACCAAGCCCCCATCAGAGGTCTTATCTCTCAAGACCCTTTGCTCACCTGGATAATTGCGGCAACCTCCAGCTGAGCATCCTCTCACCCAGCGTCCTTCATTGACTGACACAGTCCAGGTCTGGAATTTATCTGCTTCCAGAGTGTCAGGTGTGAGGTTACAGATCTCGAGCTTGGTGAAGTGCCTCATGAAATCTTGAAATGAAATCCTGGAGGAATTGAGGGGCAATTGAACACAAATGCATTTACATGGTTGGCAGTTTGAAAGATCCTGGGGACGTGGAGGGTGGTGACCAACAGCACTGTCAGTACTGGCACAAGTTTGCAGTGGGAGTGCCATGTTTTCCAAATGCTTTTGGTCTGCTGGTTGGTAAGTTACCACAGGTACAGCTGCAAGATCAGGGAAACTGAGCTGGGAGGATCGTATGTACGAAGGGTGATGGAGAGTTTGTGGAAGTGTAGCCTAATTAGAAAGACTGTGCTGATGGCACTGAATAATCCCTGGTGGGAGAATGAGAGGATCACAGAGCAGGACTTTATTGGGAATAGGAAGGGGAGCAGTGGTTTTAGCAGATTTGTAGTAGTGCAATAGCATTCATTTTTGCTATGATTGCATATTTCCTAGAGAAGCACTGGTTTTTGACTGATGCTCTCACCAGAACTCCCCATCCTCCACGACCTTATACTGCAGGCGAGTTTTCTCTGCTTCATTGACAGAGTCCCACACTTCTGACCTTCAAAGGAGAAAACAAGTTAGCTTAGGATTTGCAATACAGTTTCCATTAAAGTTTGTACGCTTTAGCCTCATAGAGTAAAAATTCAAGTCATCTTGCTACCTCCACATAATCTTTCCTTCGTAAGCCTTGCAACTATTTGTTCTCTAGTCTGTCCTCTTCTCCACACGCCTAAAGAAAAGAAGCAATTGTCCTGCTTCTCTTTGCCTTCCTCTTAGAATTCCTCTCAGCAGCTCTCAAACATGTGCTGAACTGTGTTAATTTTACTTAGCTTGAACAAAAAGGTGTTTGCATGTTATCATGGCTGGTGTACCTATTGAAATTTCTATAAGGAAAAAACTGACATTTTGCTTAATTCTGTTTTTTCATAACTTAAAAGATTTTTCTACTGTCACATCTTGTTTTGAAAATGGACAGTAAAATCAGATTTAATGCATCATTAGACTGGGCTCTGTCTTTATTTCCTTTTATTAAAGCTTTTCTTGACATCTTATTAGGTACTCTCTTCTTTTTTACAGCTTCAGCTAAGTACTCAATCAACTTCAAAATTAAAATACAAAGACAATTCAGATACCTAATCACTGAATATGAGAATTATGCAAAAGCTGCATAAAGGCAAATAAAGCTGCAAATTCTTTTTCACATCATGAATCTCTGTTTTACTCACTTGTCACTCCAGGCTCCGTTCCATTCCACCTGGCCCCAGGGGTTTCTCAGCCTTACCAGACGTATTTTCTCCCCTTTAAATACTGTCTAATTGAAAAAAGAATGCAACAAGAATAGACTGAGAGTAGGTTCAAAAGGAAATGTTCTGCCTGCCACCACACCCTTCAGTGATGGTGCTTTTCTGGGCCATACCCCAGCCTGATCTTCTCGAGGTGACTGTGGGAAGGCTCCAAGACCCTGTGGCCACCTTTGCCCAAGCTGGCATTTCCCCAGGGAGCCAAAACTTGGATAGGTTTCTTTGCCCACAAGATTTTTACTTATTTGGATACAATTTTGTTTCCTTATCTCACAATCGGTGTCACTTTTCATGCCTCTCTCGGCGCTGCTGCCGTGCTGCAGGCCAGCGGTGATTCCAGCTGTGCGCAGCTGGAGGGGAGCGGTGGATGCACGAACCTCTTCCACGGCAGTCACGGAATAGGCGTGGCCTTTGACCAGCCCGCAGGACATCCGAGTCTCGTACTGCATCGGCACGATGGTCTGTCAGACAGAGAGAAAAGCCCGTGGGGCTCTCACAAAGCTCAGCTGCCTGCCCGAGGGCAGGGGCTGCCGCACAGGACTTTCGGAGGGAGGGTGACACCGTTCAGGTGACAGGTCTCTTTGCCTTGCTCTCCTCTTTGTGTTTGTCACAAGCTGAGTGGTCAAACTAAGCACCCATAGAATTCATGTTGACTGTTAGAAAGGACTGAAGTATGTATTAAAAATGGAAAAAGTTGATAATATCAATTGGCAAAGACATTTTCGGGTGTCTTTCCCCCTTTTTTTGTAGGCTATTGCTTTTTGCACTTGGAACATGGCAGGATATGGCATGCTTAATCAAATAATTAGCTTTTTTGTATTAGAAGGACTATTCAGTCTTTTCTAGGATAGTATGTTCTTGTATAGCTCAGTAAGGTTATTACACACAAACTGGTTAAACATTAGAGCAAATCAACACCTACAATACTTTAATCTTTTCACATGGCTGCTATCTTGTCACAGTGACATTTAAATACCCTATTTAATACACTGTTCTGCTAACGGACACTATTTTATTGCATCTAACTTTCAGGAAGGGCATAAATGTGTTGCTCAGGTGTAAATACATTTGCTGTCTTAGTCATCAGCTTCTAGTGTGTCTGATGGACTTTTACTCATTTATCTGTGAGATCTGGAATTGGGAGCAAGATGGCAGATGCACATATCCTGCTATATTGCATGAGAGATCTCCAGTATTGGTGAGAGGGGCAGACCCTGGTATGTGCATGTGGACCACGAGCAAAACTTCCTCTCCTTCTTTGTGTCTGTTGCTGGGAGATACCTGTAAGGTCCTGCCAGTAATTCTGCCAGCCTGAAAAAGGCAGGGCTGGATCCTGAGGTCACACAGAAATGTTTTGAGCTTGTACAGGGAAGATCTCATTCAAATATTTTCTGAATATTGCAATCGTTTACCATCATTTCACTTCAGCACCTATTTGGTTTCTTCTCCCTTGATTCTTTTTTCCTACTATAACCTCACACCTATTTCCTTTTTTATTCATTTTTTCTCATGTTGTTGCCATTACCCTTTTCTTTCTGTTTAAGAACGTTAAATCCTAGTGCCCCGGACAACTTCTCAAAGTGCTGATTTTGGAAGTGCTTCATCTGGCTCTTTTCATCAAGAGTCCTGATTTTTTTCCTGGTGATGGTTCAGGAGTATGCAATAACCAGCATCACAAGAGCTGCTGGGGAAACAAGTATAGAATGGATTTTGCAATCTTCTTATAGTAGACAGTCACTGAGGAGAAAATTCCCTCCCCCAGACACAGGTGGTTTGGGCAGCCATGCTTGCAAACAAGATAGTCATATGGGTCTTTCCCAAAGAATGACACCATTTCAATCTTTTAGGAAGAACTAAATATGGATGTCAGAAGAGAAGAAATCAGCTATTTCAGCTGCAAATGCAGAAGAAAGTTTGCAGAACCAAAAGTTGAGTGATGCAATAATGGAGGATTTTTCTTCGGTGCTTTTTCTTTTTGTTTTCCCCCACACCCCTGTAAAACCCCCTGATGTAATTTCATTGTCATGGAAGTGCAGCTCCCTCAAGGGCAAGATATGACAAGGGCAAGCTGCCTTACACAGAGAAGGCAGCAAAGTCCTCTAGAGATTTGAAAGCTTTTAAGTTGTCCAGTATGGGATCTTTTCTAAGAGGGTTTAACATTCCTCTTTATTTTGCTAGATAGTTAGGTGGATATGCTCGAGTTACTTTGAATTTCATCACACATATAAGATTCAGCATGTTTTTCTTTTTCCTTGTTAGGCATTTGTAATGAGGACTTTGTTGGCAGTAATAAAAAAAGAGCATCCCTAGAGCAGACTCTCCTCAATTAATGAGTAGAGCACTCTAGAAATAATAACTAAGTTCTCAAAATAAGTTCACAAAGAGGTTTTTTTTGCCTGGAGCAAGAACTATGCAGAGCTTGCTTTTTCTTTCTTTGACATGTTATGCACACTCAAGGATCTCATTCTATTCCAGTATTTTAATTTTTTCATTCTCTTCACCCTATTCAAGCAAGAGACTTGATAAAATCCACTAATAAATTTCTTGTTCTGCAAATTATAAACCTTGAGTTGCAAGCCAACAGCCCTTAAAGCCTCAGTATCAGTGAAGCCCTCTAGTATCAGTCACTATTGGAAAACACTGAAGTCTTTTAAGACATTAATCAAACAGCATCCATAAGAACATTTTGTTAGTGTTATATAGTGAAATTAAATAAAAAGATTAAATTAAATTTAATTTAAAAAATTAAAATTAAATTTAAAAGATAAAAGCATTCTGAAGTCAACTGCTCAGGATACCTACCCAGGCTGGCCTCTCCTCCATCCCCTGGTAGTCTACAGTGGACTGAGTCATCTGTGCGTTTTCTTGATTCTTCACCATGCGAGCAATCAGTTCCCCAATGTCGGTCCGAGGAGCTGATCCGTAGCAAAAGCCTAGGTCATCCTGGCACAGAGAATGGGAGAAAAGTATCATGCAGAAAGATGAATGGTAAAAAGATAGCCTAGATTACTTCTCTCTTTCCTCATTATGTCCATACTTATCTACAGTGGTCAGTAACACCAGGTGTTCTCCCACCTCTACTGAAGTATCATACTCCATAAAGTATTATTTTTTTAACTGTTAAATTTACCACAATAAGTGAAGATAGTCTGAGGCCACATTGACAACAAAATGTTAATTTCCACAATTAACATCTTTGACAAGGTAATATATTTAACAAAGTTGCAGCACCCTCATACTAACCTCATTTCACTGGGTTAGGGTTGAGGGGGAAGGGGTGCTGGTCTTGCTGATTTTAACTGCTCTTTCCACCTCCATGTTCTGTTTCTGTATATTTCCATTTTGGTACTCACTGTTTGCTAACAGCTGGTCTCTAGGAGGGATTACTCTATCTCCATGACATGGCTGTTTTCTATGTGGCCGAAACAAGCAGTTCCAAAAGTGGTATGTATTTGGTTACAAATGGAGAGGTCCCTCTCCTCCGCCATTTCTTATCTGCAAAGTTCATATGGACTCACATCAATGGAACTGGCCATGAGGGATCCTCTGTCAATGGCATGTTTCATGATTTTATAGATATCTTTAGGGGCATCCTTTATCTCGTAGAACTCTGTGACTCCTCCAGTGAAATCCTCCATGGCTTCAGTGGTGTTGCCTCCCTTCAAAGCTTCATATGACCCATGGAGTCTTGAAAAGAGAAAAGGAAAATATTCTTTTACAAAATATTCTTGTGTGTGCATAACTACAACTATGTTAACACACAGCCCCTCAGTATAGTTTGCTTTACTTTGCATAGGCCTTTTCCAGGAGGGCGCTCCAGAACTCGTTGCGCTGGGAGGATTTGGTAAAGACCAGCTGGTTGTTGTAGGTGGGTAGGCAGTCATCGATGACAACATCCACCCAGTCTCCATAACGCCAGAACTGCTCAAAGGCAAACAGAAAAAAAACAAAACAAAAAACCAAACTTGGTGCAGGGAGGACTGGCTGAAAAGGCAGGCTGAGAGAGGAGAAATGTGGAAATTAACTGCTTCATAATATGGCCAGAATTGATGGCTACTGTGAGGGAGGCAGCTGTACTGAATTCCTCTGGGCAAAAATGTTCCTTAAGAAAACCAAAGGAAATATGGGAAGCAGTCAATCTTTTCTGGATAAGAAGTTGTTTGATAACTTGTTTTGGCAGACCAGCTGCTTATGGGCCTAAAAATAGCTGCTTTGCCAAGTGCCCACATGGCTGTGCTGAATGTAGTGCTGCATCTGAGCAGTGAAGCTGGACCAGGCACCTGTTGTTACTCCTTACACCCAGGGCACTGCAATCTGCAAATGCTTCCTTGGTGGGTTAATGCTCCCTAATTGCTTTTATTGGCTGGCTCTTCTGTGACTGCCCTGATGGAAGCATTTGGGGTGAGGCAACTCAATCCCTTTTCTTCCCTACTGTCACTCCTAAGGGAGAAAGAGGGAAGAGCATTCCAGGAGCTGAGCCTTGGGTAAATGCATATACCTACCACTAGACGGAGCAACTCACCTGGAAGTGAAAGATGCCAGCATAGTTTTGTATAAAGGACTGGTCATGAGGTATGACTCTACAGAGTAGTTTTTTATTTAGTGTCAGGCAAGCAATGGCAGCCAGAAACCAGCAGTTACCTGTAAATGAGCAGAAGCAGCAGACAAAATGAGAGAGCAACTAGAATCAAAGGGAAAACCTAAAATACTGCAAAGTGACATGTTAATTCTTAGTAGAACATGATTCTCTATGTGTTCTGCAGTACTTTAGCACTGTCTATTTGTGCTCTAAAAATGCTCATGGGCGTTGTTCGTGGCTGGGTATACACAGGCTAAACAGATGATACTCTCTATATTTTAGAAAAAGCCTAAAATCTGATGAGCACTGTTACCTGCACAGAATTCCTTGTGTCATGTGAATATTTCACTAAAAATTTCTTGCCCAGTTACTACTAAGCAGATGGCAAGAATTTGCTACATTGTAAATGAATCACTGTGGCAGAGGATTTCACATATCACCTTGGAGATGAAAGAGAATTAAGAATTCAGAAGAGAATTAAGCTAAACCATGATGCAGACTTTAAAAAGTACAGAGATGAAGTAAGAATTTCATACCTAATTCTCCTTGGCAGATATCTGTTCTGTTGGCTCCACCAATAATAAACCGTGGATTCTCACAGATTTCCTGCAAAACAGAAACAGATGGATGAGCAGGAAAGGTGTGCACTATGATTCCTGTTTAGCAAACAAGTAAAGGCAGTTTTAGAACATTTTCCTATAGCATTGCTTGTAGTATCAAAACCTCTCTCACAGTTTTCCTCTGCAAAGTTTCACTATGAAAATGTTTTTGGAATCTGGGTGTTCCAGACTTCTGTGGTTCTACAGGGTGTTTCCTCGTACTGTAACATGAAAACACATTGAAGTGAAAAAAATTAGGGGAAATATTTTTTTTCTGCACAGTAAAAAAAAACATCAGGGGGCCAGATTAAATTATTTTAAAATGATCTTATGTCCAATTTGCAGTAACAGGTATGTTGGTGTATTAAAAGAGTTGAAGAATGCATTTCATTGGGAATGAACCCCAGCATTGCTCCTTCTCAAAATTACAGGATCAGATGTTTAATTACCAGAAATAATCAGTTGCTGGTTAAGAGATTTTATTCTTTTCCTCATGTAACAGTATTTAATTGGTAATGCTGCATTCAAAAATGTGTAGAGATATAATCTCTGACAACAGAAAGGGCTTCTTTCATTCTGTATATTGCAAAATGTATTGGGTTTGTCTGTATTTATACTAGAACAGAATGGGTACAAGATGCTGTACAGGCAAAAATAAATAAGACATTTCTGCAGGAAGAGAAGGCAAAATGCAGCAAGTGAGGTGGAACAATTGCAGGCTTATATAGCCCTTTGCTATAATGGACAAAGACTGTAGTGTAGAGGAAAACCAAGGAAAGTAGTGGCTATAGCCTGTCCTACAGAGTAAAAATCGTCCCTGCTTTATCCCATCTGTCATACTCAAATACTTGGTATGGAGAAGAATAAAAAGACACAATTTCTGGATGCATCTCTTATGAGGGTAAGGAAAGAAAGATATTGCAACCTGAGAGCTCTGTCCTGAGTAGCTGCAAACTGGGGAGAAGACAAAGTGTAGTCCAAGAGCCTAATCTGTTGAAAGATGTTGGGACTAGAGTGGGAAGGAGACCAAACAATTGACAATTGCTTGTGGCAGCACACACAGGAAGCTGATGCTACCTCTGTAGTCTAAAGCTTTTTACTTTTATCATCAGGGTAGCCCTGGACTTTCCCAGACTCATGTTTCAGGTCTAGTAGTTTCACTTGGCTGAAACACATTTTTTTTTCTCCTTTACAATTATCAGAAGAATTGCTTTGATGTAACTACTTGGATTAAACATACAGCCAGACAGAGACCAACTTCTGCCACCCTCCCTACCACCAAGCTCTGCAGGCAGTTCATTTTCCTCGAGGGAAGGGATGTAGGGATTGTCCTGTTATTTTGGGCCTTGGTCAGCTGCTGGGGTCCAATTCTGTCAAAGCAGATGTTTGAGATGCCTTCATTCTTTTCTCCACTCACTTGCTTTGTTGAAAATATTCTTCCTCACATTGTGTGACGCTCTGCTGAAAACTAGTCTGAGATGCCAGGTTTTTGGCTTGTGTTTTTTCCAACTCTCTTATTGTATTTTGGCTCAATCTTGCTCTTATTGTAACTAGCTTTGAAATCCAGCAAGCTGTGTTTTAGTTGATCCAGTTCAGACTGTAATTTCATTACAAAGAGTCATTTACAGCAAGGAAAACAAAGAATCCCAGGAAAAACCTACCTTTCTGGGAAGAGATTACTTATGAGTCAGTTGGAAGGGAGCGCTGGAAAATGCAAAGGCAGCATGCAACTAAAAATGGCATTTGACCTTTGTTACATTTTCATTAGCTTTTCTTGTGTATCAGGAAGAAATCTGCCAGTCTTATACTGCTGCAGCAAAAGGCATTCATTCCTTTAGAAACTGCCATTAATGAACTACAGCATTCTAAGTAAATTCCCTAAACTGATCCTATCAAACAGAGATCTTTTTTAGCCTAAGGCAATTTATAACCTCATTGTTCTCTTGGTCTCTTTTGGTCTGGATCATGCTTTTAAATGTCTGTGCTGCACACTTCAAGGCACAGCTCAATGTCACACACCAAGCTGGTTTTAGAGCCTCTGAGTTGGATCTGAAAGTTCTATCTTGGTGGCACTAACTTGCCATTTTTGCTTTGTGGTACGACCTGCACAGACCCATATTTTGTCATTACTAAATGCAAACAGCTTCATGTGTGTGCAGTAGATGATTTGACTGATTAATATTCATTCCATGCAAAATCCAATAATTTCTTGACTTGATTTTATTTATATTCATTATGAAAGGAAAGCTCCTCCTGGTGATTTTCTGGCTATGGAGAGGATCACCATAGGGAAGCCACTGAATTTGGTGGTTAATGCTGTGACTTGGCTATGAGTAAGGAGAATGACAATGGTGCATTTGAAAGCAGAGTGTCACAGTACAGCCTTCCTATCAATACCCTGGTGTCATTAGATCCAAACAGGACTGCAGCAGGACCTCTTAATGTTCTGTGTCATAACAGACTTTTTATGAGATCTCAAAGATCAGTGGCCTCATCCTTGCTCTCAGCTGTGGGAAATTCCCACAGGCAGCATAGCTGTGAGAGGTACAGCTGGATATAACCTGTTGCAGGTATAAACAGCTCTTTGGGTTTCTCTTACCTGCTGTGGGTGAGTGAATAATTTAATATTTTGCATTAACTGAGGGGGATTTAATTTTCCCTCTATGTATCTAAACCATGGTCCTGCACACTCTCAACAGAAACACTAGAGGGAGGGATCCTGCAGTCTTTACTTGGGGAAACTTTCAGGGCTCTCGCTTGGCTTTTGTCTGAATTGAGCATTAGGAGATCTTCTCTGTGCATTCATACTGTGGCACGGCAGTCACTGTCTGGGTAGAATTACAAAGGCCCTTTTGCTGCCTCCATGCCAGGGCTGCCAGCTGCCCTGCACAGCACCTGTCCTTCTGTGGGTAAGGGACAAGGCCAGTCCTCCTGCATTCGCTGCCCTCGCAGCAGCACAGGACAAGAATTTTGGGAGGTGGCAGAGGAGGACCTGACCTCTGGGTAGAGGGGCTTTGATACAAATAGATGAGGTGAAGCCTCAGGAAGCCAGAGAGTCAGGAATAGGTTGAGTATTTCCCAGCCCTTTGTTTTAAGTGGGATCATAGAGCACATTGATCACTTGTTTATTTGCTGTGTCTGGAGGTATGTGGCACATAAAATGCCACAGGGAAAGGATCTAGACTGGTCAGCATTAGGATATTCTCTCAGGGTTTCTGAACTGTGAGGTTTTGTTTATTTTTTCTTTTTTATCCTGTTTTATTCAACTACTCACCTGAATTTCAAAGTGATTAAAATTACCACTTTATAAGAGTATATTTTATAAGCTACTTTCTTTCATTGGTGGGGGGGGGGGGGGGGAAAGGCCATTGCAATTTAACAAGAACAGAAATTACAAAACACTGTGCAATTGAGTATCTGAGTTCAATGTGCTTCAATGATTGCTTTAACATCTTAGCAAAATACTCTTTAGCTCACTATTACTCCTTCATATTAATTTGACTTCCTAAAGTCTTGGATTGTATTAAAAAAAACCCAAACAGACAGCTTTGGGTTTGAAGTTTATCTTGTATTTTAAGTCTTACATGGTTCCCAGCCCACGGCTGCCACATGAATAGCGAGTCCAAACTTATATGTTCATGAGTGACTTAAAGAATTAAGACCCTGGTGAGAACCTTTCCAATAATAATGGCTTGATCTGTGCCTGCACAGTTATGTAAGACACATCTGAGGTTACGTTGTGCATTTCTCTTGTTCTGATGCTTTCTAATATGACACCTGCAGTGTGTCTGCTGCAGGGTGCTGGCACTCATCCGCTGTACTGCTGTACAGCTTCCTTCTGCAGAAAGAGGGGAAATCCCATCCCTTTACATGACTGACTTGGGGCTGCATTTTAGTCATTCACAAACTTTTCCAGAGGCTGATGCAGCCGTGGTGATGACGAAGGAATGACAAGGCACAGGGCACAGCAGATGGGGGACTCACTTTGATCCCTCCACATTGCTCAAGTTGTTGTTGTGACAGAAGCACGTGGCCTTCCTCCAGTCTGTAAGAGCCACCCACAAGAGCTTGTGGTCTTTTGCTATGCAGTTACACTCCTGTGGCCAGTTTTATTTATCACCACTGACTTTGCCACTGAAGCACAGATTTGGGCACAGGGGAAGTATGACAAATTTATAAAAGAGGTTGCCAGAAACTGCCAGAGAGAAGGAACTGTGGAGGCTCCTCAGAACAACATCCCTGCTGTCAGACAGGGGATGGCAGGGCCAAGGCAATGTCCCAGGGGCTGCCTTGCTGCAGGGGAGAAGCTGCCCAGCAGATATAACAGGGAAAAAATGTAACACCTCCTCAAGTAGGAGGGAGAATCAAATGGGAACTGAGGTGTTAGTCCTCTCCCAGTGAGAGAGACGGAGAATAAAAATATGAAAAAGTAGAGGAATACCCACAAAATAGGAAAATGAATGGGATTACTAGCCAAGAGTGGGTCTTCATAATGATTAGAATACCTACATTCATGGTAGGTGGGATAAGCAATGCAGGGAACAACTGACTAAAAGCACGTTTTAGATCATAACCTGTCTTTTTATTTTCACATATGAGAAAAATGGCATAATACCAAAATAAAGGTTTAAGTGAAACAAAGCAGTGTTAAAAGAATTAAGCCTCAGCAAACCCACTAACTTGTTGCAGAACGAGGAGAGTTTTTCTTTGGTACTTTCAGACAAGAAAATCCCAGGCAAACCATGCAAGAAGAAAATTAAATTTCCCATATCCCTTTCTAAATATTTCATTCAATCTCTTTTGTTGCTCTTGTTTCATTCTGTTTTATTGCATTTTAGTCATTATATACACACTGCCTTTCACAGTCCCTAGCTATTTATCTCCCAGGAGAGCTCTAAGGAAATATATTTCAATTTTATTCCACCCGCCTCTCCAACACACAGTTTCTGCAAAAATGTAAGCTCAGGGTGTACCCTTCAATTTACAGAAAAAGGGCAATCAACAAACATGTTACTTACACGTGGTCTTTTCCATTCGAACTTGACGGGGCTTTTCTGGCTGTAGAAAAGGGACGACTCGTTTGGTGGGAAATCAGGATCTTCGTAGAGAATGTTTTTCTCCAGGCACTTCTTGTGAAGCTCTTCATAGGTCTTCTCCTTTGTGCTGATAATGGGCTGATTGCGACTGATAATGGCAGAATAAATCCCCCCTGTGCCCCCTCCTGCCCCCTCCGTGGTGCCGATGGTGGCGCTGGGCACTGACCCAGCGGCTGTTTGCCGAGCCACGGCTGCGTTTATGGCGGTCGGCATGGGAATCGGGCTGACAGAAACGCCGAAAAACAGCAGGATCTTGCAAACTGGAAGGAAATTTCAGAAAGGAGGAAGTTGCTGTGCAAACCGTCTTTTCTGTCTGTTGAAAGTCTTCTAGTTAAATTTGCAAGCCTGAAAATTCCATGTGGTTTTGCATCCTCTTAAAGGGCAGTATTTTGTCATCAGAAATTGGAATTTGTTCCTTGATGTGGGACTAGATGATCAGCTGGCTCGCTCCTGTATCCGTCTTATATCTACAGCGTGCGTGTGTGCTGTCCTGTGTAAGTGTCCAGAAGGGACAAGCTTTAACTGTGAAATCTAAAAATAACTACAGGCAAAGAGAGAGGGGAAAATGAGAGGGGGCATTAGTGAGATGGTGTCAGTCTTCTGTGCAGCTTGTGCTGAGGCCAGGCATGTTCCTGGGACAGGCTCTATATGTGGGCTGACTCCTAGTGCAAGCAGTTCATCTTTTCCTTAAGTAGAGGGAACAGTGAAACTGGAACCTAAATCCCTGCTGGCTTGGGAACCTTATGTATGAATTACTGCAATGGTCCTGACACTACTGAAAGAACTGTTGTACTTGACTTGTTTCTACCTTTTGTGGCAGGAAAGACATAGACAAATTTTTACTACTAGAGAAGATGATCAGAAGACTCTTCTAATGGTGAGAGAGGTGCTTTTTGATGCTGCTGAGGTCAGGGCAATACCTGGCAGCTGGTTTGGGTTCCTCTGGAGAGCAGCTTGGCAACACTAAGATGCACCTTGGAACTAACTAACATGGGAGCTAACTCCCATGAAAAACAGCTTTTTGTATAGGGGCTGAGAAGTTTATAGAGCTGAGTGTGGAAACTGGGCCATTCTCTGTGTGTTAGGATATACCGAAGCTAAAGGAAACATCTGACTCCGCACATGTATTTTTTCACACATCCAGTTGTTTTCACTAATTTCACTACATTATTTATTTTGTGAAGATATACTAAAAAATTATTTCCTCGTATATGGCATAAATATGTGGAAAATATGTGAGTTATTACAAACAATAATGTAAATAATATTCTTTGAAATTTATCAGATCTGAAGACACAACTGCTAAGATTTTCAACAACTAATTGCTACTGAAATCCACAGAGATTAGGAACTTCATATCACTGAAAATTTGACCCATGAGTACTTACTATGGTGCAGATATCTTACTGAGGGCCAGAGAATAAAAGCAAGTCATTCACTTTAACCAGATACCCTTGGAAGAATATTCACTAGTGATTCTTAATAGTAGAAAGAAGGTTGGAAGGAAAAAGGCATATAACTTGCTTCATTATTACTTTATTTCACTTTCCAATTTCAGAAATGGCAGTTAAAATATTTTATTAAATTACCCAAGACAATAACTGTATCCTGTCGGAAACAGTGCTATGCTTAAACATAGTAAGAAATCATCAAAGCTTAGAAGTTGATAGAAAAATGGGGTATGCCTCTCTTTTCACAGACTTAAAAAGATTTATTGGCTGCTGTTCTACCTGGATTAACACATTTGCATTAAGCACAACAGTATTTATGCTGCCAGTTGCTGGAGTAGAGGCTCACACTGTCTCCTGGAAGGTGCTGACAATTAGCTCTGCAGAATGAAAAAGAAGGAAGGGAAGGGTGGGTCTGTTGGGGAACCAACTACACTTGAGTAGTCAAGAGCAGATTACTCAGTTTGCTCTCATGCTTGCTGCTCCCAGAAATCTGTCCTGCAGAGGACAAACAGCAGCAGGTGGGAATGTCAGGGGGGATTAGTAATGTTATGTTACCTTTAGCTGGAAAAATGGTGACCATCCTTCTCTGTTTCCTACGAGTTAATTTATTGATGCTTTTAGAAAATGCTTCCTTATCTTACTGAAAGAAATTGGAACTAGAAATCCAGTAAAACCAGAAACCCAACTGATGGCATGTTCAGTTTGACTCAAAGCAGAACTGGTTTCAAAATAATATAGCTGACAAGTGTAGCAAATGGAAAGGGTAAACAAACCCAGTGGAGCAATAGCAGCCTGTGAAAAGAGATGCCTAATACAGAGAAGCCTGAGGGAACAGGCAGGATATAGTGGATGTGGGACTCAGGATGTCTCTGCTTTGCAAGCAAAGCAAGCATCCAGTTCTGTTTGCAGAGATGATGGGAAAAGAAGGCAAGAGAACATTAAGCTGAGTTGCAACAGAAAGGAGAAATAAGTGTAAAGTGGGATGCCTAAATGCAGAATTAATCCCATTAAAATTAAAATTTGCTTCATAAATGCCTAGCTCAAATCTCAGCCAGATAGTAAAAATTGACATGACTAGACTTTGTGTAAAGGAAGCCAAAACTTGGCAGGACTTGGAACATGTGGAAAAGCATAGCTCCTTGACTGGGCTGGCTTTAATCAATGACATTCAATCATCAATGCCAATTCTTTCCTAACAGGAAGCTTTTTTTTAAAGTAGCACTTGCAGATGGAGGGGAGCAGTAACATGGAAAATGTTTTTGTGTAAGCATAGCTGCTATCCTAAGCCAGTACTGCACCTATGAGGACCTGTGCCTTTTTGAAATCCGAGTTTCTAAGCTGGCTGTTATGGAGCCTTCTGTACTATTTTACCACATTTCTGTCTTCTGCTATTGCACAACTGCCTGGCACAAGCTACCCAACCCTTACCTCCAGCTGTTTGGTGAGCCTGCTTTTTGCCTTCCTGTGCAGACCAGCTCATTTTGCATTGTCATAAGGACTGGAAAGCAGAAGTTTCTGCGATTGCACTGGCTGGCTCCTTCTATGTTTGTTTTTGGAAGGCAGCTGGCAGGCAGAACTCTGGTGATAACCTCTGTGTCTGTCATAGCTGCTGAGGCTGCTTTTTGAACTGGCCCAGATCTCCTAAAATGCTCCAGTCTCTGAATACTGGGATTTTCAAATACTTGCATTAAGGCTGTACCAACAAGCCACAATCTCACCCCATCAACTCATAGGTTTTATTGCAAATGAAGGCAGAACTGAAGCTTAATGCCTAACTGAAGCCAGTCTAATGCAATTATAGTATTTAGCTTATTTCCCCAAAGATACAATCCCAGTGCTATTACTTTTGCTGAACAGAAAAGTTATCCAAGTCCAAATTAGTACTTTAATAGAAAAGTTGTAAGAAATGTTAGTTTGGGTGTATTGGTGGAAAATGTTTGCTGATTTAACTGGATTCAAGTGAACATCTGAAGTCTTCCCCATTTATTTCTCCTCATCCTCTCGATGAACGGTTTCTCTGAAGAAGCTGCTTGCCTTTCAGCTGATACAGATCTCCCAGTCAGCATCAACACTCAGGGCTAAGTTTTCCAGTGTCAGTGCAGAGGTCTTCGTATCATATGTGAAAAGCACTTCTTTCTTTTTCCCATCTGAACAGGACAAGAGAGTTTCTATTTAATTTAAGAAGAATCCTTTTCAAACACAGTTACACGTGACTCTCAACAGCTCTTAGTTCTGACTGTCCCTGCCACTAGTGGAAATAATTGATTAGAAAACAAATAAAAGTCAAATCTTCCCAGCACACACATAAGAATGCAGTGGAATAAGAATCTTCTAATCTTTCAAACTATGTTAACTACTTCAGGATTTTTCTGTAAAAATAACCCTGGTTTCTGCACAGGTGTGTCCCTCCAAGCACCTTTGACAGGTGGAGGCAAAAAGTCCACTTCCCCATGACTCTCAAAGTGAAGGGACATGCTTGGAAAGCAACTAGAAATTGTGGCCCTTTCTGTAGATGCTACTTCCTATCCATATGGGATACCTCACAACTTCTAGAGATCCCCATGTAGTCAGGAACTCCAGAGCTTCCGGGTGACAATGGAAACAGAAGAGTGAGTAAATCTGGGTTTGTCTGCAAGTTTCCTGATCTAGACTAGGCAGGTTCACAGACCTGAACAAACAGGTCTTCATTTGAAGTGCTGTCTCTGCTCATGTTCTGTGCAGGACAATGTTGTCTGAACATGTTCATTCCAAACCGCTTTTACTGATGCAGTTATCATCTTTCAAAGTCAATGTTCTTCAGTTCTGCATGTAATATTAGCTGATTCCTTTCACTAAATTCTGTTCTTAATATAAAAAAAGTAGTAGCAAAGCAAATTAAACAAAGAGGCTTCCTATGCTGTAACACTTCCATTGCAGACCTGTCAGTTTGACACCTCTAGCGAATGGCAGCACGCAACAGAATTTCAAAAACTTTTAGTAAAGTAGAAATCAGTTCATTACCCTTGGAACTGGCTGTCACAAAAGTGGGTTGCTTTCCAAATCCCAGAATGATCACCCGCTCAACCACACATGTAGTGTGGTATTGTCCACTTTCATCTACACAGCTGAAAAAAGAAAATTATTTCGTATACATCAATTTCTTCCCATCAGTATAAGTTCAGTATCACACAAATATTATTTCTTTAGTCTGGTTGGAAGGGACACATAAAAATCAAGCCCAACTCCCTGCTCCTTGAAGCACTACTTAAAATTAAACCATGTGACTCAGGTCATTGTCCAGATGTGCTCTGGACTAGGAAAGGCTTGATGTTTTGACCAGTTCCCTGGGGAATATGTTCTAGTGACTGACCACTCTCTCTGCAAACATTATGCTAGAAAACAAATCTTAGAAAATACAAACACTCCAGGTGTTGCCTTCTTGCAGATCTCCCAATTTATCTTTTATTCTCTTTCTAATAGGTTTTGCTCTTTCTAAGGACTTTATATTTGTGTCACTCAGCAGAATCTTGATTTTGACTAGGCTGAAACAGTATGAGACGGCTCAGTACTTCATCTGTCACTGCCTTCAGACTTATGTAGAACATTGTACCTCTGCAGTATTATAACAGATTCTGCACACTCTTGGACTTCACTAAGAAACAGATGACACTAACACTGCTACATTTGTAAGAAAGCCTCATGAACTAGAACAAGCATTTCCAGTGACAGTGTGTTGGTGGCTTTTGTCCATAATTGCTGTTACCTGGAAGACAGAATGTTCTTGTGGAAAGTGAATTTCCGATACAGGAACTGTTTCTTGTGGAGATACTGAAACGAATGCCCATCATCTACGTAGAGCTCACCTATGGCACAGGCCTGTGAAATCACCAGAGCACAAATTAACAGCAGCTTCTAGTGGTGAATAATGAAACTGTCTCACTATATGTTATGCTTCATACTGAAAGTGTTTATTTTTCTTTAGCAACTTGTATCCCTGGAAGGCTCAGGCAATCCAGCCCTGAGAGTGCTGGACATCCTGGTTTTGTAAATTGATGCAGGTGCCAGGTGTCACCTCTTTATTCGCAAAGACAGTTGTAGGAAGTTCCCTCTCTGTGCCCAAGAGGAAGTTTGTGGTCTGCTCATTCTCTGCTCCTTCCTCACAGGGACTAGACAAGGGCTGAAAAAGGTCAGAAAAATGTTCTGCTGTGCTCAGAGGGGACAGGGGGGCAGAGGTTTGAGTCCCCTGAAACAGCACAAGTGAAGAGAGAGCCATTGGGCACTCAAATATAGATGCCATTGTGCTGATTGAACAGATAGCAAGGGCCTAGAAAGATCAGATGGAGTAGAAGACATCTTTATAAAAATGGAATGCTATCTCAAAGTACCTCTTTGTCCAAAGCCACGTGGAGCTCATAAGAAATATCTATCATCCATTCAGTGGATTTTCCAGCTGTGGTCTTCAGTGGTATCACAGTGCCCCCCCGCTGGAACACAGGAATCTACAAAAACACAAAGCCAGGGCAGAAAGGTTCCTGTACTCTGATAATGTAATTTTAACAAGGATCAGAGGTAACAGAAGTTTGCTCAAAACTTAGAAATGAACTTTTAACACTAAAGAAAATTATTCAACTAACAATGGGAATAGTAGTAGCCTTCTGTATGTATATAAGCAAAATAATTTTCATTGGAAAAGCAATCCTTGTATCTCCTCACTTCACCACCAGAACACAGTAGTGTTCAATCTAACATTAAAGGAGATGGGACTTTTATACAAAAGCTATCTTAGATTACATTTCTACAAGGAAATTGAACTGTCACTTTTTGGTTCTGACTATTGACAAAATATAATCTTGGGTGTTTTTTCTGCTCCATGAAAGTACCATTTCAAAACAAAAACATACATTCTCCAGTGTTACTGGGATCTTCACTGTGCCTGCATCTTCCATTTGCTTAAATTTTCTGAAATCATACCAAATCTAGAAAAAAATGAAAAAAGAATGAGCATTACACATATGGCAAGATCTGTTCCCTCTGCTGATGCAGTTACTCTCCTGTTTAACCAGTCACTCTTCTAAACAATGTATTTGATATGCAAGAAAAAGCATTTATTTTTAAAATAAATTACTTCTGGATGAAAATAATAAATTATCATTTCTGAAACACTAAAATAATATGAACTTTTCTACAGCTGAATGTAGAAATGTCTGCACAATGTCTTGTATGTCTTAAAACATCTGGAAGTGAAAATCATTAAAATACTTTTAAATTTTTTTTTTTTAAATCTAGTTCTTGAAAAAGCATATTTGTATTGAAGGGAAAAGTACCAAAGCTGCTAATAACAGGTGAGAAGAGAGCTGCATCTGAATCTTCTATACACACCACACTTGCTTTAAGTGTGTCAAGCACTCAATTGCCACAGAGATCTTGATAAAAGTATTTTCCTTAACTTTTCTGGAGAGTCTAGTCTGTTTTTCTCCTTAAACTCACAAGAATTCTAAGTGTTCTCAGGTGCATTAGTGGAGTCACAAGGCTCTGCATGGTCTCATATATTCCCTTTTGCTGCTTACTCTTTAGAGTCTCATGCTTTCCCTTAGCAACCACTTTCCCCAAATCATTTCCCTTCCTCCAATTCACAGCTGCTGTAGCCAAATGCTCTTTATAGGAGTGGACCACTGTGCCATCCTGTGGATAAATACCTTTACTTCAGAGAGGAACTGCTCTCTGTATGTGTCAGTGTTTGCTATACATGTCAGAGGCTACTGAGGCTTATCTTTTCTTGTTAAAATTTTCCCTCCCCACAGTTTTCCTCTGATTTCCTTTTGACCTCTCTTAAAAGTTCCCTTTTTTCCCCACATAAAATGAGAAATTTAACTGAAAGAGGAATACATGAGGAAATATATTGACAGTGTCGGGAAGCTGTTTCATGGTGATTAATGAGACACAGGAAGCTTTGAAGAGAGATTTAAATTGTAGGTGACTTGAAATTTGTGCAGCAGCTCTTGGAAAAGCAAGAATGTAAGTTTATTGTGAGCCAAGCATGTAAGGCATCAAGATGGAAGGAAGGGTTCAGAGTGGCACAGCATGGCCAGTCAAGACTTGCCACAGCAGCAGTGCTCAGCAGTGACTAGATGAGGAAGTGGAAGGTTTCTGCATAAAGAACTTCATTGGGCTGAACAGCTGAGTAATTCATATACATCCTTACCTCCTCTGACCCTGGAAACAGAACTGTCACTGTCTTGGCCTCTTTCTCTGTGACTGGATGCACCAACAGAGCATTTCCTGGGTAAAAAAATAAACACAGCTATGGTTCTCAAGGCTGCATCTCCCCAGAGCAGAACCTATGTGCTCTGGGGCTGTCAACCTCCCACAGCCATTTCAGGAGCTTGCTTGGTCATGTCATATGCTTAGGTCACTTTCTACTGAAGAAAAGGCCTGTGTAGTGGGCTGATGGCTGACTGACTTCAGCAGCCAGTCATATCACAGTAAAAACCAATCACGTTTGTTTACTACTGCCATTTTTGAAGCAGACTGTGATCTGAGCTGCTCCACTGCACTTGATGTTTCAGGTCCAAACCCATCATGTTTTTTCAAAGTGACTAGTGAGATACAGCTGAGTTTTTGCATCTCTTATGTCCTCTTTTTTTCAAAGTGCTGTTAAAACTAGGTCCCTTAAAGAGGTCTCAAGTTCTATACTCAATTATAATTTTTTTAAGTCTTGGGTAGCATTTTCATGTTTTCTTTCTGTCATCCAACATCTCAAAACTACTTAACTCAAATTCCAAAGAATAAGACACCTGCTTACCCAGCATGTACTCATCTTCCACATCAAAAGTTTCCATTTTCCCTGGAAACTCTATCCAGAGAGCCCTGTAGAAAAGAAAGATAATGGAACTCAGTTACATTTTTCCTCACTGATCAAACTGTTTAAGTCCTTCTGGCATTTTCAGGCTTTACTTTCTCCCTTTCTTTACAAGGCACAGTTATCAAGAACTGAATATAGGGCAAGGTCATTTTTTGTGTCAATTACTCAAAGTGCTCCTCTGAGTCACTGCTGAGGGTCCCCAGTAAAGGATGGGTTAAGACACTCCAATATACCTATCTCTACATCTGTGGCCTTTTTTTCTTCCCTCCTGCCTTCTTCCTTACAACCTTGCATTACATCTACCTTCCTTCTATCAAAGGAGAGATGAGCCTTTGTGTTCCAGTCTACCAGCAATGCTGGCCCCTGATGATCTAGTCCCTGCAGCACAGTTCTTCCTGTTCTTAACAGCTCCCTGCTGCTTTTATATCAAGTCTTCTCCTGGCCACACCTGAAAAACCTGCAGCAGAAGCTCATTTTCAGTCTTTCTCAAAAAACGGTATGTAATAACTATCTGGTTACAGAACAGGAGTTGAATATTTAAAGTTTGAGAGATTATGACAACAGTAGCTTGTTAAGAGAGAGGGTCTATGCTTCCTTACACAAAAGCCTGGCTCACGTGCTCACTCACAAGCATCCACTTGTTCACTGCAGCCCTGGTGCTCATGTGCTTGCTAATGAGATACACTTTCCATTCTGCTTGTCTCAGTGAGAAAAACACACTTCCTCTCTAATTCTGTACCTACTACAGCAAACTTAACACAATGGAAGTGTGATTAAATACTGTGAGCAGTTCCCACGTCAACAAAAGCTTCATTTCAAGAAAGAAAGAAACCCAGTCAGTGCATAAAACAGGTGCATTTACACCTATATATGTGCAGACAGGCACACTGTGTCCGTAATGCAAATTATCTTAACTCAAACCACTCAACCCTTGTCAAAAAGACTTTTATGTTCTTAAAACTTATGAGATGTATCTGCATAACAAAATATAAAGGTAAATGTGTGCAAAAGAACAGTTCTAGGGCAACCACAAGCACACATTATACCAGGGAGATGAATGACATCCTGAAAGAAATGCTGCATTCAGTTCCATAGAGGTACATTTTTAAGAGATTAGAGAGCAACAGAACAAATAATTTATTTTCTAATTTCATTTCTGTTCTAGATTATTAAATTCTCTACTAAAAAAAACATTATAAGGAATACTGCAGAATAAAAGATAAAACTATCAGTATGAAGTAAGATTTTAGAACAATAACAATTAAACAGTTACGAATATTTTCATGAGAGGTAAAATGGCATTTACATTTCTAGCTCAGCAAGTTCAGGGTCCATTAAGCACTGTTCTATGTACTGGTTGGACTACTATGTCTTTATCGTGATAGAAAGTCTGAAGTCCGGAATACCTTAGAAAGTTTAAAGACTGCAACGTGTTTATTGAATTAGTGTGTTCCAGGTGTCATTTGGGAAAAAACCACAAAACATAGTTTTCCTCTGAGAGACCTAACAAAGCTTGCAGAATGCATGAAAAGAGAATTCAGTATTAGAACTTTTATGCATTTTTCTCCCTTTGAATAGTCAAATAAGTAACTACAAAATGAAGAGGTGTTGATTTAACTTCCCTTCTCCAAGCAAGCTCCTGCAGATACCCTCCAGGCCTCCTGCCTCATGCTCTTACCTCATGACGGGTTCGGCCGCCGCGTGTGCCCGATAGAACAGAGTGTATAAGTAGGGCAGGAGGACGTAGCGCTCTCTAATGGCTCTCCTGATGATCTGGGTGCTCCTCTCCCCAAAGAGCCACGGTTCGCGCCGTTTGCTCTCCATGTTAGAGTGACCTCTGAAGAAGGGCTGGTAGGCTCCTGCCTGATACCAGCGAACAAGTAACTCTGGTTCTGGATCTCCAATAAACCCTCCCACATCAGCTAGATATTGCGCAGACAAATAGAAATACACAGTTGTGGAGATTGCTCTGGAAAATGTGAAGCTCTCCTCTAATAAGCATTCCAAGTGTACAAATCCATGCATTTCACAGCTTGTTCTGTTGGGCAGCTACTTGTCCAAATAAGAATAAAGAACCTGGTGGGACAAGTTATGTTTTGAAAAAAAAGTCTCGAGGAGGTTTTGAAGTCTAAGTGAGTGAATTTCCAGAGACAGGACTGTCACAGCAATGCTGTGAAGAGAACACCACCTGAGGCCTGCTGGTCCAGATGGGACACAAACATTGCACAAAAATTAGTGAAGACAGGATTGGGAGAGCCAGGTTTCAGGCTTCTGAAACCAGACTTATCTGTGAAACCACCTGGAAATGCACAGGGCTGTTGAGTTTTCCACCGTCTGTGTTGAAGTCTACCTTGGGAACACAAGCTTGGTGGCACCATCTATGCACAGTGAGAAACACATTACCTCCACAGAATGAAATCCCCGCCATGTTGATGGTAAGAAGCATTGGAATGGATATTTTCAAGTAACTCCACTCAGCTGTGTTGTCTCCAGTCCACACTGCCCCTGCAAATACCCAGTTTCAGCATTATGCAGAAAAATTGAATGTATATCTCAGTTTATGCTTGCAGTTAAGGAAAGAAGACAAAGAATAATCATGAACAATTTTGGAATTCCTGTACAGTGCACCTTTTTTTTTTCTTCTTTAGACATGCATGCTCCTGAAATAGGCAATAAAAGTGGATATTGGTTTGTCACAGGACACAGCTTGCTGTTCTACCTTTGACTCATACACACCTTGCCAGCCTTTTCCTGATTTTTTTAATCACTTGCACTCTTATGAGCTTATCACATCAGTATTTATAGAACAATTTCTGTCCTCTCTAGACTACTGTCCATCAAACTTAATAGAACAAAGCAGCAAGGAAGGCATCCAGCTGATCCTTACTTACCATACTTCTGTGATCCAGCAAAGAAAGATCGTGCGAGGACAAACGGTCTCTCTTTTCCTGAAGAACGTCTGATAAGTCCTTCTGCAGTTGCCATTTGCTGAAAATTATGAATAGAAAATCAGGAAGACAAACCAATGCAATTTACCTTATTATGGTAGTAAGGCACAGATGATGTCACATTTTCTTGTGACCAATCACAGCTTATTTCAAATATTGCAGTATCCAGCAGTTTCAGGCATTGATGAAGGTTACAGAACACTTACTATTGTGTGAAGTACCTCATGGCACTTACTCCATGAAAATAACTGCTGTTTGTGTCTCCAGATACTGTACCTGGTAGAATCCATAGAGGTTGTGCACTTCCCGATGCTCCCAGTTATTGTAGTGCACAGCATCTTTCTGCATTGTTAGTTCTGCCTCCTTGAAGACTGAAGGCTCATTCATATCATTCCATACAAAGAGGATATTAGTGGATGCCTGTGACACAAGGTTGCAATTAGGTCATGAAAGAGCCAACCCTGTGACTTTGAGTGTTTATCTCAAGTGGGTGTCAAGCCAGTCTGGGGTATGAATAAAAACAGCAGCACAAAAGCAAGACTTGGCAATTACACTTCTCAGGTCACTTGAAAGAACCAGCCATTCATTTCATCCCTCTTAGAGGCCCTTGTAGTCAGGGTAGCTGCCTGCAAGCCCACTTGATCTTTACAATTCTTATAAAACTCAGTAGGCACTTGCTATTCCTGCTTTCTGGTGAAGGAAAGAGGCATGGAAAAGAGAAGTATAAAACAGTCATGCAGAAAAATCAGAGAAGGCCAGACGTGAAAGCTGGAGAGGAAAAGCAGCATGAGAAATATCTACTATGTATGTCTACTAGGGAAGTGATTTCAACAACTCTACTGCAAACTAGAACTTTGGGTGAAGGCAACTGGAGCTGTGGAGCAATGATCACCTGGACACTTTGAGCACTAGGTAGGAAGGTCAGGATGAAGTGACTGAGCTGTGAGAGTGCACTCCCACATCACTCCTTATGTGCTATCACAGTAGTAAAGGCTGGAATAGCAGCAGCTGCTTTATATTATGGGTTCTTAAAATGCCTGCAGTTCATCCTTTCTACTGTTCCAACTAAGTGCATGTTCACTGGTGGCATATGGGTTCCAACTGACTTAGCATAGATAAATCCAGGGAGAAAATCCTTCTGTGGTTCTTCAGCTTATCAAGGTATTTTTCTCAACACTACAATAATAGAGCTACAAAGGCCAACAACTTGCTTCGACAGTATCTTATCTCTTCTCAGGCTTTCTGGGGTATGTAGATCAGAGCAAATAAATACAAACCTTGTATGTTTTGAAGGCAAATTGATCTGCATACCATTTTCGCACTTCAGGATTGGTGAAATCCAGGTAACAAGAGGAACCTGTGATGTGGGAAATTCCAATTACTCACCAGATTTTAAGAACATTGTCTTTGCATCTCAATACAATGGCCTAAAGCTACAATGGTTTCCATGGGCAGCAATACTGTAGGTGCTATTTTTACTGAAATTAAAGCTCAAGAGCAAATTCCAGGCTGACTTGGAATTCAGTACACTCCTTGCCATGTTGTGAAGGTCAACACACTTAGATTCAGGAGGCCTGAAATTCAGCACCATTTAAGGATGACTGCTAGCAGTCTGAAATATGTTCATGTGAACAAGTAGTTGGGGAAAGACAACAGCACAGGTATTCTGAGCTCAAACAGAAAAATGTCAGTTAGAAGCTGAGTAACTATATCCTGCCATGCTACTAGAAGTTGTAATACATCCTTGATCTTTCCCATAATCATTTCTTTGCCAGGACTGTGGGTTTCCTGTCTGTAAAGAAGGGAGACAACCTCCTTTGCCTCCCTGCAATGACCTATTCTCATGGAACACAACATGTCAAATCACAGTATTATTATTGAATCAAAGTCTTCAGGATCAGGGTTCCCTAATTTCATCCAGCCCACAAGCTGTGCTCACTGCAACAGACTGGACTGCATTTGTGTGTCCAAGACAAGCTGGGAAGAGGAATGGCTGTTCTCATAAAAAAATCCAACTCTTTTAGTTCTAAGCACTGGGATCTGCAGATCCAATAGATGTAACAGAGGTAATCTATACAGCTGAGGCAATCAGGACATGATTATACCAAACCCCTCCATTATTATAAATTATATTAATTTTTAATTACTACTATAATCGTTAATATTTAGAACACATGCAATGAATATAAGAATTTAATTCTGATTCCATGGATCCAAATTAAACTATTCTGTAAACTTTTAAAAATAAATAGCTTAAAATATAAAGACAGTGTTTTTTTACCTGGCCAACAGATGCCCTCAAAATCTTTCCCATTTCTGTCTTTCACAAAATATCCCTTTTCTTTTGCCTGTGCATACAGGGTATACGAGGGATCAACCTTAATATGAGGATCTACAATGACCACAAGCTGCCAGGGTAAGGAAATAAAACACATATTAACATAAGCTGTGCTTAATAAAACAGTCAGAGTTCACTTTGATAAAGGCAGAGAATGACTTCATCTCAGATAAAGAAAGAGAGCTGTGTCCCTAGTTTTAAAAAGCAGATACCAAGTTTTTTATATACTATGTTAGACATTTGTACAGGACTGAATTTACAAGGAGTGCATAAACTCACCCCTCTGAAATAAATGACCCATATATAAATATAGAACCCATTGTTTTACACAAAAGCAAGTATCCCAACCCCTAAAAAAATGTTTAGTTCACTGCTGTATTCTGTTAACAGGAAAATATTTTACTTCCATGTTCATGTGCCTGCTTAAAATCATGCGCCTTAAGGTATTTAAATTAATTTTAGTTTGTGTAGCATGCAACAGCAACAGGTATTGTATTTTGCAGTTACACTCTGCTGCTTGGCTGCAGAGGTAAGAAGGCACTATAGCTCCAATTGAGGGATTATAAAACTTGGGTGCTATTTCAACAATCCTCTGTTCATTGACCTTTGGAAAAGATCAAGTATTAAGCAATTCTACAAGTCAGTAATTCCAATGAAAGTATTTTAGCTGTAAAAACAGAAATACAGAAACACAAAGAAAAGCTGAAGCAACCACAGAAAAGCTCATATTAAGAAAAATTTTCTGCTGCAGTCATCAATGACAGCACCAAGCTGCTTCTGTAAGATGGAGTTTCACATGGGGCAAATTTAGATGGATTTTCAGGATACCAAACAAACTACTAAATAATAAAATTATATGAGGAGCTGAATTAAACAAGATAGCTTGCATGCTGGAAGCATCATCAGATGGCAACACGGTCTAATTTATTCTGTTGCAGTTTTTAATATCTGAAGTACCCTGCTTAAAGCTAGATTGGGTAGATTCACAGAGAAATATTTTCTTTCTTTCTGCAATATTATTTACCTTGCGTTTTTTCTTCCTGAGATGTTCTTGCATCTTTCTGGGGTTCTGGAATTTCTGTTTGTCCCAGGTAAAATACCTCTTGCCATCTGTGTGCTCTATATCCAGCCATATGACATCATAAGGAATGTCATGTGCATCAAAGCCAGCATCCACTGCCTTGACATCTTGCTCATCTTCGTAATTCCACCTGCACTGATGGTAGCCCAGAGAAAAAAGTGGGGGCAAGGCTTGAGTGCCTAGAAAGAGTATATGAATGAAGATAAAACTGTCAATAAATTCAGTCTTTCCACATTATAAGGTGGCCTGTCTTGATAGTGACTGGCAGTTCTAGCCCCCTGTGTTCCACCTTTTCATCTAAGGGTGTAGTGTCAGGTAGCAGTGATTATGTTGGCTTCTCAATTACAGCTAAGTTTGACCTGTGAATGCTAGGGAAAACAAGGACAGAGGCCTGTCTTCACAAGGCACGAGCCTTTGATCTACACACTGCAGTTCGGGAACAACTGGCTGCCTGCACACAATGGGCTAAGTAAATATTGACACACTCTTGGGTACAGCATGCTCCTCAGAGAATCTCCTGGGTAAGTGTGCCATTCTGACTCCAGTTATGTAAGTTAGTACCTGTCAGCTGTGCAAACTGCTTGAAGATATCAAATGCAGTGGGTCCCATCAGCAGGAAAACATCAATGATCCCACTTTCTGACATCCAGCGTACATCAGTCAGAGGCACAGCTCTCTGCTTAGCAGTCTCTGCAGCAGATCTGGATGGAGTGTGCTTAGAAGGAAAACAAGGTAAACCTGAATCTCTCTTTCTACCAAACTTTTATTCAATGAAGGAGCAAATAGGGAAACACATAAAATTCACTAACACATACCTGGCAGGTATTATGAATACACACTGAATGTTTCTTATATATCCTTCACAAATCCTCTACCTTGCATACCACTTACACACAGTAGAGTGACAGGTAATGAGAAAAAATGGGTAAAATAATTAAAGCATTTCCATAATTAAAGACAGTGAATTTTCTGTAGGGCCTTTGAGTAGTATCTATATCATAAGTTAAAAAAAAAATTAACCACATAATGCAGTGCTGGAAAACTAAGATTTGCTTTTTCTGTCATTGTTTGAATTTTTAACAGAATTCATATGCTCATGTTTTAAGACTGAGGTCCTTTCCCGAACATTTTATGTTTCTTCAAGGTCAATTACATTCCACAGAAGAATAAGCCTGCTATGCAGAAATCTGTGACAATTCCAGTAATTTAAACACTCATAAAATAATTTCTTAAATCCAAGTGAATGGATTTTTGTCCACCATTTTTTATGCCTTCTACATCCATCTTTGTAGCTTTTTTCTTTGTATTTTCTCTCTGCCTCCTCCTGTAGACCTGTTAAGATACAAGATCTATAACTTGGATCTTAAAAGGAGCCATCTCTTTGTTCTTCTAGTTTAACACAACAAATCTAGCAATAAGGAGAACAGGTGGAAGAGACTGACAATTCTTCATTAGTGAGCAAAAGATAAATCTCCAATAGTGTTATTTTCCCGTTGGCCCTGTCCTGAAGTGGGTTTTTTTTGTTATTTAATTCTGAGGAAAGTGAATAACTCTCACCTCAGCTACTGCCTTTGTACTAATATCCACCAGTGTTTCTGAAGAGTTCAGCCAGAAGATCCCTGAAGTTCTGTTAGGCTTGTGTGCTAAGAGAAGGGGTACTGAACCATAAATGCCTATTTTGTCATGAATCTTGTGGCCGAAAATATCCAAATTATAGAGCCGGTAGGCATCACCATCACTAGGACAAACAAACAGATGTGCTTGTTACATGTAAGCATCTTGCACTAGGCTAGGTTTAACTCTATTGCTGTCCCACTAAACCTGTTGAATACTCTGTGAGTGCTCTGTGTTCTGGTCTTTTGTTTAGCATCCAGAGCTAAAATGTGGACTGCCTAGATTACTGCTTCTTTGCTTTGGTCCTCACTATGTGAAGCAAACAAGATTTTTGCAAATGCCAGTGAGACTACTGTGTGTTTGCTTTAAATCCTAAAATATTATTTCTGAATCTCCTATCCTCCCATAGAATTGCTCTTTTGTGAGTTCTGCTAAAACATAACCAATCTTACAGGTCAGAAAATAACTGCATGGAAAATCAGGAGAGAAGAGAAAGGGCCATTCATGAAATTGCACAATAAGGAAAGCAGAACATCTTACTTCATATTGATAGGGGCTACAATTCATTTTGCTGCATCATTAAACTAAAATATACACTATATGATATACATATCTCAAACTCTTGTCTGCACTAAATTATTAATACAATGTTATAGCTCTCTTTAAAAAAAAAAAAAAAAAAAAAAAAAAAGACACTGCATTTACTAGCAACCTGACACCTTGACAGGTTTACCTGGTGTTTTTGAGAAGAAGTGTTTCTGTGTGTTGTGGTATTCCATAAACATGCTCATATCCATGTAAAGAGAAGTCCACACCTACAGAAGTAGGACCTGTGGAAATAATATTAAATTATGAAAACACAAAATTCTTAGGCTTATCTGAAAGGAATAAGGCAAAGCAACCTAACTGGATAAACTAAAAGAAAAATAGGTTTTAAAGATTTTATTGTATTTCTTCTGATTTTGAACTTCTTAACAAGACAAAATTAATCACTTTAAGAGAAAAAAAATTCCAAATCCATGCAATCACAGGTCACTTCTTGATTTGGTACTGAAAAGGCATAAAATTATCTCCTGTTTCTATCCCAGTATTTGGGATAGAAAAAAAAAAAAAAAAAGCCAAACATTGTAACACAGTGGACTTCAGAATCTGAATTGTCTGTTTCCCACTGGTCATCTCTTCAGCCTCAGCCAGGGGAGTAGCATGCACAAGAGACCCCACCAATGATATCATCCTGTCACACTCCTGAATCCAGAGCAACTTTTGGCAGGCAGCCAGAGATCCTGCAGACTGCCAAGGAGAGGCTTTAGGATCAGAATCTGACCATATGGACTTTATTCCTCCAACACAGAAAACAGAAAAACACAATGCTGGCCTAAGAAATTCCATGGACAACAAGGGCAACAGCTTCCTGCTCCTCTGTGTCTTGACTGTGAACTGAGGAAGTTTCTGTCACCAAAAGAAATTGCTTTCAGACTTCCCTCTTCCTACTGCAGCTGCTGAGTAGTGCTGGTTGCTATAAAAGTCTGTATGATCATGGTAATGGACAAAGCTAACCAAATTAATTAATATAGAATGCAATGGGATGGACAGCAGATCATCATACATTTTGCTAATTTATAATTTAAATTGTATTTGAGCTACTGCTCTCAGGTGTCTAGAACCATTGTCTTTATCACTTAAGATTGCTCAGTATTTCCATTTCTAGTTCACACTCCAAAAAGTTTGTGACAATTATTAATGCCTAGATATCATGATTTCTGATAAATCATGAGAATAAACTACAGGTGAAGTCAATGTTATGTACTAATACTAAAAAAAAAAAAAAAAAAAGAAAAAAGAAAAAAAGTAAATAATGTATTATATACAATATAGACATGTGAAGTGAGACAATGCAGATTGTGTTGATGCTGTGTCAGAAATGGTAAACAGTGAGTTGATGAAATGGGTCACATTTAATGGGCTCCCTCCTAAACAGAGATCCAATGAATATTTGGAGAGTTCTTGTCAAATTGTTACCCATCACTGATTTCTGATTAAAACAAAGTTAAGGTAACTGAAAAGCAGACTTACCATGAGCTTTGATGTCTAAGAAACTGCCAAATTTTTCTTGCCAGAGACCTAGATCCTCTTGATTTTCCTGCACAAATAGAAATAGCTAAGTCTAGCTGATGACACCGCTCACATCATGTATTTCTAAGAAAAATATGTTTATTCACATGAGATTTATACTATTTTGTTTTTATTTTTTTCTGCCACATATGGCTAATATGAATAAATCAAAACCACAAATCAGATTCAGCTACAGGAATTTACACTGAAGAACTTATGTGTCTATGTTTTACACAAGTAGTCTGCTACAGCATAAAAGTAATATCTGAGGTCTTGGATAGAATCACAGAATGATGGAATAGCCCAGCTTGGAAGGGACCTCAAAAGACTGCCTGGTCCACCCTTTAATTGTAAAGGGAGCCTTGATGAGATTATCTATCAGCCTGTCTGAACAAATCTTGAAAACATCCCATGATAGGGACTATGACTGAGAAGGTTGTTCCAGAAAGTGATCATTCTCACTGTGAAAAATGTGTTTCTTCTTGATACTGAATACATTTGTTAAATGCATTGGTAGAACCAAACAGAAAAAAAAAAACTATACAAACAGAAACCCCCACAAATAGTAAAGGTCAGACAACAGAAAAAGCTCTTCAGACACTCTGGAGTGCCTGTAACTGATACTTTTAACCTCCTTGTGTCCTGTAATTCATTGTAGTAGAATTTACACTTCTTGCAGTGTCTTCCCTAGTTTTCTTTTCCACATTGATCCCATAGTAAGTGGATATGGCCTCTTGCAGCTATGTGACTTCCCTGGCAGAAATCAGAGCTCAAGCTTAAGTATGCTAAAGGCAGCACAGCTCCTGCCATTTATAACAGCATACCAGAGTAAGCAGCCATGTGCAGGAGGCTAAAATTGTATCACACACACAGCTCAGCCTCCTGGGAAAACTGCCTCAATGCACTGCCAGGACCTGGACTATTTTAAGAGAGAATTGTATTTCTATTAAGCCTGAATGTATGTGGAGACATGTATTTTGACTGTTATAAGAAAGGTCTTGTTCTTTTGAAGCTCTCTTTGCAATGAACAGGGAATTTAAAAACGACAAATATCGCCACAAAACTCCCTTTTACACATCTACTCCAGATCAAATGAGAGAACAAAAGGGAAATAAATTAATAATAAAAAAGCTATAGAAAAAACCATTTTTGTAATAAATCTACCTGATGGATGCCTTCCACAGACATGGTAACACACATAAACCTTCCTCCAACTATGAATTTGTAAAATATCTCACTACATTATACTAAGTCCTTTTTAAAAGTGGTCAGACTGTATTTGTAAATATACGATTGGGCAAAATGAACATGTACATTAATTTCATTCTACAAAATATTCCTGCTGGAATTGCAATAAGCATGGATTACCTTAGAGGAATCACTTGCTGCCTCCTCATTTTGTGCTGCAGGTTTTCTAGTGAAAAAATACATAGAAATAAGCAAGGCTTTCAAACATAAAATAGCACCATTCATTGCTTTGTACATTATGTAGGACTTTAGGTGCAAACTTGCAAATCGTTTAAATATTCAATGCCTTAAAATAACCTTCACTCAATACCTGAATTAGGTTGATTTCTTGGCCTTTCATGTTTATTTCTATCTGCATCAGCATTTTACCTGTCCAGAAGATCCTCACTTCTTTATCATTCTGCTATTCTCTGTTAATTTCAATGTTCAAAATGATGCTCCACATCATTTTTTTAATTATCACGTATCCTGCACTGAGGTTTTTCACCCTTCCAGCACTTTGCAGTGTGATTAACCTAAAATATCTAGCAACTAGATGGCACATTGCAAGTTGAACAAAACTTGACTTCTAGTGAATAACACTTACTTCAAGAGTAAATTTAGTGACAAAAAATATTAAACTAATAACCTTATCATATTACCATCACTTATTCTCAAGAAAGACAAGGGGAATCTGGATACTTCAGTGTTTTGCAGAATTGGCCAATAAATGAGGTTAGCATTTTGCACATGGTTGCTGCAAGGGATTAAAGCAGTCTGCAGCTAATTTATCTAGAATTTGTTAAAACTTCAACTTATATTTACTGTACTTAAGAAGTAAAAGAGAAGTCATGTTTCAGGGCATAAGAGCTTTCAGAAATTGCAATTCCATAGAATTGTTATCTTCAGCTGCAGCACAACCAGTATATATATACAATGATGTGATAGACAAATGCTGTACCTGTCACTGGGAGGTGATTGTAGGTGCTCAAAATACAACAACCCATTGGAATTCATGCTCATAACAGTCTCACCCTTGGACTGCAGCTCAACTTGGAAGGGGTTTGCTGTGACTTGAAGTTTGTAGTTTTCATTAACACTTGACAGTACCAAAATACCTGCCTCCTTGTGGGATATGAACAGTCTGGCAAATGAAAAGCAACAACAGTTTTATATCAATCAGCACCACAAGAAATCCACTGTAACTAAGTAACAACTGATACAAAAGGTGGGCTAAGAATATCTGCATACATTACACAAACCTCAAGGCCAGTGTTGAGCCAAAGGAGGCCAGAAATACAAGCTGTGCTCAGGGTTCACTGCATAGTGCAAAAAGTGGCTACAGAACTGCCATGAAAACTATCCAGAGCTTGCATTTCTTTTACATTAACAGGTAATACCTTAGGTAAAAACTCTGCATTTGTAGCAAGCAGGCTATTTGCTGATTGAGTCAAACAGGCACAGATTTTTTATGTGCAAAATAAAGCTTTCTCCTATGTATTTATCATGATTTTTTGAAAGTAAATTAACCACATGCATTTTTGTTTTCTCTTCCTGTAACAACTTTGTACTGTAGAGAGACAACTGTACTGTAATATAAAGGAGGAAGCTGTATGAAATATTAAGGTGCTAAATCATCATTACTTAAATCATTAATCACTTACCTCTGGGTGGTAGGTTCCTTTATAAGAACATCAGGAACTTTGTATCTTGGTCTGAGAGGAGATGCCTCATCAATTTTAAGCCTGAAAATATTGCCTTCTATTTCATACATTTCTACTTGTAGAAGAACCTATGAACAAACAGATAAACTCATAAGGATAAAAAATATTTATTTTTAACACAGCATCACCAAACCAAAACCAAAGCATGCCTGCTTTTTGATTTAATGTTCTTTACTATTGTTGAGAGTAAAAATCATCATCAATATGAATTTACACCAGCTAACTCTACTTCACCCCTTTGAAGAAGCAATGCCTGTTAAGTGAACTTTTCAAGCATCTGATATCTACCATTAGAGAAAAAAGAACTTATTATTTTGAAATAATAAGAGAAAGCTCTGAATTAAAAATATTTTGCAGATAAAAAGTGTTCTATTCAGAAGTCTCTTTTTTTGCAAAGCCCTTTAATTTTTTTTAAGTTTAATGCTGATAACAAGGACATATTAAGGCTGATAGTTTGTACTACCTCTCCAATATCTATCACTGAATAATCTCAAAACCTGCAAATATTATCAGTCTTGTTGACAGTATTCACTGCTCTTTCTGTAAGCACCTTCTTATGCATGGTGATATCTCACCTTATTCTCCTCATGAATGATTTGGAATTTGACACTCTCATCACTTAGTGTGACTGAATCCAACAACACTCGATACAAGGATTTTCCAGGATGTAGAAGTTTCTGACGCCTGTCAGGAAAGAAAATTATTTTTGGTCTCCCCAGTTTTTGTAGCTTATATCATACAGAGGGACATACTATTGTTAGAAATGTTTACTTAATAACTTCGTATTGAAGTGTCTTGGAGGCTACCTTAAAGACAAACTTCTTCATTAATAAACCAAGTGTGTCAGTGACTAATTGGTGTAACAATGGGCAATAACTTCTTTCAGTCAGTAAATGAAAGAACACAATGGAGGGAAGAAAAAGATCGAGAGCACAGTCAGAAATGGGATGAGAAACATGACTTAGCATAATGTTAGTTTAAGGGACTAGTGATGTAGAATTTAGATTTGACACTGAATTTTGGCCAAGGTATTTGCTCAACAGGACTGCAATCTCACACACTACTGTCACAGACCAATGATTTCTATTGAGAGTTCTGCTGCTTTGAACTACAGACAGTCAAGAAACATCCACATCAAGAGAACCACCTGCATCTGAGTGCACTTAAAATATTGCTGGGGCTTTGTCAGATCAGAGGACTGATCCTTTTGAACTTTAACAGAAGACATTCCGGGTGGAAGATTACATGTTTTAAAGTCTGCTGATTACTGCTATAGGTAAGTAGATTGCTCACCTTTGAAAGATAAATCCTGAAAGCAGCAGACTTGCTGTGATTAAAAGTCAATGCATAACTACTTCCTTCCATAAAACTTACTTTTTAAACTACTAGTAATTTAAAAATAACCACCACACTACAATTCTCCATACCTGTAAAAAGCAATCTGGTTGCATTTCTTAAAGTTGCTTTTGTCCACAGCCTCATCTTGAACACTACAAAGAGAAGATGCAGAAAGGATTTAAATGTGTCCATCAAACATGTGCTGAATGCTCAGGTGATGGGGGTCCTTCTCAAGAAGGGTCAGGATGAAAGACAGTGCAGAAATGTGATGGACCTTGAACTTCTGTGTTTAGATATGAGAAGAGTTTCTTAAACATTCAGTTTCATGCTGAACCATTTCCTTTTTAAACTCTGAAATTTTGAGAAATGATTGAGTCTGTGGCTAACAGAGGTGAATTTCAGAACAGCTGAATATTTATAGGTTTGCATTTTGAAGCCAGACCTCCCTCTGCAGTCATTACAGTTGATTATTATTTTCCAGTAATAATGGAAATTATTACTCCCCAGAAATAAGGAGGACTGGCAGAAAAGAAATCCTGCACCCTTTTCTTCAACCTTCAGTGGGACTGACAAAGGAGGGAGGCTTCCAGTGGTCCTGCTGACAGCTCCATGTTATCTTTAGGCTTGAAGTAACCTTTAGATTTTTTAGATAGCAGTAAATTTTTTATTTGCCTGAAAGAAAATGGGCTGCCGGTAGTGTCCATCATCAAAATATTTCCCAGATCATACTGGGTTTAGACACGGAAGGGAATAAGGTATTAGTTTTGGCAGATAAAGCACTGATACTTATGGAATACTTATTAATCATATACATGCAACAGTAAACGCAGACGGCACCCACTGCGGCTCAGTCACAATTACAAGTCCTGGATTATTATGTGAGATCTCACAGTGACCGTATATTTAGATCACTCAGCCCTTCCCATTTTTGCCTGAAGCCGCGTCCATCCTCTCGGGCTTTGCTCCAAGTTCGTGTGTCTCTGTCGGCGCACTGAACACGGTGCAGCCCGATCCAGCCCTGCGCTGCGGCTCCGCTCGCCCCCCAGCCCCGACCCGCGGGCCGGGCCCGCACCCCGCCCTCCCCGCGGAAACCGGGGCAGCCTCCCCGGAACGGCGGAGCGAGGAGAGCGCCGGCCGCGGAGCGCCTCCCAGGCTGCCTTACCTGACTGCGCCCGGCGTCCCCGCCTCCATGGCGGAGCTGCCCCGAGCCACCCCCGCGGGACACGGGCTGGCGACCCGCCGCCACAGCCGGGAGCGCCGCGGCCCCCAAGCGCGACCGGGCCGGCGAGTGTCTCCCGGGGGCGGTGACAGCCCGGGCCGAGCCGGGAGCGCTCCGCCCACCGCCGCTCTGCCCGGCCCACGGCCGCCGTCCCTCCGCGGGGAGCGGAAGAGGCGCGGCCAGCGCGGCGGTGGCCTCCGTACGGCGGGATGGCGGCGGCGCCGCGTTCCGGGGGGCGGCGGCGGCCCGGAGCCGTGCTGCTGCGGCTGCTGGCGCTGCTGCTGCTGGCGGGCACGGCGGGCGCCGGGCAGCGCTCCAAATGGCGGCTGCCGGTGCTGCTGGTGAGTGCGGGGAGCGGGGCCGGGCCTGCGGCCGCCGGGCCGGCCGGTGTGGCGACGGTCGGAGCGAGCGTGTGCGGGCGGGAGGCCGCGGCTGCTCCGCGGGCGGGACGGCTGCGGTCGGGGGCGGCCCTGCCCTCTGTGGAGCCGGACCCGAGCTGGTGCGGGGGCTCGGCGCCGTGGCTGCCCCCTGCCCTGCTGCCGGGCTTGAGCCCTCTCTGGCGGCAGGGGAGAGCAGGCTTGTGCGGGAAATAGTCCGGTGGGCGGCGGAGGGACAGCCGCCCGTGGGAGGGAAGGTCCCCGGCGGTGCCCGGCCCCGGTGGGCGCCGCGGGGAAGGAAGGCTGCCCCGCAGCGCCCTGGCCTGGCCTCGGGAGAGCCGGGCCGCTGCCGCCGCACCGAGAGCGGTGTGGGCCTTACGGAGGGTGGAGGGATTTCGGCACTTCTGATAAACTCTCCGTGCTTGGATTTGCGTGGAGGAAAGCTGGTGTGCCTCAAATCGGGCTTTATCAGGCAGTGAGAGTAATATGCACTGTATTGTGAGGCTTTTGAGCTTCAGGAACAAAACTGAAGGATCACAGTGAGCACTCCTGCTGGTTCTTAGAAGTGATTGTTTTTTATTGTTGGATGGTCCAGACCATCTCATCAGCAAGAAAATGGTCCTAATTTCAACAAATGTCAACGTGAAGTTGATTCTGCTTGCATCTCAAAAACCCCAAGGCTCTTAAACTATCTTTGGGAGTATGTTGAAGGGTGGTGAAGCATGACTGGAAAGTCCAGTAAGTCTGGCTCCCGATTTGGCATTCGCTTTCACTTCATTGTGTTGACTTAGAATAGGAGATTGTGTTTACTTAAGCTCACTGACATTAAGCGTGATGCCAAAAGATTTTTGCATTTTATGTATTTTTTTCATCTATTAGTCGCTCTCTAAACTATTACCGTGTGCTTTTATAATTTCTTAGTTAACTTCCAGACTTTTCCTGCCCTGTCGGGTGGACAAACACACTCGTGGAATCCTACTATGATCTCGCTTCTTAATGAACCAAAGACATTTCACTTTCCTGTGTACTTAAATAATGTGGGCCTAGAATCAAGGGGAAAGCTTCAGTAGGGGATTGAACCAAGAGGGAAATTACTTCATTAACTGCACTTCTAATTGGGGATTCTTGTCAATTATGCTAATTTGCTAAACTTACATAAATGTCGAAGCCCTACCTTGTGTGCACTCCACTGTAAGTGCAGCTGGAAGGCCGTCAATAAATGGTAACTGCTTTTTATCATTTCTAACTTGTTTGGCTTGTGATTTTAGGGCTGATATTGCATCAAGCCCACTAATATCTCTCCCTTTTTGGTGCCTTTGCAGGGGAAGAAGTTTAGCTTTGGGAAGATTCTCTTCAGCAACACCACAATTTTCCTGAGATGTAAGTGGTTGCAAGGGATTAACCTGCTCTCTGCTTTTTGGTGCCCTGCCTATTTTTAATATTTGGGACTCAAAACACTGTGAAGTGTGTAACTGCACTGGCTGCAGTGACAGCTAGTCTAACACTGCAGGAAAACCACAGCTCTGATGTGGTTGAGTCTGTTAACAGCCTTGGAGCTTCCCAGTTGTGATCTGTTTAAGTGGTAGAAGAAATGAATGGCTCTATTCATGCTCACTGTGGAGAGGGCAAGATGGGCAGTGGGAGCCCCACTTTGTTTCAGGCAGTGGAAAATCATGTGTGGGATGTGCTGCACACTTCTGTGAATTGTCCTTTTCCTATCTAAGATCTGTTAAATTCCCCTGTCTGGGAGATCTGGTGCCAGCTGGACAGGGGCTGTTTGTATACTGATGTGAATACAGAAGGCAGTTTTTTGGGAGCCTTGTTCCTTTTTTAGTTGTGTGCTTCTGGATGTGGTGAGGGAATGTTGCACACTGCAGCAGAGCTTTCCTGAGAGGTGTTTTTTCCTCCTGATTCCAGTGTGTGAATGGGATCATGGAGTTTTTTTCTATCGAGCAGATATGTTGGCAGCTTCCCATTTCTTCTTTGTATTCCTCTTTGCTAATCTGGCCAAGTCTATGAGTTATGTAGGTTACTGCTCCTAGGAAAGTTTCTGTGAAATATCCTCTTACCTGTGAACATGAGGACAGCATCTAGATGGCAATGAGGTGATACAGGAGTGAGTAGCTGACTTAGAAAGGTGTGAAATCTTTGCCATGCACTTTGAACACTTTCAGTGGTTGTTTGCATCAGTTTTTACCATGAGGGAAAGCTGTTTAATTTCCATCTGGTCTGTACTTGCCTTGTTGTTTTTCAGGTTTGATTTCCAATCCATGCCCTTCTTGGGAGAGTGTTTCAGGGAGAGTTTGTTGAAGTGCCTCTCTAGATTGCACATGAATCTGAAATAGGAAGGTAGTATTTCAGTGGTTGTTAGTGAAGATCCATCACTTCAGTGTTAGGGCTTTCCCCCTTGACAAGTGGAGCTGAGCCACTGAGGTTTGCATCTTGCAGTGAGACAATTGCAAAAGTACAGCTGCAGGATCAAAATTAGAAATCTTGGGAAAAGGAGGGGGGTTGAAAGGGCATTTTGGTGCTTTGGTAGGTTTTAGGCTTCCTTGTCTAAAGTTGAGTAGAAATAGTGTACTCATAGTGACATGGCATCTGAGATACCGGTGTCTGAAGTGAAGTGTGTGGTAAATCTACTTGTGCTGAAATAAACCAAGGAACTAAGGCATGGAAAAAAAAATTATTTCCTATAAGGCAGATTTGCCAGTAAGAATTCGACCCCCTGGCTCTTGATGTGGAATTGAATTACACAATGTTGAATTACAATTAAATTACAGCACTGAAGCAGGCATTAAGCCTTAAAGTTCTTTAGTGAAGACACCAGTTTTACATACTAGCATGATTAAAAGATTTACATGAATTTGGAAAATGAATCACTGAAAGAGGAAGGAACAAAGGCTGGGAACTTACTCATTTTCTCAGTCTAGGTGAAACTTGAACTGCATCTGATACTGGGAAACTTCAGCTTCACGTGTTTTTTCTGCCCACGCCTGTGTGGAAATTGGTCTCCTTTCATTTCCTGTCTGTTGCCTCTTCCATCTGCTGTGTGGTGTTTGTGTGGACAATATGACCCTTCTTGCTCATGGGTTGTTCGTGGTTTTCCTGAACACCTGCTACTCCTTATCTCCTTTCCCCCCACTCTTAATGTTTTTATTTTTTTTGCTTTGCTTTGTTTTTTGGTTTTTTTTTTTTTTTAGATTGGTATGGCATATTGGTGTCTGATGCTTTCTGCTTCTGACTGGGAAGATTGCTACTGGCATGTAGTGTTGTCAATAGTGAATTTATTTTTATTTACTTTTCTGAAGTGCTGTTCTAAAAGGCATTTAGTTTCTTGTATGGGATCGTGATAGAAATCCTGCTCTCTGTAAATGAGTACAAAGACTGCATTCAAGTTGAATATTACTGGCTTTTGTTTGAAGGCTAAGGAACTTAGATTTCCATATTGCTGGATTCAGTAAATGCCACATACACTTTTTCTGACTTTTCAAGGTTTCTGTAATTTTGATGTTTGCAGATACTGCAAATTGTTCTAATGACCTATTTTACCTTTATGGGTGCTAGGACTGAATATGTAGTTGCTATTTATTTTTCACAGAAGAAAAGGTGTTTAAAAGGTATTTTGGAATCTTATTTTTTGCTAGCACATTTTTGAGATGCTCTTCATTTGGTCAGTTTTATCAGAAGAGCATGTGTCATTAAAGAATTTGCCATCTGCTTATGTCACTGCAGTTCTTGTGCTGCCTTTTAATATCTTTACTTTGCCCTCTGCAATGTCTAGGGCAATGTGGAACCTGTATGCCTTGTTTTCATGCTTACCAGAAGGTCTCATAAGGAAACTCCTTTTTTTCCAGTGATTTTGCTTAAATTTTTGGTGTTAGAAACTCAGTTGTTGAGATTTTAGCTGTATGTATACATACTAGTACTCACAAAGTGTAAAATGGGATTAGTCAATTAATACCCTGTGGCAGGATTTTCCTTCTATTTGCTTTTTCTATCTGCAGTGGTCAGTATGGAAACATTCCTTGAAAGTGTGCATGTAAGAAAGTTGTGGATGCATCCTCTAATATGAATGTTGCCTGTAAAGTTGTGGGAACTTCTTAGGCACTGCAAGTATTCTGTAAACTCAAAAGAGTTTTGCCATTTGTTGACTGGGGAAACACAAGTGTAATGATCTAAATGGCTCTGCCAAGACTCTGAATAGTCACTGCTCATTTTATTTAAGGGTTGAACTTGCCTTCTTAACATCAAATTCTCTTCATTGGGCTTTAGTTTAAGAATGAGATTTGAAATACAAAACCCCACACTACCTTTCCTGACTAGGGAGAAAGTCTTGTGGTTTGCTTTCCATGCATATTGTTATTTAGTAAATCAAAGTAGAAAGTTGTCTTATTGCTGTTTTAGGTAGCACTCCAGCTTTGACAGCATGGGCTAATGTATAGATATCTTGTTTGTCTTTTGGGAGGGTGGGTGTTGACTGGTGCAATCTTACCTTTATTTCCTTGGTGATGATGATGTATATTTAAAATATATGTGGAAGTTGGTTAGTGCAATCCTGTTCCTAGCATCCTCTGCCTGTTACATGTGCCCCTGTCTCTGAAAGTGAGGCCATTTTTGTGTATTGGAGTCATTGTTCTCCTTGTTTGATATTTGCAGTTGCTGAAACATCCTTGATTGTCTTCAGAACAAAAATTTTCCAAATTGTCTTCAGCTCTTTAATACAATTGTATAATGTTATAATGGAATTCTGTTCACATGCTTCTTTCTTTCACTGAGCAGTAATGAATTACTTGAGAAAAATATTTTCTATTGTTTTGCTTTCAGTTTCGTGTTTAAAATTTAATTAGGTTAGTTTTGCACAGAGTGGAAGGCAGATGGTGTCTTACATATCTCATGTTTAATTTTTGCTGTTGTTGTTTGTTTGTTTTTCTTAGTTGAAGGAGATGAAAAAGCTTGTGAACCCTCCCAGATTTTCAATGTTACTTGGTACTTAAGATACTCTGACTGCTACAATGAAGTCTTCAACTTTGGGGTAAGAATTCAATGGAAAAACCTAGGTTATGACTTTTAGAAGCAAGCAGATCTCAGGAGGAGGGGATTAGAGATGTCTCCCTTGTGTCTACCTTGCAAGTTGGGCTTAAAAGACATATTCTTCCACTGGAAGATAATAAATGTCTAGAATAGATTGAAATGATCGACAGCTTGCTGCAATTGCTGACTTTTTGGGGGTTTTTTGGGGGTTTTGGGTCAGGTGGAAGTGTTTGTCAAAATTGTTTTAAACCCAGGAACTTAAGTGAATACATTGATTCTAAAATAAGTTTATGGTAGTTGAAAATATTTGCAGGAATGCTTACTGACAGTGAAGAGAAAAAATTGAATATTTACATGTTAAGTCTAAATTCTGTTCTTTATGGATGCACATTGCAAGCATTAGCAATCTGTACAAAATGTCAAGTGTGGTAGAACATAATTGTGCTTTCTCTGGTTAATATTTTTCCATGTTTACTTAAGTTATTAATTATGACAGTTGTAACCACTAATCTAATATGGGCTGAGTCTTCTCTCTTTAAAATAATAATGCAGAGTTTGTGTAGACTGAAGTTTATATTATGTTGCACCTCTATTTTTTAATTCTTACTCCAAGCCTGTGTACCATCATTTTTGTAGTCTTGTGTGGTTTTGGTGACTTTATTCTACTAAATTTGATTCAAGAGTGTGTGCATAGTGGAACCATGGATGGACCCCTCCAGATCTTGCAGCTGTCTACTGAGATAAACCATTTGAAATTCTTGATGCTAACCTAAGTTCTGCTCTGTTTGGCAGGATGAACAAGCAGATAACTATTTTGGGACTACATCTGAAGAGCATCCCGGTTGGTCTGGATACTATGCCACTTCTTCTCTCATCTTTCAAAATTGCTCTGAGCTCTTCAGGCCTCAGGTATGGGTAGAAACCTCAGAGTGTGCTCTGCTGTCTTATATAATATATAGAGAAGGTGATTAATTCCTCTTATTGGCATCCTATGTTAGTACCACTCTACATTGGGAAGATACTTAATTTTATTTGTTTATGACAACCAAGCTGTGGTGATGATTTCTTAATTGTCCTTCACTTCTGGCTTGTTGTTCAATGTTTTGCTCACGGTAGTGATAAAAACCCAACCAAATTGGAGTAAAAGTGATGTATAGTTCAATGCTTCTTTTTGTTTGTGGTTTTGAATTCTCACTTTGTTTCGTTTACAGGAGGCTGCCACTAGTTGCATTGAAATGGCAGCAGTGTAAAGATCCCACTAAACTTGAATCAATAGAGGACTGGCATTTATTACTCAAATGATGTTTATTTAGAGTAATGAAAACGAGTGTTGAAAAATGTATTATTTAAGCACTCATGGCATAGGAGTGCTAGAATATGTTTGAAACCAATCAAGTAAAAGCAAGGAGACAATGCAAAATTAGCATTAGGAGTAATGTGCAGACATCAGCTCTACACCAGCTGTATATCAACAGGCTGATGATAATATCACTATAATTTGCTGTCTTTATTTAATGGTATCCTTAAGGATTGAAGGCAAATTATAGAGTGTTGCATCTATATTCAGCCATTCCTCATACAAGAGAATATGGATAGAAAATACTGGGAAATGTAATGTGTCAGTTGCTTTTTGGTATTTTTGGTTTGGGTTTTTTTATTAAGAAAAAACCTAGTGCCCCAACATGGCTTTTAATAATCTGCCTGCATGCCTCTAATTCCTTTGATGTGTGAAGATAGCTTGAAAGTTTTTTTAAAAAGAAAGAAAAAATTCTATGATACTTTTTATGCTTAATATTATGAGAAGTGTCAGTTCTGCTTTTGCTTGGATTTGTAGAAGAGATCTTTTGGATTTACCTGCATAATGTGGACTTGGGCATCCTAACTAACTATGCCCGTGAAAGTCTTAAAGGTTTTAAGTAAGTTTTCATCCTATTCCTCTGGAGAGTCTGTGGAATTCTTAACAATATATTCTTGTCAGATATGAATTTCTGAAGTTTCACAGCAATTTATTCTCTAAATGGTTCAGGAGAGTTGGAAAATCTCGATCTCTAATAGGCACTCACTCATCTAGGGACTTGCTTTTGCATAGATTAAGGCAGAAATCTCAAAACCCTGTGTCTGTGTGTGTAGACTTTATCTTATAATGGGGATACCCAATTGAGTCATGTTTCAAAAACAAAATTAACTTCACTACTATCATGTCTGGTTTCTAAAAATAGATACCTCTTATTTGAGGGGAGGAAAAATAACTCTCAAATTACATAGCATTAAGTATTCAAGACTCCCTGCAGAAATGGACAATTGCTTGATTTAGAAAAATGAAAGCTTTCCAATACTGCTGTTCAGAGAATAATGGTGTTTACTGGAAGCTTTTCTGGTAATGTCATGTTAAGGTGTGAAGTACCTATAAATGTTAAAGTGCCTATAAATTGTTGATAAATTCTTTACCTTTCTTATATCGTGCAGATATTCTATAAAGAATTTGTTCGTCCAGAGCCTCTCTCTCCTGAGAAACAAGAGGTAATTTTCCTTTCCTTCTAATGAATTAGTGTAGTCATGGAAAAGGTAGTTTTGGCATATTTACTTACTTGTTTTTCTGTGGTTTTTTTTTTCTTCCCCCTAAGAGCGTAAAGGATAAGAAGGAGAGTGCAGGAAATGACTCAATGGTGACAGATAAAACTGTATGTATACTGATTTTAAGCATGGCATGTAATTCAGCAGTCTTACTTTGTTTTGGTTTGATTTTTAAAAATCTGTATTTCTTTGTATAAGAACTGGCTGATAGCATATTCTACAGTTTTTTGATACCTGGAATTTTTTAGCTTGAAACTAGGTAGTGCTGTATGGAAAAACAGAAAACAGAATAACTGCTTCTTCTATATGTGAAATACAGAAGTGATACCATTAAAACCAATGGTATAAATTAAAAATTATATTTATTTTTCCATTGTAATTTTAAATACTAATTGAAATTCTTCTTTAAATGTGACTAATTCTTATAGACTATATTTGGTTTTGTCTTCAGTCAGTTTTTTGAAACGTTGTACTTAAAAAGTTGATTGATTACTTTGATTTTCATGTCCCTCAGTATATTTATTATTTATTATGTTCAAGAATTAACTAGGAACAATTTTCAAAATAACTTCAAATTGAATGTCCTGGATTCCAAGAAATAAAATTTATTTTATTCCTTGTGTACTTAAAGGGCCATTTATTTTAAAGCTAAAACATAAGTAGATGTATGCAGTTGTAAAATAAAGAAGCAATGCAGTAAGGAAAGGTGATATTTTAAAGGCAATGTTTGTGCATATTAATTTACCAGTTTTCTTTCAAGTTACTGTGTTTCTAAATTTTGTGTTTAGTTAATATTGGCATAAAGGTTTTTTTATATTTAATATTTTATTTGCTTTGGGTCTTGCAGTCAAATGATTTCTTAAAAGAAATGCATGCTCTTAATTCTGAATTTCTTTTGGAGAGGCCATTATAAAAAACTTTGCTGCAGTTCTGCAGTAGTCATGGGTGTGGAATACAGGTGGATGGTCTTTTGTATCTGTGTTTTTCTTGTCTTCTTGACTGTGCACTGTTTACGTGGAGATCTTTTATTTTCAGGCAATGAATGCTATTATGAAAACTTGGCGAGATGGGCCATATATATTTATTGTGCAAATTGGACTTAAAGCTGCAAAGGATTCTACTACCAGACTTAAAAGAACTGAGAGAACAACACCTTCCTCATATCAGAACAAGCCCTTTACAAGTAAGATAGCTCTTTATACAGTAAACTGAAAATATAGCACCATTTTTGTTTTCCCAGTCTAAGTATTCTAAGGTACTCTTAATATATACTGTATGGTTCAATTTAATAAGACACTGTCTTTCACTTCACATAGATAGAATATTGCTATGGCTCATTTAAGAAAGGAGGTAATTTCTTCTGTCTTGAAGATCCTAAGTCTGTTCTGTCTGTTTACTGATAGAATTTTTGTGATAGAAATCAAGAAAAGTCAATCCCAAGCACTTAAATTTTGAGGCTTAGTGTTTTGATTCAGAAATGTGGTGACCAATACAGTGATCTATACTAACAAGTTAAAACTTAAAGTACAAAGATCATAATTATCACCTTGATATTATATTTAACAGTGCATTGATAACCTATTCAAACTTTAGAGAAGTTTAAAAATCTCCTTAAAAAGTGAATTTACCTATATTTCTGAATGTTTCCTGTTACATATGGATCTCCAGCAAAAATTACTTTTAAGTACTGCCGTGAGTTACTTGGTAATAGGGTGTACAATTTTATTTGCATGCTTTTGGCTGAGTATGAGTCTTAGCTTTTTTTATTAAAATGGAAGTTAGATTTAAAGGCCATGTGAAGATGTGGAATTTGTTTACACTTAAGTGAAAATCAAGTAAGTCCTGGCTTCTTCCTTTTGGCTCTTACTTGATTTGATTTTTGGATTGTCTCTTGACAGTGACAGTAGAACTGAAGGGGCCATATGAGTATCTTTCACTTGCAGACTACCCTCTGATGATTGTAAGTAAACCAGATTTTCTTTGATCTAGAAGACTGTCAGTTGATTTAAATGTCAGTTAAATACTGTGCTGTCATACTTCAGGAAGCACAGAGCCAGTGTCCCAGGAGAAAAAGTTAGTTACCTGAGGTGTTTTTTTGTTTGATGGGCTATTTTTATTTGTTTGGGGTTTATTTGTTTGTTGTCTGTTTTGGTTTTTGTTGTTGTTGTTTGGTTTGGTTTGATTTGGGCTTTTTTTGTATTGAGTACAGGCTAAAGTAAACAGACACAGATATTAGTTGCTTACGTGTGCTGTCAATGTTGTCCTTCTCTGGATTGTTTGGATTAATGGTTGTAAATTTATAGTTCCTGAAGTTATCAGTTTTATTAGCTCTAAACGGAGAAGTTTTATTGGTGCTGTTATTCTCTTTAACTCACATATTAGAAAGTCTACTGTTCTATGCTTTTGTTTGCAGCTACCCTTTCATTGTCACTGCTTTCTTTGTTCTTTTACAGCTTAATCTTGCTTCTTCCACCAGCTGTCTTACACCCCATGAGGAGGTCTTTAATACTGCCTAGCAGTGAAAGCATAATTGAGCTACAAAGAGCTAATCCCCTTTTTTTTCAAAGGGATTATTGACTTGGTTTCTAGTTTCTGTTGTTGAGAAGGCTAAACAATAAAAGAACGTAAAATGTCTATGTAGTGAAGACAGACTTTAGCTGGGGATCAATAACAAGTAAGGTCTCTAGTCTGACTGAACTGGCAAGAGCAGGCTGTCAATAGTGGAGCCTGGCAGCATTTTTGAAACACACATTTTACTTCTGGCAGAAGCCAAAAGCCTCCAGCAGCTCTATTGAAATGTAATTCACCAGTGTGAGTATCCCATGTGACAAGACCAGAAAAGAATTTGTATCTCTAAGTATTTTCTCAATGGGGCTTCTGCACGTGAACTACCTTGCCTAGATTCTTACCATTTGAGCTGCATGGATTGGTCAGGTGTGAAAATGTGTAAGGATCAGTAAGCTGCTCTTCTAAGGAAGATGTTTTCAGTTTATGAAAGTTTTGGTGGATTGTGTAGCCACTTTCAGTGTTTGCTTGTTTTTGCTTGGGGTTTTTTTTTTTTTTTTTTTAATCTTTCTTCTGAAAGAGGAGACTGCTTGATTATTAAGCACTGTCCTATGCTTTGGCTAACTATTTCCTGTTATTCACTTAGTCTTATTCTCTCTCAATTCCTGTTAATCTTTGTCCTTTTAAAAGTTTTGGATTGCTTTGGTATTAAAAAAATTCAGCATTGAGTAACATTGTTAAGCTTATTGTTTACTGTTTAAGACATACCATGCAAAGTTCTTCTGAAACAGGTAACACTGAACTAAACAAAAACCACAAAACATGAATAGTTAAATGAATATCTGGATTTCTTTCGCAGCTGCAGGTTTTTTGCTTGCCTAAAAGTTGGTCAAAACATGAGTTTACTGGAAATTACCTTTTGAGAAAAGTTATCAGATTATTTGAGCACAGGGCATACAAACATTAGTTGATTCTCTCTGTTCTGTGGAATGGTGTGAATTTATTTGAAGAGTACTGTAAATGTATGATGAAGTTATTAATAGAACAATATGTGGGATCAAATAGAGTTTCTAGTATTTGATTATTTGCTTGAATTCTTACCTTTTTGGAATCTAGTAGCATGTATCTTCCTTAGAAAATACTGCTTGTGAATAAATCGGCAGACTATTCTTCAAGGGAGAAAGTGTGCAGAAATTCAGTTTTTCTCCCTCCCTTTGTTCATAGTGAGAAATTAGACTCTCACTGTTAAAGAGTCCAGAGAGGACAAATGAAACAATGCTTGTCAATTTAAAAACTTCCAGAGTCGCTATCCTAGGGGAGAAAATAGTTATCTCACAGCTGTGGAATGGAAACAAGGACATTATTTTTCTGAGTCTAAAGTTGCTATTTCTCTTTTCTTTGTGTGTAATAGTTTTTCATGGTGATGTGTATTGTGTACGTGTTCTTCGGGGTTCTGTGGCTCGCGTGGTCGGCCTGTTACTGGCGGGATCTCCTGAGGATCCAGTTCTGGATTGGCGCCGTTATCTTCCTGGGAATGCTGGAGAAAGCAGTTTTCTATGCCGAGTTCCAGAACATCCGCTACACCGGTGAATCCGGTAGGTGGCAACTGCATTGTGCGCTTTAACTGAGGGGGCAGAGCACTAATGCCTTGTGCTAAATTGGGGTGGCAGGTACATACTGTATGATTGCTTGAGGATTGTTTCAAAGCAAAGAACAGGGAGCCAAAGTTTTTGTATTTTTATATGTTGTAAACATCATGCTCTGCGTTCTTGTAAAGCTAAAATGCTGTCGCTTTCTCTGACTTCTCAGTGTAGTGTCTTAAGTACATAGAATGTTACATTCTGTGCTGCAGTGCTGGTTTAAGTTTAAAATAGGACTTGCTCAGTGTTGCTTGTAATTAATTTCTCACAATTGGTATTGGCCTTGAAAAGATGCTGTAAAACTCCTTGTTCAACATGACAGCATTGTAGGTAACTCAGTATTCAGCCTGTAGCCTCATAATGAATTTTAAGAGATTCCCTTTACATAAAACTCTTTTCCTCTAGTTTTGAGTTTCAGGCTGGATGCATACAAATGAAACTCTGCAGGTAAAATGTTGTTATGACTTTGTTAATTTGCCATATTCAGTTATCATGGTGCAGAAGGTTGTATTGGTTGACCTGTTTGGAAGAGTATTTAGGCTGGGTATAAAATTTTTTGTGTATTTTTTTTTTTTTTTCCGAGTGACCTGTCTTTTCTGAAAGCTAACTCCAGATGTAGACAATAAAAAGACTATGAAAAAGACTAATAAAAGGCTTATATGTCTCCTGTTGTACTATAATTGCATGCAGTAGCTAATAAGACAGATAATATGTTTTAATGAGCTAATTTCCTTATTTTTGCTTTTGGTAGTTCAAGGAGCAGTAATACTGGCAGAACTTCTTTCTGCTGTGAAGCGCTCGTTGGCTCGAACTCTGGTCATCATAGTGAGCCTGGGATATGGGATAGTCAAGTGAGTAATTCTGTGTTGGGTTTGTTGTGTTCTATTTAAAGAATTTTGCTCCTGGTTTTTAAGGATTTATGTTGGTATTCATCTCCCTGTACTTCGCTTGCTAAAAGGTGCTTTAGTTAAGTGCTCTGAAGATCTAGACTTCTTCACTAGTAAGCAGACACAGTTCCACGCTGTAATTACTCTTGTTTCCAGCTGCTTCTGTGTGCTACTGTAAGGTGGATTTCTGAGTTATTATTGAGATGCTCCACTGACTGAAATGGGAGCTTTATGGGCCTGCCTTCTGAGTGAGGGGAGTTTTTTTAAATGTGGTAGGTCAAGAATCACTGGTGGGGGAGGGGATCTGCTTCAGTGAGATTGTGGCTCATTTGTCTGTCCACAGCTATATTCAATGGTAAAAACACACACTAGGTGGCTGTGGGAATTTTTGGCAAGTGTAGGTTTGCTGGGGGAACTGATGAAGAAGTGAGATGAGACTTAGTGAAATGGTCATAAAAAGCTAAACAGGTTAACTAAGAAACAGGACTATTGCCAGTCTCTCCCTTAGTCACATCATACCATAAGTCAGAATGAACAGTAAGTTTCAAGCACCATAATAGTATTTCTGGATCTGGATGTGACTGTATGCTTCATACCTTATGTTTAGATTCAAGTTGACATGAATTCACTATTTGTTCCCCGCTTAATCCGAGATTCACTTTGTTTCCTACAGGCCTCGCCTTGGAGTGACTCTTCACAAAGTAGTTATGGCTGGAGCCCTTTATCTGTTATTTTCTGGCATGGAAGGTGTTCTTAGAGTCACAGGGGTTAGTAACAGCTGCTTGAATTTTACTATATGCCACAGACACTATTGGCTGTATGTACTTGTGTGAACAGCTGCCTCCCCCTCCCCAACAACAACCAACCCAAATTCCCACTGCTCTGGTTTTGGAGGCTGTGCCTGGGGAAGTGTGAGTGAATGGTGCTGCTGCTGGATTCATTAAGTGCATCTTGGGTTGTAGATTTCTGTTATTCTGTTTTTGGGATAAAATATTTAACCTGTTGTATATTTGATACTTTTCCAGTTTTTCTATGACACTGTGGCTCTGATAGCAAACTTGGCCCTGTCCATGATTGATGCCTGTATTATTTTGTGGATATCCTTTTAAAAACTGCAGAATGTATGACCTTATTCATAACTCATTATTTCTGTCTTATACTTGAAAGGAATAAAAGGTTTTGCTTATTTCTATTAGGACTTTGATAAGTTTATGATGTACATGCAAAGGCAAGTTTTGCCTTTTTAGTCAAACTCATGGTTGCCGATGGAGCTTTCAGTTTATCCATGGATAGTGTAAAAGATTTAATTACTGCATCTTTAACAAGCTGGTTGCTAGTTTTCTGTAATGGAAGTGGCCAGAGCAATTAATCACAGAAACTGCCTCAGCAGAGACTCCTTGTAACAGTGCTAGATTGACCTAACCTGGAAAACTGCTTCTTGCCTTGCTGGTGGAGAACTGAGAACTGACAGTGTGGTATTGTCAGTTCCCCTCTGTGCATTGGACTAAACTCTTTGTTCCTGCCCTCTGTTTCTGTAGCAGAACTTGGAACTGTTGTGGTGGTGTATTAGTGGTTTCTTGTAAAACAGCCTGACCCTCTTTACTTCTCTACTTTGTTTTCTTTTCAGTTTGTTCTTACTGGCTCTTTCTTTGTCTCCAGGCCCAGAATGATCTTGCCTCCTTGGCTTTTATTCCCCTGGCTTTCCTAGATACTGCCCTGTGCTGGTGGATATCCTTCACTGTTTTACTTGATGGGGTGTGTTTTCTTTTGAATTTGTTTTTGGTTTTTTTTTTTTTTTTTCCCAAGTCCTTTTTGGCTGAACTTTTTAAAAAAGTGAGATCCAAGTATTTATTTTTTTCTACTTCTGGTAAAGGTTCTAAAAGTTCTGTAATTGAGTGTTAAGGTAAACTTTAGCTGCCTATTGCTTACCTAGGTTTTGTCTTTTTTTTGTAAAGCTGCTCCAGAATATAGTCTGTCTATTATCAGTCTCTCTCTGTTGAGCATGAAAATAATTTTTACTAGGATAGCATGTCATGGCACCAGAGCAATAGCCTTTGAAGAAATTACTCAATTTGTGTTTTGGGGAGAAGGTTGCTTAACAACATCAAACCTGAAAGTCTCTCTGTAAAATTTGAACTAGTTTTGAAGTAAGTGACAAGATGAGGCAGTGTTTATTTCTTGGTGTCTTGACATATTCATTCCAAGCAACCATAATCTTGTGTGACTTTAGCAGCTGGAACAAATGCTGAACTTGTCTGTAGCAAAATCCCTGTAAAGTGTTCTTAGCTAAAGTCAATCACAAAAACTCTGTTTGAAGTGTGAATAGCTTGCTGCCCAGCTGTGACAACCAGAGTGCTCCCCTATCGTGATATCTCTCCTAACCACTTGTTTTGTCACTTGTAGAAATAATAGAAAATGTGAAGGCACTCATATGCATTAAATAGATTTTAACAAATTTCTACTTTCATTTATCAAATGCACAGCCAACTCTTTCCTGAGGGAATGTGCTATTGTCCAACATAGAGGTTTGGATACCATCTTTGTGTGACAGGAGTTAAGAGGTGTGTATAGATGACTAAATAACATGAAAAGGACAGATTTTGCTCTCTGATACCTTTGTTATAGGATGAATTTTCCACTGAAAATGGTCTAATTCTTTGGAGGGCTAAGTGTGTGACTGAGAGAGCTGTTGATCATAAGGTCTGTGTCCTCCTAAGTCTGTGTAATCAGCTTGTCCCTTCAGAGGCATTTCCTTGACTTTCTATACATATTCATCAGCTTAACTCAAACAATGAAGCTGCTAAAACTTCGAAGGAATGTTGTGAAACTGTCTTTGTATCGGCACTTCACCAACACACTCATCTTGGCAGTAGCAGGTAAGCAGTTAAATAAAACCACTTTCCATTTTCATATAGGGCTTGATTTGGTCACTAGAGCAAATTCTAAGTTTGTTGACCTTTCTGTAAGTACAATCAAAATCTGTGATATTTTGAATACTTGACCACTTCTAAAGTGTGTCTTTGCCAAGTGTTACGATGGTCTTTCAGAGACAGTGGTTTATTAGTCCTGATGTTAACAAGATCAGTAGTTCTGTGCAGTTCCTCTAACAGAGCACTTTTGTCCCACTTCAAGCTGCCAGGGGCAAAAGTTTATTATTATCTTATGCTGTTAACTTCACAAAGATATTTCTTGCCAAAATTGCAGTATCACTGTATGCTATGGGATTTTTAAGATATCTGAAGATCAGAATGATTCTTGGAAAAACTCTGTTCTTAGTTTTGTAACAAAATGCTCTCTATTCTGGAAAAATATAGATTGAGTTTCTTTTTCCATTTATATGTGATGAACTAAATTTCAATTACAGATGCTTCCAGGTTCTCTGCTATCAATACAAGGAGTGGAAATTTTCTAAAGACTGTGCTTTTTTATCTAAACAAAAAAGGAAAAAAAGTACATTCCTTTTGAAAAATAGCTCTGATAAAATTCCTTTCAGCACCTGGTTCATAGTCATCTTAAAATATTTTAGTTGAGGGAAGTCTCTTCTACCTGTGGTAAGATCATAGTTTGAGTGTTGGAGCTGTTGTGAGTCAGGATCTGAATGCTTCAGGCATTCAAACAGATCAGATTGTTCACTTTTCCAGTGATAATGAAACCATGGTTTGAAGGCTAGGTAAGTGTAAGAATATACTTACATAGATATAAAAATAATGAATAGTGATTAGGAGTTGGCTAAATATTCTATATTTGATTTATGCCTTGTGTCTGTGAAGAAACATACCAGCATATGTCTGAATTTCTGTCTAAGGTCAGTGCAATAGATCCATCTCTTGTTTTCCAAAACTATTAAATTGAATTTCAAGACTTGAGTGTTCCAGTCTTCTATATTTGTTTGGGAAATATGGTCCTGTCAGTGGGGTATTTGAATTGGCATTTTTTTAGTAATAAGCATCTTGTTTGTTTAAATATTGCAGCATCTATTGTATTCATCATCTGGACAACCATGAAGTTCAGGCTGGTGGACTGTCAGTCGGTGAGTTTATATTAAATGCTTTCTAAAATTGCTGCCTCTGGATAAGTTTGGCAGTGAGATTGGCACATAGCACCACAGGCTAAAATTCTCACTGTTGTGAGTGATGAGCCTCTTTGACAGATGCCTATAGTTCAGCTTTGGACAGCAATGAGAGCATGAAATTTCTTGCTTCACAACATCTTTCATTTGTGCTGCTGGTTTTCTTGACAGGACTGGCAAGAGCTATGGGTGGATGATGCCATCTGGCGTTTATTGTTTTCAATGATCCTTTTTGTCATCATGATTCTGTGGAGACCATCTGCTAACAACCAAAGGTTTGTCTTTTCTTGCCTCTTCCTGAAAATGCTGGGTTTTAGGAATGCTTGTTTATTCAGAAAGTACTGGTGGGTGATGTTTAGTTACTGTACACTGATCAATAAGGATACTAACAGAGTGTGTAGGGAAAGGTAAACCTAGAGAAGTTACATAGATAAAATCCTTTCTGTTCCTGGTGCTCAGCTTATTTAAAAAGAAGTCACTTAAACTTTGTTTTTAAGACTGATATTAAACAATCAGTGAGCTACACAGAATAATCAAGCCATGTATATGTTGGGGTAATGGATCTGTTGGGAGACAAGAGATAGAATACTAAGGCAGCTTTCTTTCTTTCACTTCTACAGGTTTGCTTTCTCACCACTGTCAGAAGAGGATGATGATGATGAGCAGAAAGAGCCAATGTTAAAGGAAAGCTTCGGTAAGAGAAAAAAAATTCCGCTCAATTTCAGTGTTGAAGACAGTTTTGTGGAGGAAGGTGTCTCGCTCTCTAGAAAAAATTGCCATTGATACACAGAGTTCTACAGGAAATACAGGCTTTATGTTTAGTATTTACATTGCCCTTTTAATTCTAGTGTTTTCTGTTGACAGTGAAAACACTGCTACTGCAGTGGTTGCTTTGCCATGTCCAATGGACTTTGTTTGATTCAATATGTCTTTGGTTTTAATCCAGTTGTGATGACTGTGATCTCTTGGATATTGTTGCTGGGAAGTGGTTTAGCGTGCAGTTCTCTTTTAAAATCCTGTTTAAGAATTTTCATTTATTATCTCTTCTCTGAACTTTGAAATCTTCATTTTCTACATTAGGACTTGGCATAGAAATATCCAGTGTAAATGTTGGAGTGAATATATTTATTCATGAAGTTGTCTATTGTAACATCTCTCTTTATAAGCTATGTAAAAGATAGGGCTACATGCCTACTGCTGTCTGTCCACAAATCAGTTATGCTGGGATATATCAGTGCTGGGGTATATCAGTGCTCTTTGGCTTGTTTAGGAGCAAAGGAGAAGAGTGTAACCATTAGGTGCATTTGGCAAACAAGCACTATCTGGCTGTCTGCCAGGCTAGGAGATGCAGGTTGCTTCCCAGCTTTTAAATATCCTGAATGAACACTCAACACTTTCACTTACAGTTTATGAACAATTGTAATTCAGTTACCCCAATCTTTTTTTCTTCTTTTGGCTTCAGAGGGAATGAAAATGAGAAGTACAAAGCAAGAACCAAATGGGAATGTAAAAGCAAACAAAGTTGTGAGTATGATTTCTGTACCTCAAAGAATGTAAGATTCATCTCTTCTTTCTTTACTGCCATTAGGGCACACAAAAATGCCAACTTTTGAGGCTATACATGGGGGCTTTTTTATTTGCTTCAGAGTGGGAGTTAGTCAAAGTATAAGTTAACACAGTACTGCTGAAAAGAAAGTAAATAGGTGTTTCTCATGACGTTTCCTGTAAATACAGTGGGAACTTAAAAATTCAGCCTGTTCTTTACAAATGTAGAAATGCAGATAGAACTGTACAATACAATATTCTGGCAGTGATTAATGCATTGTTTTACAAGTTTGTCAGTTTGAGAAGGAGGCTGAGCTATATTTTAAGTAAATTGCCCTCTGTTTTTTTGATTTGTGATTGATTACTTGAATGGGGTGATGTGTATATTTTTATGTACCTACCTAAATACTTTGGGGGAGGATGCATTGTTTTCCATGTGGGTTATAAGCAAGATATTTTCACATTCATCTGGGAGGCCTAAAATATGTCTTGGAATCTTTTCATAGAATTCATGCATAAATTTAAAAGTGGAAAGAACCTGTAGAAATTAATTAAAATAGCAACTATATTTTTTCATTAGCATTGTATTTCTCAAGGGTTGGTTGTAGCTGTATACTACTTACCTGAGGATAGATAAGATGAAATCAAACTTTTCTATTTTGTGAGGGGGTGGTGGTAAGGACTGCTACAGAGTTCATAGAGAGCAAGTGAGTGGGTTTTTCTTTACTTTTTTTTTTCCCCCTTTAAATGTGTTTTCTCTAATCCAAAAGTGAAATTTAAGTAGAGTTTTTTTTTTGGTGTTTGTTTTAAAATTTTTTAACTGATATAAATAGATTGGCTTTTGTTAGGTAGGCTGAGAAGAAAAAGGCTTGCATATGACAGCAGTATGGAAAAACTGACTTTTGTTTTCTGTTTAACTTCTGTACTTGTAGCAAGAGGATGACCTGAAGTGGGTAGAGGAGAATGTTCCTTCATCAGTGACAGATGTGTGAGTATTTTTATAGTCACAATAAAGGCAGGTTCCTTTCCCACAGGAATTAGAATGCCTTATCACTTTTATGCTGCACTTCCATGGGCAGAGGCTGGGTCCAGCCTGGCATGGCCTCTGATCCCTTGTATGCAGTCTGCTGGAGTTGCACACAGACTGACTTAAGGCAAAGTCTCTTGGAATGTGAAATCACAAACTGGTCTGCATTTTACTAAAGTTAAAATGATAAATATAAATTCAGAGAACAAAGAACAAACAAACTCCTTTCTAGTGCTCTGAAAAGACCTTTGAGTATCTTGCTGAAAGTCAACCATGGCATAATGCAATCAATTTTTCAGCTTTATCTGTAACATCTAATGTCATTTTTGTGCTTGTGGTAGTATATGTACACTGCCTCTATCTCTTCTGCTTTTAATAACTGACATGCTAGATTTGTCAGTACCTGTGTCTACATTTTTCGTAACAAAACCAAAGTTCATAGATAAGTGCACTCACAAATTTGAATGGATAATTTTGGCAGAGGATCTGGATTGAAGTATGAAACTCGGCTTGAACTTAGGTTCAAATTAAGTGAACACAAATTAGGTAAAGGTTTAAGCAGGGAAAAAAAGTGCATTTTCTCAATTTAATTTGGTTTTTCCAGTTTTAATACTTATTTTTTGAAGACTGATAGAATTCCCTAAGAAAAAAAGGACTAGACTGGTATAAGTTAGGAAAGGGCACTTTGAGGTAATCTGCTGCAGATTTTTCTGTTTCTGAGTGTGTCATCAGGGTTTTGGAGAGCCAGGATTCCAGTAGGTGGGAGAGCTGTTGTAGCTGGAAAGGCTGAAGTACCAGTGGAACTTGTTTGACTTCTGGGACATGTTTTTTACAACGTGGTCCCGTATTGTAAATGTCTTCAGTGCAATTCAGCAGTACAAGTGAAGCAGCTTATTTCATTGCAACTTAAGAAATTGTTGAGTTGGTAATAAACATCATGATAAAAAAGAATTGTAAAACCGTGAAGGTCATTAAGAATACTCCTTGGAGTTTTTTGTGTATTTCTCTAATTTCTGTTAAATTGAAAGGTCTCTCTTCATTGTTTCTTTCCTGTGCCCTAAAAAAAAAGCAGCATAAGGTTGAAAATGATTGTCAATATGGTCTTAGCATGTTCTCTAATTATTTTAATTTCTTTTTTGCCCCACTGCAGTGCTCTTCCAGCTCTTCTGGATTCAGATGAGGTCAGTAAAGAAATCTTCAGTTCAAATTAGTCTTCTGACATTCCAGGGGAGTCATGAGTCATCTGATAAGGTCTTGGCTTATTAGAACTGGACTCTGCTCATGTCATGCAATAGTAAAATACTACAAGAGGGAAAGGATAGTGGGAACAACCATGATACAACTTCTTAGAGTACAAATGTTCTCTAAATATGTATTGTAAAATAAGTGGTGTATCTGCTGTGTAAGTTGGACTTCTGATTTAAAATGCATATGAGTGTAGTTTGTTATGAATGTGCATGTTCTGAATAATGTAAATCTCCTGGGGGAAATGATGAGATTGGGTGTTTTGTTTTCCAGGAAAGAATGATTACCCACTTTGAAAGGTCCAAAATGGAATGAAGGAGTAGTTTTTTGCTCTTGGACGTGGAGACACCTCTGTTAAAGTTGCTTGGTGGAGCAAGTGCATCCTGCTGATTTGTCTCTTGATCTCAGCCTTGAAAGTTTGATGCTTTAATGTCTTGGAGGGTGTCTTGCTGTGGAAGAAGTTCACAAGGACATTATAAACCTTTCGGAAATTTGAATTTAAAGTTGCTGCAAGTTTGGATTTTTAAGCAGTTGACATGTGTACTATTCCAGCACCTTCTGTAACTTTTCAAATATTTAATCTGTGAAACTAAAATTCCTAATGTCTGCTTGAGGAGTTTATATTTCAATGTTACAATTGACACTTAGAGGTGAACTGCCTGTACCTTTTTGCGGGGAGGGTGGCAACAGATAGAAATAAGCACTGAAGAAACAACAGACCCATTTTCTGGTAGATAACAACTGCTATTATATGTCATGTGTTCACTATGCATGAGAGAGTTTTAGAGAGAAGCTCCTGTTGGTGAAGAAAATTAAGATGCCAGAAAGGAAATATTTGGAAAAGTTACAGTGATATGAGTTTTTAACAAAATCAAGTGCAATTTTATTCATAACACTGTGTATGAAAGATTTTCTATTTTAAATGCCATTGACCTGTAGGTAACAGCTGCCTAGAGCTAACACACTTGCTGTTGTGGCACATCTCATTGCCGGCAATGTGGTGGATGCCTGGAAAAATTACTTGCCCCTGCCTTTCATGTGTTGCATGATTTATTTAAAAAAAAATACCCCAACAAATAAAACAACAAAAGCAAACATCATCAGAACCACTCCTGCAGTGCTCCACAAGTGCTTGACTACATGTTAAGCACGTATTAAGTGGATGCTTCAGCCAAACCCTTCTCCTTTTATGTGTAACATCTCCCACCAAGAAGCTGGCACTCCTCTGCAGAAGATGGCATTGCTTTCTAAGGGTGTGAGCACTGCCTGCCTTACTTGAAAGAGGATTTACAGGGAATCCACAGTGCTGGGATAGTTCTGTTCCCACTGTCTGTTTAGAACTGCTTCCCATGTAAGTGATTTGATGCTGGGCTTTCCTGTCCCAACTGGTCCCTGTGGCCACGAGGTACTCTGAGATCACTGTGTTGCAGTCGAAGTTGCAGGTTTCTATTCTATATAATTGCATTTTGTTTCTCCTTCTGGAATGAAAAAGAGCTTTTGGACAATGTTCTGGTTTCTGCTTGGCTGCGGCAGCTGAATTTGCAATAACTTCCTCATGGAAACCTGTTGTGGACTGTATGACAAAAGCTCTAATTTGGGTTCATAACCTTTAAAACTGAGGCAAGCAGCTGCAGGGTATCTAGGAAGCAGATGTGGCTGCTGCTGGAACAGCATAGAGCGTCAGCTTTTCTGATTCTTCTCATAGCTACGTCAGCAGAAGCGAACATGTGCCTGTACTTCATTCATTCCACTGTAAGGTCTGGTAGCTTAGCTGCAGCTCCCTTTACCAGCAATTCAAGCTGAAACATGGCACTTTACAGTACAGTAGCTGAGGCACAAGGACATAGCATCTTCTGCTAGCTGTGTTGTGGGCAGGGCAGAGGGACAGTGAAAATAAGCTGTGGCTGTAGCACCTCACTGTTTCTGCAAGAGTTGCTGGAGCTCTTCTGCCATCCTTTTCAGCCACAGATAGAATCTTTAATTAGAAAACACTTCTAATTTGCTATGCTTAATTATATAGATGAAAAAAAATATTACCTCCATGTCCTTTTGGGGAGAGGAAATTTTGTGAAATAAAGCTACACAAAGCTTGCTATTTAATTTTTTTTTTTTTTCATTTTTAAAGAAATCCTATTGTTTTGGGTGGTTTGGGTTTTTTGAAACAAATAGGTAAAAATGTTCTCTACTGCAAGCACAAAAGTTTGTACGTACTATTTAATAAAGGCTAGGCAAAGAGTAGAAAGGCTCACATTGTGTCCTTCCAGTTTCTTAGTCTCTCTTCTCTCACATGAATTGTTACCACCTTCACCAAGCTGATGCAGTTATTCCCAATAGTTCTTTCCAAGATGGAAAATGAAGTCTGCCATTTGAAAAGCTAATGGAGATAGGGCAAGTCATAAATTTCTGAAAAATAAGTTAAAAGAACCAACCAGTTTTCCTAATTGTATTCCTAATAGTTTAATTTATAATTTAAAATCTAAAATAAACATAGTTGAAGCAGTTCCAGCAGTATTTAAAGTTTTTGAAGGGAACTTGTTGACACCTTAGTTAGCAATTTGTTTTTTCACTTGTTTAGCAGAGTTTCTGTATTGTTGGAAAGGAGCATTTGCAGGCAGGGCTGGGACTTGATTGCAGTCTTTGGGAGAATCTGTGAGAGCCCAGCTTCCACAGAATTGTGCAGGCATTGTCATTGCAGGAGAGATAGCAGTGGATGAGACGTGGGTGAGGAGCAAAAGGTGTGTTTGCAGGTTGCAGCAAGGTGGCCTTTCCTTCAGTAGCATGTTTGGTCAGGTATGCTATTCTGAGGGATGTTTGCCTCTTATGAAACTTGATCTTGCTCCTAAAGTCATATTGGCCCCACGACTTGGAAAAATGCAGGAAAGCTTCAGTGAGCTAGCTTGCTTGAATGCATGAAACCAGAAATCCTGCAGGCTGTTACCTTTAATTATGTAGTCAGGGAAGACAATTCAAATGTATAGTCCTTATTTTAAAAGTAAACCATGCAAACTGTTCTGAAGACTTGGTGAAAGAGTTCTTCAAAAAGCTGTTTGTAATAGTGTTCTACTTGCAGAAAAAGTAAATGACAGGACTATTTTAGAGTTCTTGTGCCTGATTAGTTCTATATGGATTTGTTGTTTATTTGTGACAAGTGGCTGTTGGAATTGTAGCATATATCTGTATACCATACAGAAAACTGGGAACATAGTGAAGAAGATGATGTTGACCACCTTTTCATTAGGGTGACAAGATGTCCCTGTTAGGAACTCCAAAGGAGGGACTGAGTAAGAGATCACATGCCCTGGTAAAGAAATGCAAGAGGCTTGATAGGCACAGAGTGAGTCAGGATCACAAGACCTAGGGAAGGTTATGTTTATCTTATTCTGCAGATGTAGGGCTGTGTGAGTCTGTGGGCTTTGTTTGTCCTTGTGTTCACTTTATATGGCATTACATGCTGTATGCTACATCTTAAAAGTCTAAAGAGGGTAATGCTTCACAAATCATTGGCTCCCTGGACTACAACCACGTGAAGTCGTTATTACCCACATTTCCTTTCATTAATTGATGCCACGTTCCTTTTCCTTTTGTGGGAATCCTTGATTACAAACACCAGCTATCTGCCTGAGCCATAACACCTTTGGCACTTTGCAGTTTTGCTATCTGTGAAGGGAGATCTGACTTAACAGAGTTTTGTGCATTAGCACAAAATATTCGTTCCTGAGCAGGAAAGAAGTTGGACGCAAGAATGCCACGCTTGTTCTCCTATTGATCTTCTAGCACAGAGCATCCTCAGTCCCTGTTTTCTAAAACTGGTCTTTGTTAGTAAAGATGCTTGAAGAATTTTGTACCATGTGCTTTTTGAGTTTGGTTTAGTTTCTAGGTCAGCGATTGTGAATGCTGCACCTCTCCAGGACAAACATAAATGCAACCGTAGCCGGTTCTGGAAAGGACAAGCTAACAAGAAAGGTTTCTTCTTGGAGACTGAAATTCACTGGCCAAGTGTATAGGATAAGTTCGTTAAAGTAAAACTTACGACCTAAAAAGTAGACATTTGCTTGCAAGATACGCCTCGCTGTTCTCATCTGGCTGCCGCAGGTGATGCAAGTCAATTTTGTCGTTGCATCCCGGGTGACTTCCCTACTTTCTCTGGTTTATGGTAGCCAGTGACAACCGGACACCTACCGTAGTGACGTTTTGGGCAGACGAGTGTCTCCTACAGCCCGTGTATGAAGACGCACAAGGGTTATATCAGGGTCCCCTCGGTGCCGTGCGCCCCGCGTTCGCCGTTCACGCCCGAGCTCCCCGGGGCGGGCTGTTTGACGCTGGCGCAGGGCGTCGCTCCGGGTGGAACAGCCCCGCACAGGGCCAGCGCTCCGGTGCCGGCACCAGCGGGCGGGGCGGTGCCAGCGGGGCGGTGCCGGGGCAGGGGGCGGAGCCGCGGTGCGGAAGCGGCGGCGGAAGGGGCGGGAGCCGTGGGCGCGGGGCCGTTCCCGTCGGGGCCGTTCCCCCGCGCCGCCGCTGCCGGCTCTGCCTGGGCCGGAGGAGCCGCCGCCATGCACGACGCCTTCGAGCATGTGCCGATCCTGGAGAAGCTGCCGCTGCAGATCGACTGTCTGGCGGCCTGGGGTGAGCGAGGGGCCGCGCCGCAGCCCCGGGGGGCTCCGCTCTCCCGTCCCGGGCGGCGTTCGTGCGGCTGCCGCGCCCAGCCCTGCCCTGCCCTGCCCTGCCCTCCCTGCCCTGCGGCGGGCTGGGGGCCCTGCGGAGCCCTGGTTGTCCGCGGTCCTGCCGCCCCCGGGCCGGGCCGGGCTCCGGAGCCTCTGCCGTGGCTCCGCTGCCGGGCCCTGCCCTGCCCTGCCCGCCCGGCTGTGCCGGAGGCTGCCGGGACTCCCGGGGCTGTAACCGCGCGCTGCCTCCTTTCTTGCTAAAACAGCAATCCCTATATTTTCACTTAGACTCAGTTTGGAGAGCCGGTGATGTGTTGCCGTCTTACACTTCGAATATGTTTCACGCGTTAGTGATATATAATTGTGGGTTATATTTTTGGGCATATTTGAGAGTCAAGATTTGGGTCAGGTGACTGCAGCAGCTGTCCTAATGATGAGGCTTGGTAAGGCTTTTCACAGCTGCGAGCAGGTGCCATCGTGCCAAACCGGCAATTTAAATAGCTCCATGCTGTGGAACTGTGACCCCGATTAATTGTGTCAAGAATTATAACCTGAACGATGATGCTTCTGTTATACACGGGTTGATGGAGTTATGTACTGGAAAGGATGTGAAAACAGTTTATTCTGCAATGCAGCTTTTGTCTTTTCCTCTCTTTGAAAATACTGATTTTGCTGAACTAGGGAAAAAGCCTAAACATACAGAGTTACAGCCGTATGGTTTTGTACAAAAGATGTGTGATTCTGTCTCTACAGTATTTCTACCAAGTAGTAGAAGAAAGGTCTTGCAGGAAATAAGATTTTATTAAAATGCAAATTTCTTTGGTGATGAGGAAGTACTAGATGTAGAAGGAAATATTCATGTATACTGCTTTCCTATATGATATTCACTGAGGAAGAGATTCAGTCATATTTCATGAGCCTGTAAAGATTCTGTGTTTTTTGTATGGTGTAAATGCTGTGAAGAAGAGAGTCTGAAACTGTGCCACTGAATTTGTATACAAAGGCCCTTTTTTATAAATCTTGAATGATTCTTGGTTGTCCAACCAATCCAAATGTTACCTAAGCAAATCCACCACTGTCCTTCCAAACAGAGCTGACTATTCCAGAGAGACATTTTAAAAGCCTGACTTTAAAAACTAACAATCAAACCCACATAAACTCCTTGTTTTTCTTCCTGACAGTACTTCTCATTATATAGCACTGTCCTCTCTGAGAGTTAATAATGTCTGAGCAGTAGTTTATTGCTTTGTTTGGTTGCACACAAGATGAATAGTTTGCTTCTTTACTTTTATATGAACTGGTGGAATGTGGTGGCCAGGCTGTTTATTCTGTTTTACTGCCTGATCTTTGGCTGTCCTGACAGTTGAAGTTACTTCTGTGCACTTCCACTGGAGAGATGATAGGAGACCTGTATAGTCACTACAGAGAGTCCTTTTTGGTGTTTGAAGCAAGTTTCCAAATGTTCTGATAAATGTAACAAAGCCCCGTAATAAGCACTGAAGAAAATTAACTCTGCCCCAGCCAAAACCAGCACAGCTGTGAAGGGCAGTATTTGTTGAACTAATTAAACTCTTTCTTTTCTGTCTCTGTAGAGGAATGGCTCCTTGTTGGTACCAAACAAGGGCATCTTCTGCTTTACAGGATCAAGAAAGACGTAGGTAAGCTGATTTTAAGAATGGCACCAAAAAGTTGATTGTTATTTTTATTTCCTGCACTTTTAGAGGCTGTACTAATTTTAACACTAGTGTGATTGATTGCTGATTTTTTTCCTATATAGAATTTCATGTATGTAAAATAGGTTTTATTTCATTTTTCTCTGTGTTTAAATTTATAATTAGTGGCTGTAATTTTTATGAATATGGTGTAAAAGCAGTGCAGTGTGTGAGTTGCCAGAGTTTTGATGTGTGTCATCTTTTAATGAGAGACTGGATTATTGAGAGAGCAAATCTATTCAGTGGGTCTATGAGCATCATGAGTGGGGAAGAGGGATAAATAGTTTTGTTGGGTATTTACTCTTTCCCTGCCTCTTTGACAGTGCTAAGTGCTTATAGTCTATTCTAGGAATGCCACAAATACAGCTATTCTATTTTTGCTGTAGTTAAAATCGATTTTCACTAGAGAGGTTTGTATTTCACATGGCCTGCTATTATGTAGAAACTGATGTTATTGAATGCAGTAATATTTTGTAGCATGGCACAGGAAAGTAAACACCAAGTGTGAGTTTCCATCAGCTGCTGGAAATAAATTAATTTATATCTACTTGGATTCTAGAGAGTGAATTCAGCTTGATTTTTCTGAAACTTGCAAGATGTTTGTCCAATTGGAACATGCTAGTCTTGAGTTGTTAGTGTCTTATCTCACATGGTAAATTTCTCCCCCTTTTTTGCATCAATGCCAGGAGAGGTTATGTCATCAGAAAGTGTCTGTAAGTCTTTCACCCTAAAACTCCTTTTAAACCTTTGTGGTGTATTGTTTATTCCTTGTCTATTTTGCAGTGATGTGCACCCTAGAAATTAAAGTTGCTGATATTTGATTGGTATGAATGAAGTCTTTATTGGTATTTCTGTATCTCTAGGTTTCAAATTACTTAAATATAATGCTTGTGATGTAAAACTTGGGCAAGGCAGAAATGTAACTGCTTTTGAGGCCCTCAGCTGGGTACAAGAAGTGTATTTTACATTTTCACCTGACTTTGTAGGTGAGATGTAAAAATTAGCACAGATATGTTAGTGTCATTCTTCCAGTGTTAAGTGGCCAAGTTTGCTTTCATAATTATTTGTAATTTACTTAGTGTAATATATACACAGTTATGAGCTACTTCAGTTTATAAAACTTCAGTTTATAAAGTCTCCAATCTTTCTGGTAGGTTGCAATAGGTTTGAAGTGACACTGGAGAAATCCAACAAGAACTTCTCAAAGAAGATTCAGCAGGTAAGAAATGCCATCTTCTTGATGTGGGGAAAGTTTTCAACCAATAAATGAAACACCAAATGTACATCTGCAATTTCTTCTGTACTTAACAAAAAAATTTCCCAAAGCCATAGATTTTCTTTAACCTGTAGCAGCTAGATGTTTTTGCCCACTCTTCCCATAACAGGAATAAGCTTGGTTTGATTGCTAAAGCAGAAACCAAAGAATTGGAACTTGAAGGTTTGTTTTGTTAGCAATGTATCCTCTGTTGTTCTGACTGAGAATATTTGTAAAAATGATGGTAATACATCAACAGACTGCAATGTATTATTTGACTCTCAGATGGTATCCTATAGGAATGTGATTGTAATTCCACTTATGTGAAATGTAGAAGTAAAGTAACTGCCAATTGTGCTGCCTTTTTTTTTTTTTTATTTTTTTTTATTTGAGAACTTGTACTCAATGATTATATTAATTCCAGGAAAAACACCCGAAAGATATGCATCCTGTTTCAGGATGAAATACTCCATGTAATTTTTGTACTACTAGTAAAATACCATTGTTTACTAGCTTAGGTTGCAAGTGCTGTGTGCCAGCTTGTAAAAAGTGAGTGTAACTGAAAAGTGTTGCAATGGCTGAAGGAAGGTTGTGCATGGGAAACTGCCTTACTGTTCTCATTATTTTGAGATTTTTTTAGGCTGTCTATAATCAAGCCTTGCTCACTGTTTTAGTTTATGAATGGAGTCACTAACAGCTTTCTCCTTTTCAGATCCATGTTGTTTCTCAGTTTAAAATTTTGGTCAGTCTATTAGGTAAGTGAAGAAAAGTGTTTCATATTTAATGAGTTCTTCTTGATGCAATTGTCTGAATTTAGCACTCTTTCCACACATCTGCATAGTAGTCTGGCTGTTGAGAAGTCATTTTGTAGAACTGAGCTCTGCATTTTGCAGAGGAAGCATTAAGCAGTATGGATTGAGAAGCAGCTTTGCCAACTTGGAGAAAAGGCATTAATGGTGATTTGTGATTAGGAATGAAGGAGTGCATGCATGCTCTAAAGTGTCTGTGTAAAATAGAGTTTGTATTGGCATCTGTATGTGCACATATATGCATGCATGTCTATGTGTGTGTAGTGTATAATAGGAACTGAAGCTTCTGACTACATTTGATATATATATATATCAAATTTGATATATTGTACCAAATTCGCTTTATATGCAGATGTGATCTTTTAATGTTTTGTGGAATATTTAAGTTTGCTTGGCTCTGGCTTGCTTTAACTTAGGATCTTCTAATGTCTTTTTTTGCATATGTTACTACTCCTTTCTTTATGATCTCCAGATCCCAGCTCTTCCAGCTCCAGCATATTTAGATTTCTGCTGCTTGCATCCTCATGCATACAAAAACTTGACCACACTACCCTACATTTTCAGCTGTTCACTTTCCACTAATTTCAAGAGCCAGTTCAAAATTATCTTTGTTCATGCAATCTTCTGTCCTGAACTTGCTCTGTTCTGCCCTGCTTGCTGTTCCTTCCACTCTGCCTTCCCCTGCTTTGTTAGCAGTACCTTTCTGTAGTTTTGCCAGTGCTGAAGTTAATCTTGTTTTCTGCATTTATTGTGTTTGTATGTGCCTTAGCATTTTTTAGCTTTTGGGAGAGCACTTACTTTCCTTTCTTGCTGCTCTTAGTTCCACAAATTATTTTTATATAAACATAAAATACAGTAACATGTTTGAATTAGCAATGACTTTACATGTATTAAATATTAAATAATAATTGGAATTTTGTTTAAAACAGAAAATAACATTTACGTCCATGACCTGTTGACATTTCAACAAATCACCACAATTTCAAAGGCAAAAGGTGCATCTCTCTTCACCTGTGATCTCCAGGTAAGGGGAGGAATACAGCTGCACAGTTCTCCTTTCTCTTTGTAATAAGAATTCCTTTATTACATGGCTGTATAGATTAGGTTTGTTAATTTTGTGTCAGATGAAAATTTCTTGGATACTAGTGCTTCTTAAAATTAATACCTACTGCAGGTACTTAAGGCAACAGTTTTTAATTATTTTTCTTGCTCTGCTTCACAAGGTATTTTCCTGTGCCTGTTGTGATTGTAGCTTTTGATACAGAGCTTTTGATAAAAGACTTCAAAGCGTTTTTGTCCTATACTAACTTTGACTCTTCTTTTTGAAAGGTCCCTTAATGTAAAAGCCATTTTCTTTCCTGACATTGCCAGTGTACTAGCTGATTGTGGTATCCTTTTGCAAGCAATTCTATCACTGTTTTGTTTTTTTTTTTTTAACATTTTTGTTTCTCTTTATTGGCCCAATGAGTCCTAGAGCAGTTGTGTAGATTCAAGCCCTAAAATGATTCTGTAAGGTGTAGCAGTTCTCTGTTCATATGCTCTGGTTCATTAAGTGACTAATTTCTATTCAAGTGAGTTTCTTAGCCCATGCTGTTCAGACACCTTTTTCATAAACAGAAAAGATGGTTTAGTGCTCTTCATAATTTTTTTATCTTTTTGCCCCATTGGAGCTTCGTGTTAAATATTTTCTAGGAAGTACTTGGGATTTTCTAGACATGGAAACCAGTGTCTTTTAAAGCACCTTTACATCTGGTCATTGCAAAGTTGTTTGTGTGTCAAGGCACTTAGCTTTCCTAGTATTTATTGTCAAAAAACTTCTCCAACGGGTTAGAATATTAGATTTTTCATGGTTTTATCTGTTAGTGTAGCACATTCTTTGTGTTGTTCCATTTCCTCACCTCTACAGTATTGCAGAGTTCCAGCTATTTATCCTAGTTTCAGGGTTAGACTGATAGCTCTCTACTTATCTTTTGTTTGTGTGTGTGTGTATGCCTTTGGTGCTCTTGTATTTTTTTTTATTTCCTTGATGTCACAATCCCTGTCAAAGTTCATTTTTAAGTATCCTGCCCCCTCTCCCACCACCTTCCTCCCCCTCCCACGCTTCCCTTTTTTAAGGAATGCTCTTCTGACATGGATGAAGAAAGCTGCTGTGCAGTGGGCAGCTTTGCTTCTAGCAGAGGCTCTTTTGGCCTTGTCTTTCCTTCTTTACCTCTGTGAGTTATGCCTGTCTGTTTGCACAGCAGTCAGATTCAGGGGAAGAGGTGCTGAGGATGTGTGTGGCCGTGCGTAAGAAGCTGCAGCTTTATTTTTGGAAGGACAGAGAGTTCCATGAGCTGCAGGTGAGTTGTGCTCTTGCTGTAGCCAGGATGTCTCAGCAGGGAGGGGAATTACTCTTCTCTGCTTGCCATGCAGTCCCTGTTACTCAGAGGCACTGCTGACTTCCAAAGCATTGATGGTTGGTTCTGCAATGATTTAACAATGAAACAGCAAATAGAAGTGAAAATGTCTGAAATCACAGTTAATGGCATTAATACACTCTCATAAGTTATAATCAAAGTAAGGGCTGTGTCCTATATTTTAATGTTCTGATTGTAGTACAGTTTTAAGTACTTGACCTTTAAGTCAATGAAATGTAGTAGCATGCATACTTTACAAAAACATTATGGAAGTGGGTGCACTTCTACTTGAAGTTTTTCAAGCATGTCTGTAAGTCAGAAGATAGTTACTGACAAGTGTAGAGAGCTACAGGTGTGAATACTGGAATGAGAAAAAAATAACTAATTGAGGTGGTAGAGAGTTTTTCAATGCTTTACTAGAAAATTTTCTACTAGAAGATTATCAGCTAACTCAGGGCACATCTCTCTACTGCACATGAGTCTCTAGCCTTTTTGCTGAGTACTGCCACTCCTTGAGCAGTAGATGCTGGGGAGCATGATGTGCATGAGAGAGCAGCCTGTTACACTGTGTTGCCAGATTGGACTTTTGCTTTTTGTTCCTAACAACCAGTTTAACCTGTTTCCCTCAGGGAGACTTCAGTGTACCTGATGTACCCAAGTCTATGGCCTGGTGTGAAAACTCCATCTGTGTAGGCTTCAAGAGGGACTATTACCTGATACGGGTAAGATGGGGCTGTGTAAAAGTGTTTTAAGAAGATTTGGGTAGCAGTAGACACTATGGAGGCTGCTCCTGTGCCCAGGAATTCAGCTAGCATGAAAAACATTTAGCTCTTATGAAAAACAGCATCTGGTACTCCTGCTATTTGTGGTTTTGGAAAGGGCAGTGTAAGCCTGTCCTTTTAAATGGATGTTTGTCAGGAAGTGATCTGTTTGTTGCTGTTGAGACCAGTGTTTGCAGCTCTTGCAGAAAAAAGGAATTGGAGAAGATACATTTTGTTTTGGCAACAGTCTGTGTAAGCTCAGTTTGCATTTTATTTAACTTATTAAGAAATGAGCTCTGAAAGGACAAAGAGACCAAGAATAACTCATCTGGCATACAGTGAAGCTTGACCATTTTTTCATTTTTCATTCTCTAGCTGAACTGTTACAGTTTGAAAGTCTCTGAATTTACTGTTAATTTAATATTGCAGTTTCTACTTAGACTTCATTTGCAGCCTAGTTGATTATTTTTTCTGCCTTTACAATTGGCTTCTGCAGATATTATAGGAAAATAAGATGAAGATGTACATAAAAGGGTAGCAACACTGATCTGTAATTAAAAGGAAAACCACACATCATTTTTACAGGCACTCAAAGCTGATGCTGCTCACAAAAGAAAGGGTGTCTTTCTCCTAAATGTTGATTCCTGCCATTCTACTGATAGGAGTAGTTGTGCAGCTGCTCAAGCAACCAGGGTGGAGACCAGCTGTCCAAGTGTTTACTTTGAGTTGGCTCTGGTGCTTGACTAACCTGTCCTTAAATAACTTAATTTTACTAAATAGGCAGGAAAAGTACATGGTTTTTATGTTGTTGTTTTCTGGTGGCTAGCTGTTGATTTATTACATGTGTGAGCTGTAATGCAAGGGAAGCAGCAGGAATGTGTGGCTGGAGTTGAAGAAAGATTCTCTTGGGTTTTGGTTGTTGCATCAGGTCATGAAGCAGCAGTTTTATGTGTAAGTTCAGTTCCTGCTATAGCATATGGCCAAAATAATGGGTGGGAAAAGGAAAATGGCTAGGCATGTTTCTAGGCTTTTAGTTAGGGTTTTTCTTTTTTTTTTTAAGTGGCAGTGTGCATTCATGCCTGAAGAAAATAGTGTTAAAAGTTTTGGCCTAAATGAAACATTTGGACACTTCAGCTGATTTTGCTGCTCTGCTATTATGCATTTTATAAATACGTATGCATGATGTGGTTAGCTACTACAATCATCTCAGACATAAATGTAATATTTTTTTTATTTCAGAATCATCCTAAGCAGGATAAATTATAATGTGCAGATACTTTTATTGATTCTCTTTAAATTTTTATTGTCTTGTTAGTGATTAGCCTGGGCTACAAAATCCCTCTAGCGGTTTTTGCGTTAGTCTTACGCAACTTTGAAGAAAAGGTTATTTTGAAAAACACTTTTTAAAATTTTTAATGTTCTTTATTATCCTAGGTGGATGGAAAAGGCTCCATCAAAGAACTGTTTCCCACAGGGAAGCAGCTGGAACCACTGGTAGCTCCTGTAGCAGATGGAAAAGTTGCAGTTGGCCAAGATGATCTAACGGTTGTTCTTAATGAGGAAGGGGTCTGTACTCAGAAATGTGCCTTGAATTGGACAGATATTCCTATAGCCATGGGTGAGAAGTAGCAGTTTGTATTTGGTTTAAGTTTATTTATTTACTCTTGTGTGTGTGATAAAATCATTATGTTTGCAGTATTTTGAGTGTGAGAGTTTCTACAGTATTCTGTGTTGTACTCTGGGGAAGGTTTCACGCATTTGTTTTTGCTTCTTAGCCTTCTTTGCTTGTGGTCTGTGGGTCTCCTTATAAAATAAGTGTGTTCCACGTCTTTTATAAAGGGACAGGATCTGAAGGGGAAGGTAGTGTGTTAAAGCACTGTAGTTTTGGGCACCTGGGTGCCTTAGAATTTCCTTATGATGAGCAAAAGGCTTGGTAGCAGTCTGTTAGCAAATTGCTGTCAGTGTCGGGCACTGAGTTTTCTTCTGAATATGAAAAAGGGGCACATTTCAAGGGGATGAAAAATTGAAGAGAAGCCTTAAGTCACAGCTTGTTTCAAGGAATGCTTGAGAACTGAAATGTTTCACTTGTTTCATGAATAGAGCACCAGCCTCCCTACATCATTGCCGTGCTGCCCAGGTACGTGGAGATCCGCACTTTCGAGCCCCGGCTGCTGGTGCAGAGCATCGAGCTGCAGAGGCCACGCTTCATCACCTCTGGAGGGTATTGATACACCCATTATCACTGCTCTCAGGCTGGCTGGCTGTTTGTAGCACTCTGAAAAACTGGGAAAAGAGCAGCTTTTCTAACTCTGGCCTTAGGATGTAGCACTGAAGCCATCTGTTGGGTTTTTATGGAGATGGGTGGAGGCCACACCTTGAGGAAAAAATGATGGAGTTGGGGGTCTTTAAGAATTTGTGACACTGAAGATACAGTATTCTTTTTGCTTTGCAGTAATGCTCCGGGTTGCTCATGGATTGATACGTGTTTGTGTTATTGGGTTGGGTTTCTTTTAAGATTGCATATTGCTTCTTTCTGAGCACTGAAACTTAATAATTAGCTTTTTTTGTCTTGTTTACAGCACAAACATTATATATGTGGCAAGTAATCACTTTGTTTGGAGGCTCATTCCGGTGTCCATAGCCACACAGATCCAGCAGCTTCTGCAGGATAAACAGTTTGAGTTGGCTTTGCAGTTGGCAGTAAGTACTCAAAAACTTGAGTTTGCAGTGGATGAAATTGTGCAGAAGTACACAAAAGGATGTTTGCTATCTTCATAACTGTAGTGAGTCCACTAATCAGTCAGTCAGTGTAACCTCTCAACTGTCCCCTTTGCACAAACTGGTAGACTTCTTTAACTGAAGTTTTAGTTTTGTGCTGTCTTTATTCCATATTGATCTACTGTGGCATAGATTTTGAGAAATCATCTTGTGATAACCTTGCAAGATGGTATCTCTTAGCTGTTTAATAGGTTACCTTCTTTTATAATTTGAAATAATTTGAGCTTCAGAGTCTTCAGACTGCCTGTAAACAGTGTATTTTAGAGTTGTGAGTTTTGTCACATGACCTTTTTTTGGGGCTAATATTACTGCTGATGCAATAATTTGTTAGAGACACTGATGCAGTATATTTAATTACTGCCTTCATAGTGTGTGAAGATTTTTTTTTTTCCTGGAAACTCTCCTTAACTGCATTTTGAATTGCTGACTTGGAAGAAACAATTTGAAAAGGCAAATGAGTGAAGAGAGATTTTTCTGTGAGGGATCAGATATACAGGTAACCAGAGGTAGCTTTCAGACCTTCCAGGTTATCTCAGTAACACAGTATGCATAGACAGGCACCATCAGTGTTCACTTTGAGAGATTCTTTTTTCTTCCTACTCTCTCCACAGGATAATGCTCCTTTAGCTCTCTAGAGTGTTTCTCTCTCATATACAAGGCCTGAGATTTTTTAAATGTTAATTTGTATCTATGCAGGAAATGAAAGATGATTCAGATAGTGAGAAGCGACAACAAATTCACCACATAAAGAACCTTTTTGCCTTCAACCTTTTCTGCCAGAAGCGTTTTGATGAATCCATGCAAGTTTTTGCCAAGCTTGGTACAGGTAGGTGCTTGGGTTGGCATTGAATCACTTAAGTCAGGAGGAATGAAATCAGTTCACTGGCTGTTTTAAGGGGTTTTTTGTTTGTTTTCTGTTTTGTTTTCATTTAAAACAGTGCTATCTTGTGCACATCAGTCCTCTGTGAACAGCAAATAGCCTGGGCAGTTATTGAGTTATTTTTTTGGTGTAGCTTGTGGTTAGTTACTTAACTTAATTAACTACACAATTAAGTACAATTAAATACTTAACTACACTTAGTAAATTAAGTCAGGTCAGGACTTTGCCCATTTTTACAGAATATATTTGTATTCAAGGGTACTCAAAAGCATGCACAGCATGTGTACAGACCCACTGAAGTCGAATGTTTCAGCAGCTGCTAAAAGCTTACTTGTACCTTGAAAAAAAAAAAAAAGAAACATCTGTAGATTTTCAAAATGGTTAGACTCACATGAGGACCCTTAACTCTTGGTTTACCCAAGATGCTGAAACCAGGAAACTCTCCTGTGCTTTTGGAAGTCACAGTAATCTGACACTAGGTCATACTAGGGCTGCTGGAAGAATGCTTGAAGACTAAACTGTGCTGTGGAATAGTGCTTAAGAGTGAGATTCTTTTTACAAACCTCTCGTGTATTTAAACCTGGAATGTATTTTCATGACACATAATTTTTACTTTGGAAAACTGCAGTGAAAAACAAGGACTAAAAACTCAAAGTATTTTGAGCTTGAATTAGAGGATAGTAATTTTGAATTTGCCTAAACTGTGAAAACGAGCGTGCAATAGTTACAGATGGTATTATTTAGTTCTTATTTCAAAACTACAGTAAATCTTGTCTTAAAACATTTCTTGTACCTAGAAATCCTGCCTTACTGCCAGAGTGGCTAATGCTAGGATTCTGCAAGAAGAGCAGTAAAATTGTGATAATGGCTTGTCCTTAAAGTGTGCCAAGTGCACAGGTTGGCAGTGCCTGTGCTTGGACTCAGAAATAAGTTTTACTCTTGCTTCTTTTGCATTGCTATAGCTTTTTTTCTGTAATGAGCAAATTTTGATTAGGCTCCAGAACCTTGTGGATGTACAAGTAGACTGCAGACTGCTCTGTTAGAAAGATAAGCTTGCTCTAAGTTTGCAAAAGTAATGTGAATGGTTACTAATACCAGTTATTTTTTGCATAGATCCCACTCATGTGATGGGTCTGTATCCTGACCTCCTGCCCACAGATTACAGGAAACAGCTACAGTATCCCAACCCCCTGCCAGGGCTTTCTGGGGCAGAGCTGGAGAAGGCACATTTAGCTCTGATAGACTACCTAACTCAAGTGAGTGCTCCTCTACCTGGTTTTAGAGCAGGGTTGTTTAGTTCTAGTGTGCTTTGTTAGTTAACTTTGATGTGCAGGCAGCAGTGCACCTCATCCAGCTCTGTCATGCTAGCCTTAATGGGCTGTCTTCATGGCTGGAAAATAAGGCAGCAGCTGCTGAGTGAGCAGGGGAAGTGGAACACATGAGATACCCCACGGATACCTGGATAAAATCACGTGTGACTGGACAAAATTTCCTTATGGATTGGATCTGAATACAAGCTCAGTACTTTATTTCTAGTGTCCTACTGAAGAGGACTTGAGCACTTAATTTTTTTTTTGTTGTTGTTGTTGTTCAATGATTATTATTAAGGGCACTCTGTCCAGGAGATAGGTTGAGGGCATGCAGTAAAAGGTGGAATGGGAATCAATGACATTGTAAGTTCCTGCCCTATTTATTTTGTTAAAACTGGAACCTGAATTGTTTGGTTGCCATCCATACTACAGTGCAATGAAACTTGTGCCTGAAGGAGGATAGGTTTTATGCCTAGTAGTACAAAATCTAAATTGTTTCCCAAATGTTTTAAATGTTTCTTGACTCTCTAAACTGTCTGTTCAGGTTAACAGAATTTCCTTCTTAATATGTTCTCTAGACTCCAGACATTTTGCCAAACTATAAATATACAAAACAAATATATACACCTAAATATGGTTGTAAAGTTTGTGTTGAATAGTTAGTGACAATAAAATTCTTTGGGAAACAGTTAATTAAGATAAGTTATTAAATTGGCTTAATTTAGTCTTTGTAGTTGGTGGGTTCTATATAATGGGTGGGATGTAGAAATCCATGGCCTTTTCTTGTTAAAATTTCATTTGATGTCCTGCAGAAAAGGAGTCAGCTAGTGAAGAAGCTAAATGATTCTGATCATCAGTCCAGTACCTCACCCCTCATGGAAGGAACACCCACGATCAAATCCAAAAAGAAGCTGCTACAAATCATTGATACCACCCTGTTAAAGTGTTACCTGCATGTGAGTTTCTGTCTGACCTAAAGGCTTTGCCATGCCAGCCCTGTTGGAATTTCAGACTGAAACGTTTAAGATGGAGGATAAGGAGCTGCTTCAGAAATGCTCATACAACTGTCTTTGCTCTAGAAATAATGTGTAAAATCTGAGCATTAACTGGTCAGAAAGCTCTTTCAGGGAATGAGGCAGATGTATCTGTTCCTGGTTGCTGCCTCTGTCAAAAGAAAGTGGCTGTGGCTGTGTATTTGAAAGGTCAAATTAATGCTTTTATTGACTTGTGCTGTTAAAAGCAGGAAAGTATGATCTTGGCTGTTAGGATGTTTTTCAAAGCCTGACCTCTGTTGTTGAAGGGGAATAGCTTTGATGTGTTGTTTTCTTTCTGTCCTCAAAATTATGGAAATTAACATCCTACTTACTGTGAGATGTTAAAGTGTAATTTCTTATTTTTCTTAGGCTGTGAGGCTTCCTTCCTCTCTTGCCCCCACTTCCAATTTGTGTTTAGTACTGTACACTTAGAAGGTGCCCTTTCAGGGAAGTTTTAAGTGCTCCCTTTTTGCTTGCAGACAAATGTAGCACTGGTGGCACCCCTGCTACGTCTGGAGAACAATCACTGCCATATTGAGGAGAGTGAGCATGTACTAAAGAAGGCACACAAATACAGCGAGCTGATTATACTGTATGAGAAAAAAGGTCTGCATGAGAAAGGTAAGTATCAGGTTGGGAGAGAAGCATGTATTCTTTGTAATGTGTTTGGACTCCAGTGAGCAGGCAGTATGCTGAAGAGGCTGTTTAATTGTGATCTTGTGATTAAATCTGTCTTTGTTCCTGTTACAGTTGGGTAATTTTTATTTTGTATGTTCAAAACAAAACTTTGTTTTGTCTTCAGTAGCGTAACAGGAAAAATGCACTTTTTTGTGGTTCATGTTGGAACTAGCAGTTAAAAAGGAATTAACTTTTGTTTTGAAAGCATTACAGGTACTGGTGGATCAGTCAAAGAAAGCCAACTCACCTTTGAAGGGTCATGAGAGGACAGTGCAATATCTGCAGCATTTGGGTGAGTGGGAAGAAGAGCAGTATTTTTGTGAGGTTTTTATTCTTGTTTGGCTTAGTTATTCTACTGTTTGGCAGTGTTCTAGGGGCTGCCAAGCTAAGAGGGTATCTGTGTTACCTTGTTTGGTTTCTTGTATAATGCAACCTTCAAGTATTAGCTCAAGGGATTCAAGTTTTGTTGAAACTTAAATATCTTATTGGAAAACATTCCTTATTTCTGATTAAGTTACCCATTGGGAGAAAATAAGCCATAGTAATTTGAATTTTCTTCCAGTGATGATTTATCATTCTGAGTAAAGTAGAAAATCTTCTTTAGTCAAGTCTTTTCTATCAATTTTTGGGCATTTAATGAAATATTATTAGGTAGTTCTCAGGTAATTAGAAATGCCTCCAGCCTTGTGTGTCTTTTTAAGTCATCAACTCTACTGTTCTTTTTAAAAGGGCATGTCCTATATTTTGCTAAAATCTGAGAAGCTGTTACTTGTCATGCAGTTTCTATGCCAGTTTCTCCAGTACTATGATGCTTTACTACTTGTTATAAATAAAGTATTTGGCCATTTGCTGTGGAAATCATAAGACTGACAGACTGAAAGTGGACTGAAGGAATTTACACAAGTGAAAAGTTCACTGTCTCTCTACCCTAATAAAAAGAAGTTGAAAGGAAAGACTTTTGAAATGTGATTAATGCAACCAATCTTGGTTTGGGCTGAATTTTTTACATTTGGTGACACTTAGTATTTGGGTTAATTTTTGTTCCTGTTTGAAATCATGTTTGTGAAGCAATGAAATTGTGGCTTTGGAATGAGTGATTAGCTTGACTTGAGCAACAACTGGATTCTTCTTGTAAATTAAGCTTTGCTGGCTCTGAAAGCATCTGCTTGTGTTGTGAATAGATAGATATTTAGGATTTTAACATTGAGCACTGCTGCTTTTTGTATTCCAGGCACAGAGAACTTGCACTTGGTATTTTCCTACTCTGTCTGGGTGCTAAGAGATTTTCCTGAAGATGGTCTGAAGGTAGGTGTGATTGAAAGAGGTACCTTGTTGTTGACATTCTTAGTGCAGTATATGGAACTGAGATGACTCATTGTAAGAAGCTGATGAATGCTAAATCCAATTAAATACCTAATTTGTATTTTCTGTGTTCAGTACTGTGCTAATGTTAGCAGTAGGTAAAGCAGGTCAGTCTTTCACTTTTTTTTATGCTTTTCCATTCTTGAAACACCTTATAATAAATAGCTAGGAACCTTTGATACAAGATTTCATGTTATGGATGCCATGCTTTTGCACAAGAACCTAATTAAGTATTTAAATGTCAAATGTTGATTTGCCTATAAAATTGATTCCCTGTATTTGAGAGGTGTTGGGCTCTGTAAGAGAAGAGTGTTCACTAGGGCAGAAGTGGGGATGTTTGTTAGTCTTTTCAGATGTGAAATAACTTCTCAGTGCCTAAATAATCTGCTCAGATGTTTTTTATACTTCTGTTTATTCTTTAAATACATGATATGATGGGCTTCAGAGAAAAATATACTTATGGCACTTAAAAGAAGTGGCACTTAAAAGAATATATACTGTGGCACTTAAAAGAAGAATCACCAATCTGAATAAAATTTTATTTAACAGATATTTACAGAAGACCTCCCTGAAGTAGAAGCTTTGCCACGAGACAAAGTGCTCAATTTCTTGATAGAAAATTTTAAAAGCTTGACTATTCCTTACCTGGTAAGAACTCAATCTCTACTAGTGCATTTTGCCTTCAGTACAAAATGTTACCTGTAAGATTTTAGTTCTCCAAGAGTTGGAGCCTGATGCTGTCTCACTGAATGCTATCTGTGCTGAAAGTTGTGCAAAGAAAACATAATTAAAATACACTAAATCCTGAAGTCAAGCTTGGTAAAGGCAAGCATGTAACTGTTGCTTATAAAGAATTAATTCTCAGAGGAAATGTCTGCAGCTGAGCCTTAACATGTATTTACAGGAACACATCATTCATGTCTGGGAAGAAACCGGTGCAGACTTCCACAACTGTCTGATCCAGCTGTACTGTGAGAAAGTGCAGGGCTTAATGAAAGAATATCTCAGTTCTTTCCCTGCAGGTATGTTTAGCCTTTTTTGATGGGAGGACCAAGGGTATGGGAGGGCACAGGGGAGCCTTCATATTTCTTGTTGTAATCCTTCCCTGTTGAGATCCAGCATATGGAGCCTTAGTGACAGAGGGAACTGGAAAACAGAAGTTGTGGGTTTGTAGGGCAATCTAGTTTATTGGCTCACAAGAGATCTTAAGGGATCAAGCAACACTTTGTTCATAATTAAGTGGAAAGGCAGCTACTGCTCCCTGATTTCTGCATGTTAAGGGTAGGGAAGAGTTTTGAATAACTTGAGTGTTGCTTTAACCAGCCATGTGATGTGTTTTTAGGAGCTGAAGTTAGTTTGGCAGGTGCAAGGCAGTCCCAACACATGTAACAGTTCTATCACCATTTAGTTCCTCTTCATAATCATTTGTTTATCTTCTTCTGTGTACCAGTGTACTGAAATAGTTGTAATAATTTAGCTTATGTTGTTTTCTTTCATATAGATAGAGCTCCAGTGCCTGCTGGGGAGGAAGGAGGAGACTTGGGGGATTACCGGAAAAAGCTGCTTCTTTTTCTGGAGAAGTCTAGCTGGTATGAACCTAGCCGACTTATTAGTGACTTCCCCTTTGATGGTGAGTTCTGTTTCCAAAGGTTAACTAAACCCTAGCTTATTGTATTGTACAGCTTCCTCACTTACCATAGAATCATGGTCATTAGAAATAGAGAAGATGACTCTCTGTAGTTGAAGGCCACTGTGTTTACTAACTCTGTTTTTGCTGGCACAATTGGGTTTCCCAGTTTCTGCAGGATTCCTGTAACTGTTGGCTTAAGATCTTGTGTCATTTCCCAGCTATTTAGCCTGATTTTGTGATGACTCTGAATTACTCAATAGATCTGAAGGTTGTTGTTTCTTAAGGTCACTTAAGAATTCATAAAAGATTTCTGAAACTATTGTGAAATGTAGACCTACAGTGTCAGTGTAACTTATACTTTAGCCTGAGCACAGATTAGTATTTCCTTCTGTTAGTCTGGTCACTAATTTTGTAATTTCTCTGTGTAGCTATTGATTTAATCCTTCCTCCTATCACTAGGTCTCCTAGAAGAACGTGCTCTGCTTTTGGGTCGAATGGGGAAGCATGAGCAAGCTCTATTTATTTATGTTCATATTTTGAAGGACACCAACATGGCTGAAAAGTAAGGATTTCTTTATCTTGCTTTATATTTTTGCATTTTTGCAAGACTTATTTTGATGAATGCTGTGTGGATAGGATGTGTAGTGAAATGTTGCTATATGTGGAGCATGAACAGGATCTCCTGGGTTTTCACATTTTATTGAAAAAAAATCCCAATCAACTCTCTCTTCTGGGGGTCTTTATTACAGATGCTGCTGCCTCCCCTTGAGGTTTGCCTTTTCATGCTCTTCTGTCATTTTGCTTTAGAGCAGTATCACCATCATCAATGAGTTGCTACTTTCCACTTGTCCATAGTCTGTGATCCTCTGTGTTGTTTTGCTTCCTTTCTGTTTGGAGAGATGTTCACAATCCCCTTTAGTAAAGGTTAAGCATTTTTCTACGTGTTTGTGCCAGGGAACCTCCTGAGTGAATCAGAAGTACTCAGCTAAAAATAGAATTATCCGACACTGGCAGGTATATCTGAACACTGGGACCTGTTCAACCATAGTTGCTTTTAAAGCTGTTTTCAGCAAATTCTTGTTGGAGGTATTCAGTCCTAGTATGCTGTGTGCACTAATGAACAGCTTCTTTTTGTGATTCAGACACACTAATTAGCTATATCTACACACAGGTTTTTATGCTGTGATGTGTTGTTTGGAAATACCTTTTTTCCCCCCTTTTTCTTACACAGCTAAATTAAATTTGACTTTTGCATTAAAGCTTTTTAAATTGATTGGAAGTGGGAGATGTGCACAAAACTTTGCTTCTCTCAGCATTGTGATGCAAAGTAAATGGTGTAATCCTGCAATGCTGTGTTGATGAATTGATCTGAATCAGATGTACTGAATGGGTGTCTTGGATGACTTCAGTAGTCAGAGCATTTAAATTTCTTTAAATGATTCTTTGGGCCCTATAACTGTTCTGTATATGACTTGATTCTTCTCCGTTGATTCTTCTAGCTACTGCCATAAACATTACGACAGAAACAAAGATGGCAACAAAGATGTAAGTAGCTTCTTGTTCAGTAAGGAAATAGAAAGCTATTCATATCTTACTTGAGACTTGGAAGTTCTTGCTCTGTATAGACTTTTTCAGGGTTTGTGCAGTGTATGGGAATTTATGTATAATCTCTTGGAATTTAGGAATTACTAGATGATCATGGGATGTTTTTTATTGAGAATTGCAACAGAAATACCATTGCTGGGTCTTATCAGCACTGTCAGTTGTGGATACCTGCAGTGGTTTTAGAATTTCCCTTTTGTGTGCTGCAGGTGTATCTGTCCCTGCTCCGCATGTATCTCTCCCCACCCAGTGTTCATTGCCTGGGACCCATCAAGATGGAGGTGCTGGAGCCTCAAGCCAATCTGCAGGCTGCTCTGCAGGTCTTGGAGCTGCACCACAGCAAACTGGATACCACTAAGGTAAGGTAGACCTGTAAGTACTTAGTTTGTGCTGTTGGCAGGAGATTGCAGAAGTAATCTTGCCTACTGGAGTAGGGAAGTGAATGGATTATGTCAATCTAAGTGTGTTAATTTCTATTCTGTTTTGGTTTCTATTCCTCTTTAACATTTTAAACTTTGTTCCAGGCAATAAACCTACTCCCAGCAAATACACAGATTAGTGAGATTCGAATCTTCTTAGAGAAAGTACTTGAAGAAAATGCTCAGAAGAAAAGATTTAATCAAGTGCTCAAGAATCTTCTCCATGCAGAGTTTCTGAGGGTAAGCATCCACCACCTGTTATTTATTGGAATAATGTTTTAAAATACATTAATTTTGAAATTTACTGTTTCTTATGAGGGATGGGTGTCCTCTAGATGGTGCTGTAATGCAGCTGAAATTAAATGGGACCCATATGGCTTGAACATCCTTTTTGCAGTAGATGGTGTGTACATACATTTTAGTTTGGATGAAGTGTTTTTCTTTTACTCACTGTGCTGTGGTGTGCACTGCAGAATCATCTCAGACAGCTTGGAAAATTAAGTGAACCAGAGGAAGGTGTTCAGTTGTTCACATTAACCCTCCTTTAGTGGTTTAAGGCATTCAATTGTAGACCAAGGTGAAAGTAAAATCCTGCAATTCATACAGTGTGGGTTTTGGGTGTTCAGCACCACCTGGTCTTTTTCACAGTTTTTCACAGACATTGCCAAGTTGTGCAGCTTCTTCTGTGCTGCACAACTAGGTAATGTAGATACAGCCACTGAGAGTTACATGTTGTGATTGTTTGCAGTTTCATCAGACCAAGGCGTGGCATTGCTTTTTGAGCAGCTTGGGTTTTTTTTATTCTTCTTTAGGTCCAGGAGGAGCGGATCTTGCATCAGCAAGTCAAGTGCATTATTACAGAGGAGAAGGTGTGCACTGTTTGTAAAAAGAAGATAGGTAACAGGTGAGAGAGCTGGGTAAACTGAACCAAATATTGTTCTGGTACACTTAAACTAAGAATGTTGGAAAACTGAATATATGTATAGCCAGAGAGAATGAGGGAGCCTTTTGAAGAGTCTTTGAATTACAAATTACATTCATTAGCTGGATGGTTAGGAATGCTTTAAAGCTTTGGTCAGTGAATTTGCTGCAAGAGTTTAATCCTCCTTTCAACAAAGGAGTATAAAACACCTTCAGAAACTCCCAAGAAGTCTTACTTCACAACTCTAGAAGGCACAAAATTAGTCCTCATACTGAATTTTGAAAACTTTTTAACAACACCGCTTTTCTAAGAACCTGCTTCTTAATAGAATTAAAGAGGATGATATAAAGAATTATAAGCTAAGTTACAGGTGTAGTTCTCTATATCTGATAGCTTTATGGCTTCCTGCCTGATATATGTTTTTCTACATGCAATAGGATGTTTAAAAGCAGAACTAATTTGCTTGGTGATTTGGATGCCAGTGACACTGAGATGAGCTCAGTTAGAGTATGGTGCTGATAACTGTTTACTTAAGAGTTGGACTCTCATCCTTGTGGGTCCCTTCCAACTCAGAATATTCTGAGAACTTTTCTTTTACCATTCCTAGTAGATAATTTTGTGTTAATATAGAACACAAATTTTATTTGCATTTGTTTTTTTCTTTTGTCTTTCAACTGGAGGGAAATGCTACATGACTTAGTCATTATTTTCTTCTTGATGTGAGCTGTTCTGAGATATCAGTAGCATTAACAATGATAGGGAAAGGTTCTTTCCCCAAAACATTTTAATAAACATCAGACTAAATATTGCTACACATATTAAATTTTTTGCTCATAACATGCAGCATATAGCATCAGAATTGAAATTTGCATATACAATATTGTTTTGATTGTTTAGAATTTTTCTAGTGCTGTTAAGTTCAGCAAGATTTTGAAGGCCAAGCATGTCCCCTAGTCTTTAACTTGTTACCAGTGATTTCCAAGTAAAGTGTGCTTACAGAAATGAAAATAGATTTTAAAAACCTCCAGAAAACCTCTTAAAAATACATAGAATTCTTTTGTCTGTTTTTTCTTTAATTATGTTCATGGTATAGTTTAAAAAATTGTCACTATCATGTGTCTCTCTGATTCTGCCAACTTGGATGCTCTTGTTTGATATGGAAAACTGTCTTGACAGCTGATGTTTGTGTTTTGTTCTCTTCACAGTGCATTTGCTCGATATCCTAATGCAATAGTCGTGCATTATTTCTGCTCCAAAGAAGTCAACACACTGGACACCTGACCTTGTCATGGTCAAAAATCCCAACATTCATACGAAATTCAGTACTGATGACTAAAGAAGTTGATGTGTCTGATATTTGAGGCTTATTGCTAGGTTCTCTTACACTGGGTAGAAGTCATTTGTATCTGTGGACTGACTGTACCTACCCATCAATATTGATTTACTAGAAAGTGACTTTAACCATGTTGTTACAGTGGTGGCAACTACACTGAACCTCTCAGTCCTCAGATGAAGAATAGAAACTGATTTTTGTAGTGAGTTTTGTAATACACTCCAGCCTTGCAAATGAACTGTTAGACAACTCTTGGACGTTCACCACAAATCAAGTTTTACAATAAAATGTACTTTCTTAGGGTGGCAATGTTGTGAATTGGCCTTGCATGTAAGTATTTATACAAACAAAGAAAATTCCCTGAAAGTCTTTGCAGCCAGATCAGTGTTGCATGGAGATCACCAGGTACTTGTCATAGAGAAGGCTTCTGTGTCTGTTTCTAGATGTAGGAAGTGTAATTTTTTCTCAGCAACAGAAATTATTTAAGTGCTGGCCAAAGGACTCTCTATTGATATTCAGTGTTCTTGCCTGACCTTCTGGGTAAGTTGTTTCACAGAAGATAGTCAGACAAATGGTAGATACCACTAAGAAGCTTTTTTCCCCCTTTTTTTTTGTTTGAAAGCTATAGATGGAATTAACTTGTGTGTTGTTTGCACTAATTATACTCACTCTTAGTGTGAGTGGAAGATTTGAAGAAGTTCACATCTGCACTCAAAAAAAAAAAAAGCAGATGACACCATGTAAAGCAGTTTCTGGAAGGAGTGAACTCTAGTTACTGCTTGAGCTTCTGGACTATGCTTGAGACTTATATATAAATTCTTTAGTCTCTGGTTCACTTTCCAACATTGGTAAAATCCAGACTGTTTCAACACCTGTGTATTTTAAATGCTCTAGAACTGCATTCTGCTCAGGCTGGTACTGTTCTTAAATTACTCTTGGGCTAGAAGTCTTAATATAAGACTAAATTGTACCATACTCACTCTAGACTTTAATATTTTTGTCTAACTTATTTTTTTTTCAGAAACATTAATCAGTAGCAGATCGGTATGAGGGACAAAATGTTTGTTGCAGAAAGAATCTGTGGAGTGGTCATGAAAAGGCAGCAGTAGCAAATAACCCAACAGTGTGGCTGTTTGCTTTCCTGGTCTAGCAATACTTATTTATAGGACATTATTAAGTAGCATGGAGCATGACGTGTAACTACCAAATATCACATCTTAGAGAACAAGCTGATGAGTCTTGTCCACCTAAAGTGTAATTGAACTTCTGTTAACATCATAGGTTTACTTAAATCATGTGAGTGGTTTTTTAGGAACAGATCCGCTGTAGGCTGACAAGAGTCCTAATTCACTTTCATTTGCCAGTGTTAATAATTTCCCTTGATAACTGTGTTTTCCTTGTTCATATGTGTTTGTATTTATTGTTCATGGATTCTTCTGGATTTCTTAGTCCAGTGTTTTGCTTGGATGTCTTGGGCAGTATTGCTACTGAAGTCTTTCTGCAGAGGCTGGATAGAGGGAATCTGTGGTGTTAATGTTTTTAAACTTGTATTTCTTCTGTTTGAAGAAGAGAGCCTAAAAATACTTACACTAGATTTGCACATTCTGTATAGATCTTTATATACTAGTTCAGGTACGGAGGGAAGATGGTTTAGGAGAGTTGTGTTTACAGATCATAGAGAATGAAGAGAGGGTGTTTAAAAAGACCCTGCATTCTTTGTATACAGATACAACAATGCTACTCTGATTTTTACTTATGTTTAGTACTGGTAGTATGATTTTTATTTGCCTTCATTATCTGTTACCAGGATCTTCATTGTGCTCTTACTTACAAGACTAAAGTCGTGCCTCTGTTCATCTCTACTGCATACCTTTTATAGAGATGTGGTTTGTGCTGTACTTTTTTTTTTTTTTTTTTCGGTTCATATGATGTACTTTGGGTTTACTACCATACAGCAGGTTTATCTCAAGCAATAGGTTGCAATAAATGTTGTGAACCAGTGTGTGTTTCAGTTATTGTGCAGTTAAGCTTCTCTGGGCTGATGCAGATTTTATTTTTTATTTGTATATTAGACCTCATTTTCTCCTGGACATCATAGCCAATGTGGTATCTCAGTATCACTCTTGCTTTAGTATGTGTAAATCAAGTGTGGCCATGTCATCAGTTCTCAGTGTAGGTTCTTAAATCTACAAGGTTATACATGCTTGTGAATGTTCTCAAAATCCTACTAAAACTGCTTTTGTATTATCTCTTAAAATGTTTTTGCAAGTCTTACACCTTTATACCATTAAATATGTACTTACTAGAGAACACTAAAATTACTGACCATTTTTTTGAGTGGTGATACACTATTTTATGTTGGGAAGGGATGTTAAGCTCTGTGTGACCAAATCAGGAAATGTTTAGATTCACAGGTTTGCACTTGCTTGCGCTGTAGATCATAAGGTGTCTGGTGTTGGAAGTCGAATATAGATCCTCAGTTTTTCCATTCTGTAGCCATGGGAAGCACCAGCACAGAGGAAGTCTTTTGTCTCCATGTTCACAGAATCATGGAATGGGTTGGGTTGGGAGGACCCACTGTGGGTGATTCAGGCTCCCTGCTCAAGCAGGGGCATCTCCAGCAGGTCAGTCCCCAGCCTGTGCTGCTGTCTGGGGTTATTCCTGCCCAGGTGCAGGACCTTGCATTTGCCTTTGCTGGATTTTAGACAGTTCTTCCCTGCTCATCTCTCCAGCCTGTCCAGGTCCTTTTCAAGGGCTGCACAGCCCTCTGGGGTATCAGCCACTCCTCCCAGCTTTGTGTCATCCGTGAACTTGCTGAGGAGGCATCCGCTCCTTTATCCAAGTCACTGACGAATAAATTGAAAAACTCAGTGTATTGGTGTTTTTGGAGAAAACTGAAAGAATTCCCAACAAACACAAATTAAATCCTTTCCTTGATTGCATCATTTCAAATTTTCATCTCTTCTAGTTATATACTACATCTCAGTTCTCCTCATAGTGCTGCTAATGGGACCAAAAGGGGTACCTGGTGATATCTACACACATTTTAAATAACATATAATGCTGTTGGTGATTGTCATTTAATGCTTTTTGACCAAAAAATGCCAAAACTGCAAGGTAGATAGACATCTACTTTTACTCCTGTGGGCATGCTAATCCAAGCAGAAGTAAAATTACGAGGTGGGAGATTTTCTTTGCCTCACCTTTTAATGCCATTGTGCTTGCTTGTTTTCTTAGTCTTCTGGAAAATAGCAAAACCAAGTAGTTTCTCTTTGGATATTAAGTTTGCTGACAGCAGTGTCTGTGGATGGCTAAAACTGCATGCAGACACTGCTAATGGGTGATTTGTTGGCTGTGAAGCAATTCTTATGCATGTGTTCTAAAGAGTTTTCAGTTTTTCTTGGGAGATTCAAGAGAAATTCTGTAAATGTGAGATCCCTGTGCTGAGTGAGATTTCATTGAAGAGGAGACTGTCAGAAGGCAGGTAAGCCAAATTTATATGCAATTGGGTACTGAAGACGAAATGGAGGGTTTATACACTGCCTGTGATAAACTAGAATAAGGTGATTTCTTCATCTACTGTACTGTAAGGCCACCTCAATTTTCCTGTAATTCATAGTCGAACTGTATTAGAATAAATTAAAAAAAAAAGCACACTTATGGTTCTACAATCTTTTTGAAGATAAATAAAACCTAATATGAAAGTCACAGAATGGTTTGGGTTAAAAGGAACCCTAAAGATGTTCTGGATTCAACCCCCCAGAGCCCCAACCTGGCATTGAACACTTGTGGGACTGAGGCATCCACAATGGCTCATTGTGGACAACCTGTTCCAATGCCTCACCATCTTCTAAGTTAAAAGAGTTTTTCCTAATATCTAATGTAAATCTACCCTCTTTAAAACTATTCCCCCTTGTCCTATCACTATCTGGTTGTGTAACAAGTCACTCTCTCTCTTCAAACCCCACTTGAAATACTGGAAGGCTGCTATAAGATCTTCCTGGAGCCTTCTCTTGTCCAGCCTGAATAGCCTCAGCACTCTCAGCCTTTCTTCATAGGAGTGCTGCAGTCCTTCACTGTCAGTGCAGTGGTGAGTAGAAAAGCAAAGAAACAGCTTTTTTCAGCTCGGTGTCTGCTGTGCCAGTAGTTGTTGGCAGTTTCACAATGGCAGTATGTTTGCTTTTTGTTCTTGTGTTGACTTTATTCTGTGAATTCACCACCTAGCGCTGACTTGTTTGTGAATGAAATGTCAGTGCTTAATGCTTTTATTAATTTTCTTGAATTCTAGTCTGGTGACTGATGCTAATGACAGGAAGTGATTAATGAATGGGACCTTGCTGAGAATGTGTCACGTTGTCGTGTTTGTATGGAGCTAATGACATGCTGCATTACTGGCTTTCGTGCATTTTCTGACACTTGAATCGTTGTAACACTAAAGTTTGGTACTTGGTCTGCAATTCCACTTTATAAATTTCAGCTCTTTGACAAAAGCTCCAGCAAGGCAACTGTCAGCAGCTGCTGCTAAGCTAATTGCTCTTCTTAAACTATTTCCTTCACTACTTCATTATTTTTAAAGTGGGATAGGCCCTTAAAAAAATCTGTCCCGTGCAGTTTTTTGAGAACCTTTGGTGGAAGAATTACATCTGTTATTACATGGAAATGAGCCCAAGGGGAGCCCTGCAGGCTGCTCCGAGAGGGGAGATGTGGTGAGGAATGATATTCCATGAGACAGAACAAACTGTGGTGTCTGCTCTGGCCTCCCTGGACTGCTCTGAACAGCTGCAGTCACTGACAGATTTTGTGTCACTTCAGCCTTGTGAGATGGCAATTCTTCCTATTTAAAAACACTAGTAGGTTGTGCTGAAGCTCTGAAAATGATTTTAAGTGGCCACAGTTGTACATCAGGTTGCAGGAACTCTCAATGAAAATCTCCACTGGGGATTTAGATGTCGTGGCTGGATGACAAAGCGATGCTCCCTCCAGCCCAGGGCGCCCCTGTTTGGTGCTGCTTTGCTCCCTTATCTTGTAGCAATGTTGGAAAAACCTGCCAGCGAGGCTTTGAGCCGGCTTGTTCGGCAAGTGCGGGCCACACCTCCGCTTGTCCCAGCGGGAGCGCAGCCCAGTGCTGCGCCAGGCTTCGGATGGGCCCGCAGCGGCCGGGCGTGAGGGGGCTGCGCTCGGTCTGTGCGATTCCCTGTCGGATTTTCTGTAGCGACAGCAGGACGGCTTTTCCATGTTCCATGAGGTGCTGCGGGGCCCTTTCCCACGCAGAGCGCTGCCTTTTGTGGCAGCGGTGCTTTTCCAGAGGAAGGAGAGGAAGGACGCTGGATTCCCTCCCTGGCGGGTGAGACAAACCGCGCTGTGTCTGACATGGCGCCCCTCAGGGAGCCGCTGCCGCGGCTGCACCTGTGGGAAACCTGGCCCGCGGTCCGCGGGAGTTTAAAAGTTCATTGTTACCCGAACTTTGCTCTTAATCATCGCGTCAATGGGGATTTCAGGCCCTTATTAAATTTAGGGTCTGCCTGAGGAAATCCAAAGCAGGTCTGTGCTTCCTCTAGGTTTTGGGGAGCAGAATTGAGCTGATGCCAAGTTCTTTTTTTGGGGCGAGACTCCAGAATACTGTATTTTTCATCAGTAGAGACAATATTATGTTTAGGTGTTTTCTTGTAAAGTAACTACACTTGTTCTGTTCTGCTTTCTGTCTTATTCTACAGGGATTAATGATCTCAAGTAGAAAAAGACTAATGATGACTTCAGCTCCCGTTCATAAAGCAATGCAACCACAACAGATAAAGTAGTTTTGAAGTGTATGTCCCTTAACTGGAGTGAAATATTCCCATTGTATAAGATGGTCAGGCTAATAACCTCAATTTTGAATTAAGCTAAATGTTTGTGAAGGAGCTTTTGGCTGGAGATTTGATCTATAAGCTGATCACCCTTGTCATCCTATTATGCCAGCTCCTCAATATACACCTTAAAATTGAGGTGACCATTAATTGTCACAAGACAACTTGGTGCTTGTACAGCTTTCTGCACTTCTGCTTGCTGTGATAAAAATAAACTTGTTGACTTTAATATTATTATTTAGTAATTATTAGATGAGGTTAGAAAGGGCTCATGCTAGCCTCCATTAACCTGTAAATCACTGAATATATTTTCCCTCAGGAGCTTGCTATTTAAATGTACAAAAACCCAAAACATTATTTAACAAAGTTTCGCTGGCTGAGATTTTTGTATTGACTAATTGATAGCAATTGAGCAAGGGATGGGTCAGTAGATCACCCTTTTGGCTTTGTAGGTAAATTTAACATGGTCAGGCTGCTTTAATTTCCCGGAGTTTAGCCTTAGATTCGCTTTCAAAGGCAAACAGCAATGAACTGAGAGTGAGCCCGGTGTTTGCCGCTGCTGTTGTGATACTGAGCTGCTGGCACTGTCGTGTCCTGGCTCACTGTAAATCCTGCCTGCCAGCCCGTGGTTCCATGGGCTGGTCTGTCAGTCTCCTTTCACCACTGCAGATGTGCACTCCTGAGGGAGGAGAGGCAGTGCAAGGGGTACCCAGGACAGCCAGGGGTTTGCTCGGGGGTTTAAAAGCAAACTTGAGACACTTTGGCCACAAGGAAGGAAGGGAATGACGTGCAGCAGTGTTTCTTTGGGAGCAGGAGCAAGATGGGGAGAAAGTGCTCCATTGGTAAACCAAACATTCCTTTGAGCTACCTAGTTTTCCTTTGTGAACAAAGTATGTCTTAGAAGTTGTGTTTCTATTTGCTGTATGGCATTTTTGTAATGAATCTGACAGGCTTATAGTGAGCTCTCCACATGCACTGAGACCTGTGGAGTGGGTCCCACCACTTACATCCCAGTGTGTAAAGGCAGCTATCCTGGACTATAAAGAAAGTAAAGAGTGCTGAGTCCTGTAGGTGGCACGACTCACTTTACAGTTGCTTCCTGCTGAATCAGCATCGTCAGTTTAGATGAAATGTACAGATAGTTGTTTGCAAAGTTCAGTTTGTGAAAATTCAGCCTTGTACCCTCATTTTAGGGTTTAAGAGGGATTTTCTTTTTTTTTTTGCTTCAGACACACTCCTGAGCTCTGGAAAAGCAGTGATTCTGAAAAATCATTAAAATGCAAAGCAGAAGTTAGCTGCTTGTGTCAGTCATGTACATTGGTGTGCTGTCACGTGTAGTGGTACAGGCAGAGCTGTCCTCAGTATTTGTTGCCCGTTTCCCATATGGATTTCTTGCCTGCCTTTTCCCTGATCATTCAGATAGGGCATATCTGATACTCCCATGCTTCACTACTCTGCAAACTCATCTGGCAGCATGCTATGACCTTGCTGTGCCTTTGCTAAAAGATGAGCACAAAATGCATTTGAGGAGGTTCTGGCACAACTGATCACACGGGCCTGGGAGCACAGTGAAACTTCTGTTCAGTTATATGCCCTTAAATTATGATCTGGGTGTGGAAAATATATCTTCAGCTGTGTAATGACTGCTGCAAATCAGTTGTGTTAGAGACCTTTGGAAAGAACTTTCTTTTGAGCATGTAAGTACACTTTTGACAGATGGTGGTCAATAAAAGAAGGATAGACTATCTTCATGGTGCTCTGTGCTTTCTCTGATAGTGTCTGATTTCCAGGCAACAGCCATTCTATGTGAGGATTGCAATCCTCTGAGTGAAGATTGCTTTCACAGCCGTGGGGGTGTGATTATGTAGCTTCATGTCTCAACAAACAGAAGAGTTTCAGGAACTTTAGAAAGGTGGTGAGAATAGCACATTCCCCAATTTGATGAAGTGGAATGGTGGTCAGCCTTTGCCTGAGAAACTAGTGCCAGGGATTAAAGAAAAGAAAGGTGATTAGGAAAGGTTTAAAGAGGGAAGAAACTAACATCTGAAGGGTGGAAGTCATGGTGAAATTCACTGTGAAGGTGTCTTGTACACAGAGACAAATAAAGGAATGAGTATCTTCAACATGTCATTTGGTTATTTAAGTGTCTTTAAGATTAGTAACAGTATAACTGGAGTTTATTTGCACAGATTTAATTTTGTGCCTGCGTGTGAAAAATCTTAGGTGACTCATGTAGTTTTTGCTCTTTGCTTGTTGGTCAGGATGGATGGTCCCTGCTTAGTACAAAAATGTTCAGTACATTGTGTATGTTTTAGTTTTATTGTCTTGTTCAAACCCTGTTTTGCAAAAGCTGGTTAAGTATCTCCAAGAGATGAAAAGTAAGGAAAACTCAGCAAGCATGTGATTGCTTAACAAGTATAGTATAATTCCATTTATCAGATAAGGAACATTCAAGAGGTGTTCAGAGTTCACTGGTTTCTGTGAGATCCCAGTCAATGATAATGTAAACCCTACATTTTTATATAATATTTCAAGAATAATAGAATTAAAGAATGGTTTGGGTTGGAAGGGACTTTGAAGGTGATCTTGTTCCAGCCCCCTGTCATGGGCAGGGACATCTTTCATTAAACCATGTTTCTCAAAGCTCCTGCCTGGCCTTGAGCCCTTCCAGGAATGGGGCATTCACTGCTTCTCTGGGCAATTTCTTTGAGTGCCTCATTTGTCAGTCTGCACTATTTTGTTGTAAGTGAAGGTCCTGTTGAATTTAATTGTAAATGAATACTTAGCATATCTAAAATTAAACTCTGGTCTCAACCCAACCATGTTGAAAATTGTGAATATGAAGTAATAACCATTTGTGAAAAGCATCTTGAAAATGGGATTTAAGAAAAATTCTCAACTGGCTAGGATTGTGGGATTTCATCAGGATTTCATAACTGATGAAAATGAGGAAGAACCCCATTCTGTTCCTGAACCTTGGACAATTATTTCTGTACAGTCTCTGTACTAAAACACCTGAAGCTTTTCTCATCTCCAGCCCTCCTCCCACTTCTTCTTGTAGCATCTAGTCAGACTTTTTTTTTTCCACTTCACGTCCTGGCATTTAGATACTAATATTACTTTCCAAAAATAGTCTCCCAGAAGCTTTCAAGAGAAAGGATTACATTTTTATCTGTGCTGGTAAAATGACATGCGTGTTTAAAATTCTAATACCAGTAAACAGTCCAGAATGAAAATGAATTTAAGTTTTGTCTTTTCCAACTCAAACTGCTGTGTTTTGGCAAGAAAGTGTTTGGTTTTTGTTTTTTTTTCCTCATTGTAAACAGTGTGTGCCTTCTGTGTCTTTAGACATGTTAAGATTCTTGCCATGTCTGCTTTTTCTCAAGCATTCATGTGCCCTGGGTCAGTCCTCTTAAACTAGCTGTCGTGAATGTGATAGAGCAGCTTTAGCATCTGTTCTCCCTCAGCAACAATGTACTAAAACAGCAATTCAAAACTGATCTGTAATTAGAGGAATCCTAAATAAGGGAACTATTTTCTGAAGTCCACAGGGAGTTACCCTAAAACATAGCTCATTGCATTGCCAGAAGGGATTGAGTTTCCTTCTAGGCTGCTTTAGTCATCCTCCAAAACACTGAAAGTGCTGTGTGAATTCCCAAACTGATTCATTAATAGCTTATTTTGGGCTGCCTGGTTCTGATCCATTTCTCTGGTCTAATACCAATGTTATTAGAGAACAGGCATTGCAATTGAGCTAAATGCTGAGCTTGTTTCTATCTTTTCAGTGGGAAAAGCACCCTTACTACAACCTAACAGTAAAAGTCCTTCGAGCCAGAAACATCAAGGGTACAGATGTGTGTAAGTATTTACTCAAGGTATTATGAAAACGTGCTGGTTCCTTGGTGCATATCTCTAGCACAGAGAGGATTGTTAAGGGAATGTCTTATCTCCACAGATTGCATTGCCTTTGTGGCTCAAAAAAAGCTTCTCAGGTAAAGCATTAGATATATAATATAAAGTATATTATATGTATTTTGAAAGCTTTATGTGAAGCCAATCTGCAGCTTAAGCAGCTGCAGCTGTTCTTCATTTGCAGAACAAGATCAAGTAAGTCCTGGTAATGTTTTACTTCCTTTTTCTTTACCTGTTCTACTGTGGCCCATTCTGTATTCCTTTCTCTGGAATCAGCTTTCTGGTTATGGCAAGTTTGCCCCTTGCTCCTGCTGAACAGTTTTTCTGAACCTGGAAGCAGAAATCTCTAACTCTAGAATTCAAATATTTATTTTCTCTGTTGTAGTATTGCTTTGTTTCATGTACCCGCTATTTACTTGTCATTGCAGACTTTAAAGGAAGTAGGTGTTTGATTCCAAGATAAACTACTTTTTATCTGTTCCTGGGTTTGATAACATGGTATATATTCTGTTCCATTTACACACCTGTGTAAAGATCTCAAAGCTGTTTGTGGCACTTGGATCTTTAATTTAATATAAATTATTTCAGATTAAATTAAGTAAGATAGTCTGTCTTAAGTTTATATGTGGCATCCAGCATTGAACTGCTTGGAATACCAATAGCTGTTCAGGGAACAGAAAAGCCTCCTGAGATTCTGAGGTCTAGAATCATGCTATGAAGAGTTCTTTTCTGTGGCCTGTCTATTCAGCTGAAGTGAAGAACAGTCCCTATATTTGCATTGTTGAAGGGGCTCTAAATAGAAGAAAGAAGGACTCTGAGACAATAATTTCTTTTCTGGGAATGGAAACAGGCAGCCCAGCTCCTGGCCAGGCTAAACTAGGGTATAGCAGTAGTGGATGTCTCCTTGGGCTTTAGTAGGCTTAGGCTCTTTCAGTGGTGCCCAGTGATGGACAAGAGGCAAAAGGCCTGGTATCAGCAGTAATCTTTTAACAAAAGTTGATCTTCCTATCTTTAAATACTAGGCTTTTTTATTAAGGACTTTATGATTTTGCTGAACCAGAAAAATGGAATAATAGGCCACTAATACTCAATTTGCTTCTGTTTAAGGACATTTATTTCATTAAAGGCTTTTGCTTTAGAAGTCCAGCCTTAAATTTGCACTTTTCTATGATGAAATGAGATCTAGAAAATGAGGAGGTTATGGGAAAGGATATGTTTGAATAAAGTTTTTCTGGTGCCTGTCTCTCACTTTCTGCTGCAGTGTCCAAGGCAGACTGCTATGTGGAACTAAAGCTGCCCACTGCATCTCCCAGTGTCTCTAGAACTCAAGTTGTTGACAACTCTGAGAACCCAGAATGGAATGAAGCTTTCCAGTATCGAATTCATGGTGCTGTCAAGGTAAGGACGCTGTATAGGGCAGGTTGGACTTCTTGTATTTTTGTACTGGCTTGCTTTTGATACCCCTTTCAAAACCAAGGGGTCTTTATTACTCTCAAAACTAGTGTTGTTTGTAAGGTGTTAGCTGTCTTCAGTGATACAAAAAACTGTATTGTTCAGTGATACAAACTGCTGTGGTTAACTGCTCTCTCATGTAGATTGCAGCTAGGATTTTCCATAAACATCCTTGTGAAGCATCCCAGGAAAGGGAAGTTATGGCACTACCTTGTGGAGTTCCAGGAAATTCCTTGGTTAAGCAAGTTTCTGTTTGATGATTGCTTCTTCTTTCACAGGAACTAAATTTCTACTCACTGCCATGTAGTTCATTCAGTTGTTTTACTATCAGTAAAACTGTACTTCTACTGCACCTTTACTGTACCTTTACTGTCTGTGTAGGACCTAATACAGTATTTAACAAAGTCTTCATATGGTCAGCATTTATTCTCAAAGTAGACATTAATGGTAGGGGGAAGGAAGCTGTGCTTCAGAAGATCAGTTTTAGTGGGGCCCTACTGCTTTGAATAACATCCCAGGCTTTGGAATAAGTTGTCTATTAACAAGAAACTATTCCATTCACTGAGTACCTTTCCACAATGGTTGGTGACAAATGTGGAATGGTAATTGACTTGACTGGTAAGAAAATTGAAATCTAAACTTTAGAGTGTGGGATCTTTCTCTTTCCCTCCAGGCTCACGAGACCTCAGCTGGGTACTGCTGGAGACTTCCAGCAAAATTCTGGGGTCAGTCTTGTCTCCTTGAGAACCAGTTGCTGCAAGGTTATTTGGATCCCTATTTGGATCACTGTATCTCTTAGAGTTTCTCTTGAATTTGCCATCTCTGAGACAGTGCATTGGTCCCTGTAACATCCTGGACTAAATCATCACAAAGGAGTGGAAATTGCTATTGCCTCCTCAGCCAAATCTGTGCTTGGAGCTGGTGGAGAGTACTGCCACATGAGTTTAGCTGGGGCCTCCCTCTAGCTGGGAAGCTCAGAAAATGCTTTAGCTAAATGTTGTCAACTAGGAGAATTTTTTGCATATCTATGCTGTAAGCCCTGCTGAAAATACTGAATTTTCCTTAGGACTGGGAAAGGGGATTAATTCTTGATTAAGGCACAAAGTATCTATTGTATAAAGCTACCCAGGTTTGACAGTGTTTCTGCCCCTTCATCTTAGGCTGTTTGCTTCTGTTTGCTTTTAGAACATTCTGGAGCTGACCCTCTATGATAAGGATGTCCTTGTCAGTGATGAGCTCACCTCTATTGTCTTCGACGTGGGGGGCATGGGGCTGGGCCAGCCCCTGCTGCGCACCTTCAGGCTGAACCCCGAGGTGAGCCCCTGCTCCCTGGCAGGGCTGCAGCTCATCTGCACACATCTGGCTGTGCCTGCTGCTCTGTTTGCCTGAGTGGGAGAATCCAGAAGGGAAAATGAATTAACTGGTGCTGACAGCACAAATGGTTTTACCATCAGTTGAGGTGTTTCTGAGTTCTCTAGTAACTCTATTTGTGTGTTTTCCACAGTCTTTGGGATGCTCCAGCAAAATAAAGTTTGGGATTACTGCTGTCTTTCAGGATGTTAAAGCATCTTTAAACAGAATTAGTTTTTCATGAGACTTAGAGGAACATAAACTGGTTTTAAAATGAAAGGCATTTGCAGTCAGTAATCATTGTGGGGATTGTTTTATGTAGTTTGGCGTCATCAGTTTGCAAAAAAACAAGTTCATTGCTGCAAAGGTTACCTCTAAGTCAAAAGTAGAAGCTTATTTTCTCTGGACTATGTTCATTACATTTAACCTCTGCTTCATGTGGATGACATTGGTGATCATCTGCTCTCAAGCTGTGTTCATGTGTTTATGGACATCCAAGACTGCCTGTTTTATGTGGGTAAGAGCCACATCACCAGACTGATCTATTTTGTAATGCCACAAACGCATTGCTACAATAGGTCTGGGTTAAAGGTGAGCTAATCATGTGTTTTCTTGAGAAATTTGGCTTCAGTACTGTTGGTGTGGTCAGAAGCAGACTAACTGGTGTGCAGTTCACAGGGAGGTGTTGGGCAGTGCCACAGGCACTCCATATCATTTATGATCATGGAAAAAGGCTTAGTAATTCTGTTTTTCCCACTAGCTCTGTCCATTTGCTGAATGCTTAAGTCATCTTGATCTGTAGTTAAGAGACTGGAAATTTCAACTTCAGCAAAGAAAATCACCCAAATCAGCTTCTACTTTGTTATTTTAAAAGCTGTGTTAGGTCTGGTATCTGACATTTACTGTATACTATGGGAGGAGAAAAGACTTTGGCTGGAGCAAAGTCTGTAGAGGAATAAGGCAGCAAGGAGCTAAGAGTACTAACTTCTGAAATAAGAATTGGGAAGAAGCCCAAAGCCTCATGTAGAAGCTGTTTGCAGAGATGATGTTGCAGTGGTTCTTGAGCCAGAGGAGGTTTTTTCCTCTCACTAGCAGAGTAATGGATCTGAGAGACAACTCTCACTTCTGTGTGCTTGTGTAGATGTCTGGCATATAGGACATGTCCAGGGGAAGAGGAGCATTTAAAGACTACATTTAATAATTTCCAAATTTAACTGGAGCTTTATGAAAGGAACAAACCCAGTTATTTTAACTGAAGTTGGGGACAGGAGAAAAGCTTAATCTCTTGGGAAAATGTATCTTATTTATATATTCAAGATCAAGGGTCACCAATATTCAATTTTTATTTTCAAAGGCTAATGAAGAGCTGGATGTAGAGTTTTTCTTGGAGAAATGGTGAGTCTTACCTGAAGAGCTGAGTGAACTTGTGCTCTGCAGATATGATGTCAGTTGCTTTTTCTGTTTGGGAGTTGTCTTGCTCATAAAAAGGATAGTAATAGTTCTCTGTGGTGATTGACTTGATTCACTAATGTCTGACCAAAATGATCCTTAATATTCTAGTCATCAAAATTTTTTGGGGTACCAAAAAAGAAATAAAATTTTGCTGGACTTCATGGGAAGTAAGTGAGCACTTCATGAATTAGTTATTTAGGAGTGGAAAGTTTTCAGTTAACCTTGCAAACTACACAAATGTATTCTTTATTTATCTGATAGTCTAAGTTCACCTTTTCTCTAGGTTATCAAAATAACTGACATGGGGAGATCTTATAGCACATGTTTATATTGGCAGACAAATTATTTACTTAAATTTTTCCAAGCCCCCATTATTTTGGGAAGGGAAGTATACTTGGTGTTTCCCTGCATCTCCTACGCTGAGTATCTTTTTACCCCACTGCTTATTCAGCCAATTGGTTTGTAAAGTAGGATGAAGCAAAATTAAAGCCTGTCACCACTTACAATAAACCTCTTGCTTTCACAGCTCAGATGCTCCTACAAAAGTGTTGACCAATGGAGTCCTTGTGGTGAGTACATGTAAGCCAGAATCATGTGTGTTGTGATTTACTCCTGAAGGTTAAGTTTTTTGCAGCAAGTGGAGAAGTATTGTTGAGTATTACAGTCCTACTTCCAAATAGCTCCTATTCTCTCCAAAATCTGCCTCTCTTTTTCAATTTGTTGATTTAAAAATCTTCCTCAGTTTTTAAAATTGATGCCAACTTACAGCAAGCTGCAGTTTTTTGTTTTGAGGTGTTTGTTTCTTTTTTCCCTGTAGGATTGCTATAAAATTGTAAAAAATGTCTTCAGCAGGCAAGTCCTGAAGATTTTACTGTGTTTTCTAGACTAGATGCTGTCCAGGGAGAGTCCCTCTTCTTGTTTTAACATGTGTTATTGCTAAGCTTTTATCAATGACATTATTAAGTAGGGGATCACTCCTGTTCTTTTGGGTTAACCAATCTAAGCAAATCAGTGTGTTATACATTAAAAACAGCTGTTACTGTCTCTTTTCTCTCTTGAAAAAAAAGTGACTGGAGTCATGTTTTGTTTTTTTTTTTTGATGGAGATAAGGATAATGGTTGAAATGCAGAGTTTTAACTTTTTCTCCCCTGAAAAATAGGTGGCATTTAACAGAACAGTTTTGAAAACTGTTTTGTAGGAAGTGTTCCACTTTCCCTTAACAAGTCAGTCTTAATTCAAGCAGTGGATTAGTTTCTTATCTTTTAGGGTAATTGGGTCGAAATCAATCTTTCATCAGCTGTCCTAGAAAGTAAGCTGATGGCTGAATGGTGTGAGACTAAATTTCATGTGGACATAGACAAGCTGGGACAGAAATTTATGAAGTGCTTGCTTGGATTCTGAACAGGTTCTGAATAGGTGCTCATACATACTTTTAAAAAGGTAAAACCCAGAAAAATCCCAGGTGTTGATAACTTGTAGCTGTGAAGTACTGGTTGAAGAAAGCCCCAGTTCCTGGATTAGAAAGGGTGATTTTTATTTTGAAACAAGAGCTAATAATCTTGTCCTACTGAAACAAAGTGTGGTCTTTATTTGAAATAACAAAACAGTGCCTAATTTTTTTTTTTTGACAGTTTGCAATTGTAAACCTGCAACTAATATAGTTAATGAATTAAATAGTAGTAATATGTAGTAGTAATTAATAGTAAATGAATTAAACTTCAACAGACAAGTGAACTAAAAATTGTATGACCAGAGCTGGTTTCTTTTTTTCACAGGTTCATCCTTGCTTGTGTCTGCAAGGCACTGTCAACAAAGAGCAAAGTACAAAAGAGAAACAGCAAGGTAGGGCTGTCTGGAGAATTTAAGTCAGAACTACTCTTCAATAGTTTTTTGCTTGGGAGAGAGGGGAGACTTGATTCTCTGTCTGTACAGTGCATTTTAATTTACTGATTACAAAATAGATTTTTAAAGTAAATTTTGCTTTTATTTTCAATTATTAATAATATCGGGTGTTTTCTAGTGGGTACCACACAATAGAGTTTTTGCTTGTGTTTTCATGGTCTCAGCTACACTTAATAAATACATGATTTTCAACAAATGGCCCTCTGATCTAAATTTCTTTTTCTAATGCACAGGGTACTGTGAGGTCAAGGTGTCTGTCCCAGGAGCATATCAAAAGCAGGTATCTATTCCTTGGACACCAGACCAGGAGAAGGATTATGGAACCTCATTTGTCTTTCATGTGGATAAAGAAATGTGTCCAGAACTGCAAGTGGAGTTGGAGCAAACCATATCTGTCCTACAGGTAAACATCCATGCTGATTCCACAAAGCCACAAAGCTTACACAGAGATAAGTTTTTCTCTATTGTTGTTTTTTACACACTACTCTTTCCATTCATAAACAACACTACCATTGTTTTTTTTGATTTTTTTTTTTTGTTTTAAAAATGTTGGACTGTGCCTTGGATTTTTTGACATTGTGTAAGGAGGTGAAATGACCTTAAAAGTTTATAATCCCTGAAGATTTAACATCTGTTTAAACTCGGGGATTAAGAAAATGTTACACTGCACATGCTTGCTACATGTAGACATCTTTACTTTCACTTTTTAAGATACTCTATAGGAACTCTTTTCTATTAGAAACTTGTAGAGTTGCCACTTGCAGAGATTTATTTAGCTTTGTACTTTACTTTATAGTTTCTCTTTATTCTATGGTGTTTTTTATCCCAACAAGCAATTGGGTAGCATGATTGCAAATGGTGATCTTGACTACTGTAGAGGCAGCTGTGGAGAAGAAAATACAAAAGGATATGGAAGAACAGCTTTGCCAGGGGGTTCCTTAGGCAGCAAACATGAGCTGAAGAGAGAGACCTGGGCTTGAGTGGTCAAAAATTTGAAGCCAGGCAAGCAAAACCACTGTAGAGGTCATCCATGGAGATTGCGCCAGGTGGTAAACCTCAGCCAAACAACCCTGGTAGCTAGCAGAACATACTCCTTCAGCAAGTGGCACAGATGACCATAGTCTTCAGTCTGACCTTTTCTCTCTTGTCAGATGTAGGAGAGTGCCAGGAACATTTCAGTGTTGCTTGCCTTGTACCTAAATGCATGTTATTTGCCCCTGTTAGGAGAAGGACAGTGAGCTTAGAGGGACATGGGACGCAAGACAGGAGTATTGGTCAGAACACACAGGTGAAGTCTGTGGGTAGTTCCTGGTCTGACTTCAGTTCTTGGTGTGAGAAGTCTGACAGCCTGTTTTTTTCTCAGAGATGCAGTCTATCCCTGAGGGCTGAGCCCTGTGGTTTGTGTGTGGGCTGCATGGAAGCTCTGTAGGCTTGTGTGACCCTCTGATATGAGGGGTTTTTAATATGCCTCTTTACATTCATCAATCTGCACACAGCTCTGTATTAAGAGGTCTTGCTTTTTACTACATGGCAGAAAACTCAAGTATTTCCTGGCAAGCTTTAATGTGCTCTGCTTTTGAGGTTTTTTAAAGTTACATACTGCCACATGTTGCTAAGGTGATTATCTTATTTTGGAATATTTTTTATGTATGTCTAATGCTGCTGCCTTTTCTGGTATCTTTCAAATCTTACTTGGAAGACTGAATACAAGTTTGTTTGTGAGTTTTCTGGCACATGCCAGAACACAAATATTTGTGGGGGAAATTTTGTACTTGATTTTTTAATTGTGGCAGACAGGTGTATTAAAAAAACCCTAATAACAAACAACCCCCCCATAAAATTAAACCAAACAATAACAATAAAGAAAATTATTGAGTGAAAGAAATACCCCTGCCAAGACATGTCAAGCAGAAAGCAGGATGCCCTCAAAAAGCCTAGGACTTTTGGTAAATATTTAGCTATAGTGATGTTAAAAATTGTTTGCTGTTTCAAGGTATGAAAGTCATATCTTTTAAAAACTTTTTTTTTTCTGTGAATCTCAATTAAGATTGTTTTTTATTAGGATGGTGTGGACCCTGATATTGAAAAGCATACTACAGTTCTGGGATTTGGGACTGTACCAATTAATTCCCTTCCTATTGGAGAAAAAGTTGATAGAATAATTTCTTTGGGAGAGGTAATGTCAATATTTTGCTTTTGCTTTAATTTGCATGAGATAACCTTTTTTCCATTGCCTCTAAGTGTTTGGAGAGTTAGGCAACATGTGATTCTCAGGAGTCCTGTTTTCTTGGATGTCTAGAATGAAGTAATGAGATTACTCAATGCCATTCTTCCAAATATGTTTTCATGGTTGGGTCTTGCAAAATAAATTATGAAGGAAGATAAAAAATTTTCTGTAGGGAAAAAATCTTCTCAGGGTGTGAAAGAAAAATGTCAGAGAAGAGAAAAAGCAAGGCAATAGCAGAAGAAATAATTTTTCTGCCCTCTGAGTATGTTTTTGCTTTATGCAGAGACTGATAAAATGTTTGAAATAGGTGCAAGGAAAGGTATTCATTTCCTTAGGTGCAAGGAAAGGTTTTGTGGGTGAGGAGCTGTTTTGGATAGTAGATGATGATTCTGTTGATATAGTAACTTCTAATGTGTAGTTCTACCTGTGTAATTGCTATTAATTTCAAGATGAATTCTCTCTTTTTGCAGGGAAAAAGTTTGGATATGAGTCTGAAAACTGAAGAGAGGTGAGTGGGAATCCCAAAGTCCTTTGAAAATCAGGGAAGGCCTTTGTTCACTCCATTGACTTACTGGGATATATTAAAGAAAAATAGATTTGATAATTTTTTTTAAAATTTCCTGAAGGCTGTGACTCTTTGTTTCACAGGTACTTTCTATTCAACTGGTGTCAATCCTACTGACATTTCTACATATTTTGTGTTCCTAGTACTTAGATGTAAAATAGCTGTTGGTGTCAATATTAAGTGGTTTTGTCAGACACCAGTACTTCTCAGAATATGTGCAGTGATGTCCTGAGAGATAGGAAAGGACATCTCTGTGTATGAAGAGCCTGAACTATAAAATAGGTGAAGTGTGCCAGAAAGGAGTAAAGAGGAAAAAGAATAACGGAAAACCAAGAAGTTGGCTTATAAGTTGGTGGGATCATTTGGTATCTAGTCATCAGCTGAAGATCCTGCTATTCTTTTGCAAACTCATAACAAGTTATTTGTATTCAGTTGCTTCCTTCTGCCTCTTCAGTTCAGAATCTTCCATTTTAAAATCCGTCTTCCCCTCGTTTCATGTTCATTCAATGATGTCAGTTGCTCCTCATACAATCTTTTTCACCTACTAACAATCTTTTCTTCCTTTGTGTAATTCCTGAAGCTTAATCTGAGTACTGTTTGACAAAAGCTTTGAATTTAAACATTAAAGGAGAAATGCAATGTGGAGAATTTAATTTTTAATTCCAAAAGGTGTTGTACAAAATTGCTGGTGTATAGACTAAAATTTCACCTGATCTGGTTCAGATCTGCACCTAGATTGTGTTCCCAAAAATTGCTTTTCCATACACAAATCCCTCAGAATTTTGAGGCTATTTTTCTTAACTTCTATTTCAGCACTTGGGATCTTGATATACGTCTGGGTTTTGATCTCTGTAAAGAGGAGAGAGAATTTTTGGACAAAAGGAAGAAAGTAGTTTCCGAGGCACTGAGGAAGACTCTTCGCTTAAAAGACTCTCTTCCAAAAGATGAGGTATTGAGCACAGTCCTATGGTGAGATGGGTAAAATCCTTTAGGCCTGTTTGATAATTAGGCAGTATAGGAATCCTTGCTTGTAACTAACAAGAAACATGGTTTGCATTCACTATGGTGTGAGACACATCTCTGGTACATTTCAGTGCTGAAGTCTAAATGTTGTTATATTTCTTAAATTTTTTTGGGGGGGGGAGATGTGTGTGTGAAATTCTGAAGTTTCAGAATGTATGTACTTTTATGGAACTCTTGTAACTTGGGCTCAGGACTTGGAATTGTGATGGGAAATTTTGTTTCAGAATGTTTAAAATGAAACTTGCACCACAGGAATAGATTCTTAATTGCTTATTTGAGGAAACTTACATTTACATATCCTAATACCTTGCTCAGTGGTATTTGGCTGCTGTTACAAGAATAATTGCCTCTGATGTGTGTATTGTATGAAAGTAAATGTGTGATAATACACATAACAATTTCAGTAAGTGACTGTTCCTAAGATGACCGTGCTATGCTTTATGGCAAGCAATATATTCCAATTACAAAACAGAGAAAGAATTTCAGCTTGATATCAAACCCAAAATTACTTGTAATGTAGCTAGAAATAGAAGTTTATATCTCTATTTTTATTCAAATGAGACTGAAGTGGGATTAGTTCTGTAATTTATTGGCAGTCAGAAGCCTGTGTTTGTGACTCCTGAGTTTGCTGTCTGCAGGTTCCGGTCGTGGCAGTACTGGGCTCTGGAGGTGGGATGAGAGCACTGACATCGTTCTATGGCAGCCTTGCTGGGCTGCAGCAGCTGGGCCTTCTGGATGCTGCAATATACCTCTGTGGGATTTCTGGCTCTACATGGTAAGCTACATGCAGTTTGGATTCAGAAACTAAAGGGGTCAAATGGTAGTGGTGATGCAGAATAAGGCCGAAATTAAATTTGTGCCATCTGTAGGCACACAGCAAATCAAGTATTTTACCAGTTTTCACCTGTGAGTTCTGCTGGGCATCCTGAAGCATCTAAGATATCCAGTATCATGTCATACAGCTACTGGCTGAAATTATGAATCTGCTGCTTCTGCGACTCTGACAGTTGAATATTAGAATGTATTATATGATTAAAACTGGGTAATACCTCAGAGCACTGTCTTAAAAACCTTCCTCATTCCCCTACTCTTGCCAAGAAGATGCCTGAGGTGATGCAAGTCACTGGAAACATGTCCGTGCAGGCCACTATGTCATCACCTTCCAAAATGCCATAGAGGCTGAAGAGAGGCATAGCACTGCCTTGCCCTTTTGTGGACTGGAGCAATGTGCTGAAATATTAGATGTGGCTACAATATTTCAATTGCTCAGTTCTTGGAGTTGCCATGAAGTAATCCCTTGTTTTTTGTGGAACAAAACTCCCTTCATAGAGGAGTTGTGCAACCTGACACTCTAATCCTTCCAGGATTTATGTGTTAAATTAACTCCTCGGTACCTAGTTCTCCTGCCTCTTTTCTTTCAGAGACACTTCCAAACAAATGTGGGCATCTGTTTGTAGGGATAGTCATTGGTCCATACTAGCTTCTCCTTTAATCAGACCTGTCTTCTGGTGAAGGCCATGCACCCTATTTCTGCATGCTGCACTCTTGCCATCAGCTAGCATGTCGTGGCTGTTTTGTTCTGGAGTTAACATATGTTTATGAACTGATTCATGAATGTTAGCACAGGATGCTTGGAACGTCTTTGGAAGGCAGGCTAGCAATCAAAGATGTCCTGTAGGTGTCCGAGTTTTCAGCACAATTTAGAGTTCATAGATCTTTTATTTATGGATTCTTCACTCTTCTTTTGGCTAGACTTCTCAAGTGCTGCAGCACTAATAATTATAAATATCTAAAATTGTTGTTTACATGACATTCTTTATTTACTGATGACGTTAATAGAAGCATTTGCAGGTGTTTATCGACACTGTATCAAGACCCTGACTGGTCACAGAAAGACCTTCAAGATGCAATCAGAAGAGCCCAGAGTACTGTGTCCAGCAGCAAAGCAGGGGCATTTTCCCCAGAACAGCTGAAGTATTATTTCCAGGAGCTGAATGCCATGGAGATCACTGGACGGAAGGTTTCCTTTACAGATTTGTGGGGACTTATTGTGGAATATTTCCTACAACAGAAGGTAAAAGAATTAATGTTTGGATATGTACTGCTGTTTATCTTTCAGCTGGGAACTCTACTGACCCATGTGTTTAGAGTCAAGAAACCAAATACTCTCCACCTTTGTACAGAAAGTTCCGTGGAATAAACACAGTATCTTCTTTAGGAAATAATTTTTAATTTTTAATCAGTGTTACAGAAAAATGCAGTGTTTATTTGGAATGATTGTTATTGAAAGAATAGCTTTTGTAGTGTGCAGGTTAAGCCTGACAGAATGATGCTGGTTTTGCAGAATGGAGTTACTGTGCAGTATTTTCTATGTAATTGAGGTGGAAAATCAGAAGGATAGCTTGTTTATTAATAACATTAGACATTCTAAATGTACAGTTGCAGAAGTATCTTGGACAAATCTAACCATATACTATGACAGTGGAGACAAAAAGAGACTTTGAATTAGTAGTGTTGTTAATCAGAAATGCTAAGCAGCAGCTACCAATTATCAAACCATGGGCACAGAATTTACCTGACTTAAGTGGGCTCCTCCTTCCTTGCTTGTGACCAGGATGATTCATCAAAGCTGTCTGATCAGCAGGAAGCAGTGAAATGGGCCCAGAACCCTTACCCTATCTATGCAGCTGTCAATGTGAGACCCAATATGAGCAGTGGTGACTTTGCAGGTATGAACATGGAAATTTATTTTTGTTTGCTGAAGTCCATAACTTTATTTCATCTATCCAGTTACTTGGGTAATGAAAAGCTAATAACAGGAAATACGGCTAAAGCACAGTTGGTGGTGCAAGAGGCAGTAGGAAACTGATTGGCAAAATATTATCATCCTGATAGCAAATGCCTTCATTGTGGCTAAAATGGAGAAATGAGATTCAAAACTGTTGGCCACTCCACATATTTTGCTAGAAACTGCCTGAAATTTTCAAGAGCGGAGAAGATTCCTCTAATGTATGTGTCTTTGTCTGAATCAAAGAATTAGAGTAGTTTTTTATAAGGAAACCCCTTTTTTCTATAGTCTCAGATAAAAAATCCCTGTAGGATTCATGTAAAATGATGGATTGACTACCTTTTAATATGCATCATCAAAATCGTATGTTTTAGGGGCCCGAGTTCTTACAGTAAAAATATGAAGAACAATCCTTCATTGAAGCTTTAAGTATGATGCAACAAATGGGATTAGTTGAGAGAGAGGATCACCAATGCTTGTGTCCATCTGTGTACCGCTGGGGGACTTGTTAGTTTTATTCTGGAGGAGTGTGTCTGTGTGTGTGTATGGCAGTGAAATCAATTTCATTCAATGTGCCAGAGTTCAAGAAGCATTTAGATGATGCATGCTGTGTTTTTCAGGTTGATCTGTGCAGGCCCAGATTGGAGTTGGACTGGATGACCCTTCTTTTTTAACTCTTTTTGGAAATATTTCAAGCATGAGGGGGCATGATCAGCAGAAAATGAAGTCTGATACAGTGGGTCAATTGGGTTTTCAAGCCAGTACTGTCATAGTTTCTGGAGATGGTTCATAGTGCAAAGAAAAGCTGAGAAAAATAATGTAGCTTCCATTTTTGAGTGGAAAAGGGAGCCATCAAAATGGTTTGAAGTCAAAGTAAAATAGGCAGGTTATTTCTGTAGTAACAAAGTCAAGATGGAGCAAAGTGGAATGAAAGCCTTCACAAGAGTTTTTGTTAATGATATGTACATAGAAACTAGAGAAGAGGGGCAGAGAAATCCATAGTGATTGTGAAAAGTGGGGAAAGAGTTTCTTTTGTCTCCCCTGTGTGAAAAGAGACGAGATAAATATTTTTACGTATGTTTACTCTGAGATGAGTAAATATCCTGTTGGCTTGCTCTTAGAATGGTGTGAGTTCACTCCCTATGAAGTTGGATTTCGCAAATATGGAGCTTTTGTTAGAACAGAGAATTTTGACAGTGAATTCTTCATGGGACGGCTTGTCCAGAAACATCCAGAGCCTAGGATTTGTTTTTTACAAGGTATGATTTATAATAAATACTAAATTATCATATATGAAGATGGAAATGAACTTTGCTGCTTTGGGGACTTATGAACTCCTGTCCATGCTTTTTTTTGTTTCCAGAAGAACTTGAAGAAGGAAAATATGACAGATGTTTCTCCAGGGTTCATAGTTGGTTCATAGTGTTACAGTCTGTTGTCCTGAGTCTTCAAGATGACTCTATTATAGCTGCCTGTCAAAAAACGTCTCCTCTTGGTCTTCCTGTTCTCTTACTGTCTTTTCCATGCCTTTCTCCTGGAAAATTTTCTGCATTATATTGTAACGTTGTAATTTGTCACATGAGTAATGCCACGGTTTTAACTCAAAGTGTTGGAATAGTAGAGATCAAGTGACAGCCCTCTGCCATGAAGAATGTCAGGTGAATTATAAGCCTTTTGGTTACACTGTGAAAAACCTTGTGAGTGTTAAATTCTTCCTCATTTCTCCTGCAGGAATGTGGGGCAGTGCCTTTGCTGCAAGCTTGGATGATATCTGCCTGAAGGTGGTTGGTATAGGACTGAGCTTTCTAGATTCTTTCAAAGATATTATCAAAGTTGTAGGTAAGAACATATATAAAATAGTTGGATTTTTCAAAAGTTTGCTGATTCTGTAGTGATCACAAATAATATGATGCAGAAATGAGCTGTATGTAGTTTTCAAGATTAGCACAAAGGGTGGATTAGGACAGATCTCTTGTTGTGTGTTATTCCCTTTGATAAATCCTACAGTGAAGAGAGAAATTATTTCTTTAGTACACTTCCTCTTTAAAAAAGAAATTGTATCTGACCTCAGCTATAAATTTGAGCTAGTTCTGGGAGCTGTCTTAAACACATATTAAAGTGAAGGCATCATAATCCTGAGAAGAATAGAAACTGGATTGCTAAACAGGAAATGGAAAAAGAGGCTTTCAGTTTCCCCCATGGTCTGCTTTTTGTAGTATTGGATAAGCTGTTGTATGCTTATTCATTGATGTCCATTTGTTCATTATGCTGAAAAGTAAATGTTTTAGAGTCTGGGATTTGTTCATGTGCATATTTATGGCCCTACAGTAATTAGTGGAAGAAGAGATTTTTAAATTTTTTTTTCTGCCTTTCCAGCCCTAATTTCCCCAGCACACCCCACTCGTTTTGTGTAGTTATAAATGCTCAGTGTGATTGACAGATGTCTTATGTGACAGAAGTGTTTGTCACTTGGTAACAAGGGTTTCTTTGTGTGTAAATTTGAAATTAATATGGTCAGTGCTTTATGAGTAATGCTTTTCCCATTAAACAGGGCTAATAAATCACCTAACTATGGAATATGCATCTCATTTAAATTTCATTACAATACCCTTATTAGAAAGCAAATTTAGCCTTAAGATAACTTTTTACATATTGTAGGAAAAAGTCTGGTTGAAGTCTGGCATTTTGTGTGTGTTCTGCATCCTTCTGTGACTTTTGCAGATGACTCCTGGAGATTCCATTTCCAAGACCCAGCACGACTGAAGACTCGCTTGGTTATACCTGGGGGCCCCTTGTTACAGATGTTTCAGGATTTCTTCAAGTCACGGGTCACATGTGGAGAAACTTTCAACTTCATGAAGGGATTGTATCTTCATAAAGATTATGTTAACTTCAAGAAATTTGTGACTTGGAGAGGTAAAGGAGTTTTTGTGTATCTGACTATCACAAAATATCAACCACTATATAATACCCGAGTGTCATGGAACATTAGTGAGCTTGGCTTTGTTCTGCTGAAGCCAGGAAATATATATCCCTTCTTACACCATAGCAAAAATTTTGATCGCTGTATTTGTTCTGTCCTATAAGGCAAGCTCATAATCAGATTTCATAGGTCTGTCTCAGATGAAGATGCATGTTGGAATGTCTATTTTTTTCTTACATCTCTAATATGAGTTTGTTTATTTCTTCTGCCAAGACATGTGTAATGAATCAATATAGTTACTTGTGTTTCTTGGAGTGTCTTACAGGTACTCACCTGGATGCATTTCCCAACCAGCTGACTCCCATGGAAGAGAGCTTGTATTTAGTGGATGGTGGCTTTTCCATCAACTCTCCCTTTCCTTTGGTACTTGATCCAGAGAGAGATGTGGATGTTATCTTGTCATTCAATTTTTCCTGGGAAGCTCCATTTGAGGTGAGAGATGTAGCTGAGCATTATTTTTTTTATGAACATAAAAGCACGGAATCAGTGGCAGCAGATCAGTTGAAGCTGAATACAAACACTGATGGACAAATGAATGAAAAGAAATCCTTATGCCTTCCATGGAATCACAGAATGGTTTGAGTTGGAAGGGATGTTAAGGATCATCTCATTTCAGCCCTCCTGCCAATCATGGGGTGATTCAGCCTCTACCTTCCACTAGACCAGTTTGCTTAAAGCCCTATCCATCCTGGCCTTGAACACTTCCAGGCATGGGGAGCCCACACCAGTCTCTGGGCAACCTGTGCCAGTGTCTCACCACCTTCAGTGGTGAAGAATTTCTTCCTAACATCTAATCTGAACCTACCCTCCTTCATCTTAGGGCCATTTTCCCATTGTCCTATCACTGCATGCCCTTGTGAAAAGTCACGTTCCAGCTCCTGTAAGCCTCCTTTAGCACTGGAAGGCATTGTAAGGTCTCCCTGGTGCCTTCTCTTCTCCAGGCTGAATAGCCCCATCTATAATAACATTTCAAATGTTTTTTTTGCCATGCTTTTTCCTGTGAAGGTCATGAGAAAATAGAAAGTTGACAACTGTAAGAAAATTCAAAAATTTTCTGAAGCCTAAACAGATTATGTAAAATAAGATTATTTATTTGGCAAATAAGATCATTGTTATTTAGATATGTGCTTCTAAAGAAAGAGTGGCTATTGGTGATTTTCTTTATGCAAACAAGTTATTTTCTGTACATACAGGTGTTCATTACTAAATGCTGAAAAATCAAGGTGAATAGATTTAGAGTAGGAAAGCATAAAAAATTTCAGCTGCAATCTGTTGGTGTTTGTTGCAGTTCTGCTCTTCATTTTTCTATATTACCAGTCAGAGAAATGGTTTCTGCTAATTTGAAGCTGAGTTCCTGTCATTTCTTTCCATTTTTTTAAATGAAAGTGTCTTTCCTTATGAATATTATAGTTAGATGATCTTAGAAGTGTTGCTGGTGTTCTACTGCAATTATCTTTTTTCTTCTACAACAGGTTTTAGAGCTGACTCAGAAATACTGTGAGGAGCGGGAAATTCCTTTTCCAAAAATTAGATTTAGTGAGGAAGACGAAAAGAACCCGAAAGAGTGTTACATGTTTGTGGATAATAATAATCCAAAGGCTCCAGTTGTAGTCCATTTCCCACTGGTGAATGACACCTTCCAGAAATACAAAGCTCCAGGTAAACAAGCTGCATGTTAAAGGACTCTTCTAACAATTCTTTGGGTGTACTGATGGGGAAAATTCAGTGAGATCCATGTTCCCCTTTTCATTCTTCTTAATATTACTCTGTAATTGTTAAATTGTTATTTACATTTAAGGCAGAGACAGTTTTCACTAGTTTTTTGAAGGGCAGGATGAGAGGAGAGGCTTACAACCCCCTTCCCCCACAAAAGTGTTTGTAGGAAACTACTTTAATGTTCATCTTTTAAGACTGGTATTTAAATTTAAGGGGCAAGGTACGCCTAGGGCCAGCTGAACTTGAGGTTTGTCTTTTATTTTAGTGTAGAGCAGCACTTCCAGGGAGAATTGACCTTTATATTTCTTATTTTGAGCATAATAATCAAAGATGAACTTAACAATTTATCATAATGAAAATGTATTTTAGTATTGTATTTTGGAACCTAGTGGAAATAATACTCGGCCCCTTCAGCTTCTATATATTTTGGAAGGAGCTGATACCTCCCTTGGGGAAAAGGTTAAGTTTCAACAGAATTATCTCTCCTCCTAGCTAAAATGATTCTACCACAGCAGAGGGTTTTTTGTGATTTTATTTTTTTCTTTCTTGCTGCAGGAGTTGAACGTGAGACAGAAGAAGAGAAATCCTTTGGTGACTTTATCATTGAGTCAAAAGATTCCCCTTACCGTACACTGAACTTCACCTTTGAGCCATATGATTTCAGCAGGTTAGTGGAAGTGAATCGCTACAATGTTCTGAACAACAAGGACACTCTCCTCAAAACCCTAAACTTGGCTCTGCAAAGGAGGAAGTTGAAGAAAGTCATCAATAAGTCAAATACATGAGCAGTTTCCAAGGCTGAGGATACAGAGAGGCTGCAGGTTCAAGACAGAATACTGATGTCAAATAGCTGGAGACTGTCTTCCTGGAGGAGTAGTATACCTGACAAGGAAAACTCATTCCAGGTTATGTGCTCTGATGAAAACTCAAGAGATTTACAGTACAACATGGATGTTGCTTCCTCATGTAGGAAGAATGAGGAATTACCTAGCTCAGTATTTCAAATCACAGTGGCTGATTCCAGGTGATTCAGGTGGTCTATCCAAACCGTTGAAGCAACTGGAGAACAATCTTCCAGACTCTACTGAGTGATGCACCTCTTTTTATTGAAGGTGTGTTGGTGTTTGAAGAAACAGATTTCCATCTGTACTTTCATCTCTTGCTTTTGGACCTCTCTTCATGAACTTTCACATTTTACATTATCTTAAAAAGAACTCCACAAATAAAAACTACACACAGAGAGGAAATGTCTTCTTTTGCTTTCAGTTTGTTACTGGTTCATGCTCATGTACTTTCAAGACGAAACAGTCATTACCTGCTTCCCATTTTGCCATTCATGGCTTCAGTTTTCTTCTTACTCTTCTCAAGGATTTTAATGTCTTTTAGTCTCTCAGAAATTCTATGGAGTATCTTATTTTGGTAAACCATTTTTTTCAAGGAAATAAATATTTTTTTATATGTAACAATAAAAACACGTTGTGGGATTTTGTTAACTGCTTTCTATAGTTTGATCATCATGAGATGATGAAACTATGATGAAAATACCCTAAGTCTCAGCTTTCTCTTTCTGTGTAAGAGGAAAGAAGGCTCCTTTGAAGGGTTTGAATTAGATATTTTTTCCTTATACTTCAGCTTGTAATTCACCCAGACCTTTGTTAAAGGAAGTTTTGTGTCTATGTATTTCGGAAACATCAATAGTCAAGGTAGGCACACCTTATGAATGTGAATTAATAAAATAATTTCAGATGCTGCTGTGCTGTGGGATGGGGTTCACCTCACTTTGCATAAAGCCCAGAGAAAAGTACTGAAAGACGCAGGTGGAAAATGTGTAATGCAGAGCAGTGGCAAACAAGCACTGTTACTTATTTGGCTTTTACATTGAACTGAATGTACCAATTCTGTATTTAAAACTAAGGTCTTCCTTATGAAATTATGTAAGGGCTTATAGATGGGTATGATTCTTAAGACTTTTTTTTTATGTGTTTCTCATTTAATAAATACTAGTTTTGCTCACATGCTCTTCACAATTTTTTTTAAGTACACTTGTCAGAGAGAACTTGGTTGATAGCTTGCAGGTAGAAAATCAGGGGCTGAGCCAAAGGAGAAAACCTTATATTTACTGTTTACTACAGACCACCTAATCAAGGGGAGGATGAGCAAGATAATACCAGTTACTTTCTAAAGAGTCTTAAATATGTGGAAAACCCATTTCAGTTGAGAAATTGAAAGTGACCAAGTTCTCAAAGTCAAGAACTGTGTTTTTTGCTATCTTGGTAAGAGTTGGAAGTTATGCTGGTGAATTCAGCAGACTCATACTGGAATCACAATCACCTTGCTTTAATTGTTCCTGCAGAAGAATGATTTTAAAAAGAGGTTGTAAAAATTTCTTGGTTTTAAATTGGACTAAGTGAATTAACAAGGTACTTCAGCCTCTGATCTGTTCAATTATGATGGCCCTGGAAAAAGAGCACACTGCCTGCATCTGCAAGACCATCTACTTACATCAACAGATATTACAGGTAAATTAATCTTCCTTTTGTAGGCTTGCTACATTGCCATAGACAAGGATCATTTTGCATTCACAATAATAGGGGTTTGTTTTCCTCTGCAGATGATGACCATGATGGTAAGCTCTAGCTGAGTCTTCTTTTCAACTAAGTGTTTAGCAACTAAGATTTTTTTTAAGTTCACTTGTTGATGCTGTTGTATAAGGAAACAATTCTTATTTTTTAAAAAGAAAATACTTTGGAAGATTTTTCTAATAAGTCCTGTTGTGGATTTTTGAATCCTGAAATAGTGAGTGAACAATGTTAAATAGCTAATGGAATATCATACTCATTTAATAGGAAGACAGTGCCTTCGTATGAAAATCTCTGCTTTTTTGTTTGCTCTTGCAGTGTGAAAGGCAAACTGCTGTGTGGCAGCAGATCTCCAGTCACTTCCCTAACACAGGTCTTACTGTATCTGCAGTGATTCTAAGAGGAATGAAGCTTAAACTGTAAGTGCCATAATGCTCTGAAGGTAAAAGGTGTGTTTCTTTGTTAGGTTGCTCAGGGCAGCAGCAGATAAACAGGAAATCCATGCCAAAGGAGTGAACAGAATCTTGTGATGGGGTAGCAGAGAAGGCAAAACACTGGTAGCTGAGTGTATTTAAGCCAGTTCTGTGGAGCAGAAGTCTTAGTAAAAGTCTCAGTGTTCTAGAAAAAGCACTGCCTGAGAAAATGCAGGAGCACACAACAAAAAAGGTTGTGGTGTTTTCTTAAGGGTGCTGTACCTGGGAATAAAATGGTTGAAGTTTGTCCATTTCTCCAATATCTCCAAATTTGTTCATAGCCAAGCAATGTTATGTGGAACATTACTTTTTTATAGTTCAGTGCAAAATCTTTAGAGTCTATCAACTCTAGTAGATGAAAAATTTATCTGGAGCCATACCTAAAACTTTTAAACTGGGTCAGAAGTTTTGCTAACTCTGCTTTTTTTGCTAGTTGTTGCTTTTGATGTGGTAAATACTACACAGGGTAGACTTCTCATCACACGTTTGTGTTCAGTTGCCTGTTGAGGGACTTTAAACACCTTAAAAGGAAGAAGCTGATGAATGGATAGAACAAATGATTTATACAAAGATATGCCAATGTTTTTAACAAGTGTTCTCTTGTTTTCACGTCTTTGGGATCAGGGCCCAACAACTGGTAGGAAGGGAAATGCTGATTATTTCCTCAGGCTTCATATGAACAATGGGAGCCTGTGTTGTTTTATCCTTGGAAAAAACCTCCTGCAGGAGCTGGAGTGCAGTCTATGCATTGACACACATACCTGGGGTCTTTTTCATACCTATCACATTTTTAAAATCCTTTAAAGGGAGTAATGCCCTCTTACATGATATGGCAACGACTCCCCATCTACTCCTCAAGGCATCACCTGCTGCATTTATAATCTTCAAATATCATAAGACAAGACCTTGAGCTAGAGTAGACTGCTGCATTTAGCAGGCTTGCTGTAAAATGGTATTTGGTATGAGCTTGTTTTCTCCAAATGTTTCTGACAGAAGGACTTTTCAATTTCAGGGCAAAATACTTCAGAATTTGGGTTAGTAATAAGGGAGATGTGGGTACACATTCTGTTAGAAGCAATAAGCTTTGTAAATGATTATCATTACTACATAAATAGATACATAAAACATGTAGATTTTAAACATGAATTATCAATTTTTTGTCATGTACCCCATATTTTCTTCTGTAGTTTTGTGGTTTGTAATCATGCCAGTGTTTTTGACTACTGCACTTTTTTGTTCACGGTTTCCATGAAGCTCAACAGTGCATCCAGGTGGTGGATTTTTTGGTTGTGGCTGGTTTTTTTGTTTTCTGAACTGGTTATTGCATTGCTGGCCATCACAATTAAGTCAGCTAAGAGTTGTATAATGTCACACAAACCAGAACTTCTGTTGAGAATTCCACAGAGACTATGATTCATGCCTTATGTGCTTTCAACTCAAGGGTGTTGATGTAAATATCAGGCTGAGTTTACCTTAGGGGTAAACACAAAGAGCTGTAAAGCTTGATTAGCTAGGTGTGGTAAAAAAAACTGCTACTCAGAAAATTATGGACAAAAATTCAAATTATTTTCTCTTTAAAAATAAAAAATCCCACAATATCATAAAGGTAATTAAATTTTACATGAGACATTTTGCCTGTTTTATTGCTGATCATTACAAAACCCCAATGGGGGGAAAAAAATCTTTATAAAAGTCTAATTATGGTTACTATCCCTGCCCAATTTGACCTTCACAAGCATTTCATTTTGTAACAAGTAGAAATTAAGGTTTTGTAGTACTTCTGTGAAGTTAACCCGGCTCTGTACCTTTGCAATACATTGTTTTCCATCTCTGCTGCTAAAGGTTCTTGTTGGAATGCAGCTATACACCTCTGAATCTAAACTGCATAGTAAGCACTGCACAACTGCAGCAGTGTCATGCCCCAGTCAGAATTAGAAGACTCATTACAGGCACATCCATGATTTAAGTGTAGGGTGTGGGGATATTTTTCCTTCATCATTCCGTCACAGTGCTAGTCACTAATGTGGTAGAGCAGTGGAAGTTCCCTGCTGTTAAGATTATTTCCCAACTCAGTTTGTTGTTGTGGTTTTTTGTTTGTTTGTTTGTTTTTCTTAGGGGTGTTCTTGTTTTTGCTCTTTGTCTTTTTTTTTGTGTGTATGTTTGGCTTTTTTTTTTTTTTAATTGTGGAAGTTGAAAATCGGAGCTATAACTGAGAAGCTTGACAGGGTTCAGAGTGGATGGGACTGTATTTTTCAAGGATTTTGTGAATGCTTTCCTTGCAGAAGTTAGCCCCTGTTTTGCAATGAGGAAAATGGCATCTGGACAGTTGCATTCATTAGTCAATTGTGAAACATGGCAAGTTTAATCAAGTTTCATCTGCAAATTTCACCTTGGGCTTTACTGTGGAACAATTAATGGAATCTGCATATGATGCATATGATGTTTTAAAGATAATATTACACCAGAGATTAATTTATAATGTGTCAACCACACTAAAGCAATATGTCAGGAAGAAATAGGGTGAAAAAAGTCAGACATGTATTCTGGTTGAACCCAAGGCATTCTATGGTTTTATGATACTTTGAGTACATGTGGAGTTCTCTGTAGAGTACACATCAGGAAATGGAGGTCAGCTCAATTCAATTTACAGCCATTTAGTTTTCTCTCTTTTGCTGTTTTCTGTCTGAGTCTCATGGGGTGTTTATAATTTGGTCAGGCATTGAGGGCAAGATCCCCTACCTCTCTTAGCTGTCAGAGAATCAGGCATTGGGTGCTAAGTGAAATGTAAACTGTAATTTTTTAAATTTTTTTGTTTTTTGTTTTTTGGGGTTTTTTGTGTGGTTTTTGTTTGTTTGTTTTTCTTTTTTTATTTCTTTTTAAATTTTTGAAGGCATCAAGATTTGGGAGATCTTATTCCCTGTACTTGTGTATCCTACTCTAATATTTTATAATCCCAACAGAATTTGACTTATTTTCAAAGAAATATCCTAAGTGTAAAACCAGATAGCTGCATTGAAAATAGAGGTTTTTATCAGTGTCCCTCTCACTGATAGTGACACAGATCTGAGGGAGATAACCATGGTATTTGCACAATTCTGAAATACTGGTAAATCCACTGATTATAATTTTTTTCCAGTCCCATGAAATTACTTCATTACTAATTTAAGTAACTCAGTGTGATCTCTTGTTTGGAAATCCTTGTTTCTGTGTGCTTCATCTCTTCCTACAGCCAGCCCTTAGAGGGCAGTGGCACACTGTCATGGAGAGTTCTGCACTTGGGTACCTGCACCTGCTCTTCACTCTGCAGCCCACCCTGGAGATGCTGCTTTCTGTTTGGAGGTCTGACATGCCTGCTTGTCCAGAGCATCTCATCCAGATGCTCCTCCTCTGACAAACACAGTCTGTACTCTCCTTCAGTTCTGTAAACCTGAGGTATCTGGGGATCAAAGAGATAGAGGTTTGTACCTCTATTTTTTAATTATTTAAGAGAAAAGTAAAATTAATGAGATGCTGCACTGTGACTTCATAAAGCAAACTCTGGTTGGTCTGGGACTGAAGTATTTCCTTTAGCAAATAAGGAAATCACACTTCTGTAATTGGATGAGCACATTAGCTTAATGCATCACTAGAAGTATAAAAAAAGGTAAAATGTCATTATCTGTGAAGATCCCATAGGAACTTATGAATAAACACTTATTGTTTAGTGGAATTATGGAAAAAACTCCAGTATTTTGGAAATTCTTTTTTTTTTTTTTTTTTTTTTTTTTTTTTTTTTTTTAAGGTGGAACTGTAGAACGACTGAAGTTTATCTGCATATCTGATTTTTTTTTCTTAAAGTCCTGCTTTTATGGCACCTATTCCACTACAGTAGAATTTAATTGGTCAAAGCCTCTTTTTTTAACTCTAAGGAGTTATTCTAGAGTTCTAGGGATGCTGATGGAGACAGGTGTTCATGGCTCCCTCTATCTGGGGAGCAGAGATCTCTCAATTTCCTTTCACAAAGAAGATGAGAACAAACCAAACTTCTGAATGCTCTGCTAGTGAGTTCCTGCTTTCCTGGCTGGCAACTGGACTTGCTCCCCGACCAAGTGATAACACTGTAAGACAGCTCTGCCTTACTGATGCTATTTCATCAACAACCATCACCCACAACTCCTGAAGGAGATAAGCATGAGAATCATCTTGTTCTTTTGATGACTTCTTGAGCACAACTTGTGAAGTTACTGTTTTAAAAATCTCTTTCCACAAAGAATTCATTTTATAAAGCACTGCCTGTAACAGTCACAAGCAGAGGTGCTGTCAAGACTGACACCAGTTATGCAAACACTTCGACTTGACATCTGAAAGTTTGCTAACAGGAATGTTTCCTTCTCCCTTTTGTAGGAGCAGAGCACAGTTCTGAGGGTGTTGGGCAGCTTCTAATTGACAGCTGCTCTTTGTCTAAAAAATGAATATTATTTTGACAAGCTACTTCTTATAAGTACCCAGACTAACAGACCAGGTTCTCCAGGCTTTTTGCATGGCTTTTGAATGGAAGAAATATACCAATAACTGAAATCAGGACTGTATAATGTGAGTCTCCCTGAATGAGGTATTTTCTTCATTCTTGCCTAAAGCAGAAGGTCTAAATGTCCCAAGTCCTGATTCCCTCTGCTCGAGACCATGACCAGCCATACTGAAGTTGAAGTATCAGGCCCACCTGAGTACCTCTATGAGATTCAGTCTTGCTTGCAAACTGTCTAAAGACCATGTGAAATCACAGAACAATTAAGGCTGGAAAAGACCTTTAAGATGAACTGCACAATGCATTCGAATCCACCATTAAAACATATCCTCAAGGGTAACATCAACCTGTCTTAAATACCTCCAGGGATGGTGACTCAACCACTTCCTTGGCAACCTGTTCTCATGCTTGACAGCCCTTTCAGTGAAAATTTGTCCTAATATCTAATCTAAACCTGCCCTGGAGCCACTTGAGGCCATTTCCTCTTGTTCTATTGTGTGTTACCTGGGAGAAGAGTCCCACCTTGCTATAACCTCCTCTTAGGCTGTGGTAGAGAAGGATAAGGTCCCCCCTGAGCCTCCTTTTCCCAGACTAACCAACCACAGCTCCTCAGCTGCTCTTCTTCTGACTTGTGCTCCAGACCTTCACTACCTCTGTTGCCCATCTCTGGACCTGCTCCAGAAACCTAATGTCATTTTTGTAGTGAGGGGCCCAAAACTGAAAGTTTGGCAGCACCAGAAACAAGTACAAGGAGACAATCACTGTGCTAGTTCTTCCTGGATTGTATCCTGTTTCTGATAAAAGCCAGGAAGCCTTTGGCCTTTCATTGGCCACCAGGACATACCACCAATCCTGTATATATAAGAGTCCAGATAAAGTGTGTGAATAGTTGGAACATTGTTAATGGGCATTTTTACCCTCTCCATAGACATACTAGCTGCCTTCCTTTGCTGCACTGTGTAGAAATGGTTTAAAAGTAAATTGGGCAAAGGAATAATGTTTCTAACTGTAGGTTAATATCTGTTAGAGTGGTGTAGGATGGTAACCATAGTCGCTGGAGAGAGCTGGGCCCTTCCAAAGAGCAGTTCACCCCTTGGGCACAACCAGACACTCTTTTAGCCTTTTTCTTTTCATTAACTAGGGATAGTAACTCAGCTGCAGTTACAAACTCATACATTATACTTACCTCTATGCATCTATATTCCCATAACATTGTAGGAAAAAACCCACAGCTGTAAATAAAAAAGAGTGGTAACAGTGAGTGCCACTAAAGTAAAAGCACTGGAGATGTCCTGAGATCTTTTCTCCTTTTGCTTCAGGAGCATGATAAATTGCATTGCCTGGAGGCTGTTAACCTATGCACATAACCACATCCTTGGCTGGTGGTATAGATCCAACTTTAGAGCCTCTAATATGGGACCACCTTGTCTTCTATGAGTCAGTAGTAAACAGGTAGTATCTTCTGGTCTGAGCTGAAGATGAGAGTGTGTTCTGGGGGCTGTGACTAGATATTCAGTGATGGTTGGGGTCACCCCAGCAGCATAATTTGAGGAGAAGGTGCTCTTGAGTAATTCAGTGCTTGGGAGTTGTCTCCTGAGCAGTAACACAAAGCAGCTTGTTCATTTGCTGTTACTGTCAGCTGTGTCAACTGACCTCAGATTGTGTTGATGTAATTATGGAATAACCTGAGAAAATTGATACAATTGCTTTGTAAATAAGGCCCAAATTTGCAATGTGAATTTGAATATTTTTTATAGTTATACTGAATAATGTATTAGACCAAAACTTTAACATGATACATACAATTGTGCAACTTCTGTGCAGCAGACAATATAAAGTCAAGCAGTTTATTTGTTAATGTTTCACAAGAAAGATGTCTCCTGTGGAATTTTCTGTATTATTAAAGCAGGAAATGCAGCTTAATGCCCCTGTTCTTCATTTTACCCAAATGCTTTATCATGAAAAGTGCATGAAGACTTAAATTTTTAAGGATTTCATTTGCTGTCACTTCTGATGTTGTCAGAATCTAGGTCAAAAAGGATTATTATTACATTTTGGGATGGCTTATTTGGGTCATGTAAATGAGGTCTGATATCTAGAGGTGCCCAACAGCTTTGCTCTAGCAGGTTATGAAGAACAAAGCACAAATGTTTTTAGAAAGGAGGCTGGACCCTGTCACCGTGTTGGTGTATCGGAGCTCAGATCGGGAGGTCTCTGACTCTTTTATCACTGCACCTTTCTCTCAGAAGCTACCAGTCTTGGGAGGCTGGTAAGCCAGACTCTGAAGGCTGTTTTTCCTCTTTGCTTTACAATAGATATAAAATACTTGATGTCAGAAACCCTGTAGAAACCCTGAGAGAATTTGGAGAAATGATTATCAGTCTCTATTTTCTGTGAGAGGAAGGTGATTCTGATCCTGTGTCAGAACTGTTCTGGGATCTTGGTGGCAAATGGGCATCTCCAGCTCTTGCAGCTGCCTCTCAAGAGGCTGCAAAGCTTGTGCTGGTCCTGCTGCAAGCTCTCTGCTCCTCTGCCCCCCCCCCCCAGGCACCCTGCTGCAAGTTGTGTGGCTCAGTCCCAGGGCCTGTGTGACTCCAGACTTCATATCACCACAGCAGTGCTGCTGTGGGCTGTGTTTGCTGTGATGGAATCGGTGAAATACCACCTTGTCTTCTGGCCTGTGGCTTCCTGACTGTGACTCACCTGCACTATGGTTTGTGATACACAATGTCTAGTTATCAACTCATTTACTAATATTGCTGGGCTACATCTGATTTTGGTTGGGTGTTGTTTAGTTAGACTCTGTTGCAGAGTAAGCAGGGGCAGTGTAATGGCATAGCAGCTTCAGAAGTTAATATTGCTTAATTTGATTTGGGAAATCCACAAAAAGGCCCACATGTGGACATTCTGGAAAGGTGCAAGTAAGTCAAGTGGGGAGCATGGTATGTTATCTGAGTTGATGGATAACTTTTGTCCCTCAAGAGTGAGGAGAATCTGCTGTCATCAAACTGAGACACAAAACAGGGCCTCAGAGCCTAAGTAAGTTATGGAATGGCTGTTGGGTTCAGCCTCTTGTAACTCTGTGAGCTGAATCTCTTGTTTCAATTTAGAGCGTTACTGCAAAAATGTTATTGTATAAACATAGTGAAATAATTCTCTATTAAAATGCCTGCTCCATTATAAAACAAAACATCCCAACAAAAAAACTTTAGATGGGAAGTCATCTGGCTTTTCTGGATAAGTGGTAGTACAACCTAAAGCAGAAACAGTCATGCATTGAATGCTTGAATCTATTGAAAGGCAAGATTATGATTATTATTATTATTATTTGAAACTTTATCTAAGGTAGATCTCATCTAAGGCAGCTCTTTATAGGACAGTTTGATTACTTAAATACTTTCATTAGAAATGATTGAAAAAATCAGACTTTTTTCCCCCAAGAAGTCCTGCTGCTTTTAAACAAAGTCTTCAGTTAGAAATTTGAGAATTCTAAAAGATAGAGTTTTAAAAAAACTTATTTCAACTGCAATTTCTTACTGTTGAATAACACTTATTTATAGTGATTTTAGTAATGTTTATTGCAATAGCTGTCTTCTGTGCTATTTTTGTATTTTTGTAATAGTACTAGGTCCTTTTGTTTTTATGTATAGAGTGCTGTTACGGAAAAATAATGGCAAATTATCAAGAAATTGAAAAGAGGTCAGACTTGACAATTTTAACAGGGATGTTTAAGGACTTTTGAAAAAATGATGTGTAGTTATTTTGTTAAAGCTTATGAGATTCTAACATCATTTAATTGAAAGCAGCACTTTAGCTGAAAAACATTTCAATAGCAAAAGCTCCTGCTGGCTCTGCTGACCCCTTAACATCCTCTATGCAACCAAATAAGAGAGAAGAAAAGCTCCAAGATGTTTTCTGTAACTATTTGCCAGTGCCTGTGAGATCCAGCTTCCACTTCATGACTGTAATTTGTAGTGATCTTGGTGAAAATCCTTGCTGTCGTGCACATGACTGGAGAAGCTGATGGGGGCTGGAACTGCCCCAGGAGATCCCTCTGTGTGCAGTTATCCAGACCTTATGGTCTTTGATAATGATTTTACTCTGGGATTAGCCTGTGATAAAATGCTTGACCCATCTCCTTTTTTTGCTGAATCACTGTGGTGTTAAAAAAAAAAAAAGAAAAAGAAAAAAAAGAAACTGCAAATCTTCATGTGGCACAGAACAAGTGCATCATTTGTGCTTTTGAAATCAGTGGGAGGTGGAGCCATGAGTCAAACTATACAACTCTTCTTCCTGGCCACAGCTGGTTGGAAAATACTGTGGTCCAGGAGCACCTACCAGCTGGGAGACACAGACTGGAGCCTTATAGTGGTGCCTTTTATGAAACAAAGATACTGATGGGATCATCAGCCTATTCACCTTTGGTAAGACAAAAATCAGTGGTGGGGCAGAAGAATCTGTTTGCCTGTCTTGGTTGAGATTTATCAAAAGCAAATGTTTGGGGAATTTTGATCCTTTAATGCCAAGTGTGCCTACAGTAGGCAGATTTATTAGTAAAAGCAGCAGGTGGATGGTCTTGGTGAGTTGGATATATCCAATCATGAAGAGGAGAAATAAGAGAAATGCTGAGGTTTCCTGCCATCATGAATCTGAGTAGAAATTGAAACTTACTGACTGCTGGGTTTCATCACTGACCCCTCTTCTGGCTCTTTGTTCCCAGGATCAGTTCATCCGAGCAAACCCGCACAGGAAGGTTGGAAACAGGAGGAGGAATCATGAAAGGCCATGCAGTGCTGAAAATGAGGTACTGTACAGAAGGCAGCTTCTGGGTTGCAAGGAGAGAGCTGCAGGGCTTAAAGGATGGCTGTGTTACCTGCAGTCTTGTCAGCCTTTCTAGTCATTCCCCAAGCTTAACTGTTTTTGTGAGAGGGGGCATTTATTAACAGCTAGTTAAGGGAATATTTGCTTCTTCTGTGAGTGTGCTGCCTGGAGTGAAAAGCATTCCCTGTGACTTAGGGGTTGGGAAGATGATGAACTTGTGGTTTAAATGCTAGACAAGGAACTGGGAGAGCTGGATTTTAGTCTTAGTTTACTGTGGTATGATTATATGTTGATAGTCATACCTCATAACACCCAAAGCTTAGTCCTTAAATTGTTTTTACTTTATGGAGGCACATCAGCAAATAAAATGGCTTACTCCCATGTCTGACATTCTTCTGAACACTGATTTTTATGAAGATGAATTGGTTTTGGAAAATAGTGAATATGGTACACATTAGATGTGTTACAAATTATTCTCTTTTATGGCTAATGGTTGGTTGAAAAGATATTTAATAACTTGAAAAATGAAAATAGTATGACATGTTTTTCTGCTCCCAGGTTTTTTCAATCTGTTCCCTAGCTGTATTCAGTACAAAAGTATGAAGCTAACTCTTTCTTAGATCTGGAAGAGCAGTAAATTCACCCACTGTTAGCAGTATGGAATAATAATTGGGTTTGTGTCAGTATAGTTGCTTAGTATTTAAGTCATCTCATGAATAAGATTTCTCCAAACTCATGGATATGGATGGTACTAAAGCTGAGGATGAAAAATCAGTCCTCTGTATTTGGGATGAAATGTTGAGCTTTCAGCAAGTTCAGCACGTACTTCTTTCATTCTCCATCTCCAGAAACACTGCTGCCAAAAATTATGCTGAGGTTGAAGGGCTTCTTTCAGACCTTCTGGTGTTGTTCAAATGACACTTTCTGAGAGAAAAGTGTTGAACTGAGGATCTTTCCAGTTGGCCATAAATAAGATTTGGCTTGGTGACTTATTGCTTTCTAGATGTTTAGTTTCCTTCTGTCAGGACAGGGTGTATCAAAATAGAAGGTACACAAGGAGGTCCTAAGCAGACAGTTTCTAAGAAATCATGATTCTTTGGAGATTTAAGTGCTGCTTTTAATTTAATCAATGGAGCTATTGCTTCTGTATGTAGTATTTTACTCTCGATGTTCTTCAACACTGTCTTGTTTTTCTCTGTAACCAAGTTAGGGTTGTGTGTAGCTGCGATAGGGAGTGGAGGGAGAACAGAAAAAACAAAAAGTTGTGGAGACTTCAAACTATTCCCCTGTCGAACCCTATACTATGGGTTGTCAATATTGCTGTGTCTCAGGCTTCTCCTTGGTAGATCAATCAGGTCAGCCTAGGTTTGTCCTGATCAAACCAAGACATTCTGAATCACCTGTTTGTGCTTTTGTGCCTTTCTTTTTGTGTGTATGTGCATTTACATACTTTTCTTGCTTATTTGTGTTTAATTATGTAATCTATCACACTGCCAACCTTAATTTGTTTTCTAAACAATGTAAGAAAATGGCAAGCTGAGAGCTTTAGTGTTTCCTACTTCCTTCAGTTCTGGTTCTTAAAGAAATCCCCTGGCTTATATACATGTATCAGTTCTGCTTGCTGTGTTAATGAGGTTTCATTTTGATTAATGTGGACCCCAGCTATGTATGACAGCTCATGAATGGCAGTATGAAGGTTATATTTACTCAATGTCAAATCACAAGGAAGTATTCTCTGAAAAAGTTTCAAATAGTTAAAGTTAAATTCACTGCATTATAATGACAGAAAGACCTTTGTGGTG